>NC_052048.2:137180948-137780948 GCF_903992535.2 Arvicola amphibius
ATTCAACCCTCACTAGAGACGCTTCTTTCAGAGGATGATAATTAACACGGAGACCCATAACTGAATAATGTGCAAAATGAGAGACTTTGGAACACTCAGTCCTAATTAGGAGGGTTTCATCACACTGCTCCCCCTTCAAAGCTCAAGGATCTGTGTGGAAGAGGAGGTAGAAAGATTAAAAGAGTCAGAGCCAATGGATGACTTAAGGAAACAGTATCTTCCAGACACAACAGGGTTGATGCACATATGAACTCAGAGACTGTGGTAGTAAGCACAGGGCTTGCAGTTTTTAGCTAGAAAGGGTCCCAGCACTGAGAAGGGGAAAGGCACAGAGTCCCGTACCTAACCAAGAAGCTATATGCCACTGATACCTACTAGGAAAGGGAAAAGTAGTTCTTTGTAGTGGAACATCCCTGGGTGTATCGACCACACTCCAGAGCAGGTCCCGAGCCCAGGAGCAGTTGGCCAATACAAATGAACTCCATGGTGTGTGTGTCTGTGTCTGCTGGAGGGGAAGAGTTGTTCTCTGTCTTATTGGGCTCTCATGTGTTTCGAATTTTGTTGTTTTCAAAGAGTAAGAGCAGGAAGGGATGATCTGGGAGGAGTTAGGGGAAGGGAAAAACATGACCAAAATATACAGTATGAAAAAAATCTTTCCTCGTTAGTATAGTGGTGAAAAAAAAATCTTTTTAGTTAAAAAAAAATGTTGCCTTGCTCATGGTCTCTTATTACAGCAATAAAAAAAGTAACCAGTACAGCCAATAAGGCCTCTCTGGAACAATCACTTATATGCTTAAGCATACTCATTTTAAAATTCCCTTTTGAAATCAGGCATACAAAATAATGGATTTCACTGTGGCATCTTCATACATAAATGATATTTCACTGTTTGTATTTATCCCCTTCTCCCACTGCTCTCCCCCTACCCTCCTTCCTTAGCCTACTCTTGATGGTTCCCTCACCAGACCCACCCAGCTCCCCCTCTACCTTCTCATCACATGTATGCCATTATTCTTTCTTTTATTTTCCCTGCCTCTGACTTTCTTAAGATATTTTCCTCCCCTCATGGCTAAATACATCACTCCTTTTTCCTTTTTTTTTTTAAAAAAGATTTATTTTATGTGTATGAATGTTTTACCTGCATGTATGTGCAGCACGTGTATGCAGTTCCTACAGAGGCAGAAAAGGGCATCCAGTTCCCGGGAACTGGAATTACAGATAGTTGTGAGCTGCCTTATGGGTGCTGGGAACCAAACCCAGGCCCTCTTCGAGCACAGTCAGTGCTCCGTCATTAACCGAGTCAGGTCAATTTCTCATATCTTTGTATTCTTTCCATTGTATTTTCAACCAGATATTTTTGTATTTTTCTATCTTAAAGATAAAGTCAAGCAAATATAGTTGTCCTAGTCACTGTTCTAGAGCTATGACCAAGGCAATTTATAAGAGAAAAGCACTTAATTGGGGGGCTTACTTATAGTTTCAAAGGGTAAGTTCCTGACCATCAGGACCCAGCATGGTGCTGAGAGCTCTACACCCTGATCCACAGGTGGGAGGCAGAGTGAAAGACACTGGGCCTGGCATGGGTTTCTGAAACCTCAAATTCCACCCCAGGCAACGTGCCTCCTCCAACAAGGACACAGCTACACCTACAATGGCACACCCCTTAATCCTTTCAAACAATGCATCAACTGGGGACTAAGAATGCAAATATGTAAGTCTATCTTGGGGGATGGAAGACACCAGGAAAACACGGCTCACAGAAACAACTAAGTGAAGCTCACTGAGAAAACATGATGGGTCCTGCGTAAGTCTGCACCAGGTCCTCTGTGTGTGTTATGGCTGCTAGCTTCGTGTTTTCATGGGACTCCTAACAATGGGAGTGAGTGTATCTCTAACTCCTTTGCCTGCTCTTTCAGTCTACTGGGCTGCCTTGTCCAATCTCGGTACGATGGCTTTCACCTTGTCTTATTCTAGCTTGTTTGGTCCTTTCTGGATGTCGTCTCTTGGAAGCCAGCTCTTTTCTGAAAAGGGAATGGAGAGGGAGTGGGTCTGGGTGAGAGAGGAGGTGGAGGGAAGCTCAGAGGTGTAGAGGGAGGGGAGACTATGATTGGGATGTACTGTCTGAAAGAAGCTATTTTCAATAAAATAAATAAATCAATAAAATAAGGCTATGGGGGCATTCTCATTCAAAACACAGCAGTATTATAGCCAGTGCCTTCACTCCAATTTCACAAAAAAGACTCTGTGTAAAACATTCACTTAAATAAGTGTCCTTGAAGGTCTTCTTTAAAATACTAAGACAAGTTCAAAACCCAAAGAAAGAAACCCTAAACTTCACCATCTCCCATTCTAACAAACCAACTACTTTTATGGCCCTTTCCAGGTTCATCCAAATATAGCTGCAGCTACACGCTGTATTTCTGTGTGTGGGTAAATTACGCCACTCCTGTACTGACGTTGTACTTTCCTCCTATTAAATGACCCAATGTTCTCGGGTTTAAGTGAAAGAGCACGTCAGGCTGAAATGATCTACTTCGCTATAATCAGTTTAACCTCTCCCAAGTCAATGGGCAAATAGATTATTTCTACTCTTCAAAAAATTTATTTATACATTTATTTATTTTATTTTATTGCTGCTTTGCCTTATATATGTCTGAGGGTGTTGGATCTGGGAGTTATAGACAGCTGTCAGCTGCCGTGTGAGTGCTGGGAATTGAACCCAGGTTCTCTGGAAGAGCAGCCAGTGCTCTTAAACTGCTGAGCTGTCTCTCCAGCACTGGTTATTTCTACTTTTAACTACCACACTAAGTATGTTTCCTTTCCCTTTAAATTATTTCCTTAAACGGCCTGTGTCCTAGTTAGGGTTTCTATTGCTGGGATGAAACAGGATGACCAATACAAGCTGGGGAGGAAAGAGTTTATCTGGCTTACACTTCCACAGAAGGAAGTCGGGACAGGAACTCAAACAGGGCAGGAACCTGGAGGTAAGAGTTGAGGCAGAGGCCACAGGGGGGTGCTCTTTATTGGCTTGTGCATCATGGTTTGCTCTGCCTGATTTCTTATAGAACCAGGGACCACCAGCCCAGTGCGCTGGGCCCTCCTCCATTGATGACTAATAAAGAAAATGCCTACAGCCAGATCTCATTAAGGCACTTTCTCAATTGAGGTTCCCTCTTTGCAGAAAACTCTGGCTCATGTCAAGGCGACACCGCCTGAAGGGGCTCACTGGGAGGTGTGCCAGCTCCACAACTCTGAGCCTGAGTTCAGTCACTGTCCACATGGTGGAGACAATTAACTCCTACCAGGTGTTCTGACCTACATCCCAGTGCTGTGGAACATGCACCCCTACTCCCCAGATAAATCAATAAATGCAGAAAGAAAAGAGGAAGGAAGAAAGACTGATTGATGAAAAGAACTATCTTCTTAAATCGCCAGGAATGAACAAGAGTAAGAAAGTCTGCCCCACGTTAGGGCTCTGGACTGTCACCAGCCTTGCTTCAGGTATAAAAGCCGTCTTTCAAGAATGTGGGCTGGTCAACACTCTCCAGCATGGTGAGCTATTAGATATATCTACTCAAATTTAGTGAAAGTTAAATAAATGTGGAAAGTCAATCCTCAGAAGTACTGGCTTCATTTCAAGTGCTAAAAAGCCATACAGACCAGGAGCTGTAAGGACTGTGGTACAGGCTGATGCTCATAGGCTTCTGTACTTATTTAATAACAAACACAACAACCTCACTACGCTTTAGCTTATGAAAGTGCAGCCTTTCTCCCTGGCACCAAGTTTTGCCTTTTGGTACAGGCAATTTCAATAAAGTGTTAGATAAACAGATAAGTAAAAGCAATACATACCCAGGCATATTTCCTCCAGGCCCGATGAAGGTCTTGAACATTAAATTAAAAGGTACCGGAGGAGACAGATCATTGCCAGTTGTGGGAGACTTTACATTATAGTTCACAAAAAGATCCCCAAGTTCTTGTTGTCCATAGTTATCAAGCTAAAGGACACATAAAGAAAATAATTAGTGCAGAAGCTATAGAACATAAGGTGCAGAACAAATACTATACAGAGTTGCATCCCATAACTGCTCCTGCCACACTAAGGCAGAAGGTCCCCAGCCCAAACATATGACCAGGAAACATCTCCACTAATGAGGACAAGGTCTGCTTGGGAAAAATGGCTGACTCTGGGTCTGAGACATGAAATGAACCAAATGAGCCTACAATTATCTTTTCACACAAAGAGCAAGGAAGCTATCAGAGTACTGAGCTGTATGGAGAGACTCACTGGCACTTCTGACAGCTCAACTAGACAATTCCACCATCAGGAAGCATAGTGGCTGCCACTACAGGAAAGTATCAATGTTAACTTCTAAATAAGATCAGAGAAAAGGAAGGAAGCCAGCAAGGTAGGAACTCATTGTTTCAGTCTGGGTTTTATGAAAATGACAGTTCATACACTTTAAGATAAATGATAAGGATTCAACAAACAGGTTAAAACAGGATGGAGGCATGAATCAAAGTAAATTCTCAGTTCTTTATAATTGGTAAGGAAAGTTCCCCTATTTTCTTTAGTCAAAAGCAACAGTGGAGGACAAGCTCATTTTGAAGCCCTCATCGTTCAATGGGCCTGGGCCATGCTCACCAGCGACTGCCCATGGAGATGACCACAGAGCTTCAGAAATGCACTTACTACATGTCCAAACTCTAATAGCAACACAGAGATGAACACAGTCGCCCTCACATCAGGACAGGGTGAACAGTGACTACATTTTTGAAATTACATTTATTCATATTTCAGAAAGTTAAAAAATTAGCTTTAAGGAATTACAAAGGACCTTTCACCTTTCAAACATATTTCCTAATTTCTTGCAATAAACGGTTTTAAACTGATTTTACAAAATGCTACACGTGGAGATAGGTCAACAAAGATTGAGGGGCGAGCAAGGGAAGTTAAGTTCGCTGCTGAGTCCATACAGACACAGACAGAGGAGCAAGGGAAGCAAGTTTCAACTGCTGAGTCCACTTCAAAGGAAAGAGCTCTTCCCACCAGAGGGAGACTGTGCATTTCAGAGGAACTCTCGCCATTCCCAGAGCGGCGGTGGAACCACTGGCACTAACTGGTAGGGCATCCCCATCATGTGATCCACACCAGGCAGCTTTTGAACCAGTGACACCACAGAAGCCATTTCTGAGAGCTACACTAGCTCCCAGCTCACTCTTCACTGAGGATTTTATATAAACAGCAGCAAGAAAACACATTGCTCTTGGATTCGAAAAGGCTAGTGCTCAGCCACAATCACAGCTCACCAGATCAGTCACACTCAGTTCCCAAATTTTACTTTACTTGGAAATGAAAGCAACAAGTATAAAGACAGACTACACAGTATACACATGGCAATATCCTTAGTAATTCTGGATGGAATTCAGAATTACTAAAAATTCACAAAAAAAGAAAGAAGAAAGGAGGGAGGGAGGGAAGGAGGGAGGGAGGGGAGGGGAGGGGAGGAGAGGAGAGAGAGAGAGAGAGAGAGAGAGAGAGAGAGAGAGAGAGAGAGAGCGCCAAGCATGGTGGTGCACAGTTTTAATCCCAGCAATGGGGAGGGAGAGGCAGACAGATCTCTGTAGTTCAAGGGCCAGCCTGCCCTACATACTAAGTTCCAGGACAATCAGAACTAAAGTAAGACCCTGTCTCAAAAAATTAAATTAAATTAAATTTAAAAAAATCCAAAATCTGGGATAATTTCCTTTAAACAAACGTTAATACTTTGAGAGAGGAAGGAACTGTGTGCATGCGAGGCTGAGGACACAGTGAGGACACAAGCCAGAGCTCCATCCCAGCACTGGGAGGAGCTCACTGCTCTAAAAGCACTGCAATAAAACAAACTGACTCTCTAACCTGGATGACATTAGAGCAACAAGCTCCCAACGAGGACAACTATACACCACAGGGACTGAAATAAACTGGCAGATAAGTTAACAACTAGATTAACAAAGTTTTTTAATTTAAATGAAGAAGAAAATTCACATCTAAGGTTGGAAGACAAAGTTAATTTTCAGAGAAAAATCTGCAAGCTTGAACAAAAAACAGGATAAAGGTAGCAAAAGAATTTAGCAATTTCTATGAAAGAAAAGCAAAATGTTAAACTGGACACAGTGGCTTGCACCCATAATCCCACCACTTGAAAGGCTGAAGAGGAATCACAAATTCAAAAAGACAAAACCATAACAAAGCTCAATAAAAACCCCAAAGGGGGTGGGTGGGATGGTTCAGTGTGTTAGGGTACTTGCCAAAACCTAAGGGCCCGAGTTCAATCACAGGGATCTGTATAGTAGAGAGAACAGACTCGACTCTCTGAAGCTGCCTTCCGGCCTCCACACTTGAGCCATAGCATGGCTAACCCTTCCCTCATAAGATGGATAAATAAATGAAAAGGCAAAGGAGCAAATGTTACCACGTTCTCTACTCAGTTTTACACAGATCAATGGAATGAATGGGCTTTAGAGCTAGGCATAACGGCTCCATGCTTATCATCCCAACAGCTGAGAGGCTGGGGTAGGAGGATCACTTCAAGCTGGAGGCCGGCCTGGGCTACACCATGAGGTCTACACTAACTAAAAAACAAAGGAAAAAAAGAAAAGTTAAAAACACAATTGTTTGTCATTAACCATAGAAGAAAATTTAAGGTGTACTACATGGGACTTCATGAACACGGTGGAACTGCTGACAGACACGGAAGACACAGGAGTGCACACACAGTTGTTCGGATGTCCCAAATATCTCACCTGGGCCAGGACACTTTCCATCTCTGACTTCTTCTCAGCAGAACACTTCTTATCAGACATCAGTTTCTGTAAATGAGCTAGAAGAACAGTGTTGGTAAGAGTCAGTTCCCATCACTAAAAGAGTACATTTGAGTTCCAGTGCTAGGCAACTAAAAACGAATCTGAACTTAGTGTTTTTATTTTCTACTAATCCAGATAGTTTTGCAGGGGTGGTCTGAATGTTTTCAGGTTTTCTCTTATGCTGAGAATAAAACCCAGGGCCTTAACCATGCTAAGCAGGCAATCACTGAGTGACAGCCCCAGACTATAATCACTTGCTGATTAGAAAAGTTATCTGAATGGAACTAATCTCTTGGAGACTATGATCTGTATGCTTAATCTAAGTATGTTATAACTATAACCCAATTTTTTAAAAAAATGAAAAAACTTGAGAAAAAGAGGGTTCCACCTTTGCTGTGAGCAACCACAGGAAAGAGGCACGACCCATACCTTTCAGCAGGTGGTCAGCGCGGAAACACTCTCCGTTCTTCACATCTTTAACCATGAAGTCAGCAAATTTGTCTACATGGCCAGAGGTCCTAAATCAATAAGCAAAAACAGGATAATATCTTAGAAGAAGATACCCTATAATATGTCTACCTGGAGATTAGATCCATGTATGTCCAAGATGGAAACTCCCTATCTAGAGCAACCATGTATCCTTCACAGACAGAGACATACATACTAAGAAAACTCTCTCATTCCCTCTCAAGTTATTTTCTATGGAAAAAGAGATTAGCTAGATTATACATACTTACTAGCTATCTTAAGGCTGTATGACATATCAGGATAATTCATGCTTGTTCCATTATTATTAGCCATCTAAGCAAAGGCCAATGTCATCAGGAATCTGATGAGCCAAGAATTCATCACAGCTCAGTACAGATCCTGACCTATACTGGCATTAGTATTATCTTTACAGTTACCATTAGTAGGACAAATGTCTCACTGAGTTTATCCAGATCTTACAGACTTATCAACAGGGATGCCTCTCGTCTTAATTGGCTATTATTATTAACAGCATCTCAAAGAATAAGAAAAGCTGCCATCTTACCAGACAACATTAAATGTTAATAAGGATGAGACACAAAGTGACAAGAATTCTTCTTGCATGGTTATAGAAATCCTACCCTATTTTAAATAATCTTGAATATACACCTTTGCATTGAAATTTTAATACATAAAGAGCATTAATGAGAATGCCTATTACATTAACAATTTATGTTATGGAAATAATCAAGGGTATATCCATAAATGTACCTATTCGAACACAATTTCAGAAACACTTTAAATACCTATGAAACCTTCATAAAACAGAACGCTATGCTGTCACCAAAAACGCTTTTTAAAATTAAAATTATTCATTCCCTGTATATGTCAGGGTATGTCTACGTATGTGGCTGTATGTGACAAGGACAGAGAGCAGGCTGTGGGAGTCATTTCACCCTCTATACCATGTGGTGCTGGGGAAGGCAAATAAGAGCGTCAGTTCTGGCAGCAAGCACTTTTACCTGCTGAACCATCTCAATGGCTTCAAAAATGCTTACGACAAATTTAACTTTGTAAGCAAATGCTTACCTACATTGCATGAAGAAATGCAATATGTTCGTCATGTTCAAATATGTAGGAACATTCAGAAGAATGAAAAGACAAAAAGTAATTTTAATGTGGCTATTGTGAGCAGCAGGCATGTTTCTTACTTTTGTATTTCACTAACTTTCTAAATGAGCACAGTTTCTGTAATCAAAACTTATTATTATTATTATTATTATTATTTTATAAGCAAAAAGTATTAACTTTTAAAGGACTTCTCCCATCAAAGCAGAACCTCACTTTAAAACTGGTTCAGGGGTGAGCATGGTGCAGTCGATTTCCAGGATCTGTTCCTCTTGGATGAAGTGCTGCCTCCAGGTCTGGATGATATTGTTCTTCAAAGCACACCCTACTGGCCCGAAGTCATACAAGCCACTGACCCCTGTGAGGAATGAGAAGCAAGCATGGGCTCTTCCTATTACTCTGACACATATGCTGTCCACAGCACAAGCCCCTCTGCACCAAAGAGCACCACTTCCAGCTGGCTGACCTAGGGAAACCTAAATGCTCCCTCCACTCTCTGTCTCTGTGTTGCAATTTCACGGAGGGTTAGCCCCAAGGTACACTAACTGAAGCCACAGACACAGGGGCAGGGTGAAAAAGCAAACTGTGGTGTATGTGCAAAACAAGCCACACTGGCAGTGAACAATAATCTAAGGGTCAGCACTGCATTCTCTTATTTACTATGGGTACTTGGGCTGTTATTTATACCTCAAGAGGTAAAACATTCAAAGATGTACTTAGCCAAACCCAGAGAAATTCAAGTGACAAAGTACCACAGGCCAAGGATCTGTTTGACACAGGCAGTTCTATATTTAATCAGTGGGCCCTCATACAGCACTCAGAAAAATGTGTGTTATGCTGCTGAAGAATACACTGACCCATGCCCACAAAGAATACACCAAGGACTGCGTATGACTGAGGTCCTGTGAGGAGGGGCGGCCAGGCCATCAGCAGTACAGGTCTTAGGCGAAATGCACCAACGTATAAACACACAGTCACAGCAAATGCCCAATGTCTGAGCCCAGCAACCCCTACATGCTAGGAGACAAAAAAGAATCCATAGGACGGAGTGAGAGGCCTTGGAACACTCAGCCTTTCAGGACGTTTCCATCAAATCTCTCTCAGGGCTCAGAACCCTGGGGAAGAGGAGGCAGAAAGAGTCTAAGTGCCAGAAGGGATGAAGGGCATCAGGAGAACAAGGCCTTCTACACACACATGAACTCACAGAGACCGAGGCAGCATGCACAGGGCCTGCACAGGTCTGCATCAGATGGGGTCCCAGAGCTGAAAGGAGACGTGGGTGCATGGCCCCATCCCTCATCTGAAAGCCGTCTCCAACTGACAACCACTTGCAAATGAAAACTTAGTTTTCTCCAAGGGAGTCTCACTGGGGAAACAAACCACTCTTAAGGGTAGGATGCACGCCCAGTAACAGATGGCCAACAGAAAAGAAACTCAAAGGTTATTTTTGGAGGTTCCCTGTTTCATAATGTTATGTCAAGGCCTTTTCTTTCTTTCTTTCTTTCTTTCTTTCTTTCTTTCTTTCTTTCTTTCTTTCCTTCTTTCTTTCTTTTTTAAATTTAATTTCCTTTTTAAAGATGTATTTATTTATTATGTATACAGTGTTCTGTCTGCACATTAGCCTGCAAACCAGAAGAGAACATCAAATCCCACTATAGATGGCTGCAAGCCACCATGTGGTTGCTGGGAATTGAACTGAGGATCTCTAGGAAGAGAGAGCAATCAATGCTCATAACCTATGAGCCATCTCTCCAGCCCATCTTTTTTTTAAACTATATATCTATATTAACACTAATATAGTGGGCATATACTAAGCCTTCTGGTTTTGTGTTTTTATGGAATTCCTGAGTGTGTGAATGAGTGGGTCTCTGCACCTCTCTTTCTTGTGCCTTTTCTTGGGCTCTTTATCTTCTGTTTGTTTCATTCTATTCTAATTTATTTATTTTTATTTTATCTTACTATAGATTTTATTATTAACCTGTAAGTGCCTGTTTGTTTTCCAAGGAGAGACAGAAAGGGTGGATCTATATGAGAAGGAAGGTTGGGAGGAGTAGAGGGAAGGAAAAACTGCAATCAGGATATATTATATGGGGGGAAAATCGATTTTAAAAAAATAAAACAAAAGTAACAGGGTAGGGAAGTACTAAGAGAGGGCATTATGTCAAATATCAACTCCTGAGCAACAGAACAACAAATTAAGTGTCTTTTCTCCTTTATGGGATCTGATACAATCCGCTATCAGTTCACAAACCAAGCTCTTAGCTAAGCATAGCAGAGTCACTAACACCACCACTGCTCCTTCATCCATCCCCTACCTCCATAAATAGCAAACGCTTGATCATAGAAAAACCTCCTCTTCAAAGTGTCCTCCATTTTTGCTCTGTCTACGATGTCATCCTTGGGCTGTAGCGCCAGCTCCTACAAGAGAGTAAGCAGTAAGACTGAGACTGGACAACTTAGCTCATTCCCTAGAAGAATCCAAAATAAAACGCCAAAGAGATAAGATTTTGAGAAGCTGAAGGGAGCCGCAGTCCCCACAAACACTGAACAACAGAAAAGAAGCTGCTACAGTTTGATCTTACTGTCCCCCAGCAAAGCTCGTTAGAGACTGCTCTCTGGCTGACAGTACAGCAAGCAGGGGTGGACACATCAGGAGAAAGAAGTTAGGTGACTGGAGGAAAGCCCTTGAAGGGGCCTCTTCTCGCTCTTTGCTGGGGACAACAGTGTTCTTCCCCAAGCCATCTGCACCACAGGCCTAAAAGCAACTGTGCTGAACAGACTGCAACCCCTGACACTGAGTGCCAAGCAAGCCTTTCAGCTTGGGCACCTCTGGGGTGTTACTCACAGCAATGGGTAGTTGAATAATACAGACAACTGCACATATATAGGAAAGAATATGTTTACTTTAAAGACCAGAGAGATTAAGCAAGAAGTCAGGCACGCGGCCCATTCTTATGATCCAGATACTGAGTGCTGAGGTCAAAGGAGTTTAAGGCTAACCTGGCTACAGTAAGACTTGATCTCCAGAAAACAAAAGACCTATTAAGCTTCTTCAGATGCAGTGAAGCGATTTAAGCAATAACTGAGTTTTAAAGTATTCCTAGTAAGACAATCACTTTAAAACCTCAGATTGTTGACTAACACAGGGGCCTGAATTCAGATCCCAGCACCACATAAAAGCACATTCTGGTGACATGCATCTGTAACCCCAGCATTGGGAGATGGAAACAGGGAAACCCCAGGGCACAATGACTAGCTAGTCTTGTCAAATTGATGAACTCCAGGTTAAATGAGACCCTTCTCTTGAAAAATAAAAGGGACGCAATAGAGGAAGACACCAGACACCTCTGGCCTCTACATGCTCAGACACAGACAGACACACAACCCTCCCGAACCCAAAACAAAACAACTTCCCAAATTATTTTAGTGATAAGTTTATGATTTAAAAAGTTCTGGAGTTAGATATAAGATAGATTACAATAAAACCATTAAATTAAGCCTAGGAGAACTCTTACAAAGGAATGCATGTCCTCAGGAAAATTCATGAAGCTTATTATATCTAGGATTTGGAGGACAGTGAAAGTGTGGGTTCAGATAGCAGGGGAGCTTTAGAGAAAACGTGACGCTGTAAGCCGCAACTGATTCTTGAAGTACTGGGGCTCTAACCCAGGGCCTAGTGTGCTAGGCAGCGCTCTACAACTGGGGCTCGAACCCAGGCCCTCGTGTGTTAGGCAGTGCTCTACGAAGGAGCTGCAGAGCCTGGAGTTGTTCTCTGAAAGCACAGGAAGTCGGTTAGGTAGAGGAGGAGGAGGAAAAGCCACACTTTTCCTTTTCCATGTAAGAACAATGATCAAATGGCACTTGTTCAGAAAGCTTTTGAGATCTTTCCTACCCCAAGAGATGAGCTAAAGAAGAATAAGCCTACAACTATTAACGTTTCTATCTTAGCACCCTAAGGCTTACCTTTGCTTCCAAAACTCTCTTCCGGGCCTTGAGCTCAGCTACCGCTCTGTCCACATCCACCTGTGGGGCTTTATCTTCTTTTAACTTGCGTACAAGGTCTCCCTGATCAACAAACAAGCTACATTCAAAATTGGTTTTAGAAAACAAAGAAACTAGTAATCTATTTTTAAACATGCATTTAAAAAGCATTCGTACACAAATAACGATTTCACATATTTCTTCTATAAGGGTTCGTATGAACAACTGAAGGCCTGTGTCCTCAGCAAGCACAGTCCAGAAGACTATAGTAACTGCGATCACACAGTGAGTGTGCGGGGAGAGAAGAGCAGAGCTCATACGGAAATAAACTACCGACACTGAATGTTCAGACAGGTCACCAGCAGACCAGACACAGCTGAAGAGAGAGCAGTGACCTAAGAGACACTTCAGAAACCACCTGAAACAGATGCTTAAAGCCCAAGCAAGATGAACTGTTTTTTCCATCTGCCACCTCTCAGGAAACATCAAGTGATGTTTCTTTAGCTCCAACACCTGGTCACTTTCATTTCAAGTCTTCCTGCCTACCTGCTCCACCTCAGATTAGATTGCTACAGCCTTTCAGCTTGTCACATCCCAAATCATCTAACGATAACACAAACTCAAATAACCTGAACTCACGCCATTTCTCATCTTTAAGCTTTACTTCATAAACACAAACCACCCTTAGTGTGGTAACTGTGGCTACCCTGTGCTCAGTGTCAAATTTCCTACCCACCGTATTTCCCGGACCTAACAGCAGCCTATCACATTTCCAAACACTCCTACCTGGCTGCCCCCAAAGCTGTTCCAAGTAAAAACTGCTGCCTCTCCCATCTCCACACCGCTGAGGTGGCAGCCATGTTTTCTTCCCCTCTAAGAGCCTGGGACCTGGAGGGCTCCAGAGCACATTCTCCTCCGGGTCATACTTTCAAAGTTCCCACTCCTCCCATCATTCCGTCAGCCTCTTCCGGAACCAATGTACTCTAGAAAGTGAAAACAAAACACCACCACCAACACTGGAACCTAAAGCCAGTGGTTTCCGTCCGTTCAAAAGCATTTTCCCAGACCCCAGAGCATTTTCCAGGAATGAGCACAGTAAAACGTGATATAAAGACAACACCTTGCTTTGTGGGTAATTTTTATAAAGTGGTATTAACTGGTTGAGAAAAGATTGTACAATATTTGAAAAAACAAAGCATTAATGGCAAAGCTGCTGGGATCTACACAACCAACACATTATGCCTTTACAGCAGAAGCACGGTAATTCTGGGCAGTGATGTAGTGTCTGCTCACCTTGTCACAGCTCCCAAGAGGTATGAAATTTGAAAACTGAAATTTATGTCCTGGCAATGCTGAAGCATGCATGGGTTCTGTTGAACTTGTCCATACTGGGTTTCATGGCCTAAGCTGATGAGAACAACTGACCAGGTAGGTCTCTTACTCCCCAAGAGATATACCAGACTAGAACAACATAGGAAAACAGGCAGGAAGACCTTAACATGCATTATCCCAAGTCACTTTTGGTCTTTTAAAGCACAGGTATTCAGTGGCCAGCCTTCACACAAAAGTTCTGTGAGGGTGAGGTGTCCTACAGTTAAGTTCACTATCTTCCCAAGCCAGCAAAGAAGGGGGGAAAGTTATGTTTATTCTGAGTAATGAAATAATAAAACCTCAATTTTATTACTAATGTAAACCAAAAGCATTAGAGATGCCTCAGACTTGAGGATTTCTACTTGCTAATTATTTTTCTTCAGTACCCACCCATATTTGGGGGGCTTCTGTGTGTGCAGTGAATGAAACTGGCCTGCAATGCATCCAGGGCCACACTAGAAGCCCTGTTTCTGGGTGGAAGCTTACAACAGACACACAACTGAGTGTGTGACATGGGGAATGGTTAACACAGAGCATCGTCCTAAGGGATCACACCCTCAGGGACCCTTCTGGGATATGCCCAAGCAGCACTCAGCAGAAAACAAGAAAAGTACCTGGCTTCACACATGTGGCTAGTTGAGTCTTGATAGGGTCATTGAGTCCATCTTAGATTTCCAAATGTTTTATACTACTGAGAAAACATCATAAAAGTTTCATTTACCCTTTGTGGGTTAAGCAAGAAGTTTAGGTCACTCTTGGCTCAGAAAATCAAAGCCGAGAAAGACTCAAGGCTCCTCACATCCTCACACTGTCTCCCCACAACTAGAACATTAATTTTTATACATAGGTTCAAAACGCCATCCGACTAGCAATCTAAGAAAAGAAACTGCAGGCTAAAAGCTGCTTGAGGAGCAGCGTTCCAATTGTGAGCAACTCGGAAAGATGCATTTACTAAGAGCACGCTGCGTGCGGGGGGCAGGAGGTGCAGCTCTTTGAACGAACTCACTTTCAAGTTTACAACTTTCCTGCACACTAGATGAAGATGCTTGGCAACTGAAGGTTAAATGATCACTTGTCTAAAGACACCAGCTATGAAAGCAAAGTCACAATCCCAACTTTGGAAATGGCAAGGTTCAATTGACACCACGTTAATCCTTAAACGAAACACACACACACACACACACACACACACACACACACACGCGCGCGCGCGCGCGCGCCTGGGTGTAAACAGACCCACCTAGGAACCCTTCAAAGCTTCTCTTGTACTGACAATTATTAAGCTCCCCCTTGGCCATAAAGAAACTATCCTACTACAGTTAATCTGCTGGAGCTCCAGCCACACTCACATCCTCAAGTCCCAAGAGTGAGACCAAACCTCATAAACCTCATAAACCTCTCCACCAGCACCCATAGCCTCTCGAACAGGTCCGTCACCTCCACAGACACCACTGCACCAACAAGTATGAAGATCCACACAGCTGCAACTATAAAACCCTGAATTTTGTTAAGACGGAAGAAAGAAGTCTTTTTGTTTATTTGTTTTTTGACACAGGATTTTTCTGTGTAGTCCTGGTTATCCTGGAACTTGCTTAATACACCAGGCTGGCCTCAAACTCAGAGATCCGCCTGCCTCTGCCTCCTGAGCGCTGGGATTAAAGGCGTGTACCACCAAGCTTGGCTTTTTGTTTCTGCTTTTTGGGATTTTTTTGTTTGTTTGTTTGTTTTGTTTTTAATGAGAAAAGCAATCTTGGTAACAAGAAATGGACAACAACTGAATGCAGGGAACAGGTAAACTGTGATGTCCGAAGCTATACCCTTTGGGTTACTAAGCAACAGTAGTGGTGAAGGTCAAGGCAGAGACAAGGGACAGACAGAATGGAGAAAGGAAACTGTTGGCTGCAGCTTTTCCAGGACTGTTGGAGACAGCAGTCCAAACCTAAGACAGAACTTGTAAAAGCTCATGGACTCAGGGCTGCCTGGGGGCCCTCAGGAGAGGGGCTCCTGGGATCACTGCTCCCACCTTCTGGCACTGGAGCTGTAAGCATGTGGTAACACACCTAGCTTGTTTCCTGGATGTTCATGGCCGCATGGTAAGTACTTTACTGACTGAGCATCTCTCCATCCTTAGTGCTCCTCTTTACCGTTAAAAGTCATCAAAATAAGAGCTCTTCTGTGAGCTATTTCTGAACAGCAAGCTCCTGACTTAAAATGATTTAACTTACAAATTTTCTTTTACTTATTTTTTATTTAATGTTCATTGGTGTTTTGCCTGCATGCGTCTGTGTGAGGGTGTCACATCGTGGAGTTACAGACAGCTGTGAGTTGCCGTATTGGTGCTGAGACTTGAACCTGCACCCTCTTGAACCTGCATCCTCCTGAAGAGCAGTCAGTGCTCTTAACGGCTGAGTCATCTCTCCAGCTCCTAAATTTTCAACTCACTAGAAAGTGCACTTTGAATTTTGAGCTTCTACCATTTCCCAGGCCAGAGATATATAGATCTCTTATGATACTGGGCAGCAGCAGTGAGGCAAACAGCCAAACAATCAGAAGGAACAAGACACTCTACGGAGGCCTGGTTGCCAAGCTGGATGTTTTTAGGTAACTTATCAGGCAGTTTCAACTTACACTATTCTCAATATACAAAGAGTTTACTAGGACACAACCCATCATAGGCAGGGGAACACTTGTATTACAAAATAAAATGGAAATTTTAAAAAATAATAAATTTAAAAAATAATTTACAATAAAAAATATAACAGGAACATTCTGAAAATAGAGCTATTTTAAGTTAAAAAAAGTCAGTTTTATAATGATTTTGCTAATCTCTTAAACTATAATTTATCAAAGGCAGATTATCATACATGCTGCTATTAAAAATACTTTTGGGATAAAGTTTATTAAGGAGATCATACATCGTTGGAAAAAAGGGAATCTGAAAGTCTTTTCAGGTTATTGTAGAAATTCTTCTTTAACGGAAACTCTGAGAAGTGGTAGTTTCTTACAAGTGATTTCTTAAGGCCCAGTAAGATGGGTCAGCCAGTAAGGGCCTGTTGATAGTCTGGCAGCCTGAGTGATCCCTGGGGACCACGGTAGGAGGACTGAACTTATTCCTGCAATACTTCCTTATACAATAATAAGCATTAAAAAGAAAAATGATATCCTTAAGACTGTTCTGACCTCCAAAAAAGCATGTGGCATGCATGTGCACACACATACAGAAAATAAATAAGAATGTAAAAATTATTTTTCATGTGATTTCAAAGAATTAGACAGCTCAGTTGGTGGCATGCTTGTCCAGCATGCAGACACCTGGAAGTTCAAGCCCCAGCACAGAACAGCAATCCCAGCACCAGGAAGGTGGAAGCTGGAAGTTCAAGGTCGTCCTTCTCCATGCTGTGAGTCTGCAGCTAGCTAGGGATACCTTGTCTCAGAGAAAAGGATCTCAAGTCTGAGGCCACAATGTGGGACCCTATCTCGGGAGAACAGAAAGTTATTTCTAACTCAGAAACTGCAGTGCTGAACTTCCTACATCCTCTTACATAAACCCAGGAATGTAGCTTAGGATTCTGAAGAGATCTTTACCAGTGCCTGTTCCCATCAGTGTCCTGATCATCTGGGGCCTCATTTATCATACAATACCAAAAACTCTGTGTTTGCTAATACCACTACTTACCACATCAAAAAGTTCTTGAAGCACTGTGCAGCTGTCAAGCTCAGTTTTAATAAAAACCAGTTTTCCAAAACTGTAGTTTTGTAAAGGCTTGAATTTGATTTGGGGGCACAACTATTACTGGTAATACCCTCCAAAATAATACCTGACCAAGGGCCACGCTGTAAAGTCTTCGACTGCACAAGGTTCACAATGGAAATTTGTGAAATAGACAGACTGTACTCCACATTTCCATACACGTCCGAGGAGAAAAGAGCTTAACTAGGTGATCTTTAAACTCTTTCCAATGACACTGGACTCAGTATGACTCAAAGTTCCAGGCAATTAATCAACACACATTACTTCTGGAAAATCAGAAAAGAATACAAACTAACAAATAAATTAGGTCAACTATTCAGAAAATATCCTAAAGAACAACAAAACAAACCCAAACAATCAAACCAACAAAAAAAAAAGCCAAAATAACAACTTAACAAAGGGCAGAAATGCCACACACAAAAGCTCTCCACAATCAAAGCGTCCTGAAGCTAACTAGCCCCAGTCTTACTACAGATGGATACTATGTACTGCAGTTCCAGGCTAACGTGGCAGAGGGAGGGGTTTGGAGTGTGGGGTGGTTTTTTTTTTCCCCCAAATTAGATGTATTCTTCCTAAGGAAGGAGATTTTAAGTTACAAAAACAAAGGAACCACACCTATGTGTGTGGAATGGTAGGTGGATGGAAGGAGACTGAATACGTACAGAACATACTATTTAAAAAACAAAACTGAAGCCCATAGTGAAATTCAAAATGAAAGCCTATTAATTGAGACAGGCTCAAACTAGAGCAAAGTGGCAGAATTTCCTGAAGCTGTCACAGCTCTGCTCCAATGAATTGTTTCCAAAACAGGATTCCTCCGTCCTCGGCTAGAGAAACGATTGCATCAGGCGCCAGCGCAGGAGCTACCAGACTGGTGTTTACGGCTAGTAGGTCATGGATGCTAGGGCCCTGCTGGAAGCTCTGGCTCTCGCTGGGTGTGGGGATCATCTGAAATACTTTTCTCCTTTTCCTCTCTCGAGTCTGATCTCCACTCAGTGCTACAGAAAAAAGGGAGGTCTGCATTAAATCCCCAGGTCCTCCAGCTAAGAAACCTTCCTTCCCTGCCGCAAAATCTCATTCCCAGGTGCTCCACCCGAGGATGGATGACTTCACCGAGTGGCTCAGTCAGTCCATTTACAATCCCCAGCTTGATCCTAAAGCTCACTGCTTCCAGACACCCTCTTAAGAAGTCAGAAAAACTGACAGGAGGGAGGGATCGTGAATTCGCATCGGTATTGAGGAGTGGGGAGTTCGACACCGCCCCACAGCCACGTTTCCGACCGTATCTTCTGAGCTGGTCCTGGGGCTAACACCGAAGGGAGGAAGGTGAAAAGAAGGGAAGGCTTCCCAAAGCATCCTCAAGTCTAGAGAGAAGTGCAGCCTCGGCTCGTCACCGCACCGGGAACGAGTCAAGGAACCAGGCCACCGGAGTGCGAGGGCTGAGGAGCCTGCGGCGGGATTCGGGGTATGCGCTAGGGCACGAGGCCCAAGGATCGCGGGTGAGAACGCCGCGCGTGGACGGGGAAAGGACTGCCCGGAGGGGGCGCCGCGCGCGGGGACCGGTACCTGCTGGCGCACGGCTAGCCGCAGTGGGGCCAGCAGCTCCTCGGCGCTGTCCATGCTGCTCCGAGAGGCTGCGGGCTGCGCGGGAACGCTGAGGAGACGCTGAGATGCGGGCGCGGCGAAGACTCTGGGCGGCGACAGTAGCAGCAGTGCGGCGCGGGTGGCTCTGAGCAGCGTGGGCAGCGGACAGGGCATGAGCACGCCGCCTAGGCGGTGCGCAGGGCGGCTACGGAAGCGGCGCGCGGCCCGCCCGGTGCATGATGAAATAGGGCAGGCAGGCCGCAGGCGCGCGCAGCCGCACTTTCCACAGGCGCGCGCAGCCGCCGCATCTGCAGCCGCAGATTCGGCACAGAACCCGGAAGGGCACAGACTTGCTGAGGGACGAGTGAGCCGGACGCTGCAGCCAAAGGCGCTGGAGAACAGGGCTTCTGAGACTGCAGACCTAGATACCTGAGCATCTTTACATCATGGGTCCAAACGCTCGAGTCGCCCCACTGGAGCACACACACTTCTGTTTGTTTCCTCAGCTCGCTGCTTAGAAGAATATATACAGTCAGTCACATCAACTAGGGACCTGGCATTAGTAATAATCAGGGCATGGTGATGCACAACTGTAATCCCAATCCCTGCACTTGGAAAGCTGAGGCAAGAGGATCATGAGTTCAAGATCAACTTAAGATACATGAGAAGCCTCCGTTTCTTAAAAAAAAAAATTGTTCAAGTTCCAATTCCAATGTTCCTCAGACTATTAATGGGAACTGGTTTTGCTGCTCTTCTCAGGGCATACCAGTTAACTAGAAAGACAGATATGAAAGCAAGGAAAGGTGACTTTACTTGGCAAACCAGCTAGTGGAGAAGTCAGGGAAACTCTCGCCTCAAAGTTTTTTGAAGGAAAACTGACTTAGGAGGTGTTATATAGTAGGTGATGAACGCTCCCAAACTTGTGGGTGCCTCACAGTCAGCAAGCCAGATGCTGATGGACCGAATGAAGTTCTTCTTCTTCCTGTGGTCCAGTCAGGAGACACTACCTTCCAGTTGGGCATCTCGGGCTATTCTTGTCATTGATCAGTTACATTTTACACAAGAGACAATCTAGAGGATAGTGAAGCTAGCCCAAGGCCCTCTTTTGGATAGCCAAACTCCTTGCGATGAGAGACCACAAGTTCTCAGCCCCCCAAAATATTTGATGCTGGTTTTTAAAATGAGGAACCAGGCACAAAGCGATTACTAATTTACCCAATTATCACTAAGACAGGAGCTGAGCAACAGGAGGGGGCTTGTGAGACTCGGGGAAGCTCTTGTTTGCTTTCAGCACCAATTGTAGGGATCATGCATATTTTTATTAGCTTTGCTAGAGATAACTGAAATTTTTTTGCTGCCCAATCAACCTCTCCGCTGATGCAATAATCTAAATCAGACCAAATCAAACTAAATTAGAAAAAGCCCAGGTTTAGTGGATACTAGCGCTCCCGGGTGGCCTTCCAGGCCCTCAGAGAGGAGATGGGTAGGGAAGACTGGAAAACCTTGTGTTTGTTCTCTTGGGGGGGGGGAGTTTAAGATGACCCCTCAAGACCATCCTGTGGCAGTGGTCTTGAGCATCTCTGGGGAGGGGTCACCATTTAAGGACTTTCTCGGAGGTGGAGTTTGGAATGAGGCAGCTCCCAGAGGAGGAGGCTTGGGATGGAACTTCCACCCAGACATCCCAGACTCTTTCAGTATAGGGATGCCAAGGGCTGGGGTGAAGCCTTAATCCAAACACTAACAGCTGGGGCACCATGGCAATCTTTGTATTTCTCAGGAACTTGGAGATTTGAACCAATTTAAACCACTGGTCTTTTCCTGGGGCCTGTACAGGTGTCCAAAGGTGACCTTTCAAGGTCTGAGGGCTTAAATTTCACCCTCAGAACATACTAATGTCACCAGTTTCTAAAACATATATCCGGTGAAGAGCTTGACAAAAATCACTGTTTTCTTAACCCTCACCTACACTCATCTTCTGTACTGCAGACCGCCATGTTTCTTTATCCTATAAAGAGTCCCAAACCCTAGTCTGCAGGAGTCAGGTCCGAGTTTATTCACATCTCCACACAGTTGACAGTCTCACGCACACCTTTTTTTGTTGTTATTGTTGGTTTTTGTTTGTTTGTTTTCAAAAACGGTGCTTTCAGGGGCTCACCTGGCCTGCAGCTTTGAGCAATTCCAGGAAGGCCTTTACCCATGGTTCCTTGGTTCCCAGTTTAGAGAACCTATGAACTAGTCCACACACTGACTGGACCCCTTGTCCTGTGAACTTGGCCCATGGATTTGGCCCTTTGTTGCCAACCTGCAAATTTCACTTAGCAATTGAGAATGCTTTCTAGGCTTGAAAGACATTTGAAAAAAATTGGTGTAAATAGCCAGATTCCCCATTTCTTCTTCTCCCAGTTTTGGCATTTGTTGTGAGGGTTTTTGTTTGTTTGTTTGGTTGGTTGGTTGGTTGGTTTTTTTCAAGACAGGGTTTCTCTGTGTAACAGTTCTGGCTGTCCTAGAACTGACTTTGTAGACCAGGCTGGCGTGGAACTCACTGAGAACCACCTAGCTCTGTCTCCCAAGTCCTGGGGTTAAAGGTGTGCACCATCACTACCCAACCTGTTGTGAGGGTTTTAGTTCCAGGTACATAGTATTGGTTTGACCTCCACTTCAGGGATCTTGGAATACTGTTGCTTGGAAATTTAGTATTTTAGCCAGTCCGCGCTAAAGTGAAAACTCTAAGATTAACACCTAAGCTCACCAGAGACTGAGATAAAGAACTATGAGCAGCAAAAGAGGCTTTAATACACCAACCTGTTAAAGCAACTTGCTTCATCTGAAAAAATGTGGTCCACAACCTATATAAGATTTGAAAATGGAGGTTAGGGATACAAGGATCATACCTAAATATAATAAAAGCAATATACAGCAAGCCAATAGCTAATATCAAATTGAATGGAGAGAAACTCAAAGCCATTCCACTAAAATCAGGAACAAGACAAGGCTGTCCACTCTCACCATATCTCTTCAAAATAGTGCTTGAAGTTCTAGCAATAGCAATAAGACAACATAAGGAGATCAAGGGGATTCGAATCAGAAAGGAAGAAGGCAAACTTTTGTTTTTGCAGATGATATGATAGTGTACATCAGTGACCCCAAAAACTCTATTAAAGAACTTTTACAGCTGATAAATACCTTCAGTGATGTGGCAGGATACAAGAACAACTCAAAAAAATCAGTAGCCCTCCTATACACAAAGGATAGAGAAGCAGAGAGGGAAATCAGAGAAATGTCACCTTTCACAAGAGTCACAAATAGCATAAAGTATCTTGGGGTAACACTAACCAAGGATGTGAAAGATCAATTTGACAAGAACTTTAAGGCTTTGAAGAAGGAAATTGAAGAGGACACCAGAAAATGGAAGGATCTCCCATGCTCTTGGATGGGTAGGATCAACATAGTAAAAACGGCAATTCTACCAAAGGCAATCTATAAATTCAATGCAATCCCAACAAAATTCCTCACAGACCTTGAGAGAACAATAATCAACTTTATATGGAAAAACAAAAAGCCCAGGATAGCCAAAACAATCCTATACAATAAAGGAACTTCCGGAGGCATTACCATCCCTGACTTCAAACTCTACTACAGAGCTACAGTAATGAAAACAGCTTGGTATTGGCATAAAAACAGAGATGTTTACCAATGGAATCGAATTGAAGACCCAGATATTAACCCACAAATCTATGAACACCTGATTTTCGACAAAAGAGCTAAAAGTATACAATGGAAGAAAGAAAGCATCTTCAACAAATGGTGCTGGCATAACAGGATGTCAACCTGTAGAAGAATGAAAATAGATCCATATCTATCACCATGCACAAAACTCAAGTCCAAATGGATTAAAGACCTCAATATCAATCTGACCACACTGAACCTGATAGAAGAGAAAGTGGGAAACAGACTGCAACACATGAGCACAGGAGACCACTTCCTATGTAAAACCCCAGTAGCACAGACAATAAGAGCAACATTGAATAAATGGGACCTCCTGAAACTGAGAAGCTTCTGTAAAGCAAAGGACACTGTCATTAAGACAAAAAGGCATCCTATTGACTGGGAGAAGATCTTCACCAACCCGCATCAAACAAAGGTCTGATCTCCAAAATATATAAAGAACTCAAGAAACTAGACATTAAAATTCTAATTAACCCAATTAAAAATGGGGTACTAAACTGAACAGAGAATTCTCAACAGAAGAACTTCAAATGGCCAAAAGAGACTTAAAGTCATGTTCAACCTCCTTAGCGATCAGGGAAATGCAAATCAAAACAACTTTGAGATACCATCTTACACCTGTCAGAATGGCTAAAATCAAAAACACCAATGATAGCCTATGCTGGAGAGGATGTGGAGTAAGGGGAACACTCATCCATTGCTGGTGGAAATTTAACCTTGTGCAACCACTTTGGAAATCAGTATGGCAGTTTCTCAAGAAATTGGGAATAAGCCTACCTCAGGATCCAGCAATACCACTCTTGGGAATATACCCAAGAGATGTCCAATCATACTACAAAAGCATCTGTTCAACTATGTTCATTGCAGCATTATTTGTAATAGCCAGAACCTGGAAACAACCTAGATGCCCCTCAATGGAAGAATGGATAAAGAAAGTGTGGAATATGTACATATTAGTGTACTACTCAGCAGTAAAAAACAATGACATCTTGAATTTTGCTTGCAAATGGATGGAAATAGAAAACACTATCCTGAGTGAGATAACCCAGACCCAAAAAGATGAATATGGTATGTACTCACTCATTAGTGGAGTCTAGCCATAAACAAAGGACATTAAGACTATAGTTCACAAGCCTAGAGAAGCCAAATAACAAGGTGAACCCAAAGAAAAACATATATAGATCCTCCTGGAAATTGGAAGAAAACAAGATTGCCAGAGAAAAGTTGGGAGCATGGGGGTGAGGGTAAGGGTGGAATTAGGGGAAGGGGAGAGGGAAGGGAGAAGGGAAAGACTGGGGAGAGCTTGGGGGACTGGGAGGGTGGAGAGGGAGGAAGGGTGGATATAGGAGCAGGGAAGAAGATATCTACATTAAGGGAGCCATTTTAGGGTTGGCAAGAGACTTGGCTCTAGAAGGGATCCCAGGTGTCCACGGGGTTGTCCCCAGCTAGTTCCCTGGGCAGCAGAGGAGAGGGTGCCTGAACTGGCCTTGCCCCACTATCACACTGATGATTATCTCAAATATCACCATAGAATCTTTGTCCGGCGATGGATGGAGATAAAGACAGAGACCCTCATCAGAGCAACGGACTGAGCTCCCAAGGTCCAGTTGAAGAGCAGAAGGAGGGAAAGATGAGCAAGGAAGTCAGGACCGTGAGGGGTTGGTCCACCCACTGAGACAGTGTGCCTGTCCTAATGGGAGCTCACCAAATACAGCTGGACTGGGACTGAACGAGCTTGTGATCAAACCTGACTCTCTGATTGTGGCTGACAATGGAGGCTGACTGAGAAGCCATTGATAAAGGCACTAGGACTTGTTTTTACTGCATGTACTGGCTTTTTGGGACCCTAGTCTATTTGGATGCACAGCTTCCTAGGCCTGGATGTAGGGGGGAGGGCCTTGGACTTTCCACAGGGCAGGGTTCCCTGCCCTCTCTCAAGCAGGGAGTGGGAGGGAGAAGGGTGAGTAGGGGAGCAGGAGGTGAATGGCAAGAGGGAAGGAAGTGTAAATTTTTGAATGGAAAAAAAAATAAAAATAGAAAAAGAAAATACTGTAAAATTTCAAAACCATGTAATAAATTTTAGGTTTTGCAAGCTAATTCATGAAAAATAAAAGCCTACAATACAAAAAAGAGATTTGAAAATGGTAAATTAATCATTCTGAACTGGTAACTTTAACTTGTTCCATTCTGTCATAAAATAATATAAATTCATCTGGGGTTTTTCATAAACTGGTAAACTGATATTATTATATGGTTCTATCTCATGAAGTTGTTGATAAAAATAACAAAATATTTTTTTTCAAATTACTGCATTTTTTATGCCACTGCAGCCACCACAGCTCCCTGAAGACCACGACGGGGAGTCTGTGTTCTCATTGCCACAGAAGAGGTGTGTTCCCACTCAGGGAACCGTGACGGCACTCGGTGACACAATCGGGAAGATGTAGTTGCCCCCTCACACTCTGCTCGTTTTACCTCATGAAGACAACCCTCCTAGCCTCCTGTAGAACTGCTCCAAGGGCTTCCGAGAGATCCCGCCTTCTCTCCTTACCAGTACCTTGAGAGAAATGTATTGCAAAAGAAGAAACAGCTCCTCTTAGACCCTAGCTGGAGCCCCTGTTTTGTCTTCATTACAATCTGTTAATTAACACAGAGTATGTGAATTAATTTGCAGAAAAGCATTATGTCTCTTTTCAAACGAGCAGCTGGATAGATGGATGACTCAGTGGATGAAGTGAATGGTGTGCAAGTGTCGGGCCAGCTCCATACCAGCCATCATCTCCCAGCACTGAGTGTACGAAAACAAGTGAATACTTGCTGGCTGGCCTTCCATTCTAGCTAAAACAGTGAGTACCAGGTTAAATGAGAGGTTCTATTCTCAAAAAGTAAATTTGAGATTGAAAGGAAACCCCAACTTTGAGCTCTGGCTTCCACATGCACGTTGAGATTGATAAAGGAAACCTCAACTTTGAGCTCTGGCTTCCACACGCACGGGCATGTACATCCCACCTGAACACACATGGATACATCACAAACAAAAAGGAAGAGGAAAGAAAACAAAGAAACTAGCTCTGAGAGGTTGAGGTCCATTCCATTGTTCAGGCAAGAGACAAGACACTGCTGTGTGTGGTGAAGACTGCTGGAAACCCAACTTCCTGTCCAAGGTCTCCCCCTTCTTCCTATCCCTCCTTATAAATGATGGAGCTTTGAGGAATAGCCTGCTTGTAACTGAAAAGCCAGTTCCACTGTCAGCCAGTGAGGTCAGTGGCTCAAGTGAAAGAGTGCCGGGAGAAGAAAAGGCTTGGCAGACTGGCAACCAGCAGGTGGAAGGTGAGGGGCTTGCAGCCAGATCCCATCAAGCCAGAGCCGCAGAGGCAAAAGCGTGTGTGGAGTTCCTGGCAAGCCTAATTGCAGCAGTATCCAGGTAGACTGGGAGAATCATTCATTCTTGCGGTAATCAAGTCTCTTGATGTCATTTTGATTCTGTCCATGAGTGTTCCTGTAAACCTGAAGAAAGATGACTGGCTGGGTTGTGTGACTGGTGTCCTGGACAATCTACCTATTGTCAATTTCAGGTCAAGCTGACTATTGTTGTTGATGTTTTACTCTTTTGGCTTTTGGCAGGGGCACCACGCAGCTCTCAAATAAATCACACATAGAGGTTTATTTTTAGTTATCAATGCCCAGCCTTAGCTTGGCTTGTTTCTGGTTAGCTTTCTAACTTAAATTATTCCAACTACCTTTTGCCTCTGGGCTTTTTCTTTTTCCTGCTTCTGTGATCTTTCTTTCACTCTCCTTCTGTGGCTGGTTGTGTAGCTGGGTGGCCGGCCCCTGAAGTCCTCCTCCCCTTGTTCTCTCATTGATCCTCCTTCTCCTCTTCCTTGGTTCTCCTTCTATTTATACTTTCTACCTGCCAAGCCCACCTATCCTTGTTCCTGCCTCACTATTGGCCGTTCAGATTTTTATTAGGACCATCGGGCGTTTTAGACAGGCAAAGAATCACAGCTTCACAGCATAAACAAAAGTAACACACCTTAAATTAATATTCCCCAACAGACTATTGGTCAATTATTTGAGGATGCAATATAGGGAAGTGAGACAACACAGAACTGATAGCGAACACTTGTTAGTGCTGGGAGTCCCTTAGTGCATTTACCAGCTTCAGTGGTGACAGATGAAACTTGAGCCACTCACTAGCTTCAAAGGTTAAGGATCACCCTAACTCGGTCATTGGTTTTACCTCTGTCATATAAAGATCTCCCATCTATGAATGAACCTGATTCTTCCCTGCCAACTCCCGAATATTAGTTTTTGAGCACTGGGCAGACCATTTAATTCCAGTAACAGACAGAGACCTGGAGGTTAACAGATAATGGGAGCCGATCTGGAGTAGATCAACCAAGAACTCAGTAAAGTTGGGTTTATCCAGGAGAAAAGAATAGCTTTCTGGGGCAGTCTAAGCATGGAGGAGAGCCCAGAGGAACAGAGATGAGCGGCTCCCAAGAGAGGAGATTAAAGAGAAATGGGCTTCTTGAGCAGAATCAGCCTTTGGTTGAAGCCAGAGAAGTTACAATAATATATGTTAAGTGTCACATCTTTTACTTCCTATTCTGGGCCAGAAAGTGTATCACCATCTAGGCTAGCTTGAGCTTGTTCCAGCTGCCTCCACTGGGCAGGTGCAATGGCCTCAAGGTGGAGAAGCTAAAGTCCACTCTCATTTGCTTCCTGGCTAAAGAGTCTGGAATTCATGGGGCACTGAAAGTGATCACAATACCGTCTCCATAGCCACCAAATTCAGAAGCAAGTCAGTCCTCAGCTGTGTTATGGCTGAAGGATGGCTCAAGCACCTATCAGGAATCTACAGGAGAATGGATACTGCTGGAAAGCATTGTGCTGAGTGAAGCAAACCAGGCTCAGAAAGACAAATGTCACAAGTTTTCTTTGATAGGTGGTACCTTGATTTAAATGTATGTGTCTGTATTATGTGTTTATGTATGTCTGTTTGTAGGTCATGGACTAGAAAGGGGCTCGTGAGGGCAGAGGAAGAGATCTTAAGGGAAGCAAGTTTCTTCAACCTGTGTGGCTTGGTCCTAGAGACCTGAGTGGAACAGTGGGGGAATGGAGAGAGGACAGACACAGCCACAGAACATGCGGATCAGGTGGGTCACGCACACTTTGATAGGGTGGCATCAACTAGGCAGCTACCTGGAACCACCGCATGTTTGCTATGTACAGCAGCAGGAGGAGTTAGCTAATCTTGGGAGGAGTTCCCTGTAGGTGAGCAGTCTCAGGTTGTAAACATCTGGGTGGAGGAAACTACAGTGAGTTCTTTGCACACGCATCAACAATCATACTTGTACACACTGCCACCATTCACACTTGGACCAGAAGAAGGCTCTGCCATCCCTCTGAGCCTGAGCCTGAGCCTGAGCCGGAGGGAAAGGCTTTGCTGATTTCCCATGAGTCTGAGGTCTTGGCCCTTGACATGCCAGCTCATCTCACACAATGCATATGCACTTAAAACTTCGCTAGCCCAGGATTTCACTCGTTCCCTACAGGCAGGAGATAGAGAGGGCACTGGAACACAAGTAATTGGAAAGAAGAAAGAGCTCTAACTGAGGAAAGAAAGGAAACAAGCTAAAGACAAGGAGAGGTCCTGGGAAGACAGGAGAGAAAGGAACAAAAGAAAACAAACTGTAATGACCCATATGCATGAAGATGCCAGGAGAAAACCCATTATTCTGTATTCTAATCTTAAAAATTAATTTAAAAATATCCAAGCCTGTTATAGAGGTTGCCGTAGTAAAGATCTAGTAACATCTGCAGTAGAAGGGGCCAGTGGAGGTCATCCTGTTCCAGCCTCCTGAAATTCCTGTCAGGCCAGGTCTGTCACAGGCAACTTCCGCCCTGAGGTTTACTTGGATGCAGTCCATGCATCTCTGAAGGTGACATTGAGAACGCACACAGACACACACGCACACATAGTCTCTTGTATCAAAGAGTTGCATTTAAATCTAACTTTGTCAGTGAGGAAATAGGGTCCTTCTTCTAGGTTCTTTGTCTTGCAAATAAAAGGACTTAAGAAAGGAGCCAGAAGGACACTCAAGAACAGTTCTACTGGAGTGTTAAGGGGAAATCAGCTGGGCAGTCAGCTGCCAGGAGGAAGCAATGGGAAGAGAAAGGCAGTTCTGCTTTCAGAATTGGAGGTGGGAAGCAGGCAGCCCAGCAATGGAAGCCCTTTTAGCAGCTGCACGGGCAGACAGAGAGGGCATGCCATAAGGAAGGAATGCCTGCAGCATCTAGGCAAACAGGATGAAGCTTTGGAATGATGCTCAGAGAAGGACAACAGAAAGAAGAAAAGAAATCTCTGAGCTCTCACCCAGAAAGCAGCAGTCTTAGCAGTGAAGGTCTGCAAGCAACCTTGACGGGGGTATTTAAGTGTGGTCTATTCGGGGGCGTGGTTGCTTCTCCCATTTTCTTGCCATGTCTTCTGGTGTGTCTTGCTTCTTCCCATCCCTGGCTTTAGGCTAGTTGTAAAATAGAATTTATCCTCCTATGGCAAATGGTCTCCAGCATTGTCTGGGCCTAGGAGGCACTTGCTGCGTCCATCAAAACAGTATGACCATCCATTGACCAAGTAAGAGGGACCACTGACCACCAGCCATCCCATACCTCTCCAAGACAGCTGGCATATTGATATCAATGTCTCAAATGGTACCTGGTTAATGGTTAGCATTAACGGTGAATGGCTAGGGATAGGCAGAGAGGGTATTCCTCACATAGTCTGGGGGACAGTCATCCTCAGAGGGTGAACTGGCTGCTGGTCTTGGTTAAAACACTCACCAGGGTCAGAAGCGGCCAACTCTTTTCTATCTCCATTAGGTGTTAAGTGGCCAGAATGTCTGTGCCCTCTCCTTCCCCTGTCTGTCCAGCAGGCTAAGGTGTGAGCGGCCTTCTTAGGTACCCAGGCCTGGGATCTTGGGCACCAGGCCTGCTACACTTGAGGAATCCTAAGGGATACTACTCAGACCCTGGGTGGAAGGGCTAGTATTCCATTTCTAGCCCCAGACTCTCCTCCAACTTTCTTTTTTTTTTCCTTCAACTTTCTTGAAACTTCAAACAATCTCTCTCTCCTCTCTAGCCTCAGTCTCGCTGGGTGAACAACAAGGGGACCAGGGCCTGCTTGCCTTCTGGGCTCTTCCTACTCTAACTGAAGGTCTGTTAACTTGTAGCAAGTAGATTTCACTTTGACCAGCAGAGGGGAGCAGTTGCCTGTGAACCAGCAGCTAGGTGGTGTGAGGGAAGGAAAAACCGGGCCCAGGCTCCACAGAGGCCTAGTACAGACAACTTGCTGAGGAACTGTCTCTTGAGAGGATGCCAGGAAGTCTTCCGAGCCCCTTACCCACTCTTAGGGCAACCTAGATACACTGCTCCTCTTCTGCAGGGAAGGGTGGGCCAGCTATCAGAGAGTCACAGTGTCCTCTCTAGCCTTGCCAGTTTGATAGAGAAGTGGTAACTTATTTAAGCCATGAAAGCAAAATAGGTAAAAAGAAAAATAAACAGGTAAAGCAGAAGCCCACAAAAGTGAGACGTATACACACAGGTGACCGGTTTATTCCCAACCCTCCCCCATTCTGTTCCCTTTAAACTTTCTAATCCCAGATCCCTTAGAAAGTCCTCCATGAGGGCCAGGAGGTGGTGGCACATGCCTTTAATCCCAGCACTCGGGAGGCAGAGGCAGGCAGATCTCTGTGAGCTCGAGGTCAGCCTGCTCTACAAAGGGAGTACCAGGACAGCCAGAGCTGTTGCACAAAGAGACCCTGTCTCGAAAAACAAAACAAACAAAAACAAAAAATAAATAAAGAAAGAAAAATAAAGTCCTCCATGATTTTTGCCTACTAGTTACCATACAAATAAGGTCATGGTCATGAACCAGGGCTGGACATGAGATACCTGGTTGACACTCCAACCACAGATAAGAAGGCAGGGCCACCACTGCCCTGACCAGAGCTCTCTCTGATAGAGCTCACAGACACACCATAAGGTACCTCACTGCCTGAGAAAGATCCTAGAAGATAGTGCGGTGGATTATTCTGTGAAGCTGTGTTACTTTGCCTGTCGAAAACACCTGATTGGTCTACTAAAGAGCTGTACGGTCAATAGCAAAGCAGGAGAAAAGATAGGCAGGGCTGGCTGGCAGGCAGAGAGAATAAATAGAAGGGCCAGCCACCCAGCTACACAGCCAGACATGGAATTAGAAGTAAAGGGATACAGAAATAGAGGAAGGTAAAAGCCTAGAGGCAAAAAATAGATAAGATAATTTAAGTTAATAAAAGCTTTCTAGAAACAAGCCAAGCGAAGGCTGGGCATTTATAAGTAATAGTAAGTCTCCGTGGGTTTTTATTTGGGAGCTAGGTGGTGGGTTTCCCAAAGAGTCAAGGAGTAAAAAAGCAACCAACAACATGTACCCATATGTAAATACACACATAAACATTCACACATCCATGTACCCGTATGTAAATACACACATAAACATTCACATGTCCTGTCACTCTTGTTTCCCTGGAAAGCTGAAAGCCATGGGAAAATGATTTAGTTGTCTACAGCGTTGGGCATATGAGGAAGGGATAAAAGATCATTTGGTAAGTGCTATGGCTTGTCTGTGAAATGTGGAGCTGTTATTTGGGGGGAGGGCCACATTTAGGGGATGGGGCATAGTTGGGGGAAATCGCTCACTAGGAGACAGGTCATGGGGGGGGGGATTATAGTCTATTCTACCCCTCTGCCCCTCTCCTCTCCTCTCCTCCCCACACTCTGCCTCCTTCCTCCCTCTCTCTTTCCTGACTACTCGTACTTAACCAGCTGCCTTGTGATCTCAAATATGCCAGGACACCAAGGCATCTCCTGCCTTGTCTTCTCCCATCCCCATGGACTGTATCCCCAGACTGTGAGTCAAAACAAATCCTTCTTTCACTTCTTGTCAAGCAAATAGTCACAGTGAGCAGAAACGTAATGAACACAATAGCCTCCCACCAGCACACTGGGGCAGCACTGCCCCATCAGGCCCCACCGCCCTGTAAGGAGTAGCTGTTCCTTCCATCACTGCTTAGCAGGGCCAAGCCCCCAGCACCCTGGGACACTGACCCCTTATGTTCATAGTCCTGGGAAAATGGGCCATCCCTGGCTGTTGTGGGTGGAGAGACGGAGGCTCTGAGTCAGAGTCTCGTCATCCTTTTGTGCTTTCTGCCTCGTGTCCTTAGGATGAAAACATATTGAAAGCGTAAAAGACGGGAGCCGTGCCTCAAGAAGAAAGTTATAGTGCTTCCAACATCACCGCTTCAAAGTGACAGTCTTGCACTGTGCATCATGAAAACAAGTCAATTATTTTGTGATCTCTGTAATGATGTTTAGGAGCTGTGCTCTGTCCACTCTAGAAGTTTCTGTTCCAGCTAGTCCAAACAAGCCAGGCTAGAAAGATTCAACAGTGATACCAGATACTTACTGGGGACATCGAACTTATTTACTGTTGTCATCGTTATTGTCTGCAGGAATGAGGGTGGGGTAGAGGCAGAAAAGGGTGGGGTAGAGGCAGGTGAACTCAGAGACAGGAGTTGGTGTGGACTGCAGGCCCAGTGCTAGCTGCTAGACGGCGTGAGGGCCTCACCCCAACTCGGCCTTAGTGTCCTTGGAAAGGTCTTCGTTTTTTTGAGATAGTGTTTCACTATAAATGCACTGAGGGACCAGGACTTAGAAGACCCCTTATAGCCAGACAGAAAAGGAGGAGCCCCGGAAGATAATAAAAACGGCAAACTTCTGGCTTCCTATACTGCGATCACAGACAAAGGCATACAGGCCTTTTCTCCCGGGGGTGTCTGACCAGTCTGACAAGTTCAAGGCTAGATCAGGACATGTTTACCCCAAAGTAGTGAACTTATCAGCCTCACTGTTTTGTTTAAACTGACCAACCCTAAGCGAGAGTAGAAAGACCTTAAAAACCCCCAGCCCTCAACTAGAGTCATGGCTTCTGCTCTGTGTGTGTGTGTTTCCTCCCCCCCAATCAAAGCCTTTCTTCTCTGGTTGGCTTCTAGCTGTTGTGTCCAAGATTCTCAGGGTGCTTGGCGTTCTCTTGCCTTTTAGTGAAAGAAAAAATGAACCTGACCAAGACCCAAAGATGATTATAGGCACCAAGATGACCTTGAGCTCACTCTGTAAGCTAGGCTGGCCTCTAGCTTCTGCTCCTACAGGCTGGAATTAGAGGCACGTGCCTCCACACCTGATTTGGGAAATATAGCAAGCGTGCTCGTTATCTGGGCTGGGGGATATGGTGTCCTCAAAGCTGTTCACTTGTAAGCACAACCTGACAAATGGCCCAGGCAAGGAGCAGTCGGCGCCCCTTGTCATCTCCTGAATCCAGGAGCAGTCAGGGCCGGAGGTGGACTGCCTCCACAAACACCTGCCGCAAGGCCTGACATATGTATCCCTGGCCAAATTTAACTTTCCTTTGGCTGCTCTGACTCATGGGGCTCAGTGGAGGAGATACTGCTCACTCACCTGCTCACTCTGGTTCCTACAGCATTTAAACCCATGGCAGGACTGGAGCATGGCTCAGCAGTGACGCGTGAGCTAAGCATGCCCCGGGTTTTAGGTACGAGTCTGGCCAGTCTTGGCTGAAACACCCTGTGGATGGTTGGCACCCCATAAGTACCGAGTGTCTCAGTCTATTGTTTGCTGCGGCAACAAACCATCCAAGACTGGGGAACATAGCAAATGGTCTCCATTCATCTATCCATGTGCAAGCATGCACCCTTCCTAAGGATACCGCAGTGAAGGTGGCCATGCCGCTGGCTTCACTACTCCATTTCACCTCTCTCTGGCTCTGTCTTTAATGTCTTCCTTCCTGGTAGTTTCCTTCCGCGATGGTTTCCTTGGATTCCAGGGATAACAGGCAACTTTGACAAGGGACTGATGTGCCTCCAAGCAACAGCCTGTCTCACAGGATGGGTTACCACACCTGTAAATGAGGGCACTTGCCCACGGTGGTGAGGCTGCATGTGGAACAAGAGCAGTCAGATCACAGGACCCTGACTGCTTCCCTCAAGTGATTACAGGGTAATGACTGCTCAGAACCCCTTGCAGAACAAAGCTGAGATAGACCAGCCAGACCCTAGCCTGGTAACCATCCCAGCCATGCATGCCTGTCCTAGCTGGGGTTCTCATGGCAGTGATAAAACACCATGACCAATAGCAACCTAGGGAGGAAAAGGTTTATTTTGCTTATAGTTTCATATCCACAGTCAGTTGTCCAGGGAAGTCAGGGTGGGGCCTCAGGGCAAGAACCTGGAAGCAGGACCTAAAGCAGAGGTCTTGGAAGAGTGTTGCTTACAGTCAGGTGGTGGTGGCGCATGCCTTTAATCCCAGCACTCAGGAAGCAGAGGCAGGCAGATTTCTGTGAGTTCGAAGCCAGCTTGGTCTACAAGAGCTAGTTCCAGGACAGGCTCCAAAGCTACAGAGAAACCCAGTCTCAAAAAAAAAAAAAAAGTGTTGCTTACTTGCTTCTTGCTTGCTCGGCCTGCTTTCTTATAGAACCTGGGACCACCAGTTCAGGGATAGCACCACCCACAATGAACTGGGCCCTCCCATCAATCATCAATTAAGAAATTGCTCCACAAGCTTGCCCATTTTCTCAATTGAGGTTCTTTCCTTTCGGATGCCTCTAGCTTGTTTCACGTTGACATAAAACTAGCCAGGACAATGCCCAAGTCCCTCCCTTCTTTTCCTAACCCCTTGATGATAGACTTGAGCCCTTTTTCCTGTTCTTGCCTATGTGCCCTCATTCATTAAATCTCCATTCTCTGTGTTTCCCTACTGCTTGTCCATTGGGACCCCCAGAGCCAGGACTCTTGCGTTATAATAACAGCAGCAATGACAATTTCAGTATGAGTCTTGGACATATAACCATAGCACTGCCTGCATTATTTGATTTTCATATATATGCTCATCTGTAGCCTAAATGACAGGGAAGGGGCAGTTACGAGGTGTTGGGGATAGCAGGCAGTATGTATGCCAGATGTAGACTCCAGGTTTGAATAGTCCGGATAAAGGACCACAGGCAGTGGCAGATGAAACCCCATCTCACCACAGCGTGGCTGAGAGAAGCCTACCTCTACACCCCTGTCAGGGCTCATGTGCTCGGAAACAGAGGCGCAAGGGGCATAGCCTGGGCTCTGCCACCGTATCACTAAAATCCCGGGTCTCGGGGATGGAAACCCACCCTGAAAAAACACATACAAGATGCCTGCTTTTCTTGCTCCCTATACCTTCCACACATCTAGATACATCCAGAGCAACCCTTGTCCCTGCCCATGGGCTCTGGACCCGAGCATGGCCTAGACACTTTGAAGACCTAGTTAGGAGTCTAGATGACTGGGCAATTTGAGCTATGAAGAATTTAGGGTATATTACAGGGTTAAGGGAAGAACTAGTTAGGTTCTGGGAAGGTCAGACAACTTCAAGGACTTTTCTACCTCAGGGGCTGGCTGCAATCATTTTTGGATTCGCATTCAGATTCAAATTCCTTGAAAAGAAAAGAGTTCTCCTGGGAACCCTCAATAGTAGGGTGCTTGCCTGCACCCATGAGGCCCTGGCACTGTAAAATAATAAATAGTAATAATCTGAGGAAGGAACTAAGCCACACCAGCTGCTCAGGGCTGATGCCATCTACTTCAGGTTTTGTTTTTGTGGAAGAAACACCAGGTATGTCATGCGCGGACTGTCCTCCCTGGAGAAGGCCTACACAGCTTCACCAACGAAGTCACACAGTAGCAACTGCCCGGCACCATCATCAGAAGCCTTGGGAAGAGACAGACAGCTCAGGCGCTCACGAACCACACATCACAGAGCTCAGGAGCCACAGGTAAGAAACTCCTAAGACCCGGGGCAAAGCAGGAGGCTTCTGAGCAGTGTTAGACGTTTTCTCATTTCACCACAGGAAAGCTCGCTCAAGGCTCACGGAGGACTCACATTGGTTACACTTCACAATGCATTTTAATGTCCTTTTATCCCAGCTTTGTGAGGCTTGACCTCAACTCAAGAATGCACCTCCACTCTTGTGGTTCTGGGCACTCTGGTGAAGGACTTTCTGAAACCCGCCCAAAACCAGCCAGGGGGAGTTCAGCAGAGAGAGGGTTCAGTTAACTCGTTAACAAGATCCCTACTTAGAGGTAGGCGAGGAAAAGGAAATTAGAGGAAATACTCAGATCTGAAATTGGAGAAGTTACCTTCGTGAGTCTCTTTAGGAAATGAATACCGGCTGCCTGCTGCATGTAGACTGACAGGTTTCATGTTTATATGTAGACATGTGAACATCTTTCTATATAAAGAGCCCCAAGTAGGTAGACTACAGCACAGCCTTGGATGCTCCCTGAACAAGGGCAAACACATTTTGATATTTAGGGGCACTGTCGAGAGTTAAGGTCAAGAAGCTATTATTATATCTCATTGCTTCTTTGCAGTTATTCAACAATGTCTTGTGACTGTCAGACCAGCACTTCTGAGGCTCAGTCTCCAGCATTACCAAACAAAACAGCACATGCTGGAGAAAGTTTGGAAGATTAAGAAATTTAAAGATCATGTCTCATTCTGTCACTAGAATTAATCACAGTTAATCATTTTCTCTGCCTATATGGTTATAAACAATGAGCACTAAAAACTGTAAGGTTTATTCTTGGCCAGAGAACAGGAGAAGCCTGGAGAACAACAGAGCTTGTAAGTCAGCCATTCCCTAAGAACTAACATTGGCTTTACATACCCATGTGGCAGGGCCTATGGTACACCCATGTCATTGTCACGCCCCACACAGAGGGTGCCACAACAGCCCTGGCCGCACATATGAGAAAAGCACCATGTAGCGAGGCCAAACAGCCAGTCTCATAGCCCATGAGTGTCACTGATCAGAGTCACCCAAAATCTCCCATCCTCAAATTTGGAGCCAGTCCACGGACTGTAACCAACAGACGCTCTGTCACTAGGAAGACAATGTAAGATACACGTGGTTCCAGAACTCGGGTTTTGTTTCCAGGAGGCTGTGGAATCCTATTGACAAATAAGAGTCGAAAGAGCCATGTCTTCAAAAACAAAATAAACTAAAACAAGCAAGCAACAATCTGCATGAAACTTTGGTCTCTGCCAGCTGCAAATTTCATACATCATTTGTCTAGTGTCTTCTTTTAGTTGCCATTGCCCTGCCCCAAGTACTCTGACAATCAGAGCCACGTAAGGCTCATGGGAGTGGAGGGGTGTTGTCTTCTATCTCAGGCCTGCACCGAGGCCTGAGCTGAGGCTAGCCCCACATCCTTTGCTGATTTGAGATCAGGGAGAAAATCAAAGAACTAACTAGGAACTCGAAGGTGGCCGCCTGAGAATAGCAGGGGAAGGGCGTAAGTGGGAGCAGCTTGCAGCCCGCTCAACTGGCTGATTAGGTCTTGCCTAACACAGTCCCTTATGTCATGAAGCACTAGTCACAAGAGCCAGCAGGTGGCAGCGACTCAAAGGTACCTTTACAGCTGGAGAACAGAGCATACGGGCCAAGTGGACTCAGTCATAAAAGGGGAGGGAATATTATCACACAATACACAGAAAGAACCTTGAAGACCTATGCCAAGGGACATAAGTCACCTACAACAAGACAATGATCACATAATTCCTTTTATATGATGTGCTGGCTAGTTTTATGTCCATTTGACACAGTTAGAGTCATCTGAGAGTAAGGAACCTCAATCGAGAAAATGCCTCCATAAGATCAAGCTGCAGACAGGCCTATGGGGTATCTTCTTTTAAGTGATCGAAGTGAGACGGCCAGCTCACTGTGGGTGGTGCCACCCCTGAGCTGGTGGCCCTGTGTTCTATAAGAAAGCAAACTGAACAAATGAGAAGCAAGCCAATAAGCAGCTCCCCTCATGACCTCTGCATCAGCTCCTGCCTCCAGGTTTCCTCCCTGCTTACGCTCCTGCACCAAATTCCCTCTGTGACTGAGTGTGCCTGGAATTGCGAGCAAAATAAACCTTTCCTTCCCTAAGTTGCCTTGGTCATGGCGTTTCGTCACCTCACTAAAGAACTCTCCTTCCTCGCTTGGTGTGCAGAGTGACTTCCCCTTGAGATGGGATCGCATTTCTGTTACTGGCTGTCAGTCTGGTAGGGGGTCTCCTGTCAGTTGTGCCTCAGTTTCCAGACTGTTCCAGCATTTTTAAGATGAGGTATCTGGTCCACACATCCATGTGTGTTTACCTAGCTTAGAGCTTTTGTTCCTTGGGTTTCTTACATTCAAAATATTAATCAATAAATGTCTCCCCAGAACTCTGCAAAACTTCAGCCAGGCTTTAAAGAGTTTGCAGGTCCCATTTTGTCTCTTGCTGACTTGTGTAGGCCTTGAACTCACTCTACAGCCCCAGAGAGACCTTGAATTTACATTCCTTCTGCCTTGGGCTCCTAGGCAGCTGGATTTCAGGTGTGTGCCACCACATCTGGCACGAGGAGTGTTTTTCAACCTAGGGGGAAAGTTATTGCCTTATTTAATGTCAGGTGTATGTTTAAATATGTACATACAAAGATATAGGAATTGATTTCTGCAAGTCTGTGAATGAGAACTCAGAAAAAGGACGATCTTTGAAGACCTTTCTTTGTTATTTTTCTGGGGGAGTCTCTTCACCTCAGGCAGGTATCAAGAGACCAGAGAAATGATTCTACCCATGTCCAGTCAGGTGAACCGTGTCGATTGAGGATACTTATAGGAACACGGCACAGGGTTACATATAAAAGCACGGTGACTCAGGAGTTCATGATGCCCATTGCAAAGTTTTTAAGGATTCTACAGCCAGGCATCCAGTCCCACTAAAGATTTCGTTTAGTAAAAAGCTGTGAGATGCACTCTGCTCTGGAAACAGAAAGCTATTGATGTTTATGAATACAGACAACATGAGGTACAGATGGTTTCTACCCAGGGCTTTCAGATTTTTTTCAGATTATTTTATGGAATAAGCTGTAACCTTTTTTGTAATTCAGTCTAAAGTTGCATATGGAAACTTCCTCCAAATTCTGTTAACTGAAGGGAGTGACTAAATGCCACCTACCCTTAGAAGGACAGAAAGTAGAGTCTCTGAAATAAAAGTGTACCAAAGATTTGTGGCCATCTTTTAGATCTGCCACAGAGGGCTAGCCTGAATCCATCCTTCCCTCTTGGACGTGGCTCATCAATGATATTCTCTTATTTTCCCAAGCGTGGACTCAGTTCATAAACCATTCACCTTGTCCTCCTACCGTGTACTTCATGCAGGTAATCTCACCTCTGTAGCGACTCTATTTGGTAGGGCGAGGCAAGCAGGGCTGAGAAGTTGCAGATGTTCAAGGTCACATAAATAAGAAAAGTTTCCATTTCAACTCCGTCCTCGCTGGGCAGGTAGCACACATCTGTCTTCCCAACATTTTGGAGTCTGAGGCAGGAGGATCATCAGTTCAAGAGCAGCCTGAGTCACATAGTGAGTTCGGGTTCAGCCTGGGCTACATAGTGAGACTGTCTCAAACAAAGCAGCAAAACTAAACTAAACAAAACAGAACAAAACTAAACAGAACAAACCCTACAAAAACAGAAACAAGAAACCCTAACCAACTCAGCCCTACTCGGTAGCCACGCCTCTCCACTAATTTACCTTACCCTGCCTCACAGACACGTGCACCTCTAAGCTCCCCATCAGCTTCTCCTCCCATCAGCTTCTCTGTTTCTTCTTATCCTCATCACAGGCTCCATCACGATTTCCACTCCCTACATCTCTTATCAAGGTAAGCTATACATCCCACCTCCTTCTGCACCTTACCGCGGCAACCACAGTCCTGAGTCCTCCACGTCCCCGCCTGTCCAGATGAACTAAGGCCCTTCTTTAAGGCCCCATAACTTCCTGACTCCCATGTTTACTGCTTCCTTTTTGGACCACATTCTGCTGTATTCCATCAATTCTAAGTTAGACTGTGTTTTTGTGATTTCTGAAATGGGGTTGTTTTCAAGTCAACCCATGACACTTGAAATTTGATCAATGAGGTTGTTTGCTCCTTGTCGCGTCTCATCACAGCTCAGCTCCTTTCCATGGAGCTTTTCAGTCTCGGGCCATGACGTCCCTGTGCTGGATAGTCTTGTGTCACCTTGACACAAGCTAGACCCCTCCGAGAGGGGTGAGCCTCAGCTGAGAAAATGCCTCCATAAAATCCAGCTGTAAGGCATTGTCTTAATTAGTAACTGATGGGGGAGGCCCAGGTCATTATAGATGGTGCCATCCCTGGGCTTGTGGTCCTGGGTTCTATAGAAAGCAGGCTGAGGAAGCCATGTAGAGCAATCCAGTAGTAGCACCTTTCCATGACCTCTGCATCAGCTCCTGCCTCCTCATTCCTGCCCTGCTTGAGTTCCTGTCCTGACTTCCTTCAGGGATTACAGTATTTCCCCACTTTGCCCCATCTTTCACGCTGGCATCACCTTTAGAAGGAATGTTTCAGAGACAGTTTACTTAAAGCATGATTGACACCGACATATGAAGAACATCTATCATATATAGATTGCTACTGGCTTAGTCACTGCTCTCTTGCTGTGAAGAGACACCATGACCAAAGCAATTTATAAAAGGAAACGTTTAATTGGGGGCTGGCTTACAGTTTCAGAGTGTGGATCTGTGATCATCATGGCAGAGAGCATGACAGCAGGCATAGCATTGGAGCAGTAGCTGAGAGCTAACATCTTATCGGTAATCTGAAGGCAGAGAGACAGCAAGACTGGCCCTGGTATGGGCTCTTGCAACATCAAAGCTCACCCCAACCCCAGTGACACACCTCCTCCAACAATGCCACACCTCTTAATCCGTCCCCAAACAGTTCCATCTACTGAAGGCCAGGTGTTCAAATATTAGAGTCTACGAAGGCCATTCTCATTCAAACCACCACAGTCACCAAAAAACAAAGCAGTTACAAAGTGAAAACCCTAATAGCAATAAAATGTTTATTTGGAGTCTGGGAGGTAGCTCAGTTGGCAAAGTGCCACACAAACGTGAGAACCTGAGCTCAGATTCCTCTTACCCTGAGGGTAGCTGGGACTCAGGCACGCACACCATTCCTGGCCTAGTGTTTTGATGCAATTATCATCCACTGGATACTGGCTTGAGATAAAGCCCTTAGTAACACTTCAGCAGCAGGACATCAGACCGTGGAGGTGTTTTCACAGTGTGAGAGTCATAAATACAATTCTAAAAGACACTCGGACCCATTTTTGTACTCAGTATCCCAATTAGCCTAGACTCAGCTGGAGGAAGAGTCTAATGTCTCTTTTATCCCTGGCATTCCCATAATTCTTTTGAGGCTTTGTAATTGTCAGGACTAGCATGGTTGTGGGCTACAGTTCAGTCAAGATAGATGTGACAACTGTGGTATTGAATGCCTTCAATACATCAGTCTGGAGGCAGACAGCTAGGTATCTGTGAGTTCAGGGACATCTTGATCCATGTAGCAAGATCCAGACCAGCCAGGGATATCTAGTAAGACGCTGTCTCCAAATAAACAAGCAAGAATAAACATCTTAGAAGGTCATATCTGTCAAATCCGCTGGAAAAAAAATTAGCTGGAAAAACTGCAGCCACTCCAATTGTTTGAGATAGATGAACTGTGGAGTGCAAAGAGTTTTGAGGAAAGAAAATGGGCAAAAAGACCAAAGCTCATATTTTCTTAGCTCACCAAACTCGGCAAAGTATGCACACACACACAACACACACACACACACACACACACACACGAGAACAGAGAAAATCCAAGCAACTCTCTGGAGAGGCCCAGGTAATGAGGGCCTTTTGCCAACAGCCCTGTGTGTGTGCCACCTTGGAAAAAAATCTCCAAATGATAGTGGCCCAGTGACACCTTGACTGTGATCCTATGAAAGATGCTGAGCCAGAGCTTCTCAGTCAATGACTTCCAAATTGCCATCTATCTCAGTGGTGTTGTGAGGCCATAGATGCTTGGGTTTTTAAAAAGATTATTGTTGTTGTTATTGTTATTATTGTGTGTATGCACATGCGTGGTGTGTGTACCCATGGAAGCCAGAAGATAGCACTGGATCCTCTGGAGCTAGAGGTACAGGTGGACATGACATGCACAAGCAGGTACTGGGAACTGAACTCCAGTCCTTTGGAAGAGCAGTAAGCACTCTAAACCACTGTGCCATCTCTGTAGCCACACCCACAAATGCTTAGACTTCTAAGCAGTTCAGTTGGGAACTAATTGGTCATACAGCAGTAGATAACGAATACACCTTCTTTCCTGAAGCGTAAGGACATCAGAGAACAAGTAAAGGCAGGCATGGTTTGGGAGGGGAAGACAGGAAAATGCCAAATGGTGTCTGCTGGCTCTGTGAAATTAAATGTGAAGTTTGTCACCTGCTGACAAGGAGGTGGAGTGGCAAGGCAGGCAAGGATTGGAATAGCTGTGCAGAATGGGAAAGGGACTTGGCAGGGAACATAGCCCAGACCAACGGCTTTTTTATGCTCACCGTCCTCTGTGAAACCTCTCCTCAGGTCTTACAGGTGCCCCTGAAGCTAGATCAGAGTCTGTGAAGTGAGATTAGGTCCCACATGGGAGATTCTGAAACAGAATTGTCTGAGGCAACCCAGAGACCCTTTCAGGAGCAAACTTCCGAGAGCAAGTTCAGGCAGACGATGGCCCTGGTGCCCCGGGGAAAGCACTCCCAGTTATCAAAAGTCATCTGCTGCCTCTGGAGAGTTGCAGTAGGGTAGACTATCACAGAGAAGATCAGCACGTTAATGTCACCGTTTTCCTCAGCAAGCATTCTGCAACAAGGGGAAGCACCACCCCAACACCACACCCACAGGTTGTTAGCCACAGAGCCCTGAGAGTCACCTTGACTCACCATCCCCATCTTCCGACTTCTTAGCTTAGAACAGAGCTCGGAAACACACAGAGAAAGAACCAGACTAGGCTGCCATCCCCCTCCCCCCCCCCCCTCCCCCCCCCCCCCCCCCCCCCCCCCCCCCCCCCCCCCCCCCCCCGTTCCTTTAAAGATGTCATACAGCCCGGCTCCTCTGGTCCCCACTGGCTTTCTAGAAACTGCTTGGCTGTGTTGCCCTGCAGAATGCCAACTCCTCACTTCTTCCTAGCTTGGCTTTTCTGTGCTGACTGTTCTGTTTGTAAATCGGGGAGTTGAAATTGCCCTGCAAAACGGTGCCTTTTCTACCTCACACAATAGAGCCTATTCATCCATTGAGTTTCCACTCACTCGGCGATTTGATTACTTGGCAACCAGTTGCTGAATGCCGGCTTGGTAATCAGACTGCGAGTTTCCAAGGCCTGGAATAGAGGGCGAGTGCTTTAGGGGTAGCGTGTAGGAAGCACTCGGCCTTCGGAGTAGCCTGAAGAAGCACTCAGTACGTGATTTGAATTGTATGTATTGAATGAAGGATAATTTCATTCTGTTGGGCATTCTGGTGCAGCAGAGGAAACTTTAAATTCTTTAATACAAAGGTAAAGGAATAAAGGGATTAAATTACAGCATACTACTAGAAGTTAAAGGTGGTTTGAGACAGGAGGTAATATTTGTTTGGTCTTGAAGAGCAAATAAGTATTTTCTAGATAAGTTTTTTGTAGGTGTTCCAAAGTCTCTCCCTCCTCCCCCCCTCTCTCTCACATACACACACTCATCCCTCTGATTTTTTTTCTCCTTTATAATTTTTGAGAGAGGATCTTACTGTGTAGCCCAGGTAGCTCAGGCTGGCCTGGGGCTCTTGATTCTCCTGTCTTTGCCTCCCTGGAGCTAGATGGGATTAGGAGTGGGAACTCCTATGCCCAGTTCCACAGGCCTTCTTTTGGTACTTTGTTTCAGGAATTGTTCAGGTTAGAACCTGGACTCCTGCGACCCTACCAAGCTAGATTTAGCTGCGTCTTCTCAGTGTATAAAGACACAGATAATGGTGGAAAGTAGAGGAAGGAGATTGCTTCAGGGTGGCCAGTGGCTCCGGTGCAGGCTGATGGTCAGTTTGACAGACACCTGGATTGCCTAGATCGGCCCTGGGCTTGCCTGTAAGATGTTATTAAAATTAGATTAGCCTTCTAGGTACGTTTGTAAGGTTTACCCAGACTAGAATAACTAAGCTAGAAAGATCATGTTGACTGCCACCGATGAAAAGAAGAGAGGGAGCTGAGCGTCACCACCCATTGCCCTCTGCTTCCAAACTATGAATGCCATGTCAAAGGAGCCAGTCATCAGCACCCATTACTCCCTGTTTCCTGACTGTGGATGCAATGTGACCTCCAGCTCCTGCCATCTAAGACTTCCCACCACAAGGGATGTACCCTCTGACTGTAAAACAAAATAACCTTTTGCCCCTTTTTGTCAGGGCAAGGAATAATACACCCTAAATCCATCTTTAGGGTTCTGACAAGAGATTTAAGTTAAATATCTGACTTGTTGTCTGATATTTAAGCGGCGCTGGTCAAGGTGTGGTCCCACCCATCACTGCCTCTACTCCACATCTTCCCTGGAAGGTGGTCCGAAATTTCTTCCTGGGAGATAAGTAGGCTACCCCTCTGGCTGGCCCCAGGCTTTCCGGTCTCCTAGCACAGAATTTCAGGGGAAACTCCAGTTCTGTTGGGATCACTGTTCCAACAGCCCAATAGCATGGGAGGACAGTTCCCTTCTTTAGGTGTCTTCCTTCCTGCCAGAACGGCCACAGCTTCGGTTTCTCTGGTTTGCTTGTAAAAGTGCTTCTCAGTATCTTGCTGGGTGTTCAGTCTTTGAGTTTATCTTTGTTATAACAGGTGAGTGAAATTAGATACAAAACAACTCTACAAAAGAGATTATATTTACAGGAGTGATAAAATTCAAGAAAAAAAATATAAATTCCAATTTTCTTCCTGACTCTTTTCATTTTTTGTCATTTTAAAACCAGGTGAACGACAGTCTTCCTTAATAGTAACGATCTCTTCAGGGCTGGGGATGTGACCCAGCGGTAACTCCCCTGCCACCAACACGTGAGGCTCAGGGTTCCATTCTCAGCGACACAATTTTTTAAAGTGTCTTTGCCACCTTTCAACCTTTTTACATTACTCTTAGTTAAGAAACTGCATCCTGCACCTTGTTCCACACCAGACCAGTGTTCTTAGTTCTTGGCTTACTTTGGAACGGTTCGGGGACCATCAGACACTGTACACACTAATCCAAAATGGCAGAAGGACTTGGAACAGCAAAGAGCAATAATCTAATTAGTCACTATCAATTCACTAGTGATTAAGTACGCTGAGAAAATTCTTAACTGCTTGACAGCACAGAAAATTACCTTACACAAGGGAGCCGAGCTTGCTAAGCCAACAAGCTCTTGTGACTGGAATTCAGAAGGAATTTTATTTGCAGCAAGAGAGGAGGATCAATATTGGCACTCACTGAAATGTTTTAATGAAGGAGCCCTAGCATGTTTTAAGATTCACCTGACCTGGCAAGACCTGCCTGTGTTGGCCATGTGTGCCCATACTAATTATGGGTATTCCCCGAAGCTGTCCAACCTGCTCTACTCCTCTTGTGCACGATTTGACAATCATAAAACAATACAGTGGAATAAAGAGAGAAAAGTGGGGACCACTGAAAACCCAAGTCCACCACAGCTTACTCACTCTTGGCCTTGCGATCAGATTCTTATTTTTGCTAGGCTGCAATTGTTATTGTATTAAACAGAAGTTGATGAGCATTTTTATACATAGTGCTACAGTTTTAAACCAACTTCAAGGCATGCAAGTAGCAAAACCATCAGCATTTCTGAGTCAGCCTTGTCAGAAAATGTTCCCTACCACTGGCCGAGCCTGGACCAACCAGAACCGAACAGGGCAGAGATTTGTAAATCTTTCCTTTCCATCTAACACATTATTGCAGGTTATCAACTTTTTTGGACAACTTGGGAGTCTAGTGAAAGATTCTTCATGATCAAATACTCACCCTGAATGAATCAAGGCAAGTGCATCTCCCAGAGAAACATTTCCTACCCTCTTGATAACTGGCTTCTCACATCAGAGTGGTTCTAGAGCAAGGGGCTTTGAGGCTCTCAGTATTAAATGGGCTCCATAGGTCTCCTTACCATGCACACTCACATGCCTTCATGTCATGATGCACATATCTTCACATGTCACAACACATATGCCTTAACATGTCATGATGCACGCGCCTTAGCATGTCATGACACACGTCTTGACATGTCATGATGCACATGCCTTCATGTGTCCATGACACACATGCCTTCACATGTCCACAACACAGGTGCCTTCGCATGTCCATGACACACATGTCTTCACATGTTGTGACTCACATGCCTTCACATGGCCATGACACACGTCTTCACATGTTATGACGCGCATGCCTTCATATGCCATGGCACACATGCCTTCACACGTCGTGACGCACATGCCTTCAAATGGCCATGACGCACATGTCTTCACATGTCATGATGCACATGTCTTCACATGGCCATGATGCACATCCCTACATGTCATGATGCACATTCCTTCACATGTCATGACACATGCCTCCACATGTCATGACACACATGCCTTCACAAGCCATGGCACACACCTTCACATGTCATTATGCATATGCCTTCACATGACCACAACACATGCCTTCACATGTCATGACGTACGTGCCTTCACATGTCATGACACATGCTTTCACATGGCCATGACACACATGTCTTCACATGTCACGACACACGTGTCTTCACATGTCATGATGCACATGCTTTCACATGGCCATGAACAATGCTAATCTTCAGGAGAAAATAGAGCCTGTAGTCAGTCCTCTGTGTTTATGGCCTCCACGTTTTCAATTCCAGCCAACCATGAGTCAAACACATTGACAATGACTGATTCTTTCTTCCTACAATGTCCACCAAGACTTCCAGGGTTAAGGTAAAGCTTCTAGAAACATCCATTTCAAAACAAAGAGCCTCTCATTTGCTGAGTGCAGTGTACATAGGAACAGAGTGACCCATCTGTGGATCATGTCAAATCTTTTAAATCTCTCGCCCCACTTGAAATAAAAGGATCTCAATGTCCAAGTTGCCACAAATATTCTCACTGACTACAGTCTCACAAATACTAAGAGGGGGAGGTTCTGTTGTTTGTCTTTATTGAGATGAAATTTACATGGCATGGTATTAACCATTATAAAATAAATAACTCTGTGTCAGTTAATACACCCACATTGTACAACTGTCTCTGTTTTACAGTTCCCAAACATTTTTACGAACCCAAAATGAAAGTCCACACTCACTAACCAGTGTGATACCTCCTTCTCCTGGTCTTTGGTGACCCCTAATCAGCTCTCTCCATGGATTTACCCATCTGGATAGTTCATATTTGGAATCATCCAATAAATGACTTTTGGTCTCTGCTTCTTTTAAATAACAATACGTTTATCCATACTGTATCATGTATCAGCCTTTCATTTTCTTTTCTGGCTAAATAATATTCCTATATGGAAATGACCTTGGTGGTCATTTGGACCTCTGACTACCGTGAATGCAGCTGCTAGGAAGATTCGCATAACCATATTTTATTTCGGTCTGTTTGGAGATAGGCCTCAGAAGTGGAATTGCTCAATCACAGGGAAAGTTTTATCTCTACTGCTGTGAAGGATTGCAAAGCAAATAAAATACCCGTGTGGTTTTGTTTCATTTTAAAGACAAGTTCTCCATACACAGCTCAGGCTGTAAGGCTGCTGATAGCTCACAGTCTTGCTTCTGATTCCCAAAGGCTAGAATTGCGTGAGCCCAACTTGTGTGCATGGAACATATTGCTTTAGGGAAGCTTAAGCCAGTTTCTTCCCAGTATACAGAATTCACTTGTTTCTCCCATTAGTCAGTGCACATTTTGTGAGCCATTTGTTCTGCTACTCAGCTATACAGTATGATGTTCGTGGGCTTTTCCGCCAATAAGCTGGGCAATAAACAAAGAGCAGAGCTGTCTTTTGGTAGCTCCATGATCACAAGGTGTGTTCATTTGAAGGCAGAAAATAATGAAGAAAAAAATTAAAGATGACCACCAACATTGGATCACCTATACTGGAAAGATTTGAGAATACCCAAAGGTTTTTGGTTTTGCTTTTTAAATAGTTAACTAGAGTGCATATGTCTCTCAGAGGAGCTAATTATTAATTAAAAGTCATTGGAGAGATTGACAGCATGAACTCCAAGCACATTAATTAAGCAGAGAACTCAAGCATAATTCCTAATTTCAAAAGCAATCAAAAGATTACTAAGACTTAAACTAGACGTCATTCCAAAACCCCTTCAATGGAGGCATTACAAGAACTCTAGGTTCTTAGCTAATTATTAGACATGATGTTAAGAACTGACTGAGTTTAAACTTCTTTCTAGAAAAAATGAGGCCAATGCTCAAGAAAAAAAAAAATCGAGGTTCCAATTAAGTAAATCTACTTCACTGCTGCAATTGTTAGTAACAGATGATAGACACCAAAAATTTGCTTTTACATTTTAATTTCACTTGTTTTTCTGCTAACTTTTGAAATGATCAAACAATGTAGTTGGTCTCATTGTGGTCAACTGAATTTAAAGTGTTTCAAATACCATAAACATGTAGCTAAGAAACAGGTCTATTGACTTCATACTCTGAGAGGAGTTGGCCAGTCCTTGTGGTAACAGTCATCAACCGTGGTACGTCTGTCTCAGTTTGACAATATTGTCCTAGCTTGTTCCATACTCTTGTGATAAATACTACGACCAACAACAACTTAGGAAGGAAGGGTTTATGTGGCCTACATGTTCCAGTCCTGGTTGATCACTCAGGGAAGTCAGTCCTGAGAGGAACTCAAACAGAAACCTGAAGGCAGGAACTGATGCAGAAGCTGTGGGGGACATGGCTTACCGGCTTGCTCCACATTCCTTGCTCAGTTTGTTTTCTATATAGCCCGGGGCTACAATGGTTTGGGCCTCCCACCTCTATCATAATTCAATAAAATATCCCACGTACGTGCCCACAACCCAATCTGATGGCAACAATTCTCAGCTGAGGCTCTCTCTTTCAAGATGACCCTAGTGTGTGTCAAGCTGACAAAAAGCTAACTAGCACAAAGGCTATGGGAAACGACATAAAGAATGCTGCATGGTTCTTTCAGAACCTTCTGGAAGTGACTGTGAAGGCTGGCAGCAGGATCCAGAGCAGATACATTGTGGTCCTCTCCTAAAGCAGCCTGGAAAATTCTGGCTCTTGTATTCACAGCAACTGCAGCCTCTCCAGATGAGGTCTCATTATTCTGCAGAGTGAGGCTGACGGATCCAGACTGATGACCTGATTGGCGTGTTCAGTGGCAGAGCAACTTGGAAATGTGTTCACTGTGTGGGTTTCTCTTAGAGCAATCTGTGTTCACCCTCTTTTTATCTACCTGACATTAGATCTCTGGATAGAGACACAAAATTCTGTAAAATAATTTCATTGTAAGTTTAATACATGCATTCTATCTATTTATTGTCTGGAAATACTCTACTACTGAGCAATAGCCCTTTCTTCACTGCGTGTCACTGTGGGATATTTTGATTGCATTCTGAAACCCCTGAGACTGCACAATAAAGCCATAGACAGGTTGAACCAGGAGGTGGAGTCAGTGGCTGGCCGACTGGAATTGACCATAGAGAAGCCAGCAATTTGGATAGAGAAGACACACAGGAAGGAAAGGGCGGGGCCTAGAGTCTGAGCTCTCTTGGATCTGGGATGAGGGAAGAGATGTGTCTCTTTAAAGTGTCTCCAGCCAAAAAGCAAGGTCAGCTACTTGCTACCCAGCTTCTCTGAGCTAGCAGATTTTCATCCTAGCCTTTGACTTCTGAATCTTTTTGATAAATAGAACTTAAATCTATATATGGCAGCTGCAGCAGAGCCAGGGCTGCGGGACAGGAAGCCCCGCCAGTCTGCGCCCGAGTGGCCAGCAGGGGTGCTGACTGAGGGGCTATGGGGCAGCAGATGATAACAAAATTATCAGTAGATTCGTGTGCAGCCGCTAAGCTGACAGAAAAACATCAGTGTGTGTGTGTGTGTGTGTGTGTGTGTGTGTGTGTGTAACAAAGGTAGACCAAAAAAAAAAAATCCTCAGAAGTACCCAAACTACGAAGAATAAGGATAAAAACAATCAAATGCCTAGTTGGACCTGGTGACACAGCCTTTAATCTCAGCCACTTGGGAGGTTGAGGCTTCAGGATCACAACTTCAGAATTTGCCGGAACTACAGAGTGAGTTTAAGGCCAGCCTGGATAACATATTAAAACCCTGCCGAAATAAAAAGTGGAAAAAGAGAGTGGACACAGCTTAGCAGTGAGTGAGTGCTCGGCATCCACCAGGCCCACGTTCAGTCCCAGTACTGATGAGAAAATGCTTGTGTTCAGCCAGCTCTCCTGCTTCCCACCTTCCCGCCACTCTGGGTCTATTTAGCTGAGTCTATTTACCTTCCTGCAGGCGAGCATAGCTAACAGCCTGGTCTGTGCTTTCCCCAAGCACATGGTTATGGAGACACCCAGGGAGCAGCTTACCAGGTACATATTAGAATTGCCTGTCAGAAACATTCTTAAAACATGAGCGCAGGCTACCATCAAACAAACTGAGAAACTGCCGCCTGCTAGAATTTTAATAATGGAATCTTTATCGATGTGTGTGTGTGTGTGTGTACAAATGTGTGTGTCAGGGGGTGGGGGTGACACTCCATAGCATGTGTGGTGAAGGCCAGAAGACAATTTTCAGGTTCTGTTCTCTCACTGTGGGTCCTGGTTAATAAACTTAGGCCACCAGGCTTATTCAGCAAACTCTTTTACACATAAAACGATCGTGCCTCTCCCCCGCAACTATAATTTTAGCATATTCATTCCCCAACCCCATGCCAAGACATAACCTATACTCTGGTTCACTTCCTGCCATGTGCCAAACCAAACCACCAGCCCAAAGATGTAACACCAACACCACTATATTTGATCACCTTTGCTTAGAATATGTGGAAGCATTAGTATAAATCCTTAAATCTTAGCTTAGAACTGAAGGACAGTTGTTTCTCCATAAGTCTGGGGAAATTGGAAACATCAGAGAGAAAAAGGATTTGGGAGCCAGAGCAAGGTCTCAGAGCCTTTTGACTCTGCATCAATTAATTTGCAACTATTTAGTATTCATCTATGCTGTGGTAAAGACTGAAGGCATCCCAGGTGTGGTCCCTGACTCCAAAGAGTTTGCCAGCTACTGACAAATCAGCTGGGCAGACAGAAGAGAATCAGATAATAACGGGCTTGCACAAGAGCCCAATTTGGTAAAGTAATTAACCAAAGATGGTTCCACAGGTTTTTACAGAACGGTGGGATGTGATAAAGTTAATGCTGAGCAACATATCTGCATCTGCTCCAGCCCACTTTATAACCACCTCTCGGGCTCAGGCTTGCCTGACCTTGGCGCTGGGACGATCCTGTCTCCAGCACTCCTGCCCTCTGCCCAGCCTATCCTCTCCCAAGCTATCTTGAACACAGCACCAGGGATTTTTCAAAGGCATACAAGGAACACTGTTTGCAAAGAAACAGTGACTCTCCTGTGACCCCTGAAAAGTCTTCTTAGTTTTTAGTGCAAAATTCAAAGTCATCCCATAAACTGTGCTAATATCCTTCCAGGCCTGCTTCTCCTTCCCTAGGAGGAATCTTGTGCTTTGTAGAAATGGAACTACTTACCCTTCTCCAAACCCACTTCCCCTCCCATGATTCCCACCACACCCCAAACCCGGGCCCTTTTTCTTCCCACAGTAGCAGAATCAGAGAATGCACTGGCACAGGAGCTGTTCCTGACTGACAGGGAGAGGCTGGGAACTTTGTTCCAGAGAGGTAGGAGGAGATGGGGAAGAGCTGAGTGGGACACTAGCTGCTCAAGGGTGAGAAGGAGGAAGCTGACTCCGGGTGCTCATTCCAGCCTTCAGGCAACAGATGGAATTCTCTCTCAATACTTTCTTACTCCACATCCTTGCGGTGATCAGAAGTACATGCTCATTTCACACGGTGTAACCTGGGACACTACAGAATCGCTGACAACTTTTCTTCACATCATTTATATATGTTCACACTGGTTTTTGTATGTGGAGTGGGGAGGGCTCAGGGATGTGTGTCCCTGTGTGGGAGGGAGCTTATGTGTGTGTGTGTGTGCGCGCGCGCGCGCACACACACACACACACACACACACACACGGAGGCCGAAAGTCATCCATGGGTGTCATTCTCCTGGAGCTGTCCACCTTGTTTTCTGAGACACAGTCATTCTCTGGAACCAGGGGCTGGCTGGTTGGTCAGCCGGCCTGCAGGATCCATCCTTCTCTGCCGTTCAGTGCTGAGATTTATAAGTGCATGCTTCCTAGCCGGGTTTTTTTTTTTTTTGTTTTTTTGTTTTTTTGTTTTTTTTTTTAACATGGGTGTTAGGTATCAAAAACTCAGGTTCTCAGGTTTGAGCACAAGCACTTGGCCAACTGAGGGACGTTCCAGACCAGATACTCAGTTATTTGGAAAGATTTTATTTGTGTGTATGTGTATTTCCAGGTAAGTATATGCCACACACAATTAGGTGTCCAAGGCAGGCCAAAAGAGGGTGTCAAAACCCTGGGAACCGAAGCTACAGGTATTGTGAGTCATCTTGCAGGCGTGCTAGGACTGAACTCTTCTGGAAGAGCAACAAGTGCTTTTTAACTGCGAGCCATCTCTCCAGTCCTCTTATTTTATTGGTATTTGAGATTGGGTCTCACTGTGTTGTGTAGCCAAGGCTGTCCTTGAACTCATAATCTTCTTGCTTCCAACTCTGAGTGCTGAGATTACAGGTGCATGACATGTCTAATTATCTGAATTAATGCAGGCCCGCCCAGCAGTGCACTTTACTGTGGGAGGCAGAGATCTTTAAGGCACACCCTAAATTACTGATGTGAGATTAAATACATTGCTTTCCCAAACCACACACATTTCGTAAGAACTGATTGGTGTGGCTGCCATACTTGTAATCCCAGCATCTGGGAAGTTGAGGCAGGAGGACTGCAAATTCAAGGCTAGCCTGGGCTATATGGCAAGTTTGAGGCTGAATATAGAGCAAGACCCTGTCTCAGATAATAATGTATTTATGCCCACTATTTCATTAACAGTGTAGCTTAAGGGTAAGACTTACAAGAGTGTCTTTGAACTAGAGGAGGAACCTGCTTGGTCTCAACAGCTGGGACGGCACCAGAATGTGCTCATGTTTTCTGCACCTGCCTTCTCTGATTCGGTTGTCATCTGCTTTCCAATTCCCTGCTGCAGGTTCATCTTTATCTCTTCACCCATGTCTCCTCCACCAACTCAGAGCCGAACCACTTAGATTCAGGTTCAAACGACTGGAGGAAAACCAGGCCCCTTTGTTCACTGACCCCCACTTCCTTCTCCAGAAGGAAAATCAAGAATGGCTGCAGTGAGCACGGACCAAGCATGGACTCACAGCAAGTCACCCGGCAGCTCTGGTCTGCGGAACCAGGTCAGTCCCTTTTCTCTGCAGCCTCACCCCCTCTACCCCAGCCCCAGGTACCATCTCAAGGTGTCAAATCTTAGGCCATGGGTGCAGGCTGGGCGTGAGCACTTCCCTAGCATATGAGAGGCTCTGCATTCAATCCTCAGCACCACAGAAACAAACACAGCGTTCTGTCAACTGCGCAGTAGCTGCTGTCTCTGATCTACTGAATCTCCTCTCAGTACCCAGAACCACATTGATGAAACAGAACCCAGGAGCATATCCCTACCCAAAACACTCCACTCATTTTGCTTTTAAAGACTGGGTTTTGGGGTTGGAGAAATGGCTCAGCAGTTAAAAGCACTTACTGCTTTTGCAGAGGACCCTAGTTGAGTTCCCACTACCCTTGTAGGGCACTCACTCACAACCACCTGCGACTCTAGCTCAGGGGATTGACGCCTTCTTTCGGCCTCCAAAGGTACTCACATTCATGTGTATATATACAGAGAGAGCGAGAGAGATCAAAAGTCAATCTGCGCTCAGAACCAGCCTGAACTAGAGTTCCAGGACTCAACCCTGTCTCTAAAAACAAAACTAAAAACTGATGACAGTCGAAGAGTGAGCTGGCCTGCAAAAGCATGAAAATCAGTAAAAGGCAACTTTTACTTATTTCAATTAAAATGGCAGAAAGATTCTTGCCTCCCTAGTTTGTCTTTATTGCGATGACTAAAGAAACTTCCATCGTAATTTAAGTGTTTCGTACATACAGTCCCCACTCCGCTGCACAGGTGCGAGGGATCTCAAGGGCTGTGCTGGAGAAGGGCTGACAGTGATGCTGGCCCTCACTCATTCCCCTCTTCTATCTTGGGACTTGGCCATTTGCCCGTGCCTGGTTAAATGTATTCTAGGCAGCAGCTAGCTCTCCATAGGCAGGAAGTAAAAGAGGCCGGCAGTTAAATTACAAACCAGCTGCCTTAACGTTGAGACCAAAGAGCAGCAGCAAGCCTCCTGCCGAGGTCGGAGATCAGCCACACCTACTAAGGCTGGCATCGCCACAAACGGGCCAAGGTGAGCAGAGTGGGGCTACAGTGTGACTCCTTCAATCAGGCAAGCCGCTAGTGGACAGCTCTTTGTTTGGGCCAGAAGGCCATGCCCAAAGTGCGTGGGTGCCCCACTAGCCTGGCCCATATTTTGCGTACAGAATTAAACTACCTCAATAGAAATTACTTTAGTCTTTGTATAGTTTCTGCCGTAAGTCCTATAAAAAGGCCCGATGCAGGCAGGTCATCCATTTTATCCTCCTTGTGTCCTTCCCACTCAGTTTTCTCAGATTTTCTTAACAATCTGCCTTTGCTTTGCTCACTTCTCCTTTGCTCTTGTCTTTATTCCTCACTGACTTCAGACACAGAACTCCAGAGCGACTGTCTCAGGTTGGCTTTTGCACCTTAAAAAGCCCATCTGGCCCGAAAGAGGCCCCGTCTCTCTCAAAGATACGCTTCGAATTTACTTATAATTAACTGATTCTCACAAAAATGGAAACGCGATTTACAAGATTTTTACAAAGAACTGAACCCATGTCCTTTCTAAAATTTAAGTACAAGTGAAGAAAAAAAGCTTTTTTCAGGCTTCTAGTACAAGCTCCTGTAGTATACTCTGGTGTGCAGCTAATGGTGACCTATAAGGCATGACAAGGGCAGCTAAACTTGGAACTTGTTCATGATCTGCAATTACCTGCAGTGTGACTCTCCATACCCTACTATATATATTTCACCTTGACCTACAGTGCCTTGAAACTGGCCAAAAGGCAGATGTCACAATTCATATGACAGTTAAAATAGTTCATGGTGGCTGGAGGATATTTTATTTTAAGGTAAAATCATGACTCCCGTTAACATACTCCACAACCAAATCATCACTGTGAGGATTCTTGTGAGACATCACAACTGTTCTGAAGAGGAATGAACAGCAGACTAGACACGTAATCAGCAACGCTGAAATAAAGTTGTTACGTCGAGAAAATCAGATTCTATTTTTTTCCCTTGAAGTAGAAAACACCCCAACATGGATGAGGGAGTAGATAAAAGATATACAGACATATGCAGAGATGGAGCTCAGTCAGGCACGGAGTCCAAGGCCAGAGAGTGTCTGGGATGATGGTGAGGCTGGAGAGGAAGGATATTTCTTGATGTTCATCTATCACGAAGCTAATCCACCATTAAGGTCAGCAGGGGGAGAGAGTAGACTCATCCATCAGTTGGTATCACATTAATGTCCACCCTGAAGGTGAGAAGAGTGGTGGATCATATACATGATCCTTACACACACCCGACACACACACATGCATGCGCATGATATACATATGTACACATATGATACCATATACATATGTATGGGAGTTTACATTTCCAAAATGCCATTATTCACAAAGATTACAAGGAAACAAACACAAATATGATTTCACTCTGGAACATTATGCATTTACATATACACTGTATATATATGTATGGATAAATATATTGGCACACGTGTAGTCACACAATGCTGTGTGTTTGTGTGCATGTTTATTCCCTTCATAGACCACATCACTTTATTACATACTGTACCCAAGCTGTGTCCTGGGCCATCTCTGTTTGCTAACTACTGACCCAACCACACTCCAGAGAGATGGCCAAGCCCACAAAGGTGGGGATGGCTATGTTCACAAGGCTGCAGTGTGTAAGCAGACTCGATCTGGTGCCATGCATTGCCTTCCCCTTTCTCCTCAGTGGCATGGACTCTGAACTTGTCCTCCTCCAAGGATGTCATGTGGCCCCTAGGAAGTCACATGACCCCCAAGGGACCATGTGCTCCCCCAGGGATGCCACATGACCCATGGCAGCACTCCAAGGCTGCCTCCTGTCACTCGTAGGCAGGCAGACCAAACAGCTCAGGCTGGAAGTCCTCCAGGGAACTCAGCACCATGGTGGCCTTTCTCGTTAAGTCTCTACTCAGGTTTTCATCAGGAACCATGACAACCTGCATCCCAGCTGCCAGAGCTGCCTCCACTCCATTGGGAGCATCTTCAAAGACGAGGCACATGTCTGGGGCAGGAGCGGGATCGAACCTCCGTGCACAGGCGAGGAATATGTCTGGGGACGGCTTCCCGCTCTTGACCTCGGGATCATCTCCCAGCACGATGTGGTTGAATAACCCGAAGAACTCTTGGTGCCTGCTGGTCTTCATTTCAAAGGACACAGAGCCTGAGCTGGTGGCCAGGCCAAAGGGGATGCTGTGCTTTCGGAGGTGCTTGATCAGTTTCTCAGCCCCTGGCATGAGGGCAGCCGTGGGAAACAGATCTGCCAGCTTGGCCTGGCTCTCCTCTACCAGCTCCTCCTTGGACATGGGCAGCTGCAGGGTGTCGATGATGATTTGTGCGGCTTCTGGAGCCGTCTTCCCCATCACCAGGGACTTGACCTCCCAGCTGTATGTCTTCCCGTAGCGGCCGCACAGCTCCTGAAACACCACCGAGTACAGCCGCTCCGTGTCCAGAAGTAGCCCGTCCATGTCAAAGATGAGGTGGGTGACGCAGAGTCGAGGCTGGGGCATCGCCATGGTGCCTCCTTCTCAGCCTGGGGTGGATGGAGGGGTTCATTTATAAATTAACACGTAATAGCACCTGTATAATGTGACATAATGCTATTTTGTCTTTAATGTATAGTCACATAGGTTAATATACAGAGAATTATATTTGTTCATGCTCAAAATATTTATCACACAATCATAAAACCTGAAAGACAACTGGATTAAAAGATGGCATTTGGAAGACATCTGGCCTTGCTATCATTATCATCAAGTGAATGAGGCTAATGTTGTTTCATAATATCTTTGATTGTAATAGAGGGTGTATCTGGAAGTGGTTATTATTAACTATTATAGTTAGAGCACCCTATTATATTATCTACTATACCTCTAGAATAGATATACCTATTCTATCCAGAGTGCTGCAAGGTGGGCAGTCTGGGAAGCAGGACCCAGGAGTGGTGGAATCCAGTCATTGCCAACTACAGCCTGCCTGTCCACACCTGTGACAGGATAACAATACCTTCTGTACAGAGCTTTTTGCAGAGACAAGTGAATTAGTAAATGAAGGAATTTAGGCTATGGCCTCACAGTTAACAAGGGTTAGGTGAGTGTTAACTAGGATTAACTTGGGTTTGGTTGAAATATTGACAAATACAAAACCCGGAATTAACCTTGCTACTTACTGCCCCTTGCTGGAAATATTGCTTTGCACACATTTTCCATGGGATAGCTAAATAAATATTTGGAATTAGCAAGACTTTCAGAGTTTAAGAAAACATTAATTATTCATTCATTTTAGAATTTTTTTCACAAAAAAGTGTAAAGAATAATTAACAGCCATGAAATTAAGCCATCTGAAAGATGTACAAGAAGAGAAAAAAAATAACCTTTAAAATAATTAAATTGCTGGATCTGCTGGGGCTGGATTATAATGCCAGTACTTAGGATGGAGAGTTCAAGTTCAGTATAGACTACTTCTTTCAGCAGGTCAGAGACACCAGAGAGGAGATACAGAACAGGTGAACTGTTGGACAGATGCACAGACACGCAGGGTCTTTTCTAGGGGCCAAAGCTTCCTTGTTCATTTTATTTTCTCCTTCTGCCACTCCTACTCAGTTCTTTCTCTGTTCTCTTCTTCTACTCTGACGCTCTCCTTCTTTTCCCCAGTTGTTCTCCTTCTAGCTCTTCCTAGATGTCTTCCTTCTATATATCTTTGGATAGCTTCTATACCCCAGCAAAATCTTTCAAACAAAAAAGCAACCCAGCATGTTTCTCATTTCCCTTAGATGATTAAACATTTTGCATAATACAGGTGAAAAACAAATTACATTAAATTACCAAATATGGGTTAAAGAAAGATGTGAAAATTAACCAATAAGAGGCTGAAACTATGGGCCAGGCAGTGTTTTAAAAGAATACAGTTTCCGTGTAATTATTTCAGGTGTAAAGCTAGCCGGCGGCCGGGTGGCGGGACGCAGCCCCACCGCTTCCTTCTACACCCAAGGACCCATGTACATTCACGCCTAAGCAACTTGTTATAAATTAACAAAGTGTAGGCAAGCAAGGATCTCAGTCAGTTCTTTTACTGGCAAGCTGCATTTTGTGGTTACAAAGAAAGGACCAAACATTTTACTATTTATCTCAAAAGGTAATCTTATAAAAAAAAATCCTAAGAGAATCACTAATCTAAACTTTTATATATATAAAAAGCCATTTCTACTTTAAGTCCTCAGAGTGCACACACCCACTCATCAAGAATTTTCTATTAAATCATACCAGGATGCCAGGGCAAAAAGGGGCACAAGAAATTAATCATCATCTTAGATCACCAACTCATCTTTAGCAAGAAAGGCACATCAGCTAGTAATAACCAGACTGACTGCCTTTGCTCTCATCCCTTGTTCAACTATTAAAAGTGTGCCTTTCTAAACATTAAATCGTTCCCCAAGATTTTCTACATCAAAGCCAATAACAAAAACACGTTAATCTAACTTTACTAAGTCTCTCTTCTCTCTGAGACACGGTTTCTATGTATCTTTGACTTTCCCGGAACTCTGTAGACCAGGCTGGCCTCAAACTCACAGAGATCCTCCTGCCTCTGCTTACCGACTGCTGGGTTTAAAGGCGTGTACCATCACCTTCCAGTTCTAAATTCTTTCCAAGGGTGGTGGTTAAACCATTAATCAACTCCTGCATCAATGCCTGGAAAAGGCCAATCACTATTACTGTAGGTACCAGTAACACTGCCCATTGAGGGGCTAGAAACTCAGAGAGTTTTCACACAACTCATAGATTATGAGAGAATATGGTGACCTTGAGGGCAATAAACAGAGCTGTACTCAATAACAGCACGAGGTCCCCAGGACACACAGTCCTCGGGCTCTCCGCTCCAAGGCTCACCCAGCCTGTTTATGTTGACTCCATGAATTCCGAAGCTGCTTGCTGTTCCTCTCACATGGCTCCCAACACCAGACATCATTGCAAAACTTTTGTCTCAAAAAGAACAACAAGCAAACAAAAAAACCCAAAGCCACATTTAGATAAGGAAAATTTTAAAACAAGCCTTAAATTGCAGTATTCTGCAGTACGGACATTATGAATTTCCAATAATTTAGAGATCAAAGGAAACCTGTAGGAACCGAATCTTTCCTGGGACGTGGAGATCTCTCTCATATCTTCTGGCTTGGTAGCAAGTGCCTACGCCTGCTTATCCATCTAGCGGGCTCCAGCCTTCCCTTTTATTTTTAATCATAATAATTTAAGAGATAGGTTCTAGGTGTTCCTGACTGTTTCCACTTTTCCTTCCACGTGAATGGTTTCAAAAGCGGGATGATATAAAAAGCTCATGTTGCGGATAAAGACCTTTGTTGCTCATAACTCGCAGATGCTGGAGTTCCGTGCTGCTTCATATCAGAAGACCATGTCGGGCTAGTCTTCTTTATTGGTGACCAGATTGACTTGCCATCAGGTGAGAGTTCAGGCTTCGCAGGTGGTCCTGGTCCCCCTCCCCCATGACTAGCAGTGATCCCTGGGGGACTACCTGAAACCCTACAAACACCCCTGTGGCCTTCCCGACAAGCAGTTCCACTGATGCTTCCTGACAAGAAAGTTTGTTTCATTAGAAACTGTATCATGATGGTCTACCCTCTTTCCTGCCTTTAGCTGGTATATTTGGGTTTCCAAAAATACAGCCAGCACTAGAAAGGCAGAATAAGCACACTACAGGGTTTCTCTGTGGCTTTGGAGCCTGTCCTGGAACTAGCTCTTATAGCCCAGGCTGGCCTTGAACTCACAGAGATCGGCCTGCCTCTGCCTCCCCAGTGCTGGGATTAAAGGCGTGTGCCACCGCCGCCCAGCTTAAAGACTATTTTCTTAAATAACCACTTTTTAAGAGTCAAGGACGAAATGTTCACCACCAACGGTGTGGCAATCTGGCTTTCTTTTCCGTTTTAATGTGGCTGACTTCCTGAGGGCAATAACATACATTTAATGCTAACGATCAGTTTAGTTTCCCGTTGTTTCGAGGCTCGAATTGTTCTCATTTTGTCTAGTGGGTAGTCTTTTAGGAAGGACCCTGCTTGTCTCAGGATTCTCCCTTTCTCAAGCATGCTCTTCTAAGAGGTACTGTTCACTCCCAGCTTTGGCCTGGATTCAATCTCCAGGAATCCTGGCCCCTGTCAGTGTGGAGTTGTATTTAAATCAGTATCTGAGGACCAATGGCAGTCATTACCCTAGGCCTTCAGTTTGCACTCCTATCTTCATTTCAAGATTATTAAAACATAGAGGTTTTGGGTGATTCGTTTTTAAAAAGAGGAAACGGCGAGCAAACATGAAAGAGGTCAAGTGTCTAGCAGATCCCATGTCGGGATCTGAACACGGGGAAGGGCACCCCAGGCATCCAGAGTGAAGGATCCAAGCTTGTTGGATTAGCCGTCCCCGCTCCAGGGAGGCAGGAGAATAGTCCCGAGTTCGAGGCTAGGATGGGCAGCAATATGAGGCCTTGTCTTACCTGCACTGTGCGTGGAGTCTACCGAGCGGACTAACCAGGGGCGGCCAAGCCGGGAGAACACGGAAACGTGTAGCCGCTCTCGCGCTGCCGTTAGGTCCGCCAATCAGCGTAGCCTCAGGCAGGGGGCCGGACATCCGGGAGGCGGTGCAGACGGACCAATCACTGTAGTCGGCTCACGCCGGCAAGCCGGCAGCCAATCCTCAGCGCGCTCTCTCCACAGCTCCGCCCGCTGCTCTGCGCTCACCCGTGGTTGGTGGCGCTCTGCTTCTGCGGCAGCGCCGGCCGTGCTCGCCTGTACCTGGAGCTGCTGGCGTGGACTGGCAGATATGGCGAGCTCCGGCTGTGAGGACCACGCGGGCCAGGAGGGGGAGACGTTCCTGTATTTCGCCTACGGCAGCAACCTACTGACCGAGAGGATCCACCTGCGAAACCCCTCCGCCGTGTTCTGCTGCGTGGCGCGCCTGCAGGTCAGTGCCGTTGTGCCCGCTACCGGGAGAGCCGGCCAGGGGCGACCCCTCTCGGGAACCTTTGGCTACCATCAGGGTTCGCAGCCCTCCACCGGCTGCCCTTTCCCACCATCCTGTCGGATGCCATCTATGGGTGCTTTTTAGTCGGGAACTAGCTGCTTTCCACTCTGTGCATGCCTTTGTCACAGGACTTTACCTACAGTTTTGTGAAATTCCGTGTATTTGTCTCTTCCTCCAGATCTGAGTGGTCCTGGTCTTGAGACTTAGATCAGAACCTGGAGTCGTGTCTTTAGTATGGATACACTCCCTCAGGAGTCCTCAGTGTCCCTGTCCGATAAACTTTAACTCTGGTGAACTATTGCTCTTGACTACAGTTCATTTGCTTATTTAATACGTATTCTTCTGGCACTCAGTGCTGGGCTTACAAAGATGACTGAGCAGCCTCGCTACTTGGAAGACCTACCTGTGTACAGTTCCATTGTGTGTCGTGCCTTTGACAACTTGAGCCAAGTACACACGATCTTTGCTAACTTTGTCAGAGTTCTTGGTTTCAGGCAGCAGAAACCGGCTGGTTTAAGAAAGAAAGGGGGCGGGAGGGAGGATGTTGAAAGATGTTAGAGGATGTTAGCGAGCTCATCGGATCACCTGTAAGACTAGAGTCCGGAGCTGAGTAAACAGGCAGGCCTGGTGTGTGTAAAACCATCATCAGAGGAGAGGGCCAGCCCAGTCCTGGGCTGCACCACTGCTGAACTAGTAAATACGATGTGGAGCTGGCTCTTGCCTGCTCCTGTGCCATAGCCCTGCAGTTTCTGAAACCTAGAGTGGAGTTCCTGATGGTCTTGAACACTAGTTCTAATTGAGAGCCTCTCTGGGTACCCTAATTGGCCAAGTCTTAACATGTATTCATGTCTTTACTGCAAGACATTCATTGCTAACCAACTTCTAGCCTTTGAAGTTTGAAAACTGGGAGCCATGCTCAGTACTGTCTACCTGAAACTCCTAAGAGTGCAAGAAGAGAGCTCAAATGTTTAGTCAGGGCACAGGAAAGAAATATCACATAAATAATAAATTATAGCTGTGGTTAGCCTTAGAAGAGGATATTATATGACCAGAGAATCTAACCAACATGCTCAGGAAAGCTCTCCTGAATATAACTTTTAAGCTAAGACCTGAATGGAGAGATGAAGAGCAAAACAAACAAACAAACAGAAACCAAGATATGATACTTGTTCAAAGGACCTGAGAAAAGAGGAAGTGGTTGTTCCAGTCAAAGTAGCTGGGGTCTCTAAAATGTGGCATGAGGACTGGAGAGATGAAAGTATCATGTCTTAATGTGACCACAGAGACCTTTGGACAATCTCATGCGGGCCCTGAGGATCAAAGCAAATGACGGGACTTACATCTTTGTAAGCGCATCCTGGTTGCTGTGCAAAATGGAGCAAGTGTGGCTTTTGGAAGTCTAGTTGAGATTTTGCCACGTTCATTTCAAAGATAATGACACCATGATGTAGCAGGGTGGTGTCAGGGAAGGTAGATGGCTCTGAGCAATACCTAGAAGATAACATCATTGAACGTTGATGATTGTGTGTGAAGGGAAGCAATACAAATATGACTCAAGTTTTTGCACAACCAGGTAGAGGATGGTGGCAGTGTTTACCGAAGAGAATCAGGTTTGGGAGGTAAAACTTATGAACCAACTTTGAATATAATTGAGTTTGAGACACTACCTAGACAGCCAGGTGAACAGGAAAATATTAGTGGACATTTGTTAGGCATCACTGTGCTCTAATTGCTTTTGTGTCTCGTAATAGAGATGTGGACTGGTTTTAAAGATGACGGAAGCATTCGGTGGTATTAGAAGCTGCTGGGGGTGGTGAGGCTGTCTGGGAACATTGCTAAATTCAAAAAGGACCTAAGTTGAACCCCAAGAAACCCTGACATTTCAAGATGGGGAGTAGAGAGGAGTTGACAAAGAGGTGAGAAGATCAGGTCAACCTCAAATCAGAAGAAAGGGCTGGAGAGCTGGCTGCTGTGTCACACAAGTGCAGTGAACCTTGGAACCAAATGGAATGAAACTGCCTATAGGCAGAGTTTACCTGTCCCAGCCGCCTGCTCTCAAATAACCGACACAGGCTTAATGCTACTTATAAATGCTTGGAAGATAGCTCAGGCTAATTACTAGCTAACTCTTACACTTAAATTAACCCATATTTCTTATCTATGCTTCACCCTGTAGCTCATGGCTTGTTACCTCATTTTTTTATACGTCCTGCTTTCTCAGTAGCCAGCTGATATCTTCCCTCACTCTGTCCTTCATCCCAGTACCCTCAGTTTGATTGTCCTGCCTAACTTTATCCTGCCTTACTATAGGCCAGTCTTAGCTTCTTTATTAACCAATGAGAGAGTAAGGAAGTGTAAGGAAGGATTATTCCACATCAATGCCTGCTACCTTTAGCAGTATGCTGCCAGTCTCTTCTACTGATGTTAGAATACCCAGTATGCTGCTGGAAGGTCTTGGTTACTTGGACCAGCATTTTCCCTGCATTATTGAACAAAATTTTTGAGAAAACAGAGGTGACAGTGATAATATAGACCAAAAAGGACTACAGCACTGTCATTTAGTCCATCCTGTGTGCTGTGAAGAGATCGTAGGACATCTTAGGCCACACAAGGCAGATGCCCTCACTCTGGTTGCCCATCAATGATAGTAGAAGCTAAATTAGAAAGGGGTCTCTGTTAATTGTTAGTTATAACACTTTAGGGAAGTGACTTGATCCTTCTACACTGTAATTTTTCTGCTGTAAATTAAGTAAAACACTGGTCCATGTAAAGTAACAGCTAATGTATATAGCACATAATGAATACTCAGTAAGTATTAGCTGCTCTTAGGTTACTGAAAATAAATTGATATAGTTCATGAAGATCAATGCTCATACACCCTAAGCCAGCTCACTTAGGGTAAATACAGTGATTTTTCAGGTAAGATACTGTGCAGACAGAAAAGTATATTATAATCCCTATGTAACATCACCCAGTCTAAGTGAAAATACATGTGCATTTAAGTAGACTGAGAAGTCCTATGCAAAAATGAAAGCTAAAGCTACTGTATGGCATATTGGATTTCCTTAAGGGTTTTTTATGTTTAGATACCTTTATGTTCTGAAGCTTCATTTTTAAAGGAAAGTAAGAAAGAATCTATAGTCCTTGAGATTTGGGTCTTGGTCTGTTTATCTTTATTTTCCACAATTTTGTACATGAAAACAAAGGTTATTTTTCTCACGTGGAGTTCAAGGCAAATCATTTGTATTTTGAAGAGAGGAATTCTTGCTAAAATAGGTTTTGATCCTATATTGCTTTGTTTTCTTTGCAGGACTTTAAGCTCGACTTCGGCAATTTCCAAGGCAAAACAAGTGAGAGGTGGCATGGAGGTATAGCTACCATTTTTCAAAGTCCTGGCGACGAAGTGTGGGGAGTAGTGTGGAAAATGAACAAAAGCAATTTGAGTTCCCTGGATGAGTAGGTGGCTTCTAATTATAGTTACAATAGTACTGACAGTGGTTGTGAGGGTGCGCATCTGTGGATGTGCTGTAGATACACTTAATACTGTAGAGCTAGTAACAGTTAGAAACTGCGGTTTATTCGTAAATCTACAAGGGGCACGCTTACTGATTGGGTCAGGGCGATGTTTGCAATCTCAGGCAAAAAGACAGAAGCCCTATTTTTTTTTTAAATTCTGTTTGTCTTTTATTAAAATTATCTTTCTGGTTTCAAAATGCATAAAGTCATAAAGCTTTTTATAATTGTTGCATATTTTTATTGATTTTGAAAGTGTGTTGGTTCTTTTTTTCCAATTCTTTGAGGTTACACTTGAATAAGTAGTAAGAATTTGTAAAGACATTGAAAGATACAGTAGAACTAAAATTCTCAGAGTTGTGCGAAGGCGTGCCTGATAAGACAGATGTACACCACCAGAAGAGCTGGCCTTGAAAAGAGCGTAGTGTCGGGTGCTGTACTTGGCTCCAGCCAGAGGAAGCAGACCTTCTGCTTCCTCTGCAGGTACACTCTTGCTTCAGGGTAGTGCTTCAGGGCACAGAGGTAAAAATAAGCAGATTGCAGCATGTTTTCAGACAGAAAAACACACAGAGATCTGCACGAGTGCACCAGTGCGCTCATGTGTGTTCACAGAATCGACAGATGTTAAGTCCCTTGTGTAAATTGATACACGCTTGCATGTGACCTGCCCGTACCCACATGCATTGCAGTATCATCTGGGGTTACTTCACTGCTTACACAATACCAGTGTAGTTTACTGTAACAGCTTTCCTTTTAAGGGAATAAGGACCAGGAAAAGAATCTGCATGTGTTCAGTTAAGACCCAAGTTTTAGAAAATATTTTTAGTCTAAAGTTGGTTAGATCTATGGATCCAGAAGCCAACTGCAACATTAAAATGCTAAGCATGTCGGACATGGTAGTGCACAAAATCAAGGCTGGGCGTACTTTTAATTTCAGCACTTAGAAGACAGAAGCAAGTAGATCTTTGTGTGTTTGAACCCGGCCTGGTCTACATAGTGAGTTCCAAGCCAGACGGGGCTGCATAGTGGTTACAAAAAAATGCTAAGTGTATGTTTGACATGGTGACACTTAGTGAGCAAACATGCCTATGCAGACACAGGGTTAGTCTGATACTTCAACTTGAGTTAAGCATCTTACCTTATAAACCATTCTCCTAAATATGGTTAAAATGTTCTTCATTTGGTTTCAGGCAAGAAGGAGTTAAAAGTGGAGTATATGTTGTAATAGAAATTAAAGTGTCAACTCAGGAAGGGAAAGAAATAACCTGTCGAAGTTACCTGATGACGAATTACGAGAGCGCTCCCCCTTCACCACAGTATAAGAAGGTGAGCTACTGGACTGTGCGCAGTCTTTTCACTCCACTGGGCGGAGTTAGAGGCGTTTCACTGTTAGAAAGCTTTTACCAGCTTGAAATCCCACATCAGCATTCTAATCAAAATGTTTTAAATAAGAAAGTGTATTTTAATAGATTTATAGTATCTATTATATATGTGTAATAGTCTATACATACTATATTTTTTTTATAATTTTTTCTTTAACAAGCAGTAGCTCAGAGAACAGATTAATTTTTTTTCATGAAGGGGGAGTGTGTTTTCCGCTGCTGAAGTATTTTCTTCCCTAAATGGAAAGGTCACTACGCCTTTTGGAGTCAGGGAATCCACCCTCCAAAACACAAGATCCAAGTGGGATGAGGCCGGATGCCCCTTGGTAGAAACCCGAGGTTAGGTGCCTTGTGTGGCCTGTGGAGACCTGGCTGATGTAGAGGGTAACTACAGGTGCTGAGCCTCTGGCATGGTGCCCAGAGATCAGCCTGGTCAGGGTCTTGGCAATCCCTTGTCTTCTGTGTCTCTTCTAAGCAGAAGTAGATAGTGGCATTGACAGCTGTTTTTTTTTTTTTTTTTAAAGGTTGTAATTTTTTGCCAGGCAGTGGTGGCACATGTCTTTAATCCCAGCACTTGGGAGGCAGAGGCAGGTGGATCTCTGTGAGTTCGAGGCCAGTTCTGGTCTTCAAGAACTAGTTCCAGGATAGCTAGGACTGTAACACAGAGAAACCCTGTCTCTAAAAAACAAACAAACAAAAAGATTGTAATTTTTCTTAAAACATACATAAATCTTATACTATAACAGTACATTTCATCTTAATATAAAACATTTTAAGTCACGCTATTGAGTAGAACTGATACTCTGACAATGCTTCAGGCTGCTTTGAGATCCCTTCTGCAGACACCCTCAGAATGAGGAACAGCTGGCTGTGGCTAGGTTTTTTGTTTTTTCTTTAAACAAAGTATCAATTCTTTATTCATCTAAAGTCAATATTTTGGACATTTGACAGTACAGACCAAGCTATGGTACACTAAAGCATGCCCCTAACGAAAAGGACTTCCTTGTTTTAACCCCTTCTAGGTTATCTGCATGGGTGCAAAAGAAAACGGTTTGCCACTGGAGTATCAAGAGAAGTTAAAAGCCATAGAACCAAATGACTATAAAGGGAAGATCTCAGACGAAATGGAAGAAATCATCAAAAAGGGGGAGTCAAAGCTGTATGGAACATAACAGGACCCGAGGGTATTTCTGTGTGCTGGTATGGAATGTTTTTAGTGTTTGCAAGCAGGAATCTGGGACCTTCCTGTTTGTGATCTATTGGTTTTCAACAGTGCTGTGAAAGGGCTTCTCACTTTGGCAGTTCCGTATTTTCAACTGTACAAAAGAATTGGAATGGGGATAAGAATTCGGCAATTAAAGGGGGCCAGGAGGTCCTGGAGTGTGCAAGTGGTGATGGCTGTGTGTTCTCCTGTGGACATATTTCCATCCTGAGTCGCATGGAAGCATCTCAGTGTGCTCTTGCACAGGGGAGGTTTGCAGCCCGATGGCGCATTGCTGCACTTGCTCTGGTTTCTGCTTTTTTTGTTCAGCTTGTAAGAGTAAGCAAACTGTAGAGAGTTGGTGACAAAATTTTGAGACGCAGAAAGACAATACACTGCCCCTCGAGGAGCGAGTGCATTCATGACTGTAAGGGGTTTCCCAGCAAGTGCTCCACCTCAGACTGCACAGAGCAGCCTCAGTCTCAGGGAGTCTGCTTAAGTAGTGTGGATCAGGAGCCACGCTGGCCTTGAACCTGTGTCCCTCTCGCCTCTGCTTCTCCTGTAGTTGGGAGTACATAAATCCTGTGCCACAAGGCCCAGCTGAGCCTCTCCACTCTACAGTTGTGAGACTTGCACTTCTTTGGGCCTCTGTACCTTAGCTACCTCACCTATGTGAATGGGATAATGAAAACACCTGTAACTAAAGCTTATTCTGAAGGTTTCGTGAGGAAACGTTGCAAGCTTGGGACAGCATGGCACTTAGTATTAGCAGTCATATCAAGTTTTGGGACTTCTTTTGTTTTTTGAGACATAGCTCACTCTAGGCCAGAGTGGCCTTGTATTCTGGAAAAGCAGAGACTGGTGGGTTTCTGGGTTACTCCCTAACTAGCAACCCTAACCTGCTTGGAGAGTCCCTGGGCTGCTGAGAGACCCTGAAGAAGGAGGTCGGTGGCTCCTAAGGAATGACACCAAGGTTGGCCTCTGGCCTCCGGCATCTGCACACACCCCCACCCCCCCCCTACGTGAACATACTCACACAAATGAAGGTTTTATAGCTATTTTTAGAACAACAACCTAGCTAGACTGGATCTGTGTGCTTGTCCTAGCACTCAGTATAGTCCTGGGTTGAGGTGGAAGGATTGCCTGAGTCCAGTCTGGTCAGCATAGTGAAGTCTCATCTCAAAATGACAGACACAAAACCCACTAAAATCTCTTATTATTCATGCAACAAACTAGGGCAAGACTGAATGGGGAAGTGGCAGAGACTTCAGTAGGGCCTCAAGACCCAAGGCCCCATGTGCTAAATTCTCTGCGTTCTCTTTTGCCTCGTACAGTTCAGGTTTGTAACTAAGAAAGGCAGCACCTCAGAAGTACCAAAGAGGACATGCTTGGACACACACAGTCTGCTCTAGTGATGGTACAGGAAAAGGACAGCCTGGCTATGTAAAACATTTAGAGCTCAAACACACCATTCGGTCATAGAGAAACACTGTAGACCCCAACTTCACCATTTCAACAGAGGCTCAGAGGAGAGCCTGGATTTTCACACACTCCAGGGATAGTAAGACAGCCTATGGCCACTTTCCCACCACCAGTGTGTGTCAGACATTGGGCGGGACCTCCTGGCAGCACCACCTTCCCTGCTTGTGTCATCAGAGCCACGGGGACTCAGCTCCCATCAATCACTGGTGGTTCCTCTTGCCCTTCCTCCATGCTAGAATGGATTCAGAGCGAGCCAGCTGAAGCAGGACCTAAAGAGACCCAGAGGCTCATAAATCTCCAGTATACTCAGCTTTCAACTGATGGTCAAGAACCAGGAACATCCTAGACAACAAAATGTACACCACCCAGCCTAAGTGCCCAGTTCATCAAATGCCTTCACCTAACGTAGTGACTGAGCAAACACTGAGATGCCACAGCAAGCCCCGGGACCATGCTAAAAGCCAGGGAAAACAGCCTCAGTAAGGCAGAGGATAGAAAGACCCAAATGGTGATTTTAGTATTAGAAACCATAGCTGAGATAGAAAACCGCAGTGAGTGGGCAAAGGAAAGAACGAATGAACAGTAGCTGCCAGTGTGGGAAAAACACAAGAGGTGGGAGGCAAAACCAAGAGATATTGGAGCCTGGTTGATTCCTAACAGAAGAGCTGACTTGTGACATGAAAAAGCAGGAAGAGGGCAGGCTGCAGAGAGGTCAACACATCCTGACTTTTGCAAAGGACAAAGAAGCTGGGTGGGCCTCGAGGAAGCCCAAAGAAATACTCGCCCAAGCACTCCATAGTCAAAGTTTGGAAAATCAAAACTTCTTGGAAGTAGTGAGAAGTAACACTTTGAGAGAGAAAGCAATGTTGATGATTGCTTCACCCATCAGAAATGGTGGAGACCAGAGAAAGCATGTTTCATGAAGACAAGAAACCAAAACCAGACACCCCCAGAATCTCTAAGAATAAGGGCAAAGTAAGACAGAAGGAAAAGTCAAAATAAATAAATAGAATTATCAGCCATCCTGCCCAAAATAACGAAGAAAATAAACAAAATAAACGGAAAAGAAATAATAAGAGGAGGAGGCCTTGAGCGCCATAAAAACGAAAGGGCCGTGAGGAGAGGACCTAGGAGGAGTGCAATAGGCTTCCCTTCTCAGTCTCCTCATACTCGACAATGGAGTAGAAGTTGTAACACTAACTACTAAGGTCCTAAAACACAGCAAAGTTAAAAGAGGAAAGCAAAGAAGATACGGGTCCCGTATTTGAATGTGGAAATACACCGGTAGGCATCCAATAAAGCAAATGCAGAAAGGATTTACTCAAAATGAAAAAGTAAAAAAGAAAACACCTCATGTCTGTTAGAAGACAAGAAGAAAGCTGTGTGTGTACCTATGATTCTAGCACTTGAAAGGCTGAGGCAGGAGGATCATGAATTCAGCCAGGCTCAACTTAAAAGCAAAAATAAAATGGCAGACTTGTATTTCAGCATTCTAACTAAGTGGAAGTAGTCTAAGTGTGCGATTGGAGCTGCCGAAAAATCTCAGGTTAAGATTGCTTACTGCTCTTTCCGAAGATCTGGATTTGATTCCCAGCACCCACACAACCACCTATATACTCCAGCTCCAGGGGATCCCAACACCCTCCCCTGGTATCCTCAGCACCAAGCATACATGCTAGATACATACGTGTTAGCAAACCCTTGAACGTGTAAAAATCAAGTTAAGTGTGATAATTAAAGGATAGAAATTAGCAAAATGGGGAGCTGGAGAGATGACTCAGAGGTTAAGAGCATTGCCTGCTCTTCCAAAGGTCCTGAGTTCAATTCCCAGCAACCACATGGTGGCTCACAACCATCTGTAATGGGGTCTGGTGCCCTCTTCTGGCGTGCAGGCATACAGACACAATATGGTATACATAACAAATAAATAAATAAATATTTAAAAAAGAAAAAAGAAATTAGCAAAATGTATTTAAAACATAACCCAGCCTGGTGCTGTCTACGAGAAACTTCCACTGCAATGAGTGGAGCAGTTTGAAAGGGAATGGTCTGGGGTGCAGACATGAGCCAAAGCAAACAAGAACCTTGCTCGTCTCAGACAAGGTAAGTGTAGAGCCAAGGAAACAGACAGTGGCTAATTTATCTAATTCAATAGTATTAGCTTGGTACCAAAACCACCATAATACAAACAAAAATAAACCCACAGGTGAGTGGCTGTGGATTTAAAAAAAGAAAGAAGCTTAAGGAAACAGGAGTTAATATGATTTGGTCATATCTAAGACTTGTGAGCCGTGACAAAGTGGTTTAGCCCAGAGACCTCATCATGGTGTGTCTGCAAATCTGTCAGATCACTTCAGTGACAAAATGAAATAAGGAAGAGAAAAAAGCCACATGTCAGCTGATGCAGGAAAAGCATTTGGCACAAGTCAACACCATTCACAATTAAAACACTAAGAAAATATGAAAAGGAAGCTAAATTTTACAGAGTTTATAAAAACTGTTCTTGGGGGCTGGAGAGATGGCTCAGAGGTTAAGAGCATTGCCTGCTCTTCCAAAGGTCCTGAGTTCAATTCCCAGCAACCACATGGTGGCTCACAACCATCTGTAATGGGGTCTGGTGCCCTCTTCTGACCTGCAGGCATACACACAGACAGAATATTGTACACATAATAAATATTTTTTTTTTTAAAAAAAACTGTTCTCGGTAACACTATACTGAATGCTTTCCCCCTAAAATTGAGAACAATTTTGTTGCCAACCCTGAGTTTGATCCCTAGGACCCACATGGTAGAAGGAGAAAACTGACTCCTTCAGGTTTTTCTCTGACTTCTTTTGCAAACACACACACACATTTTAGATGTAGTAATTTTTTAAAAAGTAGGTTGAACCATCCTTATTTATACATGGTTGACATAATTGTCCATATAGAAAATACCAAGTGAGGTTTTGTTTTATCTCTACAATTAACAAAGTAAGTCCAGCTGGATCAGGGGATACAAGATAAAATACAAAAAAAAAAATCCATTGAATTCCTTTACACTAGAGACGAACACACAGACACTGAAAATAAAAATACAATGTTCCCTGGGGCTGTAGCTCAGGAGGAGACAGCTTGCCTGCCGTGTGTGGCCCTGCATTTGATCCCCAGTGTAGCAAAAGCAAAAAAAAAAAAAAAAAAAAAAAGCGGGGCCAGAGAAAGTTCAAGTGCTTAAGAGCACCAGCTACTTCTCCAAAGAACTCTGGTTTTGTTCCTAGTACCCACATGGTAGGTAGCTCAGGATCTGATGCCCTCTACTGGTCTTCGCAGGTAGAGGTATGCATGCAGTGCACACACATACAGGCAGGCGCAACACTCAGGCACATTAAAAAGCAAATATTTAAAAAGAATACCACTTGCAGGTTTTTAGCTCTATTTTTATAAAGCAGCCATTTTAAGCAGACTATTGACCTTTTAGACAATGTTAAAACCACCTCCAGTTTCAAAACACGCCACCCCAAGTGAAACAGGTACAAAGGTACTGCCTTCTCTTCTCCCACCCCAGTCAACCTCTAGTCTGTTCCCTGTGTATGTGGATTTAGTTAGCATGTATATTTCATGTAACTGACATCATACAAGTGCCCGTTTGTGCAGCTCGTCCAGCCCAGTGTCCTCCAGCATCACCCTTAACGGTAGTAGGCATCTCAGTCTCGTCCCTTTCTACGAATGAACACCACAGCTGTCTGCATACACCTCATTTTGTTTAGCCTTCATCCCATCGTGGGCATTTGGACTGTTCTCATATTCAATTATTATGAATACTTTGTCCAAGAGCATTTATGAACACATAGTTTTAAAACTTTTGGTACACATTTTTGAGTACCACTTTCTAATTATTTTGTATTTACAGCTAGGAGCAGAATGATGGTGTGTATGGTAATTCTATATATTTACCTCTTAAAAGTAATCACCACAATTTCCCACTTGGGCTGGAACATTGTAATTTTGACCAATCATGTATACAATGGCTTTCCAAAAAATGAAAATGCTAGCTATGCCTATAATCACTGCACGTGGGAGGCCGAGGAGGAAAGATTGCGAGTTCAAGGCCCACAGGCCACACAACGAGCTGCTATTTCAACATGATAGCTAAAAGAAGCCAAAAACCATGAAAATGTTAAAGTTTAAATCGTAGAAAACTATAAGCAGGGTGTGTGTGGTACAAACTACAGAACACTAGTGGAACTGGTAAAGCAATTTCAAAAGAGAGAGAGAATAAAATGAACTCAGTATAATCGCTAGTGAACGGATATCTCTATAGAGCAATGGAGCAGAGCAGAGAACTCAGGAAAGACCCCGGATAAAACACCAAACTGACTTCTGGCCAATGTATGGGAGGAGAACCTTTATATCTCATGATCCTGAATCAGCAATGGAGATAAGGAGAGGGAGAATTCTAGAGTCTAAGAACAAATGTCTGCTGTGACCTGGCCAGCCATGGTGGCACAGACTATAACCCCAGAACTTGGGGAGGACTGAAGGCGTAAGTCACAAACAATCCCACACCAGTTTAGAATTATGATTAATAGAATGGTTATTTATTTGAAGGGGAAAAACTTACAGATCACCGTCCCAGACAACAGCCCTCTGCCCAATCAGGAAGGGAGCCTAGTCGCTGCTGGAAGCGGAGCCGGAAGCCAGAGAGCAAGTGGAGGGAAGTGGCCACGTTTTTTAAAGAGAGAGACCACGCCCCATGGGCTGGTATCTCAGCGGCTATTGGCTGAAGGAGCAGAAGGAGTTCCCGTAACAGAGGACCATAGTGTGAGGCCATTTTGGGCTCTCAAACAAGAACCTGATGAGGAAAACAAGCAAACGAACAGTAGAATCCAAAACCTATAAAACTATTAGAAAAAAAGACCTAACTGTTATTTTTAAGATCTGGGAGTTGGCAGAGTTTGGATTTGTCTCCAAAAGCATGATTGGTCAAAGGGAAGGTGAGTAAGCTGGACCCCGCAAAACGAAAGGGCAAGCAGGGGTCTGGGGTATGTAGCTTGGTTGCTAACAGTCCTTGCTTGGCATGCCCTGGTTTTGGTCAATGGTGTCTAACCATGGTGGCATATGTCTGCAATCCCAGCTCTTGGGAAGCGGACTAGATGTTCAAGGTCATCTTTGACAATCTCATGAGTTTTAGGACAGCCTGGAACATGAGAAACGCTATCAGAGAGAGGGAAGGAAGCAGAGAAGGGGGAGGAAGAAAGAAAAGGCAAAGTATAGGAGAAAATATTTACAAGCCACACATAGAAACTCTCAACTTACAGCACTTATAAAGTGAACAAGAGACACGGAGACAGGTTTTCCTCAGAATATACAGATGGCAAGTAGACCCATGCAAGAAGTCCAGCAGCAGCAGCAGCAGCAGCTAAAACCACAGCGATGTCTCACCAGGACAATGCATCTGGCCAAATGGCCAAGACGAAACAGCACCAGAGGCTGGTCAAGAGCCATGAAGCAGCCCGTTGGCAGGTTGATGGTGGGAATGGGAAATGCTTTAGCCATTACAGGAGACAGCTCAGCAGGAGTTTGAGAAATTGACCTGCAGAAACGAAGACTTCACAAGCTTGTGTGGGAATGAGCAGAGCAGTTTCCTCACAGTAAACAAAAGATAAAATTTGCCCAGTTGTCTGTGAACAGGTGAGCAGTGCTTTTTTTTTTTTTTCTTTTTAAATAAAGCCAAGGACTCATGTCTTGGAATAGTGCCCAACAATAATAATAAAAGGGAAGTAACTGTGGATACAAGCAATGATCTACGCGAATCCTTTCAGGATTATACTAAATTGAAAAAGAACAGCGAAATGCTATCCAGAGCTGGTGAGATAGCTCAGTGGGTAAGGAATCCTGCTACCAAATTTGAGTTCAATCCACTCCCCAAATCCACATGATGGAAAGAGAAAATCAACTCCTGCAAGCTGTTCCGTGGCCTCCACACGTGCACATGTGCACCATGGTATGCGTGAGCTTACACACTTAAACACACACAAAGAAAGGCAATTACAGCATTTAAAATGTTATCCCAAATTCAACCTATGCACGATCCCATGTATTTAAATCTTGAAAAATTATAGAAATGGGAATGGGTTTGCGGTTGCCAGAGACTGAGCAGAGGGTGGGATGATGTAGTTATGCTTCTGGTGGACCGGATCTATATGCTGACTGTATTACTGTCTAATTTCTGCTTACTGAGTCTTTTGGGACCGTACAGAGCTCCACAGAACTAGGGGGAAATTGGGTTAAGGATGCATGGATCTATGCACTACTTCTTCCAAATCTTCATTAATATACAATCATCCCCCCCCCAAAAAAAGGCCACAATAACAAGTAAGGAACAGCTGTCTCAAAAAAAAGTGAATAGACTCAGCAAAGAACAGAAGACTAAATGCAAGCAATGAGCCGGAGGTGCCCCGTGCATTTGGTCCTTGGAAACAGCAGACTCTTAGAAGAAAGTTGTCCCTGTCGCGCAAAGCACTGCGGCACACTGCAGGAGAATCGTGGGCTGCACCCCCTCCACCGCCCTCGCACTTACACACTGTGGCGAAGTTTCGCTTTTGCTTTTCTCAAAAGGCAGCCTTCACACGAGTTTTCATAGCTGTCACTATGTGGCCACGTATTCAAAAGCCCCGTTGATTAACTGTTAACAACGTTTAAAAATATTTATTCGGAAAATGTGTTAGCATGTTAACAATTCATTCACGTTATAGTAAATGAAAAAAGGCTCTAAAACGTTCAGGGTCAAGAGAAGACTTCAGGACATACGGGAAGAAGCTTTGGTCTCTGAAAGTAGATCAAAATGAAATTTGCTTAGTGGGCAGCTTCTTGCGAGGCACAGACTTCATTTAACAAGCCTTCCCGCCCCGGTCCGGGCATTGGTTATGGTTACAGGCTCTGGGTGGCACTTTCAGGGGGCGGACCTTGGCTCTCGGCGGCCGTGGCAGAGCTGGCACGACGAGTTCCCAGTGTGTCACCCCTAGGCGAACTCTGAGGCCTGCCCACTACCGCTCCGCAGGGGCGGCTGGTCCAGGGCAGTGTGCCGCGGCTATGGCGGGGGAAGAGTGACAGGGAACAGTGCCACGGCCCGTCCCCGCCTAGTCCGCCCGCTCCGCCCCATTTTCTCCCGGGAGCCCACCCGAGCCCTGGCGCGGCCAGGCAGAGCGACCGTGGTTCCCGCCAGTCCCCGTTCCCGGACCGCAAGCTGCAGTGCCCGCTCTGCCCGCCTGCTGCTGTCCCTTCCGATCCGCGACCCTAGTCCCCGGATCCCAGCACTTAGGACCACCGCGCTCCCGGGCCACTGGAGTCAAAGTCTCGTCAGTTTGGTAAGTCATGGGGATTGGTGCAAGCATGCTCTCCGGATCTGCTGAGGAAATGTAAGGCTGCTATCGAAAAGTTCTGGCTGAAACCGGGCGGAGAAGCACCGCGAGCTTCAAAGGCAGCCCAAGTTCGGAGGCGTGCATTTCAGAGACAGCGGAATCGAGGATCCTACTGTGATCTGAGGCCCCCCGTGTTCTCAGCCCACCAGCCTTCAACTTAGAATCATCAAGTGTGAACCGCGCAGATCCAGATGACCAGACCATTCCACAGACCAATTCTGTCGGAATCTCTAGGCTATTGCTTCAGAACTGTCCGGGCAATTCCAATGTGCACGTAGGCGTTAAGAGCCAGAGACCTAAGGGTAGCCGCCAAAAGAAAGTGCCTGTTAAGTGGGAACTTCGAGTGCAGCCGGCAGACAGGCTGGCTGTTTCCAGGGACCTCCTAAGGCCCTGAGGTCAAGGGAGGACTTCCCTTGAGTTTCATGGGATACAAAAGAAGGAAGCAAGACAATGCTTGCTTGGCAGGGTCGCCTTTAAGGGTGAAGCCAATGGTATGCCTGCAGGACAGTCTGACTGCTTCCTTAAATGCTTTAGATTTTAAGAATACCTGGAGCTGGTGGTGCACACCTTTAATCCCAGCACTCTGGAGGCTGAGGCAGACAGATTTCTGTGAGCTCAAGGCCAGCCTGGTCTGCTAGAGCTAGTTCCAGGACAGGCTCTAAAGCTATAGAGAAACCACCTTTTCTGGAAAAACCAACCAACCAAACGAAAAAACTGGATTGTTCGGGGTTAATTTCCAGGAAGTCTGTTGGAGAGGAGAGTCCCCCTATTAGTACCTGGCAGTAGAGGCCAGTGATTGTGATCCAGGAGCCACTGGGAAATGGACAGGCCTCCTGGTATATGCTGGCCAGGGGAGGGGCAGGCTTAAAACCCAGGGCCTTGAGGGCCCTTTCAAAGGCTTTGGTTTTGTAGCTTAGAGACCCAGTAAACCTACTTCCAGTCTTTGATTCTGTCACTTGAATGATGTGATCTGCAGCAAGTTAAAAAAAAAAAAAAGCACTCTGAGCCGCTCTTTTCTTACTGATAAAGTCTGGACAGAGTGGAGCTAACATTACATGGCTCATGGCAGGGGCTCCGCTACGGGAAGACGGAGTTGTGGTAATTTATGTGCCACAATTATCTATTTTATGACTGTGATGGAGTGTGTTCATTCAGAAACTGTCTTCCTTAAAACCTCGCTCGCCTGCCCTTCCACACCAAATATATTTTTAAACAGTCGCTTTCAAGAAAGCTGGGCTGTCAGCAGGACTCAACATTGATGCAGCACGCATGACTCTATCGCTGGGAACAGCCTGAGCCGTTTTGATGCGGCACACATGGCTCACATGCTGACGACAGCCTGAGATGCTGCACTTGGTGTTCTTGCTTTGCTCTTGACTGTTGGCTAGGAACTCTTTCATCAAAGACCAAGGAGTCAGGAATCTGTAGAAGAGAGTTCCAAAACCTGTCCTTACTGATGCTACCTCTTACCTGAAAGCTGTCCACTCCATTGGGCCTGTCACTGCCCGAGTAAACAGCAGTAGCACTGTTTAGATAAGACATTCAACACATAAACTGTGAAGCCACGGCGGCATGGAGGACGAGTGTCTGTAACTGTATGTGTGGTCACTGATATCTGCTTCAACCAAAAATAACAAGGCTGTGTCTTTTATTCGAAGGAAAAGATTCACTTCTGAAAATAGTTGGCATTTGATTTCTAGGATTTGGTTTTTTTTTTTTTTTGGTTTTTCAAGACAGGGTTTCTCTGTAGCTTTGGAGCCTGTCCTGGAACTAGCTCTTGTAGACCAGGCTGGTCTTGAACTCACAGAGATCTGCCTGCCTCTGCCTCCCGAGTGCTGGGATTAAAGGCATGCGCCACCGCCGCCCGGCTTTAGGATTTGAATTTTTAAACGACAGTTTCTTCTACGTTTTTCTTTTGGAGGATTTTTGGGCACGATGAAGTTAGGAGAGCTGATATGAACTTGCATGGCCTGTAGCAGCCTGCTCTTAGATGTCTACGGTTGTGAGTCTATCTGTGGAGGCTCAGGGAGGGCAGGTGTTTCACCTAAACTTGACTCTGTATTAAGAGGGAGTAGTTGCTGTCTTTTAAATTAGCTGATGGATTTCAGCCAGTGCTGGAACACTGGCCTAGACAAGACTTCCTGGCTTGGATGCTTTACTTAAACTTGAATTTCATCTGGAATTGGCAGGCACCAACCAGTGGGCCGAGAGTCCTAGGCCAAGTCAGCTACAGCAGGAGGCCCCACCCTTCCCATTTACTTTCCTGCCAACCCAATGGAGAGCAGACTGTCTTCTGATGAGGCCCTAGCCTGGCCTTTGATGCAACAGGGTCTCTAGTAAGAAATGCACTTCTTTGTAGCCAACGAGACAATGAAGAACCGTGCTTCCTTAAGACCGACTGGCCAGGTAAACTCACCTTAGGATTTGTTTGTGCTGACAAGTAACTTTCCTCTGAATTACAGAAAGCTGTATTTTAAAGGTGTAATAGATGGTTGAAGACAAGGGCCCAGGAAATGACCCAGTGAGCACCCGATTAGCACTAGGTCTCGGCACATCGTTGGCAGCATTACTACTGTGTGTTTGGGACTCAGCCCAAGACTTTGCAAATACTAGGCGAGAGATCTGCCATTGCGCTAAAACCCTGCCCTCTTCTTTTAAAATCTTGAGTCAGGGTCTCACTAAATTCCCCAGGCTGTCCTTAAACTCCATCTGTAGCCCAGAGGCTTCAAACCGAACTTATGGGCCCTACCACTTCAATCTCCGGGTAGCTGGGGTTACAGGCCTACATCCTGCTACATGTTTGTTTTAGAATTGAGATGTACTTTACTCTTCTGTTGTATTGTATAGGTTAGGGTTGTAAGAAGTGTGGGGGTGGGAGAGTAGTAGTTAATGACTCGGTGAATGCTTTCACAACCATGTGCCACTACAGAAGACAGTCACGTATTAATGAAGAAACTTCTTTGGTGGTAGAGGAGCTGTAAGAAGGTGAAATTTTCCTTAGGAGAATATGTGTGTTATTTCTAATTCCTAGAAGATTGAAAATACAAAGGACAAGAACTTCTGTGCTTCATGTTAGCAAAAATCCCATAGGGATTTCTATGAACCATAGGGCAAACTTTCTGGAAGGAAGTAGGTAGGAGGCTAGGCTTTCCTTTGGGGACAGGCAGTCTCTGCATACCACAGGACAATAGACCCTCCCTTGAGACCCGGGTATTCCTGGCTCCATTTAACGATAGAGCTTTAAATTTTATTTTATTGCTATTTGTTTGAAGCAGGGTCTCACTAGTAGACCAGACTGGCGTCGAACTCATATGGATCCTCTTGCCTCTGTCTGCTGAGTGCTCGGATTGAAAGCAAGTATCGCTATGCCTGCTACAGTGGAAATTTCAAAAACATGCAACCAGGCTTGCTTCCTGGACTTCAAGTGCAGGCTCTTGATCTCCGTGGAGTAGATAACAGATGGTTGTGGGAGAAACCTTGGGCTTTGGACTCATGAGTGTGTGTGTGTGTGTGTGTGTGTGTGTGTGTGGGTGGGTGTGTGTGTGTGGTGGGGGGGGTCATGCTATTACTTTGCTCCTTAGTTAAAAGTGGTGTCTTCGTTTGTAAAATAGGACATTCTTCCCAAACAGGGTGTTTTGAGCCCATGATGAGCTAATCTGTGAGGCTCCCTCCACCTCACCTCGCTCCCAGTAAGTGGTAATTACTACGGTGATAGTAATAATGATGGCCATTGTGGTTCCACGGCTGGTTTTACCATCTCCTCCTGTGACCTTGGCCTGGGCTCTAGCATCTGTAAAATTAGGGTCAGCACTCATCTGGAAGAACTGGGCTGATGCTCGGTTAGGTGGTGGGGTGATGATGATGTGGCAGATTCCAGATAAGGTCCGCAAACTTGCTGTGTGACTGCCAGGCTAAGAGATGCAGGATGGCTTCTGGTTTTGTTTTGTTTTTCCCCCTCACTTAGTCTTCCCAACAGCCCCAAGCCCTAAGTTGTATCTCCCATCTTCCAGGTAGGGTAGCTAAAGTCCCATGAGGTTAAAGAACTAACCCCAAGTCAACAGTGTTCCATTCAGGGTTTGAAGCCAGCCCAGCAAGCCTGGGTTCTTAAATTCTGCCTGGATGTTCAGTGGGACCCCGCCCTCTCCGCTGGCCCCACCCACCTCTCCAAGCTCCTACCTGTAATTAAGGGCAGGTGTGCGCATGTTTCCTGCAGAGCGGTGTTTCTGCCAGTTTAAGGAGCGGAAGTAGGAGCTTCCTCCTGTGCCCCTCAGATAACTTAAACCCCAACCATTGCTTGGACTGTAACATACACACACACACACATACACACACACAGAAACCCAACAGCCTTGTTACTGGTATAGAATTAACTTTATTAGAGTGTATTGTAATATTTAATTTGTGATAATGTCTCCTGAATGTAGTAAAATATGCCTTTATGGCAGGCAGGTGTGTGCGTGCGGGGAGCACAGAAACCCTACCAGGATGGGTCTCACGTGAAAGTGACAGAGTTTAAACCCCAGTTTTCACATTTTTATTCGTCTCCCCTACACCCCAATGGCTTGCTTCTTTTCTTGATAGCTGGCAACCTTCCCAGAGGTTATGTGGAGTTGGGGACGGAAGAGTGAACAAGAGTAAGTGGTAGGTGCTTTAGCATATCTAATAAGGAAGTGGACATTTCCAGGGCTGTGAAGTGCTTTGCTGGCTCCTTAGCCTGGGAGGAAGACTGGTGTAAACTGTAAATCCTGGTTCTTCCTTGCTCTTTGGAGTTTCAGTTCTTCAACATGTTAACTCAACACCTACTATCATAAGATCTCCCTGAGAGAAAGGGTGTATTAATACTTGAGAACCGGGGTTATAACACAGTGATAGAGTATGTGTCCGGAGTCCACAGGGTCCTGGGTTCAAGCCCCAGCACTACAAAACCAAACTTGAAAACATAAGGCTCAAGCATTGTTTTCACTGGGTCTGGCCGTGCTTACTTGTAATCCCAGCACTCTGGGGCAAAGCCTAGAAGAGAGCTTTGAGGCCAGTCTGGGCTCTATAGAGTGCACTGCTAAAGGAGTATAAAAGTTGGTGGTGATCATCTATACGACAAACTAGCTCAGATTCTGTTGTAGTCGAAACAACAGCTATTTATTTCTTTTAGCCCTGGACGCAAGGGTTATGAGACTAGGCCTCTAGCAGAGTCAGGGTTAGTCAGTTCTTCACCTGGTTTACAGATGGTCACCTGCATCCTTGTGGGACAGATGGAGAAAACAAGATAGCATTGTCCTGCCCCTTTTTCTAAGTCCACTAATCTCACCATGGGAACTTCATCTCCAGGGTATCATTTAAACTTAACCATTACCCAGGGTCCTCTCCCAGGCTATCATGCTGAGGGTTGGCACTTTGACTCATGAATGGAAACATGGACGTTCAATCCTTAGTGGGGCAAGGTATAAGCATGCAAAAAATACATAGTTATAAAGTGGGAAACAGTGACTCTTCCTGAGATAGAGCAGGGCATTCCTAGAGTTAGAGTTCTAGAGGGACCTCTCTAGAGAGCCTTTCAGCAAGGATTTGCGGATGGATGCAGGAAGAGTGAGATTTGAGAATTAGGGAACAGCCAAGAGGTGCGAAGGAACTGGGTTTGTGAATAGTGAATGTCTCTCTTGGTGAGGCCTGAGGGGGAAGGGAATGAGAGAAGCTAGGGAACGAGCAAAGCTCAAGTTGAGCAGAGACTCCTGGGCTGAGTAAGGATGGATTTTATTCTAACATGCAGTAGAGAGCTGCTGAAAATCCTCCTCCATCTTGACCTTAGTTGTCTTAGTTACGGCTTCCATTGCTGTGAAGAGACACCATGACCACGACAACTCTTATAAAGGAAAACATTTAAATGGGTGGCTTACACTTTCAGAGGTTCGGGACATTATCATCATGGTACACATGGTATCATATGGGCAAACATGACACTGGAGAAGGAGCTGAGAGTTTTACATCTTGATATGGAGGCAACAGGAAGATACTGAGATACTGGGTATGGCTTGAGCATATATGAGACCTCAAAGCCCACCCTCACAGGGACACACTTGCTTCAACAAGACTATCCCTACTCCAACAAAGCCATACCTCCCAATAGTGCCACTCCCTTGGGGGGACAATTTCTTCAAACCACCACACTTATTATCAGTATGTAAGACAAGACCATGGGAAGCATGTGCAGAATACGAACAGAGGACCCCACATGAGAGGGTAAAAGCTTGCTTCAATAGCAGACCTGCTCATGATATCCACTCCCTTGAAAACTCCATTGTGATAGTCAGTTTTCTATTATTGTAACGAAATGCCAGAGATGATCAACTCAAAAGGGTCATGGTTGCAGAGGGGTTGTAGCCATGGCTACTCAGCCCTGAGGCAGACTGTCATGACAAGGTGGTGGTCATGGTGGCCAGAGTAAAACAGAGAAGTGACTGAGGCCCTTCCATCCCTTCCAGTGATCCCGTGGTGGCAACTACTAAAGGTTCCGCCGTTTCCCAGTAGTACATAGGTTGGTGACTAAAACTTTAATATATGGGGGTTTTGGGGGACATTTAGTTGTGGTCTGTTATGAGGATGGGATCCCCATAACCCAGTCTTCTTCAAAGGTCCTACCTCCACACACCACTAACTATGACTTTGAGAGGCAGTTTCCCACACAAACGTTTTGGGAGGCAAATAGTTAAACTGTATCAACTATTGCACATTGAATTTAGAAAGTTTGTGCTACTCTATCCTCAGTACTGAAGAAAAACAGGAAGGGGTAGGGGAGAGCAAGCCTGTGTTAGTGGGAAACAGTTCCAAAAGGGGTTGAGGGAGCAAGTCCGTGCTAGAACATGAAACCGTTCTCAATGTAGGCAGAGTCTCCAAGCTCGGTGGGAATAGGTTCAGAGTCCCGTGTGCCCAGCCTGCAGTCCCTGCTCTGGAGTTTCCTGAGACAAATGAGTATGAATAGGTGGGGCTCTCCTAGGCCCTGAGCATACTTCATCAAGAGCCCTGGTGATGGTGCATGAGAGATTCTGGTCCAGCCTAGCTCCCGAAAGAAGGGATAAACTGAGGTTGGGACTAAGTGGGATTAGAGATTGTAGGTACAAAATACTGGCTTCCCCCATGGTTATAAGGCAGCATTTCATGAATCTATTCTGCCAACTCTGGCTGAAAGAGGTGCTTCCCCCACCTTTATAATCTTTGAAAACCTAAATTCATCTCCTAAGGAATTTGCATATTATTGGGAGGTACCTGATTGGTTATGTTTTGCCTTTTTGTTGTAAGTGCTATGGGTTGAACTTAGGTGCTAAGCAGGGGCTCCATTTCTGAGCTATGACCCTAGGAACCCAGGGTTTGCTAGAGAGGGAGAGAGATTCTTTACTTGGCACATTCATGTCATAGAGAAATGCTCCACGACACGTAGAAGCCCCACCTCAGCCTGCTGTCCTGCAGCTCGGTGGCCCCCACCCTGTGCTTCTCCATCGCATAGACTATGACTGGTTAAGCAGGTCTCCATGTGATAGGAGCTCTCTCATCAAGGACTGACCCAGGCTGTGCGGGCTCTGAGGAGGATAGTTTGGGATGGTGGATCTGTCATCTCAATGTTTCCTTGACCCTTAGGGTCTGGGCACTCCTGTCTTCTCCGTCTGACCTCCATGACAGATTTGTATCCCGGATTCTGCTGGCTGTGCACATGTGTTCAGGTGGGGCAAGACAGACGTCATGGAACCCTTTGGCCACCAGGCAGCTGTGTGTTTATTTGTTCACAGCCAAGTTTCACCTCAGGCTTCTGTGGTGACTAATACATGTTGTTCTTAAGAAATACCCTTTCAGCTGAGATGCCTCAGACACTTTCTATGTAGATCCTAAATGCCACCTTCAGATAGCTTCTGGGTTGCGGATCTGCCTGTATATAACACTGCATCTCTCTCTCTCTCTCTCTCTCTCTCTCTCTCTCTCTCTCTCTCTCTCTCTCTCAATTAAAATTACATGTATTTATTTATTTGAGAGGGAACATTTGTAGGTGTCAGAGGACAATTTGTGGGAATCAATTCTCTCCTAGGCAGGACCCAGGGACTGAACTCAGGCCATCACTGTGGCAGCAAGCCTTTGCTCAAGGAGCCATCTTGCTGGTCTTCACAAGTAACACTTCTTCAAAAATTCCAGAATTGGGTAAAGCCAAGAGTCTGATTTCCTCTGTTTTCTCTTCTTATTAGGATTTTCAGATTTATTTATTTTATGTATGAGTGCTCCATATGCATGTAATTTATGCCAGAAGAGGACATCAGATCCCACTATAGATGGTTGTGAACCACTATGAGGCTGCTGGGAATTGAACTGAGGACCTCTGGAAAAGCACCCAGTGCTCTTGACCGCTGAGCCATCTCTCCAGCCCCCCGTTTTAGGATGTTTTATTCACTGGTTCCCTCAATGATGAGCTCCAGTCATGATCTCTTTCAAAGCCTACATTCAAACAGGAACAGTGTCTGTTAACAGTTGAGCATTCGTCTTAATAAGGGGCGTGGTCACTAAGTTGCAAGGTCGTAGAGCAGAAGAAGTGTCTGGACGCAAATCTGCACTCGTCTGCAGAGAAACTCAGTAGGTGATGTTTCTGAAGGGAGTCTGTGCACTATGCAAATGCATCTATGTCCCTTATTGCCCGTGTCTCTGGGCCTGGAAGAGGATACGTCATTTACAAAAGAAAGTACCACCTTCCATGAAAGTGGCAGGGATAAAGCCCCGTGGGAATCTGCAGTGAGGAGAGATGGGCCTAGGGGAAGACAGACTGAGGCAGGGTCTGGACCTTCTCTCATTCAGTCCCCACTGAAAGATGGGAAGAATCGTTGCTTAAGGGGGCTACCCTAGCCAGAAGCAAACAGAGGGCATCTGCCTCACAGCCAGGAGCCCTGGGTTCCAGTTTTAGTTGATCTATCAAGTCTTTACCCTGCTACTGGCCTTGATTTTCATGTTTAAGTGGGTGTATGCAATGGTCTTCTCTCCTCTAGAAGCTCAGAATCCCCGCAGAGCAGCTGGCTATTGGGCCAGAGGAAGGAGACCCTTGGCTCTGTAGCTGTGGAAGCCTCCACAGGGCTTTCCAGAAGCGGAGCAGTTGTGAAAGGGTTGTCTGTGCGTCATCGCTGAATTCCAAGGAATGCTTGTATCAGCGGTGTCTGCGTTCCTTTCTCTGTGGGCAGGATGGCAGTGCCTGTGTGCCGGGGGTTATGTGGAGAGAGAGAGAGAGAGAGAGAGAGAGAGAGAGAGAGAGAGAAGCTTTGGATCGGGGCTGACTTCTCCCTTTGCTTTGAAATGCTGAGGGATTAAATGCTTTTAGATGCTTAAAGGAAATGAGAGCTAATGGAGTTTAAAAGCCTTCAGTAACCATGGTAGCATCATCCACCCGCCAGAGCTCTCCACATAGATATCCTGTCAATCATTTCCTGGTGTGGCAGAAACAGTATCAAACTGGACTTTTCTTCCAGGTTAAGTTCACAAAGAGATTGACACCAAAATAAGAAAAAGAGAGAGAAGAGTGGATTTTGGTGGATCATGCAGCAGAGATGGCAGGACCCGCTTGAGTGGCCGAGCATGTGTGCCTTACATTGCCATATTTGTGCTGCAGAAGAACATACTTGACATTGGTATCCGTTAGCCAGATCTTAGGATGAGTTAGCCTACCCAGCCACGGCCTGGCTGCTGGAGGAACTGAGAGCCATACTACACCTCATCACTTTAATCCTGAAAATCCAGGCAAGTACCTCATATGCAAATACAATGTAATAGTTTTCATCACTGGGAAACTCCTCAGAGAGGAGGCTGTGGGATTAAAGTCCCCAGAAGGACTCTTGCATAAGACAGAAGCCATTTCATAAAGGAGAGCATAGACGCGACCCTCAGCATCCATGGATGTATGTTATAAGTGATGCCTGAGGTTTTGGTCATGCTGGTGTCTGGTCCTGATATATACTGAATGGCATTGTTCCATCCAGCTTATCTGAAGTCTGTAACAGGCAGGCACTTACTTAAATTAGGAGGGAATGATGGGTTTATTTCGAGTCAATAAACACATTCCACTCATATTTCTAGTGCCCAAGACTGCACGAACACAATGCTTTTGCAAGCCCATACCGTGCCCATCAAGTTCTGACCTTGCTGCAGATGTTATTTGCCTTTTAGTATGTGTGTGTATGTGCGCTTCACTATGTAGCCCAGGCTGCTCCAGCACTCATGATCCTCCTGCCTCAGTCTCCCAAGTGCTAGGATTTCGAACATGCGCTGCTACACCCCACTCTAATATGTGCCTTCGATAAAAAAAAGGGAGAAAGAATCTGAAATGTTTCATTGTTATTATTTGAATGGGTAGTAATGAGAGAGGTCGCTTACCATTGTCCATCTACGTCAAAGCAATCAAATTACAGCATTTCTGGGATAGGGTTTAAGGGCTAGGGGTATGTCTCAGTGCTAAAGGGCTGACCTAGCACACACAAGGTTCTTGTTTAGAAAACCAAACCAACAACATGGAAGGCAGACAGGGCAGCAGTCAGAGACTAAAGTGAAAGCTCCACCATGCTCTAACTGGAGAACCAATGAATTTGAGCTTACTTACAGAGCAAGGAAGCGTTTACTCATAGGAGCATGGGTGACACCAAAGAAGTCTCACCCTGGCCTGAATGGTGGCTTCCCCATAGCTGACTAGATGAAGTCTCCTCTGAGTTCAGTTAACCTTCCACCCTCTTTATACGCTAGTGCCTCTGGGTACCATGCAACCACATGCATCTTGGGCAGAACTACATACTGCTGGGAGGGAGGTGAGCAGAGCTGGAATCTTAGATGATGGCCTAAGAACCCCTCCCCTCTGTTTCTTCTGTGAGGGATGTCAATACCGCCCAGTCTTGAAAGTCACTTAAAATAAGCCCAAGTTGAAGCTCACTCACGGGTCACCACAGCTGGCCTGACGGAGACGGCAATGGACAGTGTTCTACAGCATGATGGGAAAAGCGGGGGAAGGCCCGGGTGGGGGTGGGGTCCAGGGAGATAGATCATTCTATAAAGTGCAACTATGAAGACCAGAAACCCTGTTATTTGAAAGCCAGGCATGCTGCTGTGCACTGGAAATGCCCACACTGGAGAAGCAACAAGTAGTTCCCTTGAGCTCATTGGCCAGTCAGCCTAGCCTGGTCAGCAATCAGTGAGCCCCAGCCTCATGAGAGACCCTCTCAGAAAAGGAAAGAAGAGGAACGGAACCTAAGGCACACAGCGGAAGAGTTTGATCTCTGTGGATCATGCTCATTCACACAACCCCCCCACACTCCCCACACCCCCATTCCCCTCCCCCACATACACACAGGTGAAGGAAACAAAAGCAAGGGCATGTAGATGTGACCGGTAAACATTTCCTCTGTATGGAGCTGCTTGATGTCTAAGGATTAAAAAAAAAAAATCAAAATCTCTTGAAAGTTTCTTGGCTTTTGCAAGAAAGCTATTTCTGTGGTGAGCTCCTTCCCCCCTTTTTAGGTTCTAACTAGGCTCTCAGTGGATAGAGCCTGCCCAACTGAATATAAAATAAATCTGTTCCACCCAGAAACCTATCCTTTTTCCTGGGGTATTTCCCCAAACCAGAAAAAGGTTTTATTATTCCCCCGTGCACAGGTGGCTCTACACGCCAACGGAGTCTGAGACTTTAATGAACGCTGTTTCCTTAGAGAAACACCCTTTCTTAGCTGCTATTTCCTTGGCTGGGATATATTTCCGTAGGTGGATGCCATTTCCTTAGGTGGACACTATTTCCGTAGGTGGACACTATTTCCTTAATGACTTCTTCTAGGAGATGGGATGGCTGAGGTGAAGGGAAACCCCAAGTGACCGAACGGTGCATGCTGTAATTCGGCTTCCCTCCCATAGAAACTGTGGTCTTGTGAGGGAAGAAGAGGGCAGAGTGAGCTTTCTGAGCAGATGGATGTCTTAGACACCCCCATGCTGCTTCCTGTTTGACAACCGGTCTGAACCTAGCTTCCTCATGGGTCCGGTACTTTTCTTGTCTAAAATTATTGTATTCAAATGATTGGAAAAAGTTTGTCACACTAACAGATAATGAAGAAGGTTCCCCATGTCAAACAGCTGTAGCTCATTGCTTGCACGTTGTTCATGGCACGCCAAGGTCCTTTTCAAGCTGGCAAGATGCTCTGCTCGGACCGGAGGAATGGCTCAGCAGTTACCTTCCAGCCCCCCGCCACACACACACACACACACACACACACACACACACACACACAGGGTTTTCCTCACAACCACCAGTTCCAGAGAATCTAAAGCTCCCTTCTGGCCTCCAGCATCAGGAAAACACATGGTACAATACAAGCATAAACTAAAGGTTCTCACACATATTCATAAAGTATAAATCAGTATAAATAAAAAAATCTTTTAAGCTGGTCATTAGTGGTACATATCTATGGATCATGCCCTTGGGAGGCAGAGGCAGGCAGATATCTGTGAGTTTCAGGGCAAGCCTGGTCTGCAGAGAGGGTTCCAGGACAACCGGGGCTATACAAAGAAATATTGTCTCAAAAACCAACACACACACATACACACACACGTACGCAAGCATGCACACACATACACACACACACACACACACACGCACACACACACACATTCTCACAACAGGGATTTGTGAGCCTAAGGTTGGGGAAGCAGCCGCCTGTCTGCAGGGAGGCTAGCCATCGTTCCAGGAGAGAAAGATTGAAACAGGGACAGTCATGTACGCACCCTGACCACTGAAAACCCAGGAAACTCTTCCTCTATTCTCAGTTCCTAAGCCATGGCAAAGGGCTGACTGAGGACAGTGAGTCAGGCCTTAGGCGGGATATCAGGGCTGCTGAGAGGACAGCAGACATCAGTCAACCTGTGTCTGTCTTCAAGAAAGGGGAAGGCAAGGTCGGTAAGTCATTGCTTTACAGACTGGGCCTTTCGGTGTTGACAAGAGCATTATTCTTCTGTGGCTGCCGCAGTCCCTGACTCACAGGCTCCTTATGAGCTCTCATTCCCGGAAAGGAGCTGGAGGAGAGAGCAACAGGACTGGAGAAGGGGATAGGGTGGCCAGATTCCAACTCTGGCCTTGCTTTTGTTTATGCTAGTGATGATGCCCAACCCCTAGACAGAAATACTTCCACTGGCCTGACCACCTAAAAGCAGCTTGGGGTATAACTCTAATTAGCATCTGCTATGTTCGTAAAGATTGTTTTTCTGGGAAAGATTCAGATCTATTTGGAATCTTAGCTGCTGGTATTGCAACACCGACTTGGAGAAAGATGGGCTGTATTGAAGGTGCGTGGTGACTCTCCCACATCACTGTATATTTGGAAATGTGTAGAGTTTTAAAAGAACAGTGGGGTGTATAGGGGAAGGGGGGATCCTAAGGCTGGGGTGGCTGGTGGAAAATGACTGCCTTGAGGTTCCTCTTCTTGGCTCAACCACCATCACTGGGATTGGATCTGAATTCTAGGTGTCCTTCTGATGGTCGCATTCCAGGCAGGGCAGCCTCTGCAGACCAGAACCCCTGATGGCGTTGTACAGAACGAGTGTTTCCCAGCTACAGGCAGTTGCATGGATGGCCTCTGGTCATGGACACTTGAGACAGTGGTGACGGGTCTGGGTGCGTGTGTCACATCTGGGTGCTACTCAAGGGCTCTGTTTTTCTGGGTATCTCAAGTACAAAACCCCTAAGAGAGAGGGGCTCTGCTTGCAATCATCTCTCCCAGTAACCTTCTGCCAAGAGGCTTGCATGGGCCCTGCACCTTTGTGTTAATGGTGACAGACCTGAGGATGCCTTCCCCTCCCCCCTCCTTGTTCTCTACTTACTGGTTTCCTTCCTCTTCCCAAGCAGTTCCCTTGCTTTCATGCCACAAGTACTCTGTCACCTGTTCCCTGCTCTGTTAAGATCTCCTTCTCCCCCTCACAGACCCCTTCCTAGTTTTATGACTTACATGTGAGTCTTACACACTCACACACACATGTACACACACAAGGAGGGAATGAGAGAGAGAGAGAAAGAGAGAGAGAGAGAGAGAGAGAGAGAGAGAGAGAGAGAGAGAGAGAGAGAGAGAGAGACTACAATCTAGGTTCTGCATGTGAGAGAAAATAGGGTATTGGTCTTTGAGTCTGGCTGATTTCACTTAATGTCATAATCTCCATTTCTACGTGTTTGCGTGGCAAATGGTATGATTTCATTTTTCCTTTTTTCTCCAGGCATTTATTAATCACACTCACTGGACTTGTAATGCCTCATTCTGAATCTGTCTGAACTGCCAGGTTATAAACAGTAAGGGTGGAGATCTCCTTGGCCTCATTGTGCTCAGTAAAGTGTTCCTCACAGTGACGGTCATCTGAAGCTGGCATAAGGATGGCATAGTAAGAAAGGTGAGCTGAGTAGGCAATTACTGGGGTTCTGCTCTCTGTGCCAGCCTGGCAGGGATCTGCTTCGTGCCAGCTGGCAAGGATCTGCTCTGTGTCAACCTGGTGTAGGCCCTTCCAGCACATTAACTCAAAATTGCTTGCAATACCCTAAGACAGGGAACCTTACTTGGGGAAAATCAAAGCACAGAGCAGTACCTTGTAGAGAGTGCTGGTCCTGACAGTAAGGGATCACCTCTCTGTGCCTCGTCCCCTGCAGCCTGCAGCAGCCCATTGGCAGAGGTCCAGGTAGGTGATCTCCCTACTGCCGGCAAAGGGTGCAAACGTGGGTAGGTGGGAGTGGGGCGGGTCTCCAGAAGTCCTGCATTTGATCCCAGTGATCTTGCCTCTCACAGCAATTGTAAAGTAACCGATGAAATGGGGACCCAGTAAAGAGCTGCGTTAGCTATTATCATCGGTGTCCAGCTGGACCCCCATATAGCAAATCTGAGGAAAGAATAAGCAAGGCAGTGACATCAGCAGATTCTCCTGCTGCCCTCCACCCCTGGTAGCCATTGCTCCTCACTGTGAGGGTGGAACCCTGCTGGTGATGACACTAGACAGTTGCAGCTCTTTAGGCCACAGGGTCAGGCCGAGAAAGACACCCCACCTGGCATCGTCGTTCAGCCTCTTGGATGTAGGGCTCGCTCGGGCACAGAGCTCTGAAGCTGCAGTCCTAGCCCTCTAGTGCTTTTGCTCTTCATAAAAGGAAAGCCATGCCAGGCAAAGGACTCTGCTGCTGGAAAGCCGGACTGTTTAGAAAGCAGTTTCTGCAGTTCAAAAGAGAGCCTTGGCAGTCACAAAGACACATCAGGTAATCACGAGGGCACAAGGAAACTGTGATAGCAACCCGGCAAAACACCACTGTGTGCACAAAAGGGTGGAGGCTTAGGAGCTGATAGACAGTTTTGTTTTGTTCTCTAAGTCTCTAAGGTTGTTGCTACTATTTGTTTCCTTCACAATTTGTTTTCCAGTGACCAGGTATTACATTTATGTTTAGTGGACAAGTTATAAAAACACAGCAAGGATGGATGCATGAGACAGTTAAGTGAGCTAGGGGCTTGTTGCCAGGCCTGGCTAACGGAGTTCACGCTCTAGGACCCACACGATGGAAGGAGAGCAGCAGCTTCTGCAAGCTGTCCTCTGGTGAGGACAGGGCAGCGTGGTTTCAGTCTTGTGTTTCTTATCTAACACATGAACGTGAGACTGTGTACTTCTTGTTTTCTACCAGTTTGATAGTCTATAATGTCATCACCACATGGTTCAAAATACCTTCTAATTTCTGTTTTTCCTTTGATCTGTGAATCTGGAGATTTTCCAAATGTCTTTTTATTGTTGCTTTCTAACTTAATTCCACTGTGGTCCCAAAATGTAGAATGAAAGATTCCAATCCTTTGCCAGGCATTAAGAGTTTACAGTGAGGCCCAGAATGTGGGCAACTTTTTAAACACTACACATGCACTTAGCACCTTGTCCTGTGCTGTTGTTAGGCACAGTGGGATATCCGTACTGTAATGGATTAAGTCATAGCTCCCTTCCGAGGGACCAGCCACCTTCAGAGACCTGCAGAGACCTGCGGCATGGTCTTGTGGTGTGCCCACAGCCTGTCTCTCCTCATAGGATTCGCTGCCCCTCATGGCCCACTGCAGCCTCTTGGGGAACTGTGCTGTCCCTGCCTGGGACTGACTGCTCTAGGGAACTGCTGCCCACTGATGCTGCTTGGCGACCTGCAGCGTTTCTGCTGCTGCAGCCACTTGGGGATCCGCAGCATTTTTACTTAATCCATTATTTACCATTACACATACAACAAGATAAGCTTCTTATTTTGATCTCCCAAGATTCTTACTGGTTCCATGGTCTGCCTGTTCTTTCAGCTATTATAGAAAGTATCTTATAGTACCCGACTATGATCATGTATTTGGATATGTTGCCTTTTTTTTTTGCAATTTTTTCCTTTAATGTATTTTTAAAATACACTACTAGATGAATAAAAGTGAAAATTCTTCTTTCACCACTCAGAAGCACTATTCATCATACTGTTGTGAAATTCTTAAATTCCAATCTAATTCTAGTTTAGCTGTGCCTAAACTAGTCACAGAGCATCCTTCCTCCTTGAGTGACCACACACTAACACTTTATCAAAGATATACCTCTTTGGGTAGCATGCAGGGTTTTTCCTAATAAATCTGCCAAATTATGTTTTATAATCATTATACTTACTCATATTTTATTTAATACTAGTGTTTGGGGATATAGATATATACTATACATGTATATGTAATTTATTTTGTTTCTTTACCTCTTTTTAAAAGACTTACTTGTGCTGGGCATGCTTTTAATCCCAGCATTTGGGAGGCAGAAGCAGGAAGCAGGTGGATCTCTGTGAGTTTGAGGCCAGTTTGAGCTTATTTGTTGTTATTATTATTATTGGTTTTTGAGACAGGGTTCATCTGTGCTGCCATGGCTGTCCTGGACTAAAGACAGCACTTCTAGTTAGGCATGGTGGTGCACGCTGTTAATCCAGGCATCATGGATACCAAGGCAGAAGAATACTGAGCTCGAGCTGAGGCTGGAGTGCACAGCAAGACTCTCTCTCAAAATGAAAACAAAACACTTCATTACAGTACAATTTTGTATAACATTTCCAAGTTTAAAGATACAGGTTGATGATATTTGGCAAACTGTGTGTGTGTGTGTGTGTGTGTGTGTGTGTGCACTCTTCCCTCAGTATCTGCAGGGGTCAGTGTCAGGATGGTCCAAGGAAAATAAAATCTACCGGTGCTCAAATCCCTGATAGAAGGCACGGTGGGTATCTTCATATCACACATATATTCCTGAACACGTCAAATCATCTCTAGATCATTATGATGCCTAACACATTGGAAGCGCTATAAAAGTTGGTAGATGGTTCGATGTAAGAAATGATGACAATGAAAACATCTATAAATTATTCCATGTTTTGTGAGGTGTGATGTTTTCCTGAATGTTCTTGATCCATGGTTGATTGAATAGAAGGATGTGGAATCCATGAATGCATACACACTATATAAACACACACACACACACACACACACACACACGTGTACACACGATACACATAGCACTCACTCAAGATATACAGTGTTTCCATGTCCTAGGAGTTTGCCTGGTTCTTGTTTGCAATCAGCGTCTCCACAGCTGCCATCTCCCTGCCTCCCCAGGAGCTGATTCAGGATCAGGATGCACATGGAGCCATACAATACATCCTTTTTCAGCCTTGCATCTGTAACACTCCTGCTCTGTTTTATTGCTCTCAGATGTGCTGTTGCCTGGTGCTGCATTATGGGGCTGCGGACACTGTGTTGACTCAGTCATGGGCAGCGCTTCTGGGAACTGCCAACTGCTTTCTCACAGTCAACCAGCAGGAATCTTGTTGGAATAAAACAAAACAAAAACCGGGTCAGAACTCCTGATTCCCCTCAAAGGGCGCATTTCTAGGAAGGGAAGTTGCTAAAGAGACTTCTCTCTCAGGCTGCTCATTGTTACTGTTGAGACAATAAAGCTCACCACAAGGGGAGGGCGAGGAAGCTTTGGGTCCTCGACCTGTCATGTCCATGGACTCTCAACAGCTTGGTTAAGACATGAGCTGAGAGCATAAGTCCAGAGTTCCTGAAAACCTCTTTCTACCCCATCAGCTAAAACTACTGAAGCTCAATATGGCCACAGAAATGACTTCTGACTCTTAACTTGGATTCCAAAGTCTAGAAAAATGGGAATCCTTTCTCCCTAATACAGCTTAACAGGGACTCTCATGCATCTCTGGCGGGAATTTACTCATGTGATGGGGAACACTGTCATATTGACAGTGACTCCCTTATGGTATGGGCATTGTAGACATTGGACCAAGACACATCACAATTAGGACTGCAGCTCATGAGCAGGAGGAGCTGAAAGGGATCAAAGATGTGGTCAGGCTGCCCATTGACCATAGGGAATCTTGGAGTCAGCTCAGGAACCCCGAGACCAAATTCTCAACACAAAGGAGATTTATTTGCCCCAGAAGGATAGAAGGCAAGGGAGTAAGAGCTAAAGACAGGAGATAGAGGATGAGGAAGAAGGGGAAGGAATAAGGGAGAGGGGAAGGAGTATTTGTCCTGGGGTGACACAAAGAACGCTCTCTGGATAACGAGGAAACAGATGTGGCTATAGGAAAATGGTGGTTTGTAAAGGGGAAAGGGGAAACCCTGTGTTAGGATGAGGTGTTTAATTTTGATTGGACATGTTCATTAGGTCAGCCAAAGGGGGCTTTTGGTTGTTGGATTTCACTACTTTGACAGCTGGACCTTGGTAGTCAGCCTCAGGAAGAGGAACAGGACAAATAAGGGAACAGTCCTTGGGGCTAGCTTCAGGAATGTAATCTAACAGTTCTTAGCAAGGCAGAGGAAATGGGGGAGAAAGGCACTGCCTGCCAGAGCCATGCTTGCTACACTGAGCTGGCCAGTGTCCCTTCGCTGACAAAGAGCAGGAGGCTTCTATTTCAAGTATACAAAGTTGCTAAACTGTCTCTACCATGTGACCACTGAACACTTTCTGTGCTGCTGACCGGAATCTAGATATCCTCTAAGTGGAAGACACATCAGATTTCAAAACCTCAGCATGAAAAATAAGAACAGAGATATTCCTTCCTAAATGTGTGCCATGTGACACTATTTCGGGGGAGACATGCACAAATGTTTGCTTACCCCAGATAAAGAACCAGTGACAGACCTAAGGATAGACACCATCAAAGTCCAAATTGATAAACAAGTGAGTTTTATTGGGGTTACTTAGAGGAATATGGGTGAGGGATTACTTATTGGCATGGAAATGACTCAGAGATCTGTATGGCCAAAACCCACCCCAGTGTGACGACAGCTCACCAAAGCTGGACACTTGAAGCACACTACACAGCCTTCAGGCAGCTCAGCAGGTTGGAAAGTGTCACTTCCAGGCAACTCAACCGGCCTCTTCTTTCAGGGGCTCAGTTGGACCCATCTCTTTGGGGCAGCTCAGCTAGTCTGATTGTATCACTGAGCTGTTCTTAGATTATATATATTTGGGGAGGGAGGAGTCTAGTGGATCTTGTCAGTTTCAGGGACTTCCTAACGCCCTGAAATGTTTACCTCTTGATCTTAATAAGCTTCCTTGAAGGGTGGACTGTTTCACACCTACCCCCTTAGCACAGTGGTTCTCAACCTGTGGGTTCGAGACCCCTGTGGATCACACATCAGATATTATATAACCAGTTACAGCAGGAGCAAAATTACAGTTCTGAAGCATCAGTGAAAATAATTTTATGCTTGGGGGTCACCACAACATGAGGCATTGCATGAAAGGGTCACAGCATTGGGAAGGTTGAGAACCACCCTTAGGACATCTTGACCTCCTAACACCCTATGACTTAAAGAGCTTCTCTCTAAGATGGAAGATTTTCATCTCAGAGGAAAGGGCTGTCCAGCAGTGTTATACTGATGATGCATTGGAGCAGTGCTTTGCACATATTTAATTAATTCAGACATCTCATCAGGCCACCTGCTTGTTTTTATTCTCATTAATGAGACTACTGGAAAAATCTAAATTGCCAGTGTTAGTGAGATGGCTCAAGGGGGAAAGGCACTTGCCTGCAAGCCTGATGACTGGATTCTGGCACCCAGACCCTTAGGGCAGAGGGAGAGAACTGATTCTGGCACACTGTCTTCACCCACCACACATGCGCCCTGGTGCTTGTACACGTGCAACTGCATGCACACACACTAAATAAATAAATGTAAAAAATTATAAAAAATAGTAAAATAGAACTACCATGAGGATTGTATTTAGCTTATATTAATAACCCTGCTCTACCACCTTTTAGAATGATTTTTTTTTAAGCCCAGTGTTATTTGTGGATACTCAGGATCCTGAGTGAATCCCGTGAGTTCATGGATTCAAGACCAGCTTAAGAAACTATATAGAGAGCCTTAAAAAAAAGATGCCAAGCACTAGTGGCGCACACCTTTAATCCCAGCACTTGGGAGTCAGAGGCAGGTGGATCTCTTTGAGTTCCAGCCCAGCCTGGTCTACAGAGCTGGTTCCAGGATAGCCAGGGCTACACAAAGAAATCCTGTCTCAAAAAACAAAACAAAACAAACAAAGACTGTTCCCTAATCTTTTTTGTCCTCTAAGGTTTTGCCTTCCCTCAAATCTATTGCAGATTTAGTTCAAAAGCCCAAGTTGCAAGACGGGATGTAGAAACCTATTTCTACATGGACTGGGGTTCTCCTCGCCTGGGGACAAAACCCGTCCTACAGGAGATCAGGAAGCCAGAGAGAGCCATGCTTGTTGGCACAGGCCTGTCAGTCCCAGGAACTCAGGAGGCTGAGGCAGGAGGACTGTGAGTTTGAGTTTAGGTTAACCTAGGCTACATAAGAATCCCGAGACACTGGAGTAATGCAGCAAGATCTCCATCTTTAAAATATAAAAAAGTCAGAAAAAGAATTTGTGGGAAGGGCCAGTCTAGCAGCCCCCAACACACACACACACACACACACAGACACACGCACGCACGCACGCATACACACTCACACACGCACGCACTCACACACGCGCACGCACACAGACACACACACACACACACACACACACACACACACGTGCACTCTCAAGGTTTCCTCCTACCAACATACTCTAACTGCCTCTGATTCAAGATACAGTTCTAGGCAGTGGGCTCACGGCCTGCACGTTCTATCTTCATTTTTCCATTTGGTGTTCTATCTTGCCTTCTGCAGCCCTGGGAACTTGTTTTCTGGCCACGTCTGTCAGGACAGGATGTCCCTTCAACACCCACCCTCGGGACTCCAAATCTGAGGGTGAGAAAACCTCTCCTACAGAGAGGCCTGGCTCCCAGAAGCCCAGTGCTACCCATTGTCCTTTCTCCTTCCTCTCCCCACCCCTTTTTCTTCCCTTCTCCCTCCCCTCCTCCAGCCCTCCCCTTCCCTTACTCCTCCCCTTTCTCTACCACTGTGTCTTTTCCCCATGCCTTCCATTTGCACCCAGGACTGAGCCTTTGCAGGTAAGACATGGAGGACCTTTCTGAGTCAGGGGACATCAGCTCTCTGCTGTTTCTAGTGGCGCATGCTCATGAGCGTAATTCCCTGAGGCGTCTCATGGCAGTTTGGTCTGTCTCTGCCTTCTGTTTACCAGGCGGTGTTGTTTCTTTGTTTCCTTTGTGACTTCCATCCTTCCTTAAATTCCTGCCAAAGTAAGCTAACTGACCTCGGGGAAATTACAAAAGCAATCAGCCTCCCCGGCCAGCTAGTTATCATGTGACTTTGTTCAGGTGGTCAAAATCAGGAGACAGCTTACCCCTTCCGTGGGGTGTCTACGGTGGGTATTACAGGACCAGTTTGGGAAGCTAGGGACAATTTTTGTGGGGATCGCAGGCCCTGAAAGAGAAACAGAGAGTTAACAGAGCCCTCCCAGTGATAAGAGTGAGGGCAAATGAATGAAAGATGTTGTTGCTTAAGCTCCTTCCCCAGCCTTCCAAAGCATGCTGACTCACCGAGGGAGAAGGAGCGGCCTTTCCCTGTGGTTTCCACTCTGCACTTCAGCGGTTCCCACAGCCCTCCCTGAGAAACCAGCCTGGGAGCTAGGACTGACGGGCTGCTACCGCTGCAGTTCCCCCACCCCCAATTTCCTTTACTTATTTATCTAGTTAGTTATGCTTATAAATCTATTTTTTTTTGGCTGTCACAAGATAAAATTTTAAAGCATTTAATTTTTTTGAGATCATAATTTAATCACAAACTTTTCCATCTCCTCCCTATTCTTCAAATCACGGCCCTTTTCTCACTAGTTGTTATTGAATACATACATACATACATACATATATATATATATTTATGTATACATATCTATTCCAAAATAGAACCTGCACAGGCCATGTAATGGTACTTGCACACATGTTTCAGGGCTGAGCATTTGGCACTGAACAACCAATTGGTGTGCTCCTCCCTAGGGAGCACCATCTCGCCCACTCCCAGCCTTCCTCAGTTGCCGTGATTCTTTATGGGTGTATTCCTATTACTAGGAGACACTGGCTCATAGAAAACTTCCTAATTGTCTGTCTGTGACAGAATTTCTGCCCCCTCTTCCAAAATGCTTCCTGAGTCTTAGGTGTGGTTCTGTTTCGTAGACGCATGCATTGGGACTAGGCTCCAGAACTTGGCGTTTTGATTAGTTGTGTTTTTCTATACTGGTCTCCATCTGTTGCAAAAGTTTCCCTGATGAAGAGTGATGAGTACCTTTATCTGTGGGTATAAGGACACATGTTTATAAATTGTTGGTTGAGATTATGCTGGTTTAATAAATTAGTAGTTTTCTTCCAATAACCATAATTTTATTAGCACTGAGTAATTAGCTAGGGTTCAAGTCCTAGACATTGTTCCCTATTGTTGAGCAGGTCTTAACTCCAACTAGAGAGCCATTGGTTACCACCAAGGTATGTGTGCCATTACTGCACCCTTAGGGTTATTGTGCCAAGCTGATTATTGATGTGATTCATAGGCATCATAGTTGGTAAGATTACTGGTAGCCTCCCTCCTTTGGAAGCTTGCATGCGCCTTCTGGTATAAGGAAAGCCAGTCCTCAGGGAGGGTACGTTCAGGTCAATTCTAGCTTAGGGGTCTCTGGACCGTTTCTGAAGTAGACAGTGTCTTCAGAGATTGGGACTTACCTTACACCTCTGGGGAAAGGGAGTGGTGACCATGGACAACAGCAGTAGATTGCCATGCCCAACAACTCAAAAGAGGGCTTCTAATGTCTACTATTAAGGTTTTGTTAGATGGTCTTTGGCTATTTAAAGGAGCATTGTCAGCTCAGATAAGAAAATTTCATTAGAATTATATATGTATATTTATTAATAATCTTTTTTTTCTTTCTTTTTTTTTGGTTTTTCGAGACAGGGTTTCCCTGTAGTTTCTAGAGCCTGTCCTGGAGCTAGCTCTTGTAGACCAGGCTGGCCTCGAACTCAGAGATCCGCCTGCCTCTGCCTCCCGAGGGCTGGGATTAAAGGCGTGCGCCACCACCGCCCGGCCTATATATGTATATTTATGCATAGAATTGCATGTATCATAGGTGTTTTTTTGATAAATAGTTAAGAGTATGATTCCTTGTGGCATTTTCATCCATCCTTAATTTCAGTGTGCCATCTCCCTCTTCTTGTGCATACCTCGTTTCCTAAGGAGCCCCCACATTCCCCAAAGTAAAAGGTTAAAGTACAGGTGAGACCTTAACTGTGACAAAGAGACACGGTGCCCAAATGGCCGACGTTTGAGAACCATTGTTCTGAAGGAGAAAAGCGCAGAGAGCACTGTGAGCTTCTATTACTGTTTGTAGTCATTCCTGACTCAGCCCAATGGCATTGAATATGGACCGACTGATTGTGTCTCTGCTTATGTGCCCATGTGTGTGATGGCCAGAGGTTGATACTGTCGTCTTCAGTCTCTGTGCTACTGAATCCAGGAGACTGACTGGCCAGGGAGCCCTCAGGATGCTCCTGTCCGGCTCTCCGGTGCTGGGATTACAGGCACATGCCTCCATCTCTGGTACTTTCCAGTGGTGCTGAGGGAATCCTTATGCTTGCACAGCGAGCCATCTTCCCAGCACCCTCAAATACCACTTAAAAACAAAGACAAGTTTGGGCACGCTATAGCAGTCAGAGCTATATTGTGAGACCCTGTCTCAACAAACAAACAAGACTTAATGCAGGGAATGACCCCGAGTGAAAGGGGTATAAAGAGAATTGGTTTTCTAATTCTAACTCTATCACAGAGTTTTGTTTGGGGTGGTGAATGAATATTTGATTACGGAAGAACAATACCCAATGTGAAGCTCCACAACTTCCTTTCCAAATGGTTAATTTAACTCTACAGAAGTTCATTGAGATGTATAGTTTTACGATCTGGTTAATTTCAGTATGTGATTTTTTTTGCAATGTTTTTTTTTTAAATAATAAAGTTTAATTATAAAAAAGAGACCCTCTTTGTGTGGAAGGGTCTTTTGGGCTTTACAGCTGTCAGGGAAACGATCTTCAAAAATACAAGAATAAAACTCGGTACAGCCCGATTTTGGTACTGGCCCAGGATTTCTAGGGTCTGACATCAGATCATTTACTTTGGCCATAGGTAAGCACAGTACAATTTGGGAGAAAAGTTTTCTGAAAACGATTAACTCAACGCTGTGAGTCCAACAAGCTCAAGACATGTTTACTTGGAAACCCTTTACATAGAAGTCACTCAGGCTGTTGTAAAGTCCAAATGGCATCTCTCACAAGGATGAGTTCTATTACCTAGAAGTCATGCTCAGGGTTTTAGGGGGAAAGGTCTGGGAGGAGTAAAATATAATCAGACCGCAAGGGATCACCAGGTTGTAAGCTGCCTCCATTCCGGCCACCCCAGGGGGAACAGGCTAAACGACTCTTTCCTTTGAAGGATGCCTGTGAGTTTACCTTTCCTGGCTTCTCCAGTGCTTAACTGTGTGCCGAATCATTTTTTGCTTTCTACACCTTTGTTAGCTTTGCAGATTCCGGAAAGATAGCAATGGTCTAAGGGACGAAGGCCATGTGAGAGTATTTTATCTTCCTTCAAAGGATGATGCCAGAGACTCGGTATGACTACCTATTTGAATATGGTGGTGTTAGCTGAATGCCTTTTGGGAGTCACTTACTGAAGCCATGGGTCCTGACATGGGTCCTGGTTGCTACCTTTCTTCCCTGTTTTCCACTCTGTCCTCCCTGCTCTCCCTGAAGAGACAGAGCTGCTTTGCCATGCCTTCCCCAAAGTGAAGGATTGAAACCAAGAGGCAGGCTAAGTCTTCCCTCCCTAACATTGTTCTCTTGCCGCAGTGACAGAAAGGCGAATACATTTAGTGGTGCGGGATCCCACCAACAGCAATGAATTATGATCGTTGTTGAATAACTCCCTGGTAAAATTCTTTGGCATGACACTCTCCTGTTGGAGGTGGAGAAATGCAAGAGACAGTGGAGATGGGGGCGAGGGAGAATCCTTCAGTGACATTTGCTTTGTTGACAGTGTCCTTTATCTCTTCAGGGTCAGCAGTGAAAGGCAGGATCCTGGACGGTGGCCCTGAATCCTGATTGCCTGTCTGTCAAGGAGACACATGTGGTCAAAGATGAATTCGAGCAAAGTAACTCCTGGCTACTTGAACTATGGAAAAGCAGGGCCATTATGAGATGGAAGCCGTCCCACCGGGTTGCCACTCCCACATTAAGCTGCTGAAGATCAACAGGGAACATCTGGTCACCAACATCCGCAACACTCAGTGTCTGGTGGACAACTTGCTGAAGAATGGCTACTTCTCAGCGGAAGATGCAGAGATCGTGTGTGCCTGTCCCACCCAGCCCGACAAGGTGCGGCGAGAGACACTGGTGCTGACAGTGATGGACCTGGGTTTCTAGCAGCTCTTCCTACCCTAGTCCCAGAAAAATGAGGATTTGCTATACTGGACCAAATTGTACAGTGGGGTCTTTGTTTTTGTTGTTATTGCTGCTGCCGTTGTTGCTGCCATCCCCACCTCAGCTTCCGCAGCACGGGGTGGGGGGTGGGGGTGTTGATCATAGGTGTGCGCTCACACTGGGCTCTTCGGGTTATTTTCATCCTGTGCCCAGCTTATGCATTACAGAAAAGATTGATCACAGATGTGTACTCACGCTGGGGTCTTAGCAGAACAGAAATGAGCTTCCTGCCAAGCCAGTTTACTTCTGTTTGAGGCTGGAACAAGCCCTTCCATTTCAGCTCTCCCTGTAGCGAGTGTTGATCCCTAGGCCAACTTGTGCTTGAAATGAGTAGGTGAGAAAGAGCATGGCACTCAGTGTCTCAACACCCCAAGGGGCCAGAGGCACCCACAAAGCCAGATTTAGAAGTGACTGCCTCCCTAGATGGGACCCCATTGAAGACTTTCCCACGCTACGAATGAGGAAGTAGAACCATCAGTTCCCTATGCATGGGAGTATGGTCTGAAAACTAAGAGAGTCCCCCAAGTCTCTGGATAGAAAAGTGAAGTGCCTATTTGAGATGAGGCAGGGAGGGGCTAGAGACACCCAAAGAACTTCTAGGAGGGCCCACAGCACACTGGTATGCTTTGATTTCCTCTCTTGACACCCCTTTTCTTGGCTTTTCAAGACAGAATGTCCCTCTGTAGTCTAGGTTGAGTTGAAATTCTAATCCCCCTGCCTCAGTCCTCCGAGTGCTAGGACTTAGATGTGTGCCGCTATATACAGCTCCCCATTCCTTCGCCTGTGTTTTTAATACGAAGGCCAGTTTGAACATGAGGTTTGATGGGGGTCTGTTACCCTCCTGCAGGGTAGCCCAGATACGATCCTTCCTCTTGTCTCTAGGGTGACTACCTCCTAGCACACTTGTCCCTTGATGACAGTGACAAGAGGTTAGGTGGGAAAGTCCACAGCTGGAGGGCTTTTCCCATGTCTCTTCTGTTTTTAGGCTCACAGATGCTTCCTGGCTTCTTATTGCCATGGGGATGAATTCTTGCTAACGAGGCCCACTTTGCAGATTCTCTGCAGACTCTTACATAGGCTGTGCAGGTGGTCAGGCCATTGCTACTGTACTAGCACCTGGAGCCCCGAGCTGAGCGCCCCCTGGGATCCTTTTGGCCAGGAGATGCCCCTCACACCAGCTCACGCTCTTAATGTTTGTGCCATCCATAGGTCCGAAAAATTCTTGACCTGGTGCAGAGCAAGGGCGAGGAGGTGTCTGAGTTCTTCCTCTACGTGCTACAGCAACTCGAGGACGCTTATGTGGACCTCAGGCTGTGGCTATCAGAGATCGGCTTCTCCCCTTCCCAGCTCATTCGGAGCAAAATTATCATCAATACTGACCCAGGTAGGAGTCAGCCGCAGCAGGACTACAGGCATGGGTATGAAGGAAGGCACTGGGGTCTGGAAGCGCTATCATACTGTGGCCCTGGTGGGCATAAAAATGTAACCAGCAAGGCCAACCTGGGCTGCCTGGGTTCTATCTCACAGAGCAAGCCCCGGTGCTCCTTCCACTTTGGAAAGAAGAGATGCTCTCTGGAACCAGAGTGCAGCCTAGGTCATTGCAACTAAACCAAGCACAGGGAGCTTGTCTGCTTCCTTTTGCTTGCTTTGGTTCTGGGGATGGAACCCTGGGCTTTATATATGCTAGGTCAGGGCCTTACCACCATTATGCAGCCCAGCCCCTCTCATCTGGTTTATTTAGGAGCCCCAGGAATTGTGCCTAGCTTGTGCACTCAGACACGGCACTAGCACAGTTTTGACACGATTTTTTCCTTTTTAAAGTTTGTTCTAGGTGGGCTAAGATGTCACTCAGTGGTGTTGTATTTGCCTAGCACATAGAGACTCTAATCTCAACCTCCAATATACAAATAATAATAAAGAAAAATACTTTCCCCCAAAACAGTGAGATTCTAGGCAAAGTTCTTTGGTTACTCAGGATCCAGTCTATATTTCCAAAGTGCTGCAGACCTCATGAGTTGACTGGTTAGCTTGGTAATTTTTATGGCACAAGCTGTACCGGTTGAAGCACTGTGCTGGCTACTGAGGATGCAGCAATAAGCAGGGACAGAGCGCGACTGTCTTCAGGGACTTCAGAGTCTACGGCAAGGCGACCAGGGCAGCAGCAGCGGAAGGTGCAAGTGGTGAGGGCAGAGTCTGCTCTGGGAGGGGTCACCTGTCCTTACCCTCTCTGCTTTGCGACAGCCACCGGGAGCACGCCAGCAGCAAGTGCTCCACACTCCGATTTTTAGACTCCACTTTGACCTGCTGTTTTAGTCACTTTCCATCTCTGTGACAAAATATCTCAGAAAGCAACTTAAAAAAAAGCCAAGCTTTGCTTTAGTGTCTCAGTGCATGGTTGGTGGCTCCTTTGCTGTGTGCCTGAGTGGGGCTAGGATGTTATCGTGGAAGTGCCTGGCGTAGAACGGCTACTCCCAGCAGCAGCGAGAGACAGCAAGGGAGCTGGGGACAAGATACAGTGTTAAAGGGCATGCCACCATAACCAGACTCTTCCAACTGACTCCACCTCCTAGTTTCTGCTGCTTCCCAACAATTCCATTAGATTGAAGCAATTAGTGGATTAATCTTGGGGAGGTCAGAGCCTTCAAGAACCCATCACTTACCCAAAGCTCACTGGACTGGCCCTGATGTTGGCCTTTGGGGTCATACTAGATTTAAGACATTATGGTTTAGAAACAGAGAGAAAGGGCCTTCCCACAGAGTGAATGTTTAGAGAGAAAAAGGACAACCAGTAGTGCCAAGGGCCAAGGCTGAACTTGCTCCTGTAGCCCAGAGGTGCCAGCTGGCCTTAGCCAGTCTCTTGGTGATACTGCTACTTCCTGCCTGTTTTCATCCCCACCCCCCCCGCCCGTGTGTGTGTGTGTGTGTGTGTGTGTGTGTGTGTGTGTGGTGGGGTATTTAGTCCCAGGGTGAGTGGCTCTTTCAAAGGACTTCTCAGTTGGTTCCTTCAGCCATGACCGACTTTAGAGAGTTGTTCACGCTACAGGACAGCACTCATACACGACAGATTCATATCACAGGTTTTCATATGTATGAAATGTCCAGCAAACACACGTTTATAAAGAAAAGAAGTCTACCAGCAGCTGTCGTTGTCTGGCATTGGGACAGAACAGAGGCTGGCTGTACATCAGCTCAGGAACTTTGGAAGGGTAATGGATATTTCATTCTAGAAATATAGTAGTATTTACTGAATTTTATTAATTTACTAAAAATTAATTGACTAGGACGTAATGCAATTTATAAAATTTTTGTAATATAAATTATTATGAGTTATAACCAAAATAAGCTATAAAGTACCATTAGCATTAAACTTTTTTAGTGGGGATTTGTGTTCTGGGCAGGTTTGGCCTTGAACTTTTTTTCTTCCCCAAGATAGGGTTTCTCTGTGTAGGCCTGGCTGTCCTGGATCTCACTCTGTAGACCAGGCTGGCCTCAAACTCACAGAGATCAGCCTGCCACTGAGTGATGGGATTAAAGGCCTGCAGTGTAGTGAGGAGCTGCGGGTTGCCTGTCTACCTTATGCCCCGAAATAACAACACACAAATTGTATTCTTTTAAACACTGCCTGGCCCATTAATTTCAGCCTCTTACTCACATCTTGACTAACCCATATCTAATAATCTTTGTAACACCACAAATGGTGTCTTACCGGGAAAGATTCAGCATGTCTGAACTGGTGGCTGGCTCCATCACATCTGGCTCACTGAGGAGAGTCATGGCGACTGTCCCAGAGAGGAGAGGCGGGGCAATTCTCTGAGCCATCTACATCACTTCCTTCTTCCTGTTCTGTCGACTCCACCCACCTATTTTCTAACCTATTAGGCCAAGCAGTTTTCTTTATTAATTAACCAATGAAATCATCTGATACATAGAAGACACACCTACATCACTGCAGCACCACTGCCCTGTGGCCTTGTCCCCTAAACACAGAGACTACAAGGGTGTGACACCGCACCCATCCATTTGCAAATGTCCAACAATCAACTGGACTAAGTTCATGGGAAAGCTATAAAGGAATCTAGAAGTATGCATATGGGTATCTGATTTTTGCTAATTGAATAATTTAAATTCAAAAACTATTTTAAAGGAGCATGTAGAATGCTTTTTTATTTGCCGTTAAGTCCCATGTGTTGTTGTTCAGGTGTGCTGGAGCATGGAGGTATCAGGAACAGGTCATGGTGTCTCTGCCCCTCATGGCAGCTTGGGGCTCATCCTTGGGGTGAGCATCTATGCCTCAAGGTGCTCACCCTGGGGGTCAGGGGTTGCACCTGTGGTAGCTCAGCATATTTAGTTGGGATGTTTGAGGCCAGCCACAGAGCCTCTGTAAATCAGATTAATGTCCAGCCTTGCATTTTATAACCAAAAGTTTTGGCATCCAGTTTTGTCAGACCCCACTTCAAGAACCAAAGAAAGGCTGGGGTAATGTCCTCCCGTACAAGGCTTTCGGTGGGGACTGACTCTGCCATTCAAACAGGGCTGTGGGCTGCAGTGGGGCAGCAGGGCTGACTGGCCTGGCCCTCGAGTGTGAGTGGCTTCTGTCTTTAGAGTTCAATGACAACATTGTGCATAGGAACAAGGGAAGCCTGTTTCAGACACTTGACCTGGAGGGGCCTGCAACCCTCCAGTTGGCTAAACCTGAAGCCAAGCAGATGAGAGGCCGGACCCTCAAATTCTGAGACACTGGCTCTTTGAGGCCCTGGGGGCTCCTATTAAAGGAGTAAACGACTTGGCTCAGGATCTGGGCTGTGGGCTTGTTTGCTTGTGTGCTTGCCTCTCTGTCCCTAGCTGCTTCGTTTAATGCATCTACTCCTTGTCCCCTCATCTGGTTGCCGGGAAACACTCTTTCCCGCTCCAGTGAGCAGGTACACCCAGCAGCTGCGACACCAACTGGGCCGCGACTCCAAGTTCATGATGTGCTACGCCCAAAAGGAGGACCTGCTTCTCGAGGAGACTTACATGGACACCCTCATGGAGCTAGTAGACTTCAACAACCAAAACCTAGGCAGCCTGGGAGGCCTGGACTGCCTGCTGGATCACAGCACCGGTATCCTCAACGAGCATGGCGAGACTGTCTTCGTGTTTGGGGACGCGGGAGTGGGCAAGTCCATGCTGCTGCAGCGGCTGCAGAGCCTCTGGGCGTCTGGCAGGCTGACCTCGGCAGCCAAGTTCTTCTTCCATTTCCGCTGCCGCATGTTCAGCTGCTTCAAGGAGAGCGACACGTTGTGTCTGCAGGACCTGCTCTTCAAGCACTTCTGCTACCCAGAGCAGGACCCCGAGGAGGTGTTCTCCTTCCTGCTGCGCTTTCCCCACACAGCGCTCTTTACTTTTGATGGCCTGGATGAGCTGCATTCGGACTTCGACCTGAGCCGTGTGCCGGACAGCTGCTGCCCCTGGGAGCCAGCGCACCCGCTGGTCCTACTGGCCAACCTCCTAAGCGGGAGGCTGCTCAAGGGTGCCGGCAAGCTGCTCACTGCCCGCACAGGCGTCGAGGTTCCCCGCCAGCTCCTGCGCAAAAAGGTGCTGCTCCGGGGTTTCTCCCCCGGCCACCTGCGCGCCTACGCCCGCAGGATGTTCCCCGAGCGCACAGCTCATGAGCATCTGCTGCAGCAACTGGACGCCAACCCCAACCTCTGTAGTCTGTGCGGCGTGCCGCTCTTCTGCTGGATCATCTTCCGCTGCTTCCAGCATTTCCACACGGCCTTTGAGGGTTCCTCGCAGCTGCCGGACTGCGCCGTGACCCTGACCGATGTCTTCCTGCTGGTCACTGAGGTGCATCTGAACAGGACACAGCCCAGCAGCCTGATGCAACGCAACACGCGCAGCCCGGCGGAGACCCTGCGTGCAGGCTGGCGCACGCTGCACGCGCTCGGCCAGGTGGCACACCGAGGCACCGACAGGAGCCTGTTTGTCTTCGGTCAGGAGGAGGTGCAGGCATCAAAGCTGCAGGAGGGGGATCTGCAGCTGGGCTTCCTGCGGGCTCTGCCAGATGTGGGCCCTGAGCAGGGCCAGCAGTCCTATGAGTTTTTCCATCTCACGCTCCAGGCCTTCTTCACTGCCTTCTTCCTAGTGGCAGATGACAAAGTGGGCACCCGGGAGTTGTTGAGGTTCTTTCGAGAGTGGACGTCTCCCGGGGAGACACTAAGCACGTCCTGCTATCCTTCCTTCTTCTCCTTCAGGTGCCTGGGTGGCGGCAGCCGGTTGGGCCCTGATCCTTTCAGGAACAAAGACCACTTCCAGTTCACCAACCTCTTTCTGTGCGGGCTGCTGGCCAAGGCCAGACAGAAACTCCTTCGGCAGCTGGTGCCCAAGGCTATCCTGAGGAGGAAGCGCAAAGTCCTGTGGGCTCACCTGTTTGCCAGCCTGCGCTCCTACCTGAAGAGTCTGCCCCGGGTCCAGAGTGGAGGCTTTAATCAGGTGCACGCCATGCCCACATTCCTGTGGATGCTGCGCTGCATCTATGAGACACAGAGCCAGAAGGTGGGGCGCCTAGCCGCCAGGGGTATCAGTGCGGACTATCTCAGGTTGGCCTTCTGCAATGCTTGCTCTGCTGACTGCAGCGCCCTGTCCTTCGTCCTGCACCACTTCCAAAGGCAGCTGGCCCTCGATCTGGACAACAACAACCTCAATGACTATGGCGTGCAGGAGCTGCAGCCTTGCTTCAGCCGCCTTACGGTGCTCAGGTGAGGCTGCCAGCTGAGATGGGTGAGGAGAACAGAGAGGCTCTCTTTTGTTTTACCTGGCGGCTACATCCTGACCCAATGTGGCTGCCCAAGATAGCGCCAGGCAACTACTTAGTATTGTAGCCAGAAGGAATCCCGAGAAGGACAGGTCCCATTTTTAATTTTTTTCATTTAGTATTGGGGTTTGAACTGGAGGCATCACCCATGCCACACAAGAACATGCCTAACAGTCTTAAAAAGCCATTGCCAGCGATAGAACTTCTTAGATTTCTTTAGGCAGGACTTAATTGTATGTGCCAAGTTGGAAAAGAGGAGGGGAGTGCAGGGGGTTGTATTGCTAAGAGCACACAGATACTGGAAGGACCTGCCATGTCGGGATTGAATGAGAGAATGAATCAGAAGGGAGGCCGTGACTGCTCCCAGGTATGGGAGAGAAGAGGGTTTGTTGTAGATATGAGGGAAAGCATAGACTGAGGCAGAGACATCTGGGAGAGTCCAGAGTGGACACAACCAGCAGATCCAGCCAGGCCTTGTGAGAAGCAGGGTGGGGAAAGCCAGGAGACCAGGAGACTAAAAGGCCGAAAGGGAAAAAAAAAATTTTTTTTTAAAAAAAGGGACCAGCATAGCCAAAATGGCCAAATTATATAGGGAAGAACAGCTCGGGGGGGGGGGGGGAGTGGTGTAGCCTAGCTCCCTGGACTAGAGAATTTAGGGGATCAGGAGGGTATGTCAGCCAGGAGGATCCTATAACAGGTAGAAACTGAAGGATGCTGGGAGAACCTGGTAGCCAGGGTCCACTTTGATATGTTACTAGGACATCCTAGGGCATCTCTCAGCCATTTGTCCTGGGTTTGAGACCTAGCAGGAATGGCTGTGCAGAGTGTACCTTGTGGTTGCATCCAGTCTGATACTGTAGGGGACAGGTCCCGAGAGGCCGCCCTTATCTTTTTGATGTGGCTTAATAACAAAGCCTTTCTGTTCTCTCTTTAATTGTCGTGGCTGTCAGCTTTGGGGTCAAACTTAGCCCGTGGCTTGTGCTTTTAAATAAAGTTTGATTGACACACACAGCCGCCACACCTGTCATTTACTTCTGGGTTGTTTCACCCTGTAGGGTTGAGCAGTTGTTTGGCCCAGCAGCACAGCCTTCAGCAGTTTCCAGCTGTCTTGGTGTAGAAAGTCTGCTGCCCCGCCCCAGTCCAGTCGCCTCCCGGGGTTCCTGCTTTCACCTTGCTTCTCAGTTACTTGCTACAGAGATTGCTTGGATGGGTAGAGGTGGAAAGAGAAAGAAAAGGGGGAAAGCGAGAAGGGGGAGAAAAGACTATTGGGAGCTCAGTGGTACCCTTGCTTAGCATGCTGAAAGGCCTGGGTTCTACCCCTTGAACTTTGTATGCATTATTTACCTAACAAATACATACACACATGTGCATTTTGCTCATGAGAAGCTATACTGCTGGTTTAGAAAATTTTCTAGAGAATTTGCAATCTGTGACTGGCCCTTGACCTACAGGGATGGGGTCCCAGAGGCCCCATTTTCCTCTTCTATATGCCTGCTCCCAGCCTGGCCTGCACAGGCAGCATTTGCCCTGGGAGAGGCTGGAGAGGGTTGCTGCCAAGACCCGCCCTTGCCCAGAAAGCAGCCGACTCCTCCTGAGTCTTCCAACCCAGAGCAGCTTTAAAAGAGCTGTTTCCCTGGGCAGCAGGATGCCAGGCCTCCTCCTGCATCTGAGGTGTGTCAGTTCTAGTGGGGACTATCTGGCCCTGTATTTTGTAAGTTATCTCATGTCCTTACTCCACTCCTAAAATGCAAAGGTACCCCCAGTGGCAGTGATCCCTAAAGACGGTCCCTCACGATTCAGACCCCATGACCCGCCCCACTGTGCTCAGAGGATGGAGAAGTCACACCCAGACGCCACTGATGTTGGCGACAGCTGGAAGTAGCTGGCTGCGGATGCCCTTATTAGCCTCTGTGACCCTTTGGTTGCAACCTCGTTGCTGGATTCTAGGCAGCTGGATTCTTAAGCTAATACTTCCTCGGAAGTTCCTCTGCTCTGACTGGCAGTTGTCTTTACTGGTGTGTTTTAGACTCAGCGTCAACCAGATCACTGACACAGGCGTGAAGGTGTTGTGTGAGGAACTGACCAAGTACAAGATCGTGACGTTCCTGGGGTAAGTCTTACTGGAGGATGTTGGGCCTGCTACCTTGTCACAGCTCTAAGTGGCAGAAGATTGACAGCCATGTGCTCCACTGGTGGCAGAAACCAGCCTCCCCCGTGCTGGGGTTACAGGCATACACCACTACACGTGGCTCCAGGCTCTGTTCTGGGCTCAACTGGTAGGCTCAGTTCTAGGTAGAATTGGAGCTAATCAAAATGCTTGTGGAGCCCCAGCTTCCTTACTTGTAAAACTGGGACCCAATCCAGGCAAGCTATTTTGGAGGCTACGAAGAGGAAGTATGTGGGGATAGGTTTTGTAGATGTTAAAATACCTGTCTATACATTAGACTTGACTACTTTGGATCTACTCCTTGGTCCAGGGCAGGAGAATATATATTGAATAGTAGTGGCACAGCCAAAGGGGTCCTAGGTCATATCCTCCTCTAATACTTCAATAGTGCTGCAAAAAAAAAATGAATACTCAAATTAGGTAGTGCTAAGTAAAGGCCACTCATAGACCTAAGACAGCTGCTAAATCAGTTACATGGAGCTTTGAGTTTGGGAGTTTGAGATGAGGACACACGGCCCCATGGCTGCTGCTGCTATTGTCCTTGGAGCAGTTGCTGCGTATTCCTGGACCACTGGAGCATGAGGACACGTAAGCAAAAGGTCCCATGCTCCCCTCTGTTATGCATGACAAGTGATAGTAGAGAGAAGACTTAATCAGAATGATGTAAAGAAAAGGACACAGGACTTTACTCTTCAGAAAACTTAAATCACCACCACCTGCATTTCCTGAGGACTGCGTGCCAGGCTGTGCATGACGGCATATGCTCCCTGTGACCATGGGGTGGAGAGGTGTATGGATTCGGCATAGAAGGGAAGTAAGGGAGCTGGCGGAGCCAGGCTGACGCAGAGCCCAAACTCTGGTCTCTGTGTGTTCCCCCTTTCAACTTAGACAGTGGAAGTCAGTAGGCAGTGTGCGCACTCGCTAGAGGAGGTGTTTGTGTGACACTGGGACTTACAGAGGCCCCTGGCTGTGCTTTCTCTCCAAGTTTATACAACAACCAGATCACTGATATCGGAGCCAGGTATGTGGCCCAAATCCTGGACCAATGCAGAGGCCTCACGCACCTTAAGTAAGTAAGTGGGGAAGGGCTGGGGACTCCTTAAATGTTTGTTTTCTTTACCAATACCTGGGTCACCTTTTCCGTTCCAGTGTCATCATAAAGAGGTCTCACCCTAAAGCCCCTGCCAGCCCCATGGCCATACTAGTCCAGATGTGCTCATCTTGTGGAGAAAACATGACCCAGTGTGGGGCTTGGCTTCTGGAAGAGCCACCTTTTGGTGGCAATGGAGAGTTAGCTCTTTAATCTCCCTAGATACTGGCTGGAAGGAAGGGTTGTATCTACTGCCCTTTTGGGGATACCAGATAAAGATCCTCTTCTCCCAGGCAGCTTGATCCCTGGCATTGTCGTAGATGTGCCCTTTCAGGCTGACGATCATCCAGCCCTCTTCGTAATGGAAACACTCACTTTGACCATTGTTAATAAGTGTGGGTATTCTCAAGCCTACTAAAGAGAGTGGTAGTCCTTGGGCATTCAGAGAACCCCAGGAAAGGCTCCCATGGTTGACTACCAGCAGAGATCGTGGGCTACCTCATAGGGTGAACCCAGGCTGTGGGTCCCTTCCTGAGAGGAGGCCCCAGGCATGATATATGTGCGAACAAGATCACACTGGCAAAAAAGCCTAGGCGGGCTCAGTGTCGGGAAGAAGGGTGGCCTACTGTGGAGTCCTTGAACAGAGGCTAACCATGCATGTCTCTCCCTGCAGACTGGGAAAAAACAGAATAACAAGTGAGGGTGGGAAGTGTGTGGCTCTGGCTGTGAAGAACAGCACCTCTATAATTGATGTTGGGTAAGTAGAAGGGATACCCTATGTGCGCGTGCGCACGCGCGCACACACACACACACACACACACACACACACACACACGCTGTATACAGCCTGCTGTCTATGTGGGCACTAGCTGCTCTTCTGGACATCAGTCTGCCACAAGGACCCTGGGGCTGGCAGCACAGACACCCTGATGGCTTCTGCATGAAAATGTTTTTAAGAATTTACTATTCTCTGGTTAGCTTTGTGTGTGTGTGTGTGTGTGTGTGTGTTTGTGTTAAAAATTGTGGTAAAATTCACATGATATAAACTCAACCACCTTTCCCATGTTTAATTATGTAATTCAGTGGTGTTAAGTGCATTCATGTAAGGAAGCCATAACACCATCCGGCTGTCCATTCCTAGGCATCCAAATCCAAAGTTGAGGACATCACAGGGGTTTGTTGTTGTTTTGGTGATGGCTTTATTTACTTACATGACGCCCCCAAGGATCATTCCTGTTGTCAGATGTGAGAGTTCCCTTCCTTTCAGGCTGACCGTCCTCAGGCTATCTGCCTTTCATTTTGCTCATTGGTTTCTCTGTCACTGGACATCTGGGTTGTGGACACTGCTGATGGCCTTGGGTACACAGACATCCCTGCTGGATCCTGCTCGTACTTTCTGTGGTTAAATGCCCTACTGGGTTGCTGTAGAATATTGACTCAATTTCTGATTTCTGGGTTCATTATGTTTTTTAATCTAAACTTTTATAGATATTGGTCTTTTGCCCGCATGTATGTTTGTGCACCACATACGTGCCCAGTGTCACTGAGGACAAAGAGGGCATCTGATCCCCAGGCACTAATTTTATAGATAATTGTGAGCTGCCATATGGGTGCTGGGATTCAAACCCAGGTCCTCTTATTCTCAGAACCAGCTCTCTATTCCTTCTGTCTGATTTCTTGGAGGCCGCACGTGGTGTTCCTTAGAGCAGTGCTTCATTTTACACTCCCGCCGGCAGTGCGCGTGGGTTCCATTTGCTCCACCTCTTTGCCAGCACTTTTTCCCCTGTTTTGTTAGCAGCCGCCATCCTAATGGTAGGAGGGGTATCTCATGGTGGTTAAAAAAAACTCCTTGTGGCATTGTCATTTTTCCTGGATTATAAAAGAGAACATAGGTGGTTTTCTTGAGAAACTATGGGGAATACGAACACTAACAAAAATTGTCTTCCCAGAATTGCTTTTAAGCTGGACATAATAGTACATGCCTGTAATCTCAGAATTTGAAGAGTGAAGGCAAGAGGATCACAAGTTCAAGACCAGTCTCAGCTATATATCAAGTTCAAGGCCAGACTGGGCTATTTAAAATAAGAAAATCGCCACTGACATTTGAGAGCATGGGAACTCTTTTCAGTTCCCTCTCTCCCCCATTACTCCTTTTACAGAGCAGAAACCAACCCACATGGACCAAATTCTGTCTTCATTTTTTACAGTCTCATGCCATAGTCTGACACTTTCTTACAAAATTGATGCTACTCAATTGTATTGTGTATATATTTTCTCAGCAAAGTACTGGAAACCGGGGTCTCATAGGCCATACCTGAAAGCAGCCTGCTGGGTCTTACTGCAGAGGTTAGATCCTGTTGTGCGTGGGTTGGGCACATTGTTCTGCTCCCTGGAAACAGAGGCCAGTGCTCATCTCTGTGACAGCACAGAATCCTCCTCACTGCTCAAGAATGTCCTTGTTATTTCATTTGACAGAGAAGGAAACTGAGGCCTAAGACATGTTAATGTTTATGTAGGGTTGCACAGCTGTCATAGTTGGCTGTGATAAAGACCATGGGCCCAAATCAGCTTGGGGTGGGAAGGGTTTGTTTGGCTTACATGTTCCCATTGCAGTCTATCACTGAGAGAAGTCAGGGCAGGAACTCAAGCAGGAACCTGGAGGCAGGAACTGAAGCAGAAACCACAGGGGAATGCAGCTTACTGGCTTGCTCCCCAGGCTCACTCAGCCTGCCTTCTTAGACACCTGGGACCTCCTGCTCAAGGGTGGCACTGTCCACAATGGGTTGGGCCCTCCCACATCAATCAAGGAAGTGCCCTACAGAGTTTCCTATAGGTCCATCTGATGGAGGCATTTTTTTCCATTGAGGTTCCTCTACCCAGTGGCGGAGCCTGAGGTGAGGGTCTCAACATGCAGATGTGTTAGCTGATCCTCTGAGAGGTCTTCCTGGAGAGGGAAGTCATCTTCATTCATTGTCCTAACTCGCCACCGAGACTCAAGTGTCATGCAGGGCCTGGCTGGCAGCATTCTTACCACATACAAGGAAGGTTGCTAGATGGTTTTAGCCACAGCTCCAGGCCTTGGCTTCCTGGGAGGCCAAAATCATCTACCGTGGTACCCCTTTGCTTGCCCTCTGTTGACCCAGGGTGGGAGGCTAGCCCTCCTTTCAGGTCAGGGTAGCCTGGGAGTTACTCTCTAGGGCAGTTGTGGGCTGAGGGTCTCAGTAAAGAGCGTTTGCAAAGTTCAGAAAGGCTCATTCAATCCGCACCACCTGCTGATCTGCCTGTCTGTGTTCGAGGTTGCTGCTGCTTTCAGGACTCTCTGTAACTGGAAGCCCAGGGCAGACTGCTTGTGCAACTGCAGGCTGGGGCCAAGGTCATCTGGGAGTTGCCTGCTGAAAATGAAGAGGGTCAGCTGATGTCAGATGGAGATGTGGCTGTGTAACGCTTGCCTCTGCTTTCAGGATGTGGGGCAATCAGATTGGGGATGAAGGGGCAAAGGCCTTCGCAGAGGCATTGAGGGACCACCCCAGCCTGACCAACCTCAGGTAACATGCCTTCTGAGAGGTGGGCTTCCGGGGTCCAGGGAGGGGCTGCTGGGAGGGGTGGCTGGCTTTCCTACTGGGGCAAGTTTGATTGGCACATGACTTCTCTTGTTCAAGTTTTTCTCTGTGGGTGTGGGGCATGCAGTGAAGTGCTTAGCTCAGTGAACAACAGGGAGACTTGGGACACCTGCAGTCCCTCAGCCATCTTGAGGCACACCCTTGGAGGAGGAGGCTGGGAGCAGTTTTAAAGCCCAGACAAAACCAAAGGGACACTAGCCCCTTTGCTGCCCTTTCCTTTTTCTGAGATAAATGGACAGCCTTCCATTAGCACTATGGCCTGATTCCATCACCTTGGAATCTTGGAGTGTTGTAGGATCTACCATGGAAAGGGGGTTCAGGACTCTAGCTAAAGAGACTCTCCAAGGTCTTTCCATGTGCCTCTGAAACTCTCCGGTGGTCTGAGTTGCCCGATGAACGCCCTACGTACAAGCCTGGCACGGTCCTCTTTGGAAGCACATGTGCGAACCCCCCGAGTTCTGCCTTTGTTTTTCACGTGGTCTTTTCAGAAACAGCTATAAGCCTGCCTTCACAGTCTTAGGCTACAAAGCCCTGGCACCTGCTGATGGGCCAAGCACTCTGCTTCCTGCCTGGGTCTGGGTCTAGACAGGAACTTCCCAGATGTCTGGATGTTGCAGGCAAGGCTTCCTGTGGATGTGTCTGTAGTAACCCGACCCCTTGTGTTTTTCTTTCTAGTCTTGCATCCAATGACATCTCCCCTGAAGGAGGGAAGAGCCTTGCACAGGCCCTGAAGCACAACACCACTCTGACAATATTCTGGTAACACCTTGAGTCATTTCCAAGGGTTGGGTTGTTATTCCCAACGTTATGGAGCTTAAACTGAAAAGCGTGTCTCCATTATAAAGGAGAATTAAAATTTCCCCAGCCATTTCCCCAAACCCAGAGCTAACACACGGACGAAGTGGACTTTGTCACCCACAGCTTCTGTGAAGGTGCCAGCAATCCCTTCAAAATGCTCTCACCCTGGCCTGGCTTTCATGGACCTTGTCCAAAACACGCACATCCCCCTCTTGCCTGGCCATTCACCCATGCAGCTGCCTCTTACCATGTGCACACATTACGATTTGGCTTCTGTGCCCTGCCTATTACTAGAGACCTGGAATTCTTATGCTTCGTCACCCCTACCTTTCTGGTAGGTCATTTAATCCTTCGTTTTCCTTAGCTTTCTTTGTGAGCAAGTTGCAATACCCCGTGTGTCATCCTCTTGCCTCCCAGTGCCCATTAGATCTTGCTAACCTAGTATTAGTTACTTATCTTGTTGCTATGACAACATGCCTGATAAAAGTAACTCAAGGAGAGAAGGCATTTACTCTGGCTCACAGTTTGAGGCTACCTTTCATCCCGATGGGGAAGGCAGGGCAGCGGAAACATGAAGCAGCTGTTGATGCTGTCGGGACTCAGAGAGATGAATACTGATACTCAGTTTGCTTTTTCTCAATTGGCTGTGATGATTATGCCCATGGGATGATGCCATCTACATCTGCCTACGTTAACCATCCACATCTACCTACGTTAACCATCCACATCTACCTACATTAACCTACCACATCTGCCTACGTTAACCATCGACATCTGCCTACGTTAACCATCCACATCTACCTACATTTATCTACCACATTAACCCGAGCTGGAAACTTCCCCCACAACATGCAGAAGTTTGTCTCCTCAGTGATTCTAAGATCCTGGCAAGTTACCATCAGTCTATACAATTACACACAGTTATTGAAAGTCCCATCTTACGCCCAGTGTAGTAGAGAACACTGGTAGCCCCAGCATTCAAAAGGCTGAAGCTGGAGGACTGCAAGTTCAACACCAGCCTGGCCTTTGTCGTGAGAGTCTGATTCAAACAATAATGCAAATCATCTTTTTGAGAGCCCTGACACTAATTCTGTTGCCATGAACTCATTTTTAATTATTTCCCTTCCAAAAATATTAATACTTTTAAACAACATATACTTTTTTAGAAAAAATGTGCAGATGAAAATCTGAAAAGTAGGAGAAGAAAGGATTTCTCATGGTTTTCAACTACTACTGTTCTCCAGATGTTTGTATGTTCAAATACATACAAATATATGTATAAATACATAAATAAATATAAATGTATAAGTGTATAAATAGGGTAGCATTTGTCTATTCCAGCTCTTCACTATGCATTGCATACTGGACATGTCCATTCCAGTCAGGCTGTCTCGCTCCCATGCTGCTGACGTTTTGGCTGTTGCTGGGGCTGCCCAGTGCATTGGATGGTGTTTTGAAGCATCCCTGACCTCTGCCTGTTAGATGCCAGGAGCACTTCAAATTGTGAAGGCCAAAAGGTCTCCCTCCAGGCACTGTTAAGTGTCCATGGATAGCAAAACCACCCTGCTTGAGAGCCACTGTTCTGCATGGACAAGAATGCAAAAGTTTTAGTGCAAGCCTTGGGTCCTTCTGCACCTTTCACACGTGCAGATTCATCCCACAGCAAGTTGGTCTCCCTAGCACCCTAGCATGGCCTCCTTATTTATTCTCTCTTATTGTCTCTAAGGCACAGTGCGTCTTTGAGTGGATGCATACTATTTCATCAGTTTCTTCTGCTGGCAGGCACCTAGAATAGACCGTATTTTGCGTCATAAGCACAATACCCCAGTGTGTGTGGCAAGGCCTAAACCTGGGTTACACATCTTTTTCCTTTTCAGCACTGAGGTTCAAGCTCAGGGCTTTGGGCAGGTTGGCCAAGAGCTCTGACATTGTGCTGTATTCACAGCCTTTCAATTATTATTTTTTAATTTCAAAATAGAGCCTTATTAAGTTACCCGGGCTGGCCGGCCACAAACTCACGAGTCTCCTCTCTGTGCCTCTGAAAAGCTGGGATTACAGATGCCAGATGCCACTTTTTTTTTTTTTTTTTTTTTTTTTTTTTTTTTTTTTTGCTTTGATGAACATCTTGCAACATCAGGGTAAATTTCTAGTCTGATGACTTTCATCAAGTGAAATATATTTAAGTTTGGGGTAGACGTGACCAAAGAATGATCTTTTAAACAGTGCCAGTTCTACTGCTGTCTTCTTCCACCCATCACAACAGGAAGGTCCTCTGCTGGTGACATCTGGGAACTTCAGTACTTTGTCCCATCAGCTGCCAGGTGCAGAGCAATCGAGAGGCTTCCCGGGTTTGTCACGGGGTCTTTGTCCTTCACAGTAGCTTCAGAGAACAGCTGAGCATAGTTCACCATGCAGGGTTTTCCCAGGTCTCCATGGTGACGTGGGCAGTGGGCTGCCAGTGGTAATCAGAGGTTTAGGGGCTGGACACTGACCCGGAGACTGACCTACAGGCACTGGCTCCTTGTATTGTGGGTCCTTCGCTTCCATAAAATCCAAGGTCTCTGTGTAGGTGAGGAGCCACACTGCAGGAAGGTGGGCAGGAAACAGCTCAGAGAAGGATTGACTGGAAGCAAGTGCCATTATATGAATTTACCTGCGTGCCGTGATGCAGGATTTCAGACTGGAGCCTGGCCCTCAGCATGTGATGCAGGTCTTAGAGGAAGATCCTGCACGGCCTCTGTGAACTCATAAACAACATCTGTCCATCAGCACTCCTGACTCAACATTTCCTCTCTTCTAGGCTGACCCAAAATGAACTCAATGATGAGGCAGCAGAGTGCTTCGCTGAGATGCTGAAAGTCAACCAGACACTGAAGCACTTATGGTAACTCATGGGGCTGGGGCCTGGACTCTGCTTCCCTGCACAGTCTTTGCGATGAAATCTACATACCACAGCATCCCACCCTCAATAGATGGTTTTTGTTTTGTTTTCTTTTCTTCTGTTGTTATTTTTTTTTTTTTACTGGGTGGTGTTGGTGCACAACTTTAATCCCAGCACTTGGGATGGGCAGAGGCAGGTGGATCTCTGTGAGTTCCAGTCCAGCCTGATCTACAGAGTGAGTTTCAGGACAGCCAGAGCTACACAGAGAAACCCTGTCTCAAAAAAAAAAAGAAGAAAAGAAAAAAGAAAGTTTAGAGGTTTCTCGTATCACAAAGTTGTATTGCTGTGACTGTGTAGGTCCAGACTGTTTACTGTCCTCTCCCAAGCCCTGTTCTGCCATCTCTGTGCCCTGGTGACAGGTTTCTGACTTTTGTCTCAGTTGTGGGCATTTCATAGAAGTGGAGCTATTCAGCTTGACCTTTCAACTGTGCTCATTAGCACAGCTCCCAAGCTTAGCCCATGCATGGCAGGCGTGCAGGGGATGGAGATGCCTTTGCCCATCACCAGTCGATAGATGTTGGACCATTTCTTCTTCCTAACTATTCTGACTGATGCTTCTATGAGCGTTCATACACATGTTTTTGCAAGGGCGCATTTTCATCTTGCTTCTGTACATACGTGAGCACCAACTTGCTGATAGCTTAACAAGCAAGCTTGTTTGACTTTCTGAGGGAACTTCACACAGCTTTCCACTATGGAGGCCAGCAGTGGATCATTTGTTGATTTGTTTGCTGTCTTTTTAAAATGTGATTTATTTTCAATTTCATACCTATACAAAATGATTTTTGAGCAAAGTGCCTTTGCTCAAAATTATCCTTTCTTGTTCCTTTTCCTTCCCAAAGAATCTCTTCTTCCTCAGTCTTCCTCCTTTTGTGTGTATGCATGTGTGCACAGGGGTGTGTGTGTGTGTGTGTGTCCCTCTGTGTTTCATTATGGTTGCTGGCAAGAGCATGAATGAAGGGCTACTTACTAGAGCTGGGCACTACTGACTGCATCACTGAAGAATATGACCCCCTGTTCTCCTGCCCATAGCTTCTGTGGGAGGAATAGACCTCATAGCCACTTTCCCAGTCATGATGGAATGTTGCTGGCCCCGTCTTGTTCAAACTGCCACGTCTTCTGCGGGTTCATGGGTACGACAGCCATGTCACGTCCAAACAGTCCCCTCTCTGCCTTCCAGCTCTCACGCTCTCCCTGAGCACCATGCTCCCTAAGCGTCGGAGGGACATGTACGTCCCGCTGCACTCAGCGGTCACCCACCAGTTATAAAACTTGACACTAAGAGTCACCTGCCACGAAAGTATTGTCTCTCACCAGGGCCAAGTGCAGCATTATTCTATGGGTACAAACATAAATATTGAGAGGATAGTTTGACACCGTGTCTATTTAGCAAGACAGCATCAGTAGGTTCTCCCGAGGCTCTGTTGTCGCTCTTAGAATATGGCCATATAGCAAGTATGAACGCACACTGTGCTTTTGATCGTCCTCATGAGCCAACAGTGTTGAACATTTTCTCACACACCTCTCTCTTCATGGGCAGTTATCACTGATGAATATCTCCACACCCTTAGCTCATTAAAAAAACCCATTTATTTGTCTGCTTATTGATGAGCTGTAAGAATGCCTCATTCTGTGTGCTAGACGTTTTGTACATAGGTTTGCAGGCATCAGCTCCTTCCTCTGGACTTTTCAGTCCCTGATAATAGTGATCTCGGAGGCACAGCCATTTCTGGTTTTGATGAAGTCCAATTTGCTCACCTCTTCTGTAGCTGTTTATGTTTGAAGAATTTTACTTGATGGAATATTGCATAACCCAAGGTCACAAAGATTTATATGTAAGTTTTTCTCTCAAATTAGGTGAACAGTTGTAGACATACTGAGGTGTGTGTGTGTGTGTGTGTGTGTGTAGAGGTCAGAGGTCAAAGTCCAGTGTCTTTCTTTATTCTTCTTCATTTTATTTATTTATTTATTTTTTGGTTTTTCGAGACAGGGTTTCCCTGTAGTTTCTAGAGCCTGTCCTGGAACTAGCTCTTGTAGACCAGGCTGGCCTTGAACTCAGAGATCCGCCTGCCTCTGCCTACCGAGTGCTGGGATTAAAGGCGTGCGCCACCACCGCCCGGCCATTTTTATTTTTTTTAAGACAAAACATTCCATAGAACCTAGTGCTCACTGATTTGACTGTACCAGGACCCACAAGCCCCAGAGATCCTTTTTATACGAGTGCCAGGGATCTAAACACGGGTCCTTATACCTGAGCATCAACACCTTACCTGCCATGTCCCTGGGTCCCATTCTGAGTTAACTTTAGAATGTGGTATAAGGTAGAAGTCTGTCTTGATCCTCTCCACGTAGACGTCCATTCTGAGGGAGCATCAGCTGAGCAGCTCAGACCATCAGCACATGCTTGTCCAACAGTTGATTACACGTTCAGAAAGGGTATAGCTTGTCATTTTATGTGTTGATTCTTATATCAGCATCTCCTTGTGTGGACCAGTCTTGTCTCAAACTCAGGATCCTCTTGTGTCAGCCTCCTAAGTGTTGAGGTCACAGGCATGCGCCACCACGTCTGGCCGCACTGACCTTCTGTAGTCAGTTTTGTTCTCTCTCCAGATAGTTCTAGCTATTCTGAGTCCCTTACATTTGAATTTAGAATCACTTTATCAACTTTTGGGGAAAAGTTTTTTCCTTTCTTCCTTTTCTCTTCAATTTTCAGATTTTCCCTTTCCCATCTCTGGGTGCTGGACCCTCCAGGTTGCAGAGCGTGGGAGGCTCAGAGAGGGGGTGCACAGCCATGCTGCTCTCACTGAAGATGGGGCTATGGCAGCCACATGTGCCCAGCTCTGCCAGCTGCCTTTGGTACACTAGGTGTGCTGCTTCTTCCTGTTCTCAGATGCTTATTCCATAGCTCAGGCTGGCCTAGAGATTTTTCTGCATCTCAGGACACAGTGATGAGAGCTTTGTCCTCGGTCACTGTGCTCTTTCTTTTCCTGAAATGACACACACCAAGCATACAGGGCATTTCTGTCCAAGTTACTCCATCTTACAGGCAAAACATAGTGAGGGACACAGGATGCTCGCCGGTGCTCTGCAGCCAGACACCAGGGTGGTGAGAGAAGTCTCTGACAACCTTGCTGTGCTGTCGTTCTGTGGGGAGGCCAGCTCCCATTGTCCCTAGGCCCTCATCCATCCTGCTAGCAGAACCCTTGTCTTCCTGGAGGGGCTCTTTCATGGATTAATAGCCAGAATTTCTAAGACTTGGGCTTAGCAGTGGCCTCATATGCCTACAGCCTGGTGAAGAAGAGTCCATGCACATCCTTGCCTCTTTCTGAATGTATTTTCTGGTTGGGTGACAGCATTGCTACAGACCCAGGTCCAGGCTGCAGGCCAGGGCTCAGCCTTTAGGCCAGGGTTCCAGGCTGCAGACCAGGGCTCAGCCTTTAGGCCAGGGTTCCAGGCTGCAGACCAGGGCTCAGCCTTTAGGCCAGGGTTCCAGGCTGCAGGCCAGGGATCAGCCTTTAGGCCAGGGTTTTAGGCCGCAGACCAGGGCTCCAGCCTTCAGGCCAAGGCTCTAGGCTGCAGACCAGGGCTCCAGGCAGTGCCTGCCCCCAAGCCTTGCATGTACTTTGCTTGACTTGACTCATGTCTGTTGGCAGCACACATCCTCTGTGAAACTCTGTGTGTCAGTGCCACGTCACTGGTACCGTGAGTAACAGCAGCAGAGAACCCCTTCCCCACCCACTGGTCTAGATGTTGGGAAGAACCTGTCACCATCTTACAAGTCTTTGGGTTCCCAAAGAATTGATGACAAGTTGGTAGCTACTTTAAATTCTGACCTTAAATACCAAAAACCTTAAATTCTTCCCTGCCTTTGCCTAACTATCTGGAAGGAGACGGCAGACAGCTTGCACTTGTTGTTCATATTGTTGGTCTCCTAACCTTTTGGGCTGGGGATACCTGCAATGAAGGACACGCACGCACGTGCGTGCACGGGCACACACACACACGGGTTTCTGTTGACAATTACGCTATGTATGAGTCTCGATATATCACAATCACTGTGTAAAACGCAAACATTAAAGAGTTTCAGTGCTTTTCATTCTTCTCGTGTGTCTGAGGCCCTGTTAGTCTAATGAGGAATTATGGGGATCTTGTCACCCCCTAACCCTGACCCAATAGGATTCAGATTGGACCCAGCCTGCTGTGTTGACACAGGTGTACTCTCCTTTCAGGCTTATCCAAAATCACATCACAGCCACGGGGACAGCCCAGCTGGCTGAGGCACTGAAGAAGAACACCACCATAACAGAGATTTGGTAAGACCACACTCTTGTCACAGAACCCAATTTCATGGTTTCCGAGTGAGTGCCACTGATCACTTCATGGGGTCCTGAAGTGATCCCACTTCCTCCTTGACTGTGAGGACGATGTGGGGAGGGGCAGCAGATCCACGACTGGAGGGGCCCCAGCTCTTTAAAGCTCTTGTTTGCTCTGAGTCCTCGCGAATGCTCTGGAAATGTGTCCTGGAAGCCAGGCCTGGTGTATTTCCCTCCCAGTGTGATCCAGGGAAGCTGGCAGCAGCAGAACCAACTCTTGTTGGGGACACAGAGGCAACTATGGATTGTCTGAGGTTTACGGAGCAGCCTCACTAGGATCCCAAGCCCTAAGTTCAGGGGGTGGATCCCATTAATCACTTTCTCTCGTGTGAGTGGGGAGAGAAATTCAAGCCCCAAGACCTTCTGAGATATAGTCCTCCCCAGTTATTAGCTCCTGAACGGTGTTATTAGCTTTGCCTTGGAAATGTCGCTGTGTCACACACTAGTCCAAGGTCTGCAGCCAGCATTATTTTGAAATGAAACCTGTAACTGGAGGTTTCTCTCTCATGTACCAGTTCCTGAGTAACCACTCCGAGGCTTAATGTTAATTACAAACTGTTTGGTTTATTAGCTCAAGCTTATTATCAACTATCTCTTACAACTTAAATTAACCCATTTCTATTATTCTATATCTTACCACGAGGCTCGTGGCTTGTTATCTCACATCTTGTTTCCATGGAGGCTGCTGGCATCTCTCTGACTCCACCCTTTTTCTCCCTGTATCTGTTTGGATTTCCTGCCTAGCTCTATTCTGCCTAGCTATTGGCCAAATTAGCTTCTTTATTAACCAATGGTAATAAAAGATATTCACAGCATACAGAAGGGCATCCCACATCAGAAACCAAGGGCAGTGAGGTACCAGCAGAATCTGAGCTGTCTCACCCACCTTGCCTGAGGTGTGCATGTAGACAACTCTATTTAAATGCTGGTTCTAGACTGTTGCCTCTTAGGTAATTCTACATCCTTTCATGTTGACCATCATGGAGAATATGGCTCTTATTCACGGTCACACAGCAAAACATTCATGAAAAAGACTGTCACAGAGATCAGAGCCCAACTCCAACAGAAAATGCTGTGGTGTTTGTGCTGAGGCCAAACTTTCTGTGAGACAGTCCTGACTAAGGGCCTTAGGATCAGGTCTGCCTCCTGATACTGCCAGGCACTGGCGCGATATCTCAATCTGTTATTGAGTAACATGAACTTGAATGCCCGCCATGGGCTGCTGCTAAGACTCCAATGATGAACACGTGTGAACTGCCTCATGGGCTCACTCTGAGGTCAGGAAGGAGCACAGAAGGAGAAATAACCAAGTGTAACCATGAAGGCTACAGGATCAGGCAAGGCCAGGAGGGAGCTGGACACAGGGCAGACCTCCAAAGGAAGAAACTTTAGACTAAGCTGTCAAGGATGAATGGAAGTTGGAAGGTTGGGGTAGGTCTCAAAGTGCTACATACCATAGAAGGGCACACACAAAGGCCCAGAGTTTGAGAAAGTGTCCACCAAGAACTACAAGCAGCCAGATATGAGGGTACATGCATTTATCAGCACTCAGCTCTATGGGAGTCTGAGGCTAGCCTGATCTCGAGGGAGACTGAGGCAGAAGCATCATGGTCAGCCTGGTCTACATAATGGGACCCTGCATGGTGATTAATATTGACTGTCACTTTGAAAGGATCTAGAATCACCTATAAGGGAAATCTCTGGGAATGTCTGTGAGGAAGTTTTGATTGAGTTAACTGATATGGAGAAACCCATGCTAAATGTGGGTGGCACCATTCTGTGTGCTGGGGCCTCAGACTGAAGAGAGGTAGAGATAGATAGATAGATAGATAGATAGATAGATAGATAGATAGATAGATAGATGGATGGATGGGAGAGAAAGCAGAGGGTCAGCGCTCATCTCTCACTCTTCCTGACTGCAGATGCAATGTGACAAGTCACCTTGGCTTTTCTGCCATTCCTCCCTCAAATTGCATGTTGAGATAAACCTGTCCTTTCTCAGTTGCCTTTGTCACAGCAACCAGAAAATGCACTAATAGACCCTGTTGAAAGAACTCCACAGTAAGCTGGTGTGCCATAGACTCAGTGGGTGTGGAAGAGGGGGCCCCTGGCGGCTGAGGAGCTAGGCAGAGCCTAGGCCCAAAAGGTCTTGGGTCAGATCATGATTTTGACCTTTATACTGGCAGCAGGGGAAAGCTGGTGACGGGCGTGAAGCAGGAAGAGGATGTGGTCAGCCTGAGCACATCTCCTAGAGCAGTCAGTAAGACCCTGCTGGGTCCACAGACGGGCCTGGGCACTCAGAGAGCTGTGGGGGGACTAGGACCGCAGAGGGGCCTTGGGGTCCTGACCCAGCTGGATGAAGGGAGGGACTCTTTACTGAGCTGGGGCATCTGGGCTGCTTTGGGACATTGGACTGTATGGAGACATGCAGAGAAAGATGTCAAGAGGAAACTTGCCTAACTGACCCGGCTGTGGCAAGACAGAGGCCAGGAACCTAGGACCCAGCTGGTCCCCAGCCTTGGAGGGCATGAGAGAGCAGGCCAAGAACAAGTACCCAGAGACAGGAGAAAGACTGAGAGAGGACACATTGCCGCAGGGAGGAAGAAGTCAAGACAGTCGAAATCCTCTGAAGGCCCAGAAAACCTGAAAGTGTCACTAAACTCGGGCTTATAGAGGCTGCTCGTGAGCCCTGTGAGGTGCAGTAGACAGGAAGGGCAGCAGGGAAAGGCTGGTATTAACATCAAAGCATAATTTGGATCGGGTGTTCAAATTCAGAGTTGTATGATGTACACAGTGTGTGGAGTCCCTTATGGATGGGATGGATGCTATTCTATAACACTTTGTGTAAACTTTGCTTTTTCTCCTTTTCACTAGTCTCAACGGAAACTTAATTAAGCCCGAGGAGGCCAAAGTCTTTGAAAATGAGAAGAGGATCATCTGTTTCTGATGGACTTTCCTGTGCTGGACCTTTGACCTAGGTTGCTCCTCGGTCACAGACAGTGCTGTGCAGGGCCTGCAGCAAGGGGACTGTCAAAAGCCTTCTCCTGCAGATGCTCGGATTGGCAGTGCCCTAGCCATGGCTGGGACTCTGCAGACATAGAGTATCTTAGGAGCCACTGTCATCACTCAAAACCAGCAAGGAGTTCTATACAAAGAGGTTCCCTGCATATCCACAACAATGTCTGAAGATGAAAGAATGGGAAGCGGGGGCCAACCTCAGCTCCCACAGATGCCTGCTTGGAGGATTCATGGGACCGATGGCACCTTCAGGAAAGAGCTAGGAACTTGGGCAGAGCCGACAGCAGCTTTTCGCAAAGAAGACACCTGGTGACCACACAGTTATCTTGAAAGCTCCTTCCTCTCCTCAGTACCCCCTCGCACTATATAGATCCGTTCCTTCCTCCTAGCCGTGGTTATTGAAGTAGGTCCACCATGGGGAAGGTTCATTCAAGGGCCCCCAGCGAGCTGGTTGTCAAGGGCTCATCACAGACTTTGGTTTCCGTTCTGGATTCTCCCTGGCTGCAAATGGGAATCAGAGGATGCCCTCTAGATCGTCTCAGAGGAACTCTAGGCCCTAAAGAGTACTGAGGTCCTGCCTAGAGTTTTCCCCCATCTCTACCTGCCCCCCCCTGGGGGCAGGGGGAGGGAGAATCAGTTCCCATCCTCCTCAGCAGCAGGACTTGCCTCGATGGTCCTGCGGTCTCAAGCAAAACTCTCTCCCTTGCTTGTGAGCAGGAAGTATGGTCATGCCCTCAGCAGTTGGAGGGTGACTGAGCACAGCCAAGACTCAGATCAGCCAGCAAAGCATGGCAGATACCCACCACCACGGTGGGCATGTGGGGATGCCCAGCAGGGTGGGACGGTTGGGGATGTTGCCAAATAACATGTTCTTTTGCCACCTCATTTGTTTATAAAATACTGAAAATACTCGCTGTTTCTAATGGCTAAGTCTGGGGGTTTTCTGAAGGGACGCTGTCTGGAAGGAACACTAGGAGACTTGAGCCGCAGCCTGGCTCACTGCAGTGGGGGTCCTGGGGAGTCATGCTATACAGCAGAGGTGTCACCAATTTGATCCTTCATAAGTTTCACTATCCACCAAGGGACAAGAAAGGTGGAGGCAGCATCCAAGGTTGCTCTACCTGGTCTCTGAATCCAAATGGGGGCTATTCCTGAGTCAGACACATGGGTGTGTCGGGGTGGAACAGGCCCCATTTCACACCATCATGAAAGCACAATAGGTTCTGTAGGCCAGCTGTCTTCAGGGGCTCACTGCTGGGTGGAAGACCAGGGGAGCTTACGCCAAGAGGCTCTGAGTCAATAGGGGTAGCAAGAGACAGCTCAGGGGACCCTCTAACTTCATCTTTGTGGTCCCAGAATTTGTGTGGTTTTGAAAGGGAGGGCGCAGTTGAGAAAGCTAGGGGGAACACTGTAGGGGTTGACAACCCCAATCCCATCAGGGCAGTTCCCTTAAAAGCACTACTGTGGGGATCCCCACCCTCTCAACTACAGGCCCTAATATTCACCGAATAATCACCCTCCAGGGTGGCAACGTTCCCTAGCCAGACTGGGAGGAATCTACCAGACACAGAGGAAACAGCAGCATGCCTCAGGTCACTGATGAGTGCAATGGACCGCACACTCCCCACGTCTTACAAGAACTTCTCTGGGACAAAGCACAGATTTATCAACAGTCAAAGTGAAACCCTTGAGAGGCTAAAATGTACTCATTGTTGCCCTTGTGGCTATCAGAACTGTGAGCTGGGGCGGCTGGGCATGAGTGTGGGTTTGGATTGCAAGTCTACCTATCACACTTCAGTCCTCCTGGTGGCGAGAGGTGGGCTCTGCTTTCTCAGAAACCGAAAGTAGCTCCCTGCTTTATAGCAGAGGCTTTGGGCCTACAGGCAGGTAGAGGCTCCACATAGCCAAAGGAAAAGAAAACGGGTCTTCCAGTGGCTCACCCCTGTAATCCTAGCTGTGAAGAGGCTAAGGCAGGACCATTAGTTCAAGGCCAGCCTGGGCTACAGGGAAGAGAACTTGCCTAGGAGGTGCAAAGCCTGGGTTTCATCCCTGGTATTTATTTCCCTTCCAAATGTAAATGACAATGAAAATTTTCTATATGAATTTTGAATATAATTTATTTCCATGGGATGCTCTGACTGATTTGGGAGAAAAAAAAACACACAGTTCCTACCGTTCATAGCTGCTATCACGATATATCTAAGCTGATCTGGAACTTTTCTCTTCTTAAAAAATATTTATATTTATTTATTTGATGTGTGTGTGTATGTGTGTACGTACATACATATGTGTGTGCTTGCATGAATATAGAAGTCTGAGGACTTGTTCCTCATGTGCTGTCCACCTTGTTTTTGAGACAAGGTATCTCATTGGCCTGGATCTCACTGAATAGGCTGGGCTGGGGGCCAATGGCTTATAGGGACCCTCTAGGGATCCTCTGCTTGCCACCATACCTGGCTATTCTTTTACATAAAAGTTGTGGGGGTCACACTCAGGTCCTCATGCTTAAAGATAAGTACTTCGCTGACTGAGTTTGTCTCCCCACCCTGGATCGTACTTTGAAAAGCCATGTAAATCACTACACACCTGTGGTGTGGGAAGTCCTTCTGTATGTGTGTTGCTTTTATTAGTTAATGAATAAATAAACTGTGTTGGCCTGTGATAGAGTAGAATAGAGCTGGGGAGGGGGGTAAACTAAACTGAATGCTGGGAGAAAGAAGGTGGAGTCAGGAGATGCCATGGAGTTGCCAGAGGGGAAAGAGGTGAGCTGCCATCTGAAACCTTGCCAATAGGCCATGAGCCTTGCAGTAAAATATAAAATAATAGAAATGGGTTAACCAAAGATATAAGAGCTAGCTAGTGATATGCTTAAGTGATTGGCCAAGCAGTGATTTAAATAATACAGTTTCTGTGTGATTATTTTCAGGAGTCTGTGCAGCTGGGAAATAAACAAGCGGCCTTCTACAACACACCTGAGTAGAATTAACTTCTCACTCTGCCACAGCCTGCCTGTGGTTGTGGGCTGGGCATAAATAAGACTCTTGGAATCTTGATTTCCTCCTTGAAAAAGGAGAACCCAAGAGTTGTAACTGAGGAGTATAACTGTTGAGAGCGGGAAGGGAGAAAGGAAGCAAGCAGCGCTGGCACGGGGTCCCCTCTACAGCACCAGCTCCCACAAGCCTGCCTTCCTCACTCCCAGTCAAGTGGACTCTCCACTTGTTTCTTCTCCCTCAGACTGAGGGAGCCTCCCAGCAAAGTCAAACAGGACAGTCATCTTCTCATCCCCTCCCCAACAATATTGGGCATCACGCTTCTTATAATCCCCTAGCTCTGCCAATGAAGACAGCAGCTAGTCCTCACCAGAGTCCCTGAAAGGCACTGTGGTCCATGAGTGGACTTGCTGAGCACGGCTGGTTGCCATGTCTCCATTGCAGGAGTAAGAGCAGGATTGGATGGAGCTGGCACTGCAGTGCAGACCCAGACCCTTTCAGGTTCTGCTATGGCTTCATTTTGAAATAATCCCCCCAGTGTTGACGTGTTGAAGATTCGGTCCTCAATATGGAAAAGTCCCAAAGCTGGTGCTTTGGAAAAGTAATTGTGTAATGGGTGATCTGACCTCATCGAAGGGTTACTCTCTTGATGGGTTATTGGAAGAAGGTATAAAGCTCAGAGTTGGGGTCTATTTTTAGGTCAATGGAGGCATGCCCTGGAAACGGTGTTTCTTGTTCCCTAGCTGCAACCTGTCACTCACTTGTTCCCTTATTGTCACTGCTTCCTGGCCACCCTGAAGAGAGCAGCTTTCCTCCTCCCCACCCTTCTGCCATGACGTTCTGCCTCGCCCAGGCCCACAGTCAGAGCTGAGGGACCATGAGTTGAAACAGTGAACCGAGTTGAACATTTCTTCTCTAAGTTACTTGCTTCCTGGTGTTCTGCGACAGTGTTGGGAAGCTAGCACTACTGAACCAGGAAGGAACATCAATGTTTTTAGTTAATTTCCAGATGTGGCACATGTGGTAGTTTCTGGTAACGAACTACCTACCTAGTTGACAGAAACAAACAAAACCTTGCTATGGGGCTGAGAGGTAAAACCATGGCCATTATCCAGCTCTACAGAGCATTTCAATAGCATGTGATTAGCTCCAGAGGAGGCCAAGACACGCTCACAGTCATACAGACAGCTAAAAGCATCCTGTGATAGAGTTGCATGGGTGCGGGGGGGGGGGGGCATCCCAATGCTGTTCTCATCAACTGAGACGGAAGGAACCTCACCCACAACCAGCTTAGGAAAACGAGGATGCTAAACAAGCGTGTGGTTTCCCCCCTTAATTACTTGACTCTTCTTTTGAGTTTGTATGTATCAAAATGCCTCATGATTTTCCCTTAATTGTTTGCTCTCTCACTGTAGGGAACCTCAGAGTCAGCTCAGGATGCCCCAAGACCAAATTCTCAGTACAAAGAGAATTTATTTGCCCCAGAGGGACAGAAGGAGGGGAATAAGAGACAAAGACAGGAGATAGAAGAAGGGGAAGGGAACAAGGGCAGAGTTATTTGTCCCAGTAGGAGTTGGGGGGCAGCCAAGACAAAGGATTTCCTCTGGATAGAGAGGAGACAGACGTGGCCCATGGATAAATGGCGGTTTATAAAGTAAGATAGGAAACCCAGTGTTAGGATGAGGTGTTTAATTTTAACTTGGTTAATAGGTGAGCCAAAGAGGGCTTTTGACTTTAATCGCTGAACCTTGGTAGTCAGCCTCAGGAGGAGAAAGTGGCCTTTGTGGGATGAATCTTGGTGGCTAGCTTCAGGAATGTACTCTAATGGTTTTCAGCAAGGCAGAAGCAATGGGGGAGAAGGGCAAGGCCTACCAGAGCCATGTTTGCCAGGCCTGGGCTGACTGAAATTCCTTCACTCACAGCACACTTGTTTTTGTTATAAAACTGACCTTATAATGTTGAACATTTTAAAATACCGCATATAATCATGTTCCTTTTCTGTTGCTTTGACCAAATATCTGAGAAGTTCAGTATAAAGGGAAGATTTGGGCTCATGATCTTGGAGGTTTCAGACCAAGGTTGGCTGGATAGGTGACTTAGGCATATGTGGCAGAGGAGGCTGTTTACCTCCTAGCCATGGAGACTCAGAGGCTAGGGATGAAGGCCTGTGTCCCAGTGTGCACAGAGACCCAGAGGCTAGGGATGGAGGCCTGTGTCCCAGTGTCCATAGAGAGACCCAGAGGCTAGGGATGGAGACATGTGTCCCAGTGTGCACAGAGACCCAGAGGCTAGGGATGGAGGCATGTGTCCCAGTGTGTACCATTTCCTAACTGTCCATTGAGCTACGAGTCCACCACAACTCTCATCATCCAGTCACCTCTCAGTATAGTAGATCTGCCACCTGAGAACTAAGTCTTCAACACATAAGCTTTTGGGGGTACACTTCATACCAGACCAAGATAGTAACTGTAGCTATTTAAGCTTTTGCAATGATCTTCTACACTTTGCATAAATATCTTTAGTTTTTTAAAAAATTGTGTGTGTGGTCAGTGTACATGCACACCACAGCATATATCTGGAGGTCAGAAAATGACTTCATGTGTTGATGTGTTAGCTATTCCCTTCCATCATGTGGGCACCAAGAATGGAACTCAAGTCAGCAGGATTGTTGGTTGGTATCTTTAACCATTGAGTCACCTCACTGACTCCTGAACCCTCTTTTCACTGTTCCAGTCATGGTGCATGCCCATGGTTCTTTTTATGTAACTCTGGCTGACCTGCACATAGCTATGTAGACCAGGTTAACCTTGAATTCAGAGAAATCTGTCTGCCTCTGCCTCCAAAGCACTGGGATTAAAGGTGTGTGTAACCACACCCTATGTCTGCTGTTCTTTTAATAAAACATTTCTCTCACATTGTTATGCTCTTAACAACTACTATTTGTGTTGTTAAGAATTAGAGAACTCAAATATATTCTAAAGAATAGACATTTGGTTATGGAGCTGATGATGACAGGAGACAATGTTTAGGTAGAACTGGAAATCCTTAATAGTTATTTCTTTGGATTGGTGTGGTCAAGGCTCTTGTTATAAATTTTATTTCTTATCCATGTTAGGGGTGTGAGGAATGGTTTATAAGTACAGAAAACAATAGAATGTAATGCCAATGGTGTTTCCACGGAAGAGCAAAGCTCTGTACCCTTGCTCCTGGGTGTAGATGGAAGTTTTTGTCCCTCCCAGTCCCACAGCCATTCAGTCCCAAAGAAACACACAGAGGCTTATATTAATTATAAACTGTTTGACCTCTTAGTTCAGGCTTATTACTAACTAGCTCTTACAACTTAAATTAACCCATAATTCTTATCTATGTTTAGCCACATGGCTTGGTATCTTTTCTCAGTGCAGCATTTTCATCTTGCTTCCTCTGCATCTGGGTGGCAACTGAAGACTAAGACTTTCCTCTTCCCAGAATTTTTCTAGTATGGTTGCTACATTTATACTTCCTGCCTGGCTACTGGCCAATCAGCATTTTATTAAACCAATACAAGTGACAAATCTTTACAGGGTACAAGAACATTATCCCACAGCATTTCACCTTTTTTTCAAAACAAGAACTCTGAATCTAATCTCCATTATTTAACTATTTTCCTGACCATTATCAATAACAACTTATAACCAACACTTTAAACAAAGACAAACATCCATAATCCATTTTTGGGAATGTAAGCATAGTTTTCTAGGCAACTTCTTACTGACTGGGGGCACTGATAATCTTATAGGGACCTAAAAAAATTTAGGATATGATCAAGTCCTAACTGGAGTACAGCCAGCAGTCTTGAGGCTGTTCTGGATGCAGAACTCAGAGGAAACAGCAACAGAGGTGCTCTGAGATGTTGGATCATCTGGGCCATTTGTTCCCACTGGAGATTTTTCAGGGGATCTTCCTTGATCAAACCTATTTTTCTTAAGGCAGAATGAATCCACAGCCTCTCATTTCCTGTGGAAACAAAAACAAATCCCCTTCTCCAAAGTAACATATCTTTTGACTTAAATTTTAAAGTCAAGGCATTTTCAAAATATATAGGTTGGATTAATCCAGCAGCATTTATAATTAAATGTCTTTTAGCACCTGTTGCTCCTTTCTCAGCAGTCAAACAATTTAAAGACAACACAATAACATACAGTATCCACAGTCTTTGTATATTTTCTATCTATATGTGACTTTTTTCTTACTGTATTTCTTTTATTTTTGTTTTGTTTTGTTTTGTTTTTTAAGGCAGAGTTTCTCTATGTATATTTAGCTGTCCTGAAACTCACTCTGTAGACCAGGCTGCCACTGAACTCACAGAGATCTACTTGCCTCTCTCTGCCTCCCAAGTGCTGAGATTAAAGTCATGTGATACAATACCCAACTACCCTTTCTTTCTTCCTTCCTTTCTTCCTTCCTTCTTTTCTTTCTTTCTTTCTTTCTTTCTTTCTTTCTTTCTTTCTTTCTTTCTTTCTCCCTGGACTTTATCCTTTTTTTCTCTCCCAAGTCTACATATATTTTTAAACATACTGCAAATGGTTTCCAAGGTTTTTTTTTTTTTTTGTCTGAATCTGTCTTTACTGTATCTCTCTTTTTCTGACTACATGAGATCTTTAATTTGCTAAGTGATATGGCTAGGATGAAAGTCACAGCTGGTGGCTGGATCAGCCCCACTTCTTGGCTTTCTGACAGTCCAGCTTCATGGCAGGAGCCACTTTTTGTTGTTGTTGTTGTTTTTAACCACAACTCTGTGGAGTTTCTAAGTTTGTGCCACCACCAAGAAGCCTGCCACTGGCTGCTCATAAACACTATTTAAGTGTTTGGTGGCAGAGCCTCTTAAAAGAGCTGCAAGGTTTTTGCCACTAACACTGAGTCAGGAAGACTCTCTTAAAGGAGCCCCACCTCTGCCTGCTGCCAACAAACAGAGCCTACTGGAGTAAAGATGATTACCAAGAAGCCATGTTTGACTCTGTTCTTGTCTGTCTAGAATCCCCCCCCCCCTTTTTTTTTTAAAAAAAAAGCTTTCTCAGGCTTTATGTGGAAATACTTGCCAAATGCTTGGGCACCATTTGTAAACAGAAGTTTCTGTCCCACCTGGTCCTACAGCCATTCAGTCCCAAAGAAACAAACAGAGGCTTATATTAACTGTTTGACCTCTTAGCTCAGACTTATTATTAACTAGCTCTTTAACTTAAATTAACCCATTATTATTATCTATGTTTAGCCACATGGCCTGGTACCTTTTCTCAATAAGGCATCTTGCTTCCTCTGCGTCTGGCTGATGAATGACTACATCTCTCCTTTCCTCTCCTCCTAGTCTGGTTGCCCTGCCTATACTTCCTGCCTGGCTATTGGCCAATCAGCATTTTATGAAACTAATAAGTGTGACAAATCTTTACAGTATACAAGAGCACCATCCCACAGCACCTCAGCTTAGATGCTGCCCAGGATGTGCATGTCTCAGCACCAATGGTGTGGCAACAACTGCCACAAGGCCTTAGCAGGCCCAGGAGCCGCTCCTGTTGTAAGGGGAACTGTATGAAATAGTGGGGAGTGGGAAGGTGTTGGGCTCTCCTTGATGTAAACATGTAATATCTCTGAATGTGTTCACTTGACCTGAACAAATCCAGCCTAAGCCCAGCACTGAGGCCTGTGGAAGCTTCTTCCCAGCACAGACCTTGTAAAGTGGGAGTGCTTTCATGAACAGCAACAATGGAAATAGTGATCCCAATTGTGCACATTGTCTTGTTAGCCAAGACGTGCCTACGATGAAGCAGAGCAAACCGTAAGGATGGTACCTTGGCAGATGTGGAAGACCATACTTGTCCTGTTAGGTACTTAGGGACATGAGTCAGCCCCTCAGTCCACCAGTAAGGAAGCTGCCATTAGATGACAATGGTGTCAAGCCACGAGCACACAGTTAACTACTGCAGTGGGAACACAGGCTTCTCCCTGACTGGTTTAATATTCTCTCTGTTTTGGTGGAGTGCACAGTCTTCCATTTGCAACTAACTTGTCTACCACGCCTACTAAACACTGGCAGGCCACGCAGAAAAGGCCTTTCCCAAGGCCACAGGGTGTCTGTTTGGCACCCAGAATTTCTTCAGAAAGCCTCACATTTACTCCTTCAATTAAGATGCTTGCATCCCAGGACTCTGGAGTCAGGCTGATGGACCTTGTGTGTCAGGAGCGCGGCATCATAGAGAAGGCAGGAAGACTGCTAGAGCAGACAACTGCATCCCCAATCTCCAGCCAGGAGACTGGACTGAAGGATGTCAGCAGGTGCATTGCAGAGCAGCAGTTCATGTGTGTGTGGTGGGGGGTAGGAATTTTACCACAAGGGGACCCCAAAGAGCCATCTGTACAGGGACCCTGGTAACTGTCACACTATTCCACTCACTCATTTTTTTAAAAAATAAAATTTTTAGTTCTTACTTCAGGTGTAAACCCAGGCTCATGTTTGCACTCACCTGTGTGAGTGTGGCTGTGCACATGTCATGACATACATGTGAAGGCCAGACTCCGTGGTCTCCATCCGCCTTGTTGAGACAGGGTTTCTTTTGTTTCTGCTGCGGTGCTGCCCTCTTCAGGTCAGCTGGCTGACAAGCTTCTAGATGATTGCATCTCCCCTCCATGTCTCATTTTAGGGTGCTGGGACTACAGATGAGCACACCTGCATTTGGCTTTTTATGTGTGTTTCAGGCATCAAACTCGGGTCATAAGGCTTGTAGCAAGCACTTTTACCAATAGAGCCATGAAATTCAAACCAAAACATACTGCAACAAATAAAAGAAACTTTATCTTAATTCCACTTCTTCATCAGGTCAAAGACAGCAATACAGGAAGAAAACTGGCTAAGGACACATTAAAAGAGTATTTGGTGAATTGATGTAGTGCTGAAGGTCTGGGTTCAAATCCCAGCACTACCTGCAGCTGTGTGTGACCTTGGACACATGACTTAGCTTTTCTGTTGTCAAGTTTACCATCTGTAAGCGGGGCCGATCAAACAGTGCTCCTCTTGCAGGGTTGTCTGAGCCAGTGGGTTAAATAAATTAATATAAAGCTCTTACCCAGCATCCACTCACAGTCAAGGGGTGAGGCAGAAATAGTGACTCCCATTACCTCATCACTCTGTTTCCCTCTGGTCCTGCCTCAATGGAACTGGGAATTAGAATAGGCAGAAGCAGAGATGTGCTAAGCTACCCTCCCCGACCTTCAGCATGCAGCCAAGACAACATCATCCTTTTACACAGCCAGTCAACTTGAGGCTTCTAAACCAGACACACGAGGCCATGTGCAATGACCAACCCACATCGTATCTGCAACAGCCCTCTTTATTTTGTAAAGCAGCCTTGTGTCCAGGTGTGCTGGGGAAGATCATTTTCCGGTGTGTGACTTTGTTTATGCTGCATTTGATTAACTGTGAAGCTGTGGTTCTTTGCCTGTGTAACACACCTGATGGTCCTAATAAAGAGATGAATGGCCAATAGCGAGGCAGAAGCATGGATACATGGGGCTAGCAGGCTGAGAGTATAAAAAAGAAATGGGGATGAACGAAGAGGAGCAAGAGAACAAGGAAAGGAGGACGTCAGGGGCCAGCCACCCAGCCACCCAGTTACCCAGCCAGTCTCAGAGTAAGAAGGAAAGAAAGGTATACAGAAATAGAGAAAGATAAAAACCCAGAGGCAAAAGGTAGTCGGGATAATTTAAGAAAAGCTGGCAAGAAACAAGCCAAGCTAAGGCTGGGCATTCGTAACTAAGAATAAGCCTCCGTGTGTGATTTATTTGGGAGATGGGTGGCGGGCCTCCTAAAAAGTCAAAAGAGTAAAATATCCTCCAACGCAGGTGCACAGGGCATGGTTGAGACAGACAAGAGGCCTTCCACAGCAGTCTCCACAGCTGCAGGTTGCTTCCGGTGTATCAGTGAACAGTTCTGTTGTCCCTAGCATCCCCTTTCTTCCACTCACTAACACTGCTCGGTCTCCTGCTTATGACACAATGAAATGAGAGCCCAAAGGAGGGAGTGGGTGGGCTAATTCCTAGAACCGTGACTTCCATCTACTCCACCGGTGTCCTGCTGGCCCCACATGTGAGGTCCCCACCCAACAGCCTGGGTACAGGAAAGATTAATGTAGTCAGTGAGCTCACAAGCTGCTGAGTCCCCCAGGCCCACAGGACGGGCCAGGTGCCTGTTGTGGCGCTTAGATGTCCAATCAGGTGTTCCCTCGGTGACTGTAAGACTCTGCCTCCTGCTACTGAGAAGTGCTTGGTTCTTTATTCGGAAGGGGCCTAAGGCCTCACTATACAGTCCAGGCTGGCTTCGATGCTATGATGCTCCTGCCGCAGCCTCCTAGGTGCTGGGAAAGCAGGCACCTGCCAATACAACCAGCCAAGAGAATTCCTGTCTGCAATTAATTTCCCAGCACGGCTCATTAGAGGCCAAGCAGTCCGGTATTTCCCCACACTGTCATGCTCACCTCCTAAAGTGACTTCGGTGCGTTTTCTCTCTTCTCTCCACTCAGTGCATTTAGTCACTCAAGGAGATGCGTTTCTGTTTAAGTCCCTCCCAAAGGCTCGCACTCAGAGCTAAGCTTCCTACCACCCCCAAGCCCTCACCTCTCTTTCTGTCTCTCCCTGGTGTTGCTGCCCTACAGAGAGAGCTCTGCTTCCCCACACCTGGGCCTTCTCCTGTCACATCCAGAGTCCCTCTGCCCCACCATGGCTCTTTCCGCACACTGTGCAGTTTTCAGTTCAGCAAACCGTGGTCACAGGTCTAAGAGTCTGCATTCTTTTCACTCACCTGTCCTGAAGATCACCTCCAACTATGCGACAGCTTTGCCTCTGTTATGTTTCTGTCGCCCCTGTAGAAGGGGAAGAGGCTGCCGTGGGAGCAGTGGCCAGTGAAAGCCCATGAGGGAGCGGCCCCAGAGCATTTCCTCCATGGCCCCTGACTCCTGAAACCACAGGCAGAGAGACAGGTTTCCCCGTGTGAGCCGCTGTCATACTTCCTCTTATTTCTTGGGTTCCTCCCATCCTGCTCTCCAAGAGACCAGGGCCTCCTTCCTCTGCGGGTGCCCAAGTTGGCCTCCTCACCACATACATCATGACACCTCACCACTAAGCTGGCTAAGAGTCAAGGTCATGTGGAGGTCAAGAGCAAAATGAAAAGTGCCTGTGCTCTCTGCCTCCCGCTCGTCACCAGCAGACTATGCAGGTGATCTCCCGTAGCCTCCCTACCACCCTTTTGCCTCAGCCGCCAACTCTCGCAGGCTCCCTGGGAATCCACCCCACCAACCAGGGCCACACTGGCCAGAGAAGCAGATGGGTGACCTTCGGACATTCACTCTCCCTCTTTTCCAAATCCAGTCCCGCCCCCAGCGAGGTAGCAAACCACCTGCCATGGACTCCCTTTCTCCTCTGCCCCATCTACAGAGCATCACACAGATCTCCCACAAACATCCTCGCCACCTCGAGCCTTTGTCTCAGCTGCCAGCTCCACGCAGGTATTCTCTGGGACCTTGTCTGCCGGGGAAGCAAGCAGGCAATCTTCAGACCCGCCCTGTCTCTCCTCCCCTCCAAACCCAACACCCAGACTCATTATCAGCTCCTTGGCAGACAGCTGTGGCATGTCCTCCCTCCCAGTCCCCAGCCAGGGACTGAGCAGATCCTGGTGGCACACCCTGCTTTCCTCCTTTTCATGGACCCCCTCTTCTAGTCAATCCCCATTATTTATTGTCAGCTCCCAATACCTTCTACCCAGAATAACCAGGGACCGCATTCCCTACCAGGTGACCCACAGCTACCACAGGAATGAGAAACAGAAACCAAGGAATGGAACACTCACCTAACAAAGACAAGAGCAAATGGCAGAAATTAGAATTACAATCACCCCAAACTCGAATGCCTAGATGCCAGCCCCAAACCACAATCAATAACAACCCGAACAAGGTGTCTTCACTACAGCCCAGCAACCCTCCCACAGTAGGCCCTGAGAAATGCAATACAGTTAAAGCACAAGACAAGGACTTCAAAATGGCCTTTATGAATATGTTAGCGGTCCTTAAAGAGGAAATGGATAATCCATCAAAGAAGTCTATGAAAACAGAAACAGTGGGATGGAATGAAGAAACCAGTTCAAGACTTTCAAGTGGAAGCGGAAGCAGAAGCAACAAAGAAAACCAAAGCTGAGGGAAAACTAGAAATTAAAAATTTGGGAACCTAGAGGCAACTGTCACCAACAGAATAAATGAGTAGATCAGAGACTCTCAGTCACTGAAGACAAGACAGAAGAAATGGATACGCTGGTCAAAGGAAATTTTAAATAATTTTGCCCATGGCCTGTGGTACCACCCAAGGTCACATGATGCACAGAGTGAGCTGCATCTTGTGGCCATGTTGGCATCCAGGGGCTGTGTCCATCTGAACGGCCGACACTGTTATGTGGAGCTGTGGTATCATCCAGGCCAGGGGTGCTGCCGAGGGCCATGTCTGGGACTGTGGTCCCACCACAGCCAGGGTCTGTCTGTATTGATGTCTATGGTCCATGCTGACACTAAAGGCCATACAGATGCCTGGGGTCTAGCCCACAACCTATGGCAATATTGGTGCCTGGGTGGCCTTTTGGGCTGCTGCTGAGGGCCATATCTGTGTCCGTGGTCCTGCTGTAGCTGGGCTCTGTGATTGATGTTCATGGCCCATGTTGCCACAGGGGATCATAGAAATCTTGCATGTTGAAATCTAAGGGTCATGCTAAATTGACCCTGCCCCTCACTATCCCTGAGATGGCTGGCCCTGTCCCTTGTTGGGACACTGCAGCAGGAAAGCTAGTCCTGCTCCTCATGGGAGAACTGGCCCCCACACTTGGGAGAGATATCCTCACCCCATATCATGGACTTGGGGGAGCTGGTCTCTATGGTGTGAGCCTAGGAGAGCTGGCTCCACACCTCACCTGAGGTGTCCTAGTGGGCTGGACAGACTAACTCAGCTACTATCCAAACCCACATCCTGGACCTTCAGTTGGCCCACCCTAAAATCTACCACATCTGTGACCTGCGGAGAGCGTGGAGAGACTGGTCCTGTGGAATTATGGCCACGGGATCTCCATGACCCAGGGAAATAGCAGGATGTCTGAGGAGTCTCAGTGAGGGTTCAGGGATGGTGGTGCCAGCGACCTTGAATCAGACCAGTTACTCCTCACAAGGAACATTTTGTGGGTGGGGCTGACTGGGAGAAAGGGTACACTGACACACTGCAGCACCCCATGCCACTGGGAGGAACAAAGAGGTATTGGAAAGACAGAAGAACAGGTGTTTGTTTTTGTGTGTTATATTTTGTTTTTAATTGATTTGTGGGGGGAATCTTTGCAGGGAATGCTGCAGGGTTAAGGGGAGACTATGGTGGGGCTGGGAGGTGAGCAGGATTGGGGTGCATGATGTGAAATTCCCAAAGAATCAATAAAGAATTATGTCTTTTTTTAAAGAAAGAAATAAAGAATATGTTAAATCTAAAAAAAAAAAAATCCGGGCACAAAAATTCCAGGAAATCTGCAATCTGGAACACTATGGAAAGACCATCCTATAAATAATAGGTAGAGGATGGAGAAGGCGGTCAAAGAAAGGCACAGGAAACATTTTCAAAGAAATCATAGAAGAAAGTTTTCCCAATGTAAAAAAAGGGAAGGTACAAGAAGCATACAGAACACCAAATATACTGGACCAGAAAAGAAATTCCCAACGGCACATAATAATAAAAACACTAACCAAACAAAACATTTAGTTACTCAACAGCACACCTGAAATTTCTAGAACAAGAGAAGAAAAAACACTCAAAATGAGTAGATGGCTAGAAATAAACCCAGGGCTAAAGTCATTAAAATAAAAACAAACAAAATAATACAAAGAACAAACGGAACAAAGAGTTAGTTCTTTGAGAAAATCAGTAAGATTGACAAGCCCTTAGCCAAATTAACTAAAAGGTAGAGAGAGAATACCCAAATAAATGAAACTAGGTATGAAAAGGAGGACATGAAAACAGACACTGAGGAAGTCCAGAGAATTATAAGAACATGCTTCAAAAGCCTGCAGTCTACCAAACAGGAAAATTTAAAAGAAATGGATAATTTTCTCTATATACACCACCTACCAAAGTTAAATCAAGATCAGATAAGCATTAAACAGACTTAAAACCCTAGTAAAATAGAAGCAGTCTTTCAGACTAGAAGTCTTCCTCCAACTCAAAAAGCTCAAGGCTGAATAGTTTTAGCACAGAATTCTACCAGACTTTCAAAGAGTTAATGCTAAAACTTCTTAAATTATTCTACAAAATAGAAATAAAAGCAACATTGCCCATTTCTTTTTATGAGGACACACAGCTAGACAAATACCTAAACCATATAAAGACTCAATAAGGAAAGAATTATAGGGGCTAGAGAGATGGCTCAGTGGTTAAGAGTACTGGATCCTCTTCCAGAGTTTCTGAGTTCAATTCCTAGCAACCCCATGGTGGCTTACTACCATCTGTAATGAGATATGGCATTCTCTTCTGGCCTGCAGGCATAAATGCAGACAGAATACTGTGTACATACTAAATAAATAAAAAAAGATAATTACCACCATTTCCCTTGTGAACATAGATGCAAATATTCTCAATAAAATACTTGCAAATAAACAAGAGCAAGTCAAAATGATCATCACGATCAAATAGGCTTTATCCCAGAGATGCAAAAATGGTTCAATAAACTGAAATCGATAAGTGTAATCCACTGTATAAGTAGACTGAAAGACAAAACCACATGATCATTTCATTAGATGTAGAAAAGGCCTTTGACAAAATCCAACAGCATTTCACAATAAAAGTCCTGGAGAGATTGGCGATACAAGCGACATACTCGCTTAAAGGCAAGCCCATAGTCAACATCAACTTAAATGGAGAGAAATTCAAAACACTTCCACTACAATCAGGAACAAGACACGGATGCCTACTCTCTCCACACCTATTCAGTAGTACTTGAAGTCTTAGGTAGAACAAAAGACAACTGAAGGAGATCAAATTGGAAGGGAAGAAATCAAAATAGCGTTATTTGCAGATATTAGTATACATAAGTGACCCTGAAAATTCTACTAGAGAACTCCCACACTTTTATGTAGTGTTTTTGATAAACACTTTTAACAAAGTTGCAGAATGCAAAATTAACACACAAAAACCAATATTCAGCCGGGCGGTGGTGGCGCACGCCTTTAATCCCAGCACTCGGGAGGCAGAGGCAGGCGGATCTCTGTGAGTTCGAGGCCAGCCTGGTCTACAAGAGCTAGTTCCAGGACAGGCTCTAAAAAAAGCTACAGAGAAACTCTGTCTCGAAAAACCAAAAAAAAAAACCAAAAAACAAAAAAAAACCCAAAAAAACCAATATTCAGTTGGCAGGATGGCACTAGTGTACCTCAGAAACAAACTTGAAACTCCCCATATTCACATATGATGACTGAAGTCAAACATTGTCTTATCCCAGTTTCATTGTTTTGTTTGATTGGTTTTGTTTTTTTTTTTTTTTTTTGAAAAAGGTTTTTTTCTGTGTAGGCCTGAATTGTCCTTGAACTTGCTCTGTAGACCAGGCTGGCCTTGAACTCAGAGATCCTCCTGCCTCTGCCTCCCAAGTGCTGGTATTAAAGGTGTGCATCACTTCTCCCTGTGACTAATGATACTTTTTAAATATCAAGTTTTCATTGTTACGTTAATTCCACCAATCCAGAAGAAGACCACTACCACAGTTTAAAGCTAAATTTGAAGGAAGCTTTAGTTAAATACTGGCCAGGTAGATGGGCTCTGGCCAGGTCCATCTCCAGGTTTGCAGAAGATGACTCTGAGTCAAGGTTTGCAGCTGCTTAAATATTTCCTACCAGGTCTAATCAGGGGCACGCAGACGTCCTGCCATACCTCCGCCTACATCCAAATCAGGGGTAAGCATGCGTCCTGACGTATTTCCTGCCTGTGAACCGCCTCCCCACAAGTGATCAAGCACATTCGGTACAGATGGGTGGATCAAACTTGTTTAGGGGACTAAAAACCACGTGGCTTGTTATCTCCCATAAACAATAGCCTCCAGCATTTCAGGAACTACCTGTCCCTGGGCAAGGGCCTTGCAGATCAGAGGCATTTTTGTTTCCTGGCTCTCTAAAGCATAATAATCCAAACTTAAAATGTAACTTTGGCTCTCACAGTTACACAATGAACACACAGTTTTCATTGTTGTATCAACAAAAGAATGCCCGGTCCGGGTAACTTTATAAAGAGATGTGTGCAGTTCGCCCTTCTGGGGTCGCAGATGACAGCAGAGCCAGCATGGCTCTGTGAGGATCTAGAAGGTAGTGACACCGTGGTGGGGCAGGAATTAGAGGAAGAGATGGGGGTCTCGAGGGGAAAGCCAGAGAGGCTGGGAGGGGCCAGGCTCCTTTCCTAGCAGAGTTTTGCCTGATTGTGAATAAGCTGTCAGTATCCCAGACTGGCCTCAAGTTCACTGTGTAGTTGAGAATGACTTTGAACTCTGGATTCTCCTGCCTCTACTTCTGAATCTCAGGTATGCACCTTCACACCCAATTTTACGACCGCCTTTTGAGAAATAACTCAGGCATCCGATGAGAACTACCCTAATTCCTTCCAAGGGTGTTTCCCAATGACCTATGGACCTCCTTGTGTCCTCACCTCTTAAAGGCCCCACACTACTTGCTAACATCACCACAGGAGCCCTGGGAGAAAAGCCACATCCCAACCATGATGATTGGCAAATACCTTAGTTTCATATCCAGTAATTAAAAAATGATTGGAATTTTATTATGCCCAACACTTATTCAGTTGATTCAGAGGTGGAACACTGAGGCCCACACCTACAACCTCAGCTCCTCGGGAAGCTTAAGCAGGATCGAAAGTTCAAGGCTGTACTGCCAGACTCCTTCCTCATTCACCCCCCTCCCACCAAAACATTTTCAACTCATTCAGGAGGTAATAAGAACAGCTTCCCAGCTGGACTTTATTATCAACTATGCAATTAAGCTGTTAGACAAATGTGAACCAAGTCCCTACTTTGCATACTTGTCACATATACAGGAGACAACAGCAAAAAGTGGCCCCCGTAAATCCTGTGTCCTTCCAGCCTGTGTAATGCATCAGGGCTGTGGAGCAGCGGTGTGCACTAAGCCATAACAGCTTAGAAAGTATTTTCAGATTGGGGCCTGTCCTCTCTTGCTCCTGGGAACGCTTCCACTATCACATGAACGAGCTCAGGCAAGCGTGCAGGAAGCACGTGGTGCAGACAGCAGCCAGCACCTACCAAGGAGCTACAGCCCAGCTAGACTCTATGAGATCCACCTGCTGATTGTAGCTGCACAAGCAAGCACATGCGAGAGCCCACACTCCTGGCTTATGTAATCAGGGGTTAATTAAGGCTGACCGTGGTCTGAAGTCACTAAAATTTCAGAGCACTCTGTTACCCCAGTAAAGGGTAACTGAAGTAGTCCACACAAATTAAGAATGAATAGCCACAGGAAAAAAAAAAACCAGCTTACATATAGCAGAAGCCTCTCTCGGATTTATACATGCAGCCCAAGGAGGCCTTAATGCTGGTGGCATGATCCACAGAAATCAGGACCTTGACAGGGCTGAAGAACCCACCTCACCTCTTTCCAGTGTACTGGTTGCTGGATCACATGTCTGTCCTTGTGGCCATCATCCAAATAAGGCAGAGCTATGTGGCGGTGTTTTCTTTAAGCACCGCAGGCCTAGCAGATCACAGAAAGTTGTAAAAACTAAAGACTCACCTGCTTTTGGACTGGAAACAACAAGCCTAGAGGATGGTCATTACAGATAAAAGGTACCTAGTCAGAAGGCTAGCTAGCACTTAAGCTTCTGTCCCATCACTCAGAAAGAGGGCACAGGGGCTGAGAACCAGTCATTTCTTTCTTTTTCATAACAAACATTTTCTATAAAGGCAAACCTTCAGTTTCTCTTGGTGGCACTCCACATATGCAAGGTTTGTAACCTGTTGTATGAATTGGCATCATTAAAGAAAGTCAATACAGGGTAATAGGAGAAAGACAGAGATAACTTTAGAAAGAAAAGACCAGACACATGAGAAATTAAGAATTTCTTGGCTATGACTTAGTACTTTGATATACATATACTGTATATGTATGTATAGAAATTTAACCATTTTAAGTAGACCTCTTTATATCTCTGTCAATCAACCTTAATGCTTATATCATACTGCTGTATCTAACTCATTTTCAATTTTGAGGTATGCTAAATTGTCTTTTCCAAAGAGGGACAACTGGTCTACCCACCTCACAGGTATAAAGAGGGACAGATCCACCATATCTCACATGATCTAACTCACTTCATTAGCATATTCACTTTGTTAGCACCTTAACTCTATATACCCCATTCTGTGTGGTGGGCCTGTCTTCTTCCTATACACCCAGGAAGACCTTTGTGTCCTTGACACAAACCTGATGGGGTGACAGTGACTCTGTATGACTTGTGAGCTGAGATCATAAAATCCAAGCACTTTTGCCTTGTTTTCTTGGGCAAACCACACTGAGAGCCTGGTCCTGCAGTTAGGAAGTCAGGCTGCCACTCCGACATGCTACTGGGAGGTATCTTGGTTCCTTTTCCCTTTGCTGTGATAAAATGCTCTAACAAAGGAGCTAAGGGAGGAAGGGCTTATTTTATCACCAGACTGACAAATCTGGGTGACAGTCCATCATGACTGAGAAATTAAAGCAGCAGGTCTTGAAACAGAGAGCACTGAGTGTTTGCTGCTACTCAGCTCTCTTTCTCCACCTCCAGGCTGCAGTCCCATCCAGGGAATGGTGCTGCCCACAGGCATCTCCCCACACATCGATTAACACGATCAAGATGATACACCAGAGGCATGTTCAGGAGCGATTCTAGAGTCTATCAGGTTAACAGTTAACACTAATTTTCACAGTGGTGTTGTGGCAAAGATCTCCAGCTGAGTGAGGTCCACACTGACCACCAACATCAACCAGGAGACAAGAGTAAAATTTTAGGCAACTCTTACCTGAACCTGTGTGTAGCCACCAGCTCCAACACGCATGGAGCAAAGATGAGCAAGTGGTCCTGGATAATCCGGTCTATGGTACAATGCGGTAATAAAAACAATGACCACTATCATTGAAGTCACTAGGTTTGTTACACAGCAGAAATAATCTAAAGACCAAAGATACTGTTACATTAGTAAAGATAGTGACTCTACACAGAGGGCCAGGCAGCAAAATATATTGGATTGAAAAGTAGGTATCTTTTTGTTTTTGTTTTGAAACAAGGTCTCACTACATTGTAGTCAGATTTTTTGTCCTTCCTGCCAGCTTCCAAATCATGACATGGTGATTTATTATTAATTATTAAAGCTTGGCCAATAGCTTAGGCTTGTCTCACTAGTTTTTATAACTTAATTCATTTCTATTCATCTACATGTTGCCATATGACTCCTGGAATCATGTCTTGTTCCTTCTTTGTCTGGCTGCTGACTCCCCCCTTCTTCCCAGCACCCTTTGTGCCTGAAAATCCTGCCTAGCTATTGATCATTCAGCTTTTTATAACCCAATCACAATGATACATCTTCACAGTGTACAAAAAGATTATTCCACAACATTTTCCCTTTTTGCTTAAATAACTTTAAGCAAAAATAACTGTTTTTAACTTTAACACAGTAAATCTATATATAATAAGTAAAATCATCAGATAAGAATTATAGTCACAACGTTTATTTTATTTGTATTTGACAATTTTGGAGAAAAATACTTCATTATTTATCTTATTTTGGTGAATTTAATTTGGTGTACCTAATTTATATCGGAATTAAGGAAAACTTTAACTATGACTATCTAGTCTTCAACTCCATCAAAGACCCAAGAAGGATATTACTTGAGTAAACAGGAAGTGCAGTGCAAGCCACTTTCATAGCTATAGAAATGACAGAAACAGCTGGTTGCCTAGACAGTCACATAAGTTCCTCTGTATGTTGGGGCATCCATCGTTGGCTTACAGGCCTATGATATCTGACAGACTTTTCTATAAAGCAGGAGTTTTGTCCTACCTTGTTTTGGCAAAGTTAGATAGTCAGGTTTTTTTTTGTGTGTCTTTCTTGATTAGTTTGGACAGCATATTGTCAGCAGTAGAGGCAAGGGCAGCCCCTTGCCCAAATGGCTAGTTTTGCCATATTGAAAGCAAACTCCTTATGGAGTTTCTTCAATGTCCATCATCTTCTATGAAGTGAATTGGTACTGCCATGAGCATACATGTCTCATTGTCACGGAAAGTCTTGTTAATAAAACATTTTAAATGCCATAGTCTATAGGTCTTTGAAGTATTTGAAGACCCATCTATCTAAAAATATACCTGTTTGACATTGAAAACATACCTAACAAGACTACAGTTTGATTCTTATAGGTTACTATTAATGCACATTTCTTTATTATCCTAAATAGTTTGTAATAACAACTTTAAAGGACTAGAAATTTACATTATATTGTTAAATGGGCTGCATAGATACAATACCTTAAATAAGAATAGAAACATATGTACAGTATAAAAATAACCTTAAATTTGTATCTATATAAAAAAATCCATACCAATGTAAAATATTTGAGAATAGTAGTTATTTAAATTCAACAATTCAGCCCTTTATCTCATCATTTTTATACTATATCCCTCCTTTTTTCCTTCAGAAATAAATCCCTGAATCTCACTACTTTGTTTAGCCTTTTTCCTGACCATGACCAATAACAACTTATAACCAACGCCCCTAAAAAGTTACAATGATAACCTATCAAATGACCAAAATCCACCAACCCCATCTTTTGGGAATGTGGTGTTGTATTCTCTAGACTGCTTCCTGTTGTCTGGGAACACTGGCATCTTTAGGAGACCCTGGGAAAATTGGGATAATGGTCAAGTCCTGGAAGAGTTAGCTGTATTATTTGTTGCCCAGTTTCTGTGCAATGAAAAAGTGCAAGGCTTATTTGAAGTACTGGCTGGGGTAGCCTGTGAGGCTCGATTGTCTCAGTCAGCAGCCTTGAAGCTGTTCTGAATGCATAACTCGGAGGAAACTGTAATAGAGGCATTCTGAGAGGCTGGATTACCTGAACTACCCATTTTCATTGGTATCTCATCCCCTTACTCTGAAAACACACAAACATTTAAAGGTAACACATATATCTTCATTAATACAAGTAATACAAGTATGGAATATATGGTATGCACAAGTCGATTAAAGATATTTTTATTCTATGTTTGAGCAGGTAAAATGCATCTGTAAACTTTATAAGTTCATTTAGACTTCCTCCCCCATGTCTGTAGTCAAGATAAGCAGAAGGTCTCCCCAAGTCAAATCTCTATGATATGAGGTCTTTAGGTTATGGTAAGGACTTTTTGGTGCTGAGCAAGGTGGAGTCATAAGACTGAACTCAGTGAGGGAACAAGATTGGACACTGCATTTGAGGTCTTCCTAGTCTACAGGACAAGTTCCAGGATGGCTAGGGCTATGAAGAGAAACCCTGTCTTGAAAAGCAAAATACAAAACAACAATAAAATATCACCATTACTGTGGTATTTTGAATGTAATTGGCCCCAGTAAGCTCATAGGGAGTGGCACTATTAGGAGGTGTGGCTTTGTTGCAGTGGGTATGGTCTTGTTGGAGGAAGTGCGTCACTGTGGGGGTGGGCTTTGAGATTTTCTATGCTCAATGATGTGGAAATGTAAAATGAAATAAACCCTTATTTCCACAGGTTGATTTTGGTCATTGCCTTAGTTAGGGTTTTATTGCTAGCTTGATCCATCAGCTTTAGATAAGAATGTTCATCCAGTCTTACATAAGACATTTACAAAACATGGAGGAGTTACTCTACCATGGCACTGTTAAATATTTATTATTAAATATAATTATAAAATATTAATAATATCTGATATTATGGCACAATTATGAATTGGAATACTATGCAAAAATGACAAATGGGATGAAAGTGATTCTAAAAACTATAAAGTCCAAGAATATATATGCACAGAAAAAAGTCAGGAAAAGTATTTACCAAAGAATTAACAGAAATCAAGTCTCTGGCCAGAAGAGAAAGGGGGGAATATAATGAATATTTTTTCTGATTTACTTACATTTTCAAAGGTCCCTATAACTATCCATTATTTTGCAGGAAGATTTTATTTTTTATTTTTTTGGAAACTAAGGATAAATTATTAAAGCCATTGTCCTGGGTGTTTTTTTCACCAACTTGACATAGCTAGAATCATCTGGGAAGAAGGAGCCTCAATTGAGAAAATGCCCCCACTATTGTCCTATGGGCAAGCTTGTGAGGCATTTTCTTGATTGATGATTGATGTGGAAGGGACCAGCTCATAGTTGGTGGTATCACCTCTGGGCAGATAGCCCTGAGTTGTACAAGAAAGTAGGCTGAACAAGCCAGAAGGATCAATCTAGTAAGCAGCATTCCTCCATGGTCTCTGTATCAGTTCTTTTCTTGAATGTCCAATGTGGTGGTTTGAATAAGAATGGCCCACACAGGCTCATGTGTTTGAATGCCTGGCCCAAGGCGAGGGGCACCATTAGGAAGTGTGGCTTGTTGGAATAGGTGTGGTTTTGTTAGAGGAAGTACGTTACTGTGGGGGTGGGCTCTTAGGTCTCAGATGCTCAAGCTAGTCCTAGTGTGACTTGGTCTCCTTTCTGCTTTTTGTGGATCAAACTGTAGAGCTCTCAGCTACTTCTCTAGCACCATGTCTGCCTAACTGCCACCATGTAGACTATCCAGCTACGATAATGGACTAAACCTCTGAACTGTAAGCCAGCCCTGATTAAACGTTTTCAAGAAATGTTAAATGAAATAAACCCTTATTTCCACAGGTTGGTTTTGGTCATTGTCTTAGTTAGGGTTTTACTGAAGAGATACCATGACCATCCTTATAAATGAAAACATTTAATTGGGGTCACTTGCTTACAGTTTCAGAGGTTCAGACCATTATCACCATGGCAGGGAGCATGGTGGTGTGTAGACATTGTGTGCAGACATTATGCCAGAGTAGTAGCTGGGAGTCCTACATCTTGTAGGCAACATGAAATCAACTGAAACACTGGGTGGTATCCTGAGCATAGGAAATCTCGAAGCCCACCCCCACAGTGACACACTTCCTCCAACAAGGCCACACCTCTTAATAGTGCCGCTCCCTGAGTTTACAGGGGCCAATTACATTCAAACTACCATGGTACTGGTGGTATTTTATTGTTTTGTATTTTGTTTGTCAAGACAGGGTTTCTCTTCATAGCCCTGGCCATCCTGGAACTTGCTCTGTAGACTAGGAAGAACTCAAACTCAGAGATCTGCCTGCCTATGCCTCCCTAGTTAATCCTGGGGTTGAAGGTATGCACCCCGCTGGTTATGGTGTTATGTTTTATCACAGCGATAGAAACCTTTCTTTAGTTTTACCTTAAAAAGATTTACCTTGTGTGCTCCATCTCTTTTCTGTGATAATCACCAAGCCAGTAACTGTCATGTGAGCAACTCCCTTCCCAGAAGGAACTGACACCCAGTAATGATGCCTTACAGTGTTAGAGTGAGCAGATTTAACACTTCTGAATGGTTTCTACCAACATTCTCTCTCTTTCTCTTTCTCCCACTCCTTCCCCCTCCTCTGTGTGTGTGATGCCCGTGGTGGTGTAGAGGTCCGAGGTTAACCTTGGGACACATTCCTCAAGAGCAGTCAACCTTGTTTTCGGCTGGGGTCTTTCATTGGCTTGACTTTCCTATTAGGCTAGTCTGGCTGGCCAGCGAGCTCCAGGGATCCACTTGTCTCTGCCTTCCTAGCACTGGGAGGTACACCCAGTTGTTTTTATGTGCGCTTTGGGTGCAGAACCCAGTTCCTCTTGCTTATGGGCAAGCACTTGTGACCTCAGCAACTGCTTAGCTCCTTTTCTTTCTTGAAGACCACAGTCCTCTAAGTTTATACATTTCCTTTCACTTTGAGATTCTCAAACATCCCAAGACAGAAAACACTTTGTGTGGATAAGAATAGAGGAGGGGAGCAAACCTATTCAGTGGCTACGAGTAGAAGAGCGAGTGACCAAACCTGGGGTTGTCTATGGCCATCTGACAGATGCTCTCATTTCCAGAACAGGTCGGCTCTAGTTTTCCTTTAGTGTGTTCAACCACCTCATCCCTAGTGGGATACAAAGACAACAACCACACCTCAAGTCCCTCAGTTCTCAAATGGGCTGGAGCAGGAAAACTCCCTCACTCTGGCATCTCATCTGGGTGGCTGCAGTATGACGGCAGCTGGGGAGAGTCATCTAGAAGCTTCCTCCATCAATTGCTTGGTGACCAGCCTGTCTCAAGTACAAAGCTAGGAACCATGGAGATTCTCCAGAGACAGGCAAAGGTGAGCCCAGGGTTCATGCGTGTGGACACCTTCCCAGCTGGTAACACTATTTAGGAAGATTTTTGAACTTTTGGGATTTGGAGCCTGATTGGTGAAAACAGACCAACAGTCTGCTCGTTAGCTTCCTGCCTACTCTGATAAACCATGTTATGAGCCTACTGGCACCTTCCGAGCTGCTCTGCTTGTCCATTTTCTGAAGCCTTGAGTCCAAAGGAATCTTTCTTAAGTTGCTTCAGTCAGGTATTTGCCAGAGCAGCAAGGAAAGCCGCTTCACTGAGCCTAGGGGTTTCCACTCAGCCTTTGGAAGTAGACTGTTCCCAAGGTCCTGGGCACATCTGCCCTTTCCCTGTGTGACAGCGTGGCTTCCTGTGCTCCAATGGGGCATCCCATTATAAGTCTCACTGTTCACTGCTGTGGTGGTTTGAATAAGATGTTGTTCCATCCCGCCCCCATAGTATCAGGCATTTGAATAATTGGTCCCCAGCTGGTGGTGCTGTTTGGGTAAAGAGGACCTATGTCACTCAGGGTGGGTCTTGGAGCTTAAAAGGTTCACTCTGCTTCCCGCCTGTGATTCTGATGGAAACTCTCAAGCTTCCAGCTCCAGCCACCATGCCTACCTGCTGCTACCTCTCCCCTATATGATGGAGCCCAAGTAAACTCATCCTCTGTAAGTTACTGGGTCACACATTTTTATCACCATGACACAAAAGTAACTCATATAACCGCTATCAGGACCAAAGGAAGACAGAGCACCTGGTGCTAGGCAGTCCCTAGACTCAGGCCCTGCCAGCCTTGACCATCTACACCTCCACTGCAAACTTGTTTCTGAGGCAGAAGTCCTGATCCTCGCAGGCCTGCCTTCAGCTGTAGCTTCCAGAGACCTGCGCTCGGGCAAACCACTTCACCTCTCCGTTTCTTCATTCCAGGCTTTGCTCTGGGCAACTGTGAAGATTAAATAACTCTGCTTAGCACGACAGCCCACACACAAGAGCCACCATGGTATGAACATCATTTCATGACTACCAAACCCTGATACAAGCACATCAAAAGGCCGGTCACGTAGCTTCCATAAGAGTCTTATTTTTGTCATTGTGTGGTCGACCTATGTGTTTTATATTGAATTACTTCCTTCTGCTGAACTGAGTGGAGTGCTGTATACATGTTCTGTGTGGTCAGGCATTTGTGTACAGGTGGGTGGAAGCCAGAAGTTGATTCAGTCACTCTCTGCCTTACTTTTAGAGATGGATCGACTCACTGAATTTGGAGCTTATAGATTCATTCCTCCAGGCTGTCCGCAGACTGTGAGCTCCCAGGATTTGCCATCTCCACCTCCACGGCTCTACAGTACAGGGAGACACGAACACAGGTTGCCATGGCTGGCTTTTTATGTGGGTGCTGCCTCATCTTGCATGGCAGGTATTTTTACCAACTTGACCATCTCCCCAGTTCCTATTGCCTTTTTAATTTATGACTTCGGATATTTTTGGATTGTTAGTTTCTTGGCTCAATGGGAATCAAAAAGCTTAAGGAGTTCATTTCCCCAAAAGCAAAAATCCACTCGTGATACTCATTTCTCAGTATTGCATGCAATAAAAACTTCTGTAGTTTTCAAAGTTATAGATGGATTAAATATTTAGATGTTTTTCAAATGAGCTAAATATAGAAGTACTAGGAGAAAACAGAGGTAAACATGTCTGCAAGTTGAGATGTATAAAAATCTTTTTTTAAGCACAACCACAAAGGCCAAAAAAACATTAAAGGCAGCGTTCCGGTCTGGGCCCAGCAGAGAGATGCCTACTAAGAAGGCCAATTAATAAGGTGCTAACTGAGAACACACCGTTAACATTCACAAGTGGGTCCATGGGCCAGGCTTGAAGAACTGTACACTTCAGGCATGGAATGCAGTGTAGGCCACTTGTTTAATATGTGAGGGTACGCCCACAGCCAAAGGAACGACTAGTGTCTAGGACAACACCAGGGAGCCAAGACAGCCACCAACAACTCAGTATCAGCGAAGGAGGCTCAGCTGAGGTTTCTACCTGCATTATTGCTGTCACTTAGTAACTACAAAAATGTGTCTTAATGCTTACAAACTGGCATTACATACCAGTACAAACTAACTTTCACACAAAGCTAAAAAGTTTGAGCCAGGTGGTGGGGGCACACTTTTAATCCCAGTACTTGGGAGGCAGAGGCAGACAGATCTCTGTGAGTTCAAGGCCAGCTTGGTCTACAGAGCAAGTTCCAGGACAGGCAGAGCTATGTAGTGAGATGTTGTCTTGACAAACAAAAACAAACAAACGAACAACCTCCCCAGGTCTAAACTTCAACGCATACCACAAATAGTTATTAAAACCATGTGGTACTGGCATTAGGACAGACATACAGCGATGGAAAACATTATGAGCTTAGGAAGAAAACATGTTTAGTCATTCTCGACCAGATGCAAGACTCTATACAGGGAAAGACTATAATGATGTTGGGACACTCACTGTCAAGATACCACAGAATGAAGCTAGGTTTCTACAACTCACACAGAAACTAATCCCGGGTATAGAAAAGACCTAAGTAAGAAGGAAAATGATAAAAAAAAAAAATGGGAGAAAACACAGATATAAATCTTTATGACATAGTTTAGGCAGTAGTTTTTTAGATACACTTGATGCTCAAGCAACCAAGGAAGAAACTAGATAAATTGTAACCTTCATCAAAACCAAGGCTGCCAAGGTCAGAAGTAGTGGAAAGACAACCCTCAGGATGGCAGAAACCATTTGCACACCAGATATCTGCCTATAGGCTAGTAGGCAGAACTCAGGAAAACTAAAGGATCTAGGCAATTCTCCGGAAGTACAAGTGACCAATAAGCATATGAAAAGGCAAACAGGGATGTAACAGAATCATTATGGAAAGGTCAACCAGAGGCAAGCACTCCCCACACCAGGAACTGTGCAACTGTGAAATGGTACAGACAAAACGCTTGGCCATTTCCAGACATCTCACCAGAATTACCACATGGCCCCGCAATTCTGAGGTTTAGACCCGAAGGAATTAAACCCGTGTTCTCACTAATGTGAATGGCAATATTATTCAGAATCGCCAAAGTGAAAACTCCTGAGGGAATTCAGTCCGAGAGCCAAATGTATGGGAAGGCTTGGTCGAACAGGCGTGGTCTTCTCTGGAGAAATGTGACCCCCCCGGGGGAAGGGTCACAGCACAGGATCCCTTGAACTGAGGAGGGCCTGCGGAGGCATGGCTTGGGAACTTCCCGGGACCTTCGCTATCGCCACTGGGAACTAGAGGAATGCTAGTTCTGTGGAGGTAGGCGTTGTAGCCTTGGTTGGTATTGTGAGTATACTCTTTTGATTTGCACCTGTTAATAAATCTGACTTGATCACTGAGTTCCCGCCATCAATACCACTCCTGGTCTCCAGCTGGTGGGTCTGTTTTGAGGGTTGGGAGGCATGGCCCGGCACTGAGGGAAGACTGTGATCAAGTCAAGTAGTAAAGAACCCCACTTCTACTCCATCCCCAGGTTTTACTGGGTCACTTATCTCCAGAAAAGACCCTGTTTATTGGACCAACTAGCCGCATACAATTGGCTATCGGACTGAATTCCCTCAACACAAAACACCAGAGGATATCAAGAAAAACTATCCATAGGACTAACCGTAGGACATAGAGAATTCATGGCAACACACAGATGAACCTTGAAAACATGATGACTAAGTGAAAGGAACAAGATACAGGAGGCTACATGCTGTCTGATTCCGTTGATGAAATGTCTAGAACAGGCAGAGGCAGAAAGCAGGTCACTGGCAGTTCCCGGGGCACAGGGGAAGGGGTGGTGAGTGTTAAATAAAGAACACAGACATTCTTCCTGGAGTAACGGGAGGGATTATCTGATGGAAACAGCTGCCTGAGTGTGCACAGACCAACACGTGGCCTGCACACCTGCAGACAGCAAGTTTGATGCTTGTGACATCTACCCAATGCTGTGAAGACAAGAGAATGGAGCTGCTGGAATTGTCTAAGTACTACTGAAAGAACACAGAGCAATCAAAACAATGACACATTAGCATGGGCACAGAAGACCACTAGGGCTAAGAAAACAAAGGGGACCAGAAAAGGTGGAGAAGGGAGAGACAGAGGGAGGGAGGGAGGGAGGGAGGGAGGGAGGGAGGGAGGGAGGGAGGGAGGGAGGAAGAGAGAGAGAGAGGTTTTAATGAAGTTATCTGGAACAGGCTGGAGTGTCATATGGAGAAACAAACCATAAACCTCTTTGTCACACAGTGCTCACATGATTTCAGCTCTATCACAGACCTAATTTTTTTAAGAGCTACAGAGAAAAACCTGTGACTATGCATTAGGCAAGAATTTCTTAGGACAGAAAGGCTGGAGACAGGAAGAGAACACACTAATAAACTGACATGAAGACAGAACATTTTCAGAGGTTAGCCACAGACAAACATTTACAGATCACCTAACAAAAGATTCGTGCCCCCATGCTGTAACTCAGTAAGGAATATGAGCCAACTAAAAACTGAACAGCCCAATGACCAGAGGTTTACAAAGACCCTCCCCAAACCCAGGAATGACAAGCCCTGGAAACTGATGAAAAGCAAAGAACAGAGCAGATTCTGGAGCAAAGTAGCTCTGCCAGGGTGAGGTAGACCAAACACACTGGGGGGAGTAAAGGGGGTAAACTCTGGTGTAGAGCAGTGTTGGAAACAGGGTTGATGTAGGGGGCACAAAATTAAGGATATCCAATGCGGTCATCAGCCCAAGGACAAGAGACTCCCTTGGAACAGGGACAGGACAGGCAGGCATCCAGAGGTCTGGGGAATGTGGCAGAGTCATACACATTATACTATTCACTAAATGAAGAACGGCTAATAAGAACAGATTACAGGTGTGTACCAATGAGTGTGGCACTGGTGGGAAGTGAAACACAACACTTTGCAACAATTTGGCAACATCTTATGACGTAAACACCACACAACTCGGCAATTTTACCACCAATATTTATTGAAGAAAAATGAAGTTATATGTTCACACACATTGTATATAAATGTTTAATCATTTATTCATAATAACCCAAACTTAAAACAGCTGAGGTCTACACCAATAGGATGACAGCATCTTCATGTAACAGAACATGACTCTGCAGAAAACTGACTCAAGTAACAAGGTGGATGTTCTTCACAGAGCCACGCTGAGTGAAACCACACATGAATAAAACACTGACTTCACCAAGTACATAGCAACACAGAGCAGACAGCGGCGGCTTGAGCTGAGTGGATAGGTGGGAAGCTACTCAAGGGACATGAGGTAACGCTGAGGATGATAGAATGGTCTCTATTTTGGTTGCATAGAAAAGCCACGTAGGTGCATTTCTGTCCAATTCTTTAGGTGCTATTCCCCACGGGTGTTTCTGTTATATGTAAAATTTTAAGTCACTAAAGCTGCTCTGAAAAAGAACCAGTCTGATCAGGACACCATTGCTCTTGCTGAGGAAACGGGGCCACCACGTCTGCCTGGCATCCGCAGTGCACACGCTGGCTCTCAGTAGCACAACAGTCTGGTATATGAGACCACTGTCCTGGGCAACAGCCCTCCCTTACTCCTTCCAAGACCCAAGGACACATGCCTACTCAAGAACAGTGTTTCAAACCTATTGCTTTCTGAGATGGTCTAGTTATGTAGCTTTAGCTGCTCTGGTCTTTACCATGGAGCCCACATTAGCCTCAAATTCACAGCAAGCCTCCCGTCTTCGATTCTTGCGTGTTGGAACTATAGGCATGTGTCCAGTTTATTCTTATGGCTGCTCTATTTTATTCCCAACCTTTTTGTTATAAAGAGCAAATATCGGCTCCCTGTCTGCCCCCATCAGCACAGCTTCACACGCTCCTCTGCAGGATGAGCTGAAGGCTCATTCCGTGACTAACACAGGCTGGGGCAGCTTTTTCTGTCTCGCTGGAATGCAACATTTGTTTTAGAGAACAGGGTCTTGTGTAGCCCAAGCTAGTTTCTGGCTATGTAGAAAGGAGGGTGACCTTAAACTACTGATCCTCCTGCCTCCACTCCTAAGTGCTGGGATTAGGTGTGTGCTACTAGGCCAGCTAGCGATACTATTTTTAACTGCTATGGTCCTTGTTCCTGGTAACTTCTTGTGTTCTGGGTGCTTCTGGGAACTCTGACTCACTAGGGTCACCGATTCAGGGCCAAGAGAGAGATGTCAGTGCTCAGTCTTGAGGGTAAAGCTGAGTTTATTAAATGTGAAGAAGATAAAAGCCTGCAAGTCAGAGGACTTTTGCTCTGGAGGTAAAAAAGGTTTTGAGGAACCTACTAAACTTGGCTGTGCAAAATAAAATGTTGGAGCCCTGACAAGTCACTTATTCCTTACCACAGGGGGAGGATTTATAACATCACCAAGAGCAGCTTCTCAACATTCATCAAGAGATGTTGACTTAATAGGAAGAGCAGATGAAGAGATGTCAAGAGCCTGGCTGCACAGGTCTGAGGTCTCTTGAACCTATTCCAGTATGGACACCCAATAGGACCACACTGCAAAGATTAGCCTAGAGTCCATGTGGTGAGGCTGAGGCCTTGACAGATTTAAAGAGCTGCCCCTGCATTCCCTGTTGCCTCTCGAGTCAATCTTATGCTCGGCCAAGTTCTGAGAAATTACTGACTCACAGGCATCAAAAGGCACAAACATATGACATGCCTTTCCCAGGGCACAGTTTAACCTGAAGTAACTCCCTTCAGCTGGACACTGGAGCACAAGACCCCTCAGCAACCTGGACAGTGGCCTCAATAATATTTAGACTTCACTACTTCTAGACTGCTCCCCACACTAGGTCATGAAGTCTATTTTGCAAATGAGTATTTTGTGGATGAGCTTAAAGGCATCAAGCATAAACATGGTAAAATCAACTACAATTAGATGGTCAGGAATATGGCCAGGTAGAACTTGAGAGGTGATACATCTAAAAGGAGCTCATGAACAACTCTGGTTAATCAGACCCCAAGAACCCTTCAGCTCCTGTGCAGGACAACAAGCTAATCGAAGCCTGAATAGAATCATCAAAAGCTGCAGCCACACTGAAGGCCAGAGTTGTCCGTGAAAATACACAAAAACCCTAATTTTGCAAAGGGTTTTCAAGCTCTTTTGCTGAAGTTGACACTATTTCCATCTAGTCCCTATACAGAGCAAGAGCTGCTCACGTGCAGCTGCTAAACAAAACCAGCTCCAAATGAGGTCAAGGTCTTACCAAGCCTTCAGAACTATCCAGGTACAAAAAGTCAGAAAACACTTCTGAGGGAGTTGTCTGAACCTGGACTTTCCAGGACAACAGCCACTGGTCACTTAACTGCTGAGCACTGAGAACAGGGCTGGTTCCAGATAGATCTCAGAGATGGAAAACAGAAAACCAAAAGCCTAGTGATTTATCAGTTGGGGACTTTTTGTCAAATCAATTACATGGCAAGATGGATCTGTATGTCTGAGTAGTCTAGGGCAGTCTATGGTTGTGTTCTAACAACAGATGAACTATATGCCATCCTTGGTGTACAGAACCTGGATATCTGGGTGGTGATTAGCCTTACACTTCTTTGGAGAGTTTCACTACCTATCCCTGGCTGGCCTGTTGTAGACCAGGCTGGTCTCAAACTTAGAGATCTTTTTGCCTCTGCCACCTGAATGCTGAGACTGAGGGTGTGTGTGACCACACCTGACCTAACACTAAACATCTCAGGCATTAACAAGCTACCAAGGGCTCATGATATGCAACTGTTTATTTTCCTAAAGTTGTTTTACACTATGGCCAACACTATGTTCTGATCACTCAGCTCCCAAAGGACCAAGTATATCAGGAATAGTAAAAAGTCAAATTTATTTTATTGGGAAGGTATTTTTTGGTTATAGTCTATCTGACTCCCGTAACATAGTAAGTTCAAGAGCTCACAAAATATTATTAGGAGTAAAGCACTATTTGACAAAATTTTAAGTTTATATTAGCATAAGTACTGCAGACATTTTTTTTAAAAAGCATTTTATGTGAAATATATAAACCTAGGGGATTTTGTCATCTTGGGATATATCTCTCGGGATAGATACCACTGTTTCACAGGTCTGGCCTGTGACTTCCTGTCCTCTGAAGAGCAATCTGTTGTGGTGTTGCCATGGATGTGCTGTTAGACTAGATCATCAGTAGGCTGCCTCCTTGACCTGTACTCTAAGGCTGCTGCTCCTCCAAGCCTTTACCAGTCCTTTCTGTCCTTTGTTTAACAGCAAAGACCATGAAACAGCAACCTGTAGCCTTCTGGTCCTTCTACAGAGCACAACCCAATCTGCCTTTAAGAGCAATCATCACCAGGATATAGATGTGTACCCAAACCAAGTTGTACCTTTGCTTTTCATTGTCAAGATCTGAAGTCAGGCACAATGGAAAGGAACCCAAGACAAAACTCTCAAGAGTGTTTCAGGGCACAGGTTGGCACTCACTAAGCAAGGGTCAGAGCAACAGGAGCTAAGGCAATGGGGCTTCAAGAGAGGTCCAACTTAAGCCAAGCTAAATAACTCCGTGCCCCTCACTCTCGCAGTTAGTGCTGGCAATGTTTGAAGCCCTAAGGCACTGTGACCCTGAAGCAACTGCATGTATTCGTTTCTGGCTTTGTGCTCAAACCTCTATCCAGTCCTCCACCTCAATTCATTTTCATACGTACGCTCCTTATTTATGGCTCTTTAGGATATTCCTGGCAGAATCAGATTTCCCTAGGTACTGTCTACCTTTCACGATATACAAAAAAGACAAGGAGCTGTCCCACCAGCTCTCTACGCCTTTCTGCAAAGATGACTGCTGAGGGGAGTCAACTTTCCTTCTTAAGTTTCCAGTCCTCTTGCCCTCCCTTCCCTTTACTTCCCGCTCATCTCTCGAGTTACTATAGATTTCCTAGCAGGCCTTTCTGCCTCTAGTCTCCACTTTCCCAATCTGGAATGTAAGCAAGGCTGTCTTTTTCCTGTGGAAAGTCCTCTAGTCACAGCTAGACACACACATGCTGCATGAGCTACTGTTTGCTTGCCTCCCTAGATAAAGTGAAGGCTGATTTTCTCATTTTCTGTCTACTGTACAAGTCTCTTTGCGCACTCTTTCCAGAGCTGGCCGTCTATCTATTCTTAAAGACCTAATCACGCGCTCATCTCTTCTGAGTCGTATTACATAGTAATGTCTGCTACAGCTCATTACTTACTCTCCAGTGTGCAACAGTAACTTAAATTAAGCTCCCAGGGGCCAGCTGACTTTCATTACTATGTTCCTAGTTCCAAGAAGCATGGAATCAAAAGCTGCTTAATGTAAAGTTGTTCAAACAGCACTTTCACCAAATGATGAGAATGGAAATCAGAACCCACGATGCTCTCTGTTAATCCATGGCTTCTTCCAAAACACAAGTTAAGATCTCAGATGTTACCATCATACTTCATGGTAAATGTATTATAAAAATCATAAATGGGTACAAATGTTTTTGTTTAGTAATCAACATTTATGTATATTACGTATCTGACTTGGAATACATATACCTTCTTATTAATACAAGAGTCCTGATATCAGAAGACCAAGGCAAGGCACAGAGAATAAAACCCATGGCCAGAGATGCCTAAGACTAGGAGGTCCAGCCCCAAAGCCTAGTTTCTTAATCGGTTCTACAGAACCCAATGTTGTTTATATCTTAAAAACTGCTTCCAAAAATAAAGGCAAGTTATGAAACAAATGAAGTCTACAAAGTGTGACTACACACTCACAGAGCACCCTTCCCAACAGGGCTCCAGCTGTACTTCTATGATAATGTTAAAGGTTTAGATCAGGTATTCCAAAGGACACCTTTACTTATAGTCACGGGAAAACACATACCTTTGTCCATTACCATAAGCTTATGAGAAATGTTCATACTTTTAGATCTAGCTTTGCTATTATGGGTAATAAAATAAAGAGGCCGTAACATCAATTACAGCATGGCAACTTTTCAGCATTCAGATATCTGTTCTATCGCAATGCACTGTCGACTTAAAGATAACAGGCAGGGCACGACGACTTCCTTTCAGAGCACTCTTTGTTTTCTACTTCTAAAGAACAGGAGTTTAACAAGATCATTTGGAAATTTTATTTATTAAACTATCAATGATGAACTGTTCCGTTTCTGTTGAGATCACACTAATACAGGCTGTTCCTAATACATTTTCTCTAGTTCCAGGGCCTTATTTAACAAGAACAATAAAATACTTTCTGATAGAGGAAATAAAGAGGTATTATAGAAGAGTTGGGGAACCAGGAGCAAATCAATGGAGACAAATATTGTGATTTTCAACCAAAGAAACCCGCATGACAAGTCACCTGCAGAGACATACAGCGACCACTAATCGGTGCCACCAAGTCCGATGCTCTGTTGTTTCTTCCCAGACCAACGTCTCCTGACTGTGCTATGTACAAGCAAACACTCTAACAAGACTACAATCAAACTCTGAGACAAGCTCTCATTTTGTAGTTCAGGCTGGTCTCAAACTCACTGTGTAGCCCAAGCTGGCTTCAAACCTGTGATCCTCGCCTCTGCCTCAACCTCTCAAGCATACCAGGTATGCACGTGGTTGGCTAATGAAGGAAACATTTCTGGTGCCAGTTACAGCTGACAATCGGCAAGCAGTTGCAAAGTTTCCCAAATAAATGATCGGTACATGTCAACTCCAACATACTAAATCAGAAATGTCTCCTCCGTGACAGGAGAATGTCACTATGTCTGTCCAATCTTGAGATCCTCATGGCCCAGGGACAGAGCTAAGAAACACACATGCTAATAAACGGTATAGTATCACATTCTTCATTTGTGGGGATGCTAGTTCATGCCAATTGCTCTTTGCTTCTCCATAAACAAAGAGACCAATACAAATAAAACAATCTTATTTTCAGCCACTGGTCAAAAAATTAGAGTCTGGACATCTAGATGACAACAAAGCTGTGAGGCCACTGACAGTGGATATTCAATGAAACCAGATATTAACATTTCTGGTGTTCAAGGCCTTTTAAGGTCTCACAGAAAGTCCACAGACTTAGGAGATCAGGTATTTCCCACTTAAGACAGAGAACTCTTTGATTTACATTTTTTACTATTTCCTAGTTTAAGCACATTTACGGAATATGGTAAAGAGTATTAGTTGGGTACATAACCACCAAGGATGCCTTATCAACAATTTCAGGAGTGGATCACTACCAGAAGTGCGCGGAGCAGCCACCATTCAGATCCAGCAGATGTGAGGAGGAGAAAGAATGGGCAGTGAAACAGGTAAGGTCACTGTAGTCATATCATACAGCTAAGAAAATATTACAAGTGACATATTTTAGGAAAAATAAGAGAATGGGCTCCGAAGTACTGACATGCTAAAAGTTTTAAAGTTAAAATATCTGTACAGTGATTGACGAGGGGCATTTCACACTTCATCTCTTGCTGCCAGTGAATGCCGAGTTTACACCAGGGTAAACCAAACCCACAGGAAAATGGCTGAAGGCGCCAGAGCGCCTACAACCAGCAAATGGCACTGCTGACAAGAGCACCATTTGCCTCTAAGTAACTTTGTGTGCCCTGACGATTGGCTCTGGTTTAGATGGAACCCTCCTCTGTGAAGCATAAGGCTATCTGGTCATAAGGCCAATGCGCAGTGCAGTTATCAGTCAGGCTACAGACACACCTCTTCTTCAATTGTGAGAGTTAGTGCTCTGCTCACCGTCGGCTCACTGCTGGGGACATCCTCTTACTTCACGCAGGATGGTACAGGAAAGCAGGTACTATTTACACTGACTCCATGATCCCTTTCGCTGAAAGGAACATGCCTATGTCTTGCTGTAACATATTAAAATGATTGCTTTTGTTTGTTTGTTTGTTTTTGAGACGGGCTAGCCTAGAACTCACTCTGCAGGCCAGGCCAGCCTGGACCTCGTGGTAATCCTGTTTCCTGAGTGCGTGCCTGTGAAGCACCACGCCCAGTGGGATACGAGCGCTCTGAAACCTCAGCACACCCAGACTTAGAACTACAGCGTGAAATAAGGTCTGAACAGGCACTGCCACTCCTGAGCGCTCACTCAGGTGGAAACAGCTTTGCTGGGTGTGCTGCAGCACTGCTCAGGATTGTCCTTGTTTTTCTGGGCTGCATTCTAGTGTCTAAAGGGGTGGAAACCGAATTATTATGTAACAAAGAATGCAGAAGAGAGCCCAAACCTATACACTCCAGTCAACATGACTTTACACTGGCTTCTGTTGTCACATAAAACAAGTCAGGCAGAGACCACTGCTTATTAACAGTCAGAAACACTCTTCTTAAAACAATCATGCAGTCTGATTAGTAGCTTGGTTTGAAAATCATTATGTCTATTGCTCTAGAGAGGGTCAAATAAAGTGAATGGATTTCTAAAGAGAACAGTGCTTTCTCTTAAATATCTCGGTAAAGAGGAAATGAAAAGCCAGGTTAAAGAAGAAAATAAATGGCAACAGATTCATTATGGACAGAGTGGCGCTAGAGAAACCCAAGCATGTGCCTCCTCCTCCATACACGTGCAACCTTATCCCAGGAGCATTTACAAAGACTCTAGGAGGGGTGATTGGCTGGGTGAGGCCCCCAGTTTTGATTCCATCGCCATAGTATTTGCTATCAGTAGTTTCAGGTGAATATTCGGATAGCTAACATAATTTTATGACTGATGCTACTCAGTGTCCGCACACAGACAGATAAATATTATAAGCAATGCTATATAAAGTCTCACATATATAACATTCCTAGAACAGGAACTCTGAACAGAAACTGGAACATCTGAGCTTCTCTCTTTTCCTCTATTTCTAAACTGTTCTCTATAGGAAATCACTGCAAACAAAATTTAAAGTAAAAATGCTAATTTTATAAAATTTGAGAAATAAAAAGGCTGTTATAACGCATTTCAGTAAATACTGTCCAGACAAGCACAGTCCGTCCGTCCGTGTCCTCGACAGGGCAGCACTGCGCTCTGACCTCACAGCCAAGGCACGGGAGCCGTCAGGACCGCTGGAGGACAGGATGAAGGAAGGGCGAACTGAGGAGAGACGTCCAGGAAGCTGAGCTTGACACAAAGCAGGTCACCTTCCAGGGGATTCTAAATATTAATTACCACAGCTTCTCTCCAAGAAGAGAAGACAGCAGACATAATTCTTACCACAACAATATACCAGTAGTAGAAAGCAAAGCAATTATTCACATTCTAAGAGCTTGGGAAAAATCAGAGAGAAGAAGAAAGCTTACAGACTGAAAGATGAAGTGAAATGGATTCAGATTCAGATTTCATATTAGCAGAAAAAAAAAAAAACTTAAGGAAAGAAAATTTCCCCCGAGGGAAGAGTAACTTCCTACAACTGGCTGAAAAAAGGCAGCTACAGAGCTGTGCTGGCAGCTGCCACACTGAGGTTCTGGGTGTCTGACCACTGACCGTAACAGCCCACGGCTGAACCGCAGGAAAGCTCTATCTAGTCTACAACAGGAAAGCAGTGCAGCGCTTCCCATTATCTGGGAAGACCCCCCACCCCCTGCCCTTCTGCCCTTGCCCTTCTGAAAAAGAGGCAGCAGAAGCCACAGGGCTGGGGACAAATAAGAGGTACGAGTAGCAGCATCTGAGAAGCACCCACTTCAACCCCCAGGGCAGCTCAGCAGGGCAGCAGGACTGTGTGGCATGGACTAGATCGGGAGCAACATTCTCCTGAGGACACCAAATGTGAAACCTACTTGTAATATTCTGATATGTTTTTAAAAAAGACATCCACTGTTGCAGCCTGACAGCACTCTTCCAGTATTCTTAACCATCAGATGTATTTTGGGGGAATATTTATTCACATAATTTTGCTTAATACAGTTCTTTCTACAAAGACTGAATTTAAAAGTATCCACAACATTTTCAATTACAGTAACAACACATTAATAAATTATAAATTAACAAAATCTTTATATTTGCTTAAAAATCATTTATCAAATGCTAACTTCCAGATTATCTGGAAAACTAAAAATGCAAGTTGCTAGAAATCTGGCATCCCAATTATAATCTGATTTTTAAAAGTATATAAAATGTCCCTCAAATTACTACAAGTCCCACTGCAGATGTGTTTATTTCACCCTTTTCATAAGGTATTAAATTTACAACTTGCTAAACATTTTACCAAACATGGGAAAACTGCCTGGCAATGCAAAGCACAATGAAGTAGTTACACAAAAGGAAGAAAAGACCCCTGTTAGGACAGTCACTGCGGCCCCAGCATGAAGACCTGCAAATCTAGACTTTTCAAAGTTGCATAGCTGCAAGATGGTCACTGCTAACAAGCTATTGCGCAGTTTTATTTAAAAAAACAATGTATTTCAGAAACTGCAATTCAGCAGACAGTTCTACATTTAATTAACTAAAATGTAATTATGTAACTTGATTTACTCTTTGGATGGCATTTTTATAATATTAAACCTTTAATTCAAACTACTAGCATATTTTAGCTTTCCTACCCAGAAGTCTATTTTTCACACATGGGGGGAAAGGAAGAACTTAAGATTATCCTCTCCATTCACAGAATATTATACTGTTTTGATTACATTTCTTGGTTTCACATTGAAAAGTTTGTAAAAACTAAATTGGGTGGTTTTCAAGTTAAGAATAGGTGAATGCAAAAACATTATGCTGGGGAAAATAAGAAGTCCCCAAACTAAAAACAAACAGACAAACAAACAAACAAACAAAACAAACACAATAAAACAGCAGCTCTACAGAACTTAATAAAAAGTAAATCAACTTTGAAATTAGTTAACTTTGGCGTCCGAATACAAAATGTTTATCAGTATCATCTACGCAGTGACTAGTACAGGATGTGCAGCATTTTCAAAGTCCCTGTGTGTCCCTTATATGCAAGTTTGGTGCACTCAAGCTCTGGGGTCCAGCCACCTCTGGACCACCGAGTGTCACAGAACTCAGCCTGGGCTGAGGAAGCCTGCACTTTTCATTGTTTTTTCCAGAGATAGATCTTCAAATCTTCCAGATTTCTCAAGCATCTTGAAAACACAAGAAAACCTGCATAAAAATAAATTATTCTAAGTCATGATCAATATGGTAACAATAACAGAAATACAGCACCCATTCTCCCACGAAGAGATCTTTATTATTGTGATCTTTCATACTACCATTTTACTACTTCAGAAATTTATAAAGTTATTATTCTGTACAACAAACCAAGAAACAGAATGGTCAGTTAAAGCTTAACATAGAAGAAATCAGCAAAAACTTAAGTCATTCCTTTTTCACAGTAAGTGCTTAAGCACACACATGAACACACACACACACAAAATCACACACACCCTCTCAAACTTAAAATCATCTCCTCAAATAAAAGCAGCAAGCAACTTCATAATTAATGAAGACTGAACATATTCATATCTCTATTTTGGAATAGTAATTATTAAATTCTTATGTTGTTGATATAATGCAGGGTCTTTGCTACTTAAAAGAAATATTCTGTTAGTTTAGATTTCTGCAGGCAGCTGTGTAGAAAGATCAAGCTAACCCATCTAAGTTCATCTCAAAGCTCAGTTGTTATCTAAGGTTGACAGAGATATGCTAATGACCATGAGAGGGATGTGTTCCAAAATCCCATGAGCTCACTGTGACATCAAAGAAAAAAGTGCAGTGATGAGACCATGAAAGAAAAAACTAGGTCTGCTGTGGTCTGCTGTGGTTTTAGGGTTTGCTAATCTCCATCACGAAAACATAAGAACCCTTCAGGGTCAATGACCACTTTTCTGCCATCCAAGGACACCTGAGGAATGATCAAAGACACTCTGTCTTCTGGCCCCTTGATCTAGGACTTTCCAGTGAGCAAGACACTGAGCAAAGAGATTTTGTTCACCACCAGCCACCTCAGGTACTTTGTTAGATTTCCTTGACTGCACTAGAACAGACTAAAAGGAGCATAATTCTCTGCAGTTTAAAGATTTAGGGATATACTTTACCATGTTAAACACTAAATACCTTTTTCTGTAGCTTAGCCTCACTCAGAACTTCCACCACCATGCCCAGCAAAACTTCCATTTTCTTAGCACTGTTTTTTTGTTTACTATTTCTTTTAAAATGGTTCAGTAATTTCTCATAACGGTATTGACCCAGACACAGGACAACACACAACAGTATTTCAAAGCATCCTTGCCATCAGAAAATGTTTTAATGTTGGGGATACAGCTCAGTGGCAGGGTACCACCTAGCCGGAAGAGAAGTTTAAGTTCAAGCTCTAAAACAACAACAGGATACATATTGGGACTGGAATGTACCTCAGTGTAAACTGCTGGCATGTACAAGACCATGGGTTTGATTTCCAACACCATAAAACAATAAACAGTAAAATCTCTATCTTTCCAACAGTGAAATAAAAACACAGATGCACACGTGCCCTGACACCACCTCACTATCCCACTGCTCGGCACCACAAATCTTACTTTCCCATCTGTACTTAGGGCCTACGGAGACCCCAGCTGATAGCGGCCCCATCTCCAGTGCTTTTGCTTTCACGTGTACCCAGCTGCAGTTCTCACTTCTGAATCTGTTAAGTTATCCTCACCAATGCTGCAAACAAGTTTCTTGAGTACATCACCTCAATGCCTAGACTTCTAAAGAGCAAGAGATACTAATGACAACATTTATTTATTGTCTGTGGAGGTGGGCACATGGGCGGAGGTCATGGAGAACAACATGTGGGAATTGCTTCTCTCCTTCCACTCTGCGGGTCCCTGGGATGGAATACCAGTTACTAGGCTTGGTGACAGGCAACTTTACCACTGTTCTAGTTAGGGGTCGTCATTGCTGTGATGAAACACCATGATCAAAAGTGAGTTGGGTTGGGGAGAAATAGTGTCTCTGGCTTATACTTCCACAGCACTGTTCACCACTGAAGGAAGTCAGGACAGGAACTCAAATAGGGCAGGAACCTGGAAGCAGGAGCTGATGCAAAGGCCATAGAGGGTGCTGCTTACTGGCTTGCTCGGTCAACTTTCTTATAGAATCCAGGACCACCAGCCCAGGGATGGTACCACCCACAATGGGCTGGGCCCTCCCCCACTAATGACTAATTTAAAAAGTGCCCTACAGATTTGCCTATAACCCAACCTTATGGAGGCAATTTCTCAATTGAGGCTTCCTCTTCTCTGTTGACCATAGCTTGTGTCAAGTTGACATAAAACTAGACAGCACACACAATGAACAGCACCTTGCTAGCCTAAAGCACAAGAAATTATGCAAGGATAGCAGAGAACAAGACCCTAGACCTTCTAGTTTAATTGCTGCTCAGCAAGTCTACTGCTGGCTATAGTGTCCGCTCCTTGATCATGAGTCTCTCAGTTCTCTGAAGGATTACAAGATTAGCTAAATGCTTCATATTTAAAGAGAGAAACTAAGTTAACCTTATTTTTTTAAAGCTAGATGATGCCTTACTTTAATTTACCTTATGGGACATATATTAAAGAGAGTCATCATTTACCTAAATTCACTAAGCATTTTCAAATAAATTCACTCAGCAGAACAAACTACTCTCCATTACTATTGCAGTGTGACGCATCTGCCTATTACAGATACAAATACATTTTATTTACAACATGCTAAGGATGGGAAGGAGAATGGCTAGTCACATGATGTAACTTTTTGAAGGATATGTTGTCTAATCATCTCAAAATCGCTAGTCATCAATGTCTGAAGAGCTGGGTGCAAACCAGCACAAGACTATGTGTCCTCAACAAGTCACCTTTCCCAGCCGCTCTAGCTTCCTTCTCTGAGCACTGAGCAGTACCACGCTAACAGCAAACAAGTAGTGGACAGAAAATGACACCAGCACACAATACTTCCGAATGACCGGAATTATATTACCTAAGAAAACACCTGGGACAATGCTCAAGCACATAGATTAAACTCTTTTTGCAGTCTGGAACTTGCAATGTGCCTTGTTTCTTTTTATCTTTCATGTGTGAGACTGTGTGTGTTCATGTGCTCATGTGTGGCAGCCAGAAGCTGACAAGTCATGTCCTCCTCAACTGCTCTCCACCCTATATTTTGATATAGGGTCTCTCACTAAATCTGAAAGTGGCCAACTAGGCTAGACTAGGCTAGGCCAGGGAGCTCTAGGTGTGGATCAGCTGCCCACTGATGGGTTCTGGGATCGGAGCTCAGGTCTTCATGCTTCCCTGGCATGCCCTTCTGAAAAGGAGGCAGCAGAGGCCACAGGGCTAGGGACAAATGAGAGGTACGAGTAGCAGCATCTGAGAAGCACCTACTTCAAGCCCCAGGGCAGCTCAGCAGGGCAGCAGGACCTTGCGGCCCTTTTTAAACTACCTGATTCAGAAGAAAATGACTTGCACTAAGTTGTGCAGATACAACACAAAAGCTCCGATGAGTGTGATACAACTTACTTTTTAAATCATGGGACTTAATCTCTCTGACCCTTAAAGAACGTTCTGGAAAATGTGGTCATGATATGTACCTCACTGTTTCCTCCCAGTATTAAACTGTAAGTAAATAAACAAACGTGTTTTTAAGTATCAAGAGTATTCTAGTTACTCAATACCTAACTCTACTCAAGAATCAAAATAGCTGCTTTTAATTTTAATTAAGTAGTTTTTTTGCTGATGTTTTGGGAGTGGTTTTTGGTGATGGAAATTAAACCCAGGGCTTTTGACAATCAAGTCTGTATCCTAACACTTAGCCTCCTTAGTATATTTTTAAATGTGAGTTTTTATATAGTAGTCTTACAAAATACCTAGAAAACATACACAGAGACGCACAGAGAAATGTGCCTCCGTGAATGATTGGATGAATGACAATTAGAGCTAAGGACCCGAGGAACAGATAGGTCAGCAGCGAAAGTCATAACTTCAAAACCTGAGTTCTGGGACCTACATGTTAGAAAGGCAGAACCAATTCTTGCAGGCAGGTTGTCCTCTGATCTACACACACATGCCAAGGCTTGTGCATAATCACATGCTGCAGGCCTGTGTGGGCACAGGAACACACACACACGCACACACACACACACACACACACACACACACACACAGTTGAAAAACTGAAGATGAAATAGTAATTCAAAATAAGATTTTATAAATCAATTAAAACAAAAAAGGGACAAATTACCCATGACACAGGAATCAGATGCTTAATCTGAAGGGTGCTCTGGACAAGATCTATTTACTTCAAACCATTCATCTATGCAGCTAGAAAAGAACAAACCAGAAAAGTATAAATCCCATGTTTAATCACATCCTATAGTCATAATAAAAATATCAACTACTTGACTTTAGTGTCTTTGGAAAAAAATCACTATCTTTAATGATCACACCTGACAAAAACAGTAAAAGATGTTAAATATACTTCAGTTATTTTACATTATTAAAGGGGAAAATCCTCAAACAATTATGCTATGACATACTTTCAAACTCAAAAAGAGTAATTATTACCTTAAAGAACTACCATTTCATTAATATTCAAGAGTTAGAAAAACATCTCCTTTTCAATAGTTACACATAGGCCTGATCAGTTTGCCTATCAATGCAATAAAATTAAAATGTTTTAAAATTACAATTCTTGACAATATTGTATAACATTTAAAAATTCCATGTTTATATGTGATTATTGAACCTTTAGCTCCACCTTGCTCTGCAGTCCATATATATATATATACAGACAAAGAAACCCGAATCTATTTGTATTTATAGAGCATTCATGATCTTTCTGGAAATTCTGCAGAGGGTACATACAATTATCTTCTTCCTTTGGGTTTGTGTATGTGTATGTATGTGTGCACACGTGTGGAAGTCAAACATAACCTTGGAGGTTATTCCTCAAGTACTACCCATCTTTTTTTAAACAAACAAACAAACAAACAAACAAACAAACAAAAAAACAAAACAGGGCTTGCTACTAGCCAGGAACTTGCTAGGTTGGTTAGTGAGGCTAGCTGTCCAATGAGTCCCAGGGATCCACCCAGCTCCACCTCCTTAGCACAAGACTGGAAGTGCTAGTCACCACACCAGTGAGCTTCTGTGTGTGTTTTCCAAGGACTGAACCCAGGTTCTCATTCTTGCAAGGCAAGCACTTTATTGAGCTATCTTCAAGCCCATAATTACTTTCCAGTGCTCAGTTAACAACAGAGTCCAGTTTTGCAGTCCCTCTTCAAGTGCTCTCGGTTGTGACGGGCAATGGCTGCTGCACTATCAGCACAGATGGAACACATTTCCCTCACTGTACAAAAAAATTTTCCTTCACTGTCCCAAATTCACAGAACTGTGACAAATGACAACACTGATGTCTTCAAAGGACAAGTAACTCGGCCAGCAGTGTGTGCGTCACTAAAGCAGGACGCAAACTGTTCTGAGTTCTCACTGGAGGCACTGTTAATTCCTGCATGCTCTACAGTCAGGTCAGCTAGTATCCTCAAGGGGAAATGAAGACAGGCCATTCTCATACTCTGATGAAAACACTAGAAAACTGTAAATGACCTCAATAATCATTCATATCTTCTAAGTGACTAAAGTAACTCCTGATACCACTCAAATATTTGCTTTAAATATCAAACCCTAATTTGATTATGACATGTTTTCAGTCTGGACTGTACCACTGCACCCTAAAAGACCTCCCATCTACAAAAATACATCTTAAAACAGAATGCTCCAGTGGTGGTTACACTCGTAGTCCACTGAACAGCACTTATGCAGTCTAAAGTGGGTTCTTCCTTTATTAGCCATGTAATCTGGGCTCATTATGAGAAGGCAATAAATAACTCCAGGTCCCATTTCATGTGAACTAATATCAACCCACATAGTTTCTATTGTAAACTACCTCATTAGTTGTTCAGACTGTGATACCCCTTTCTCCTAGCAGCTCCAACAGGAAATCAGTATTCTAAATTTAGTACTTTTTATTCTCAAGCATTTTCTTACCACATAACTCTAAAGGCATGTATTTTAAAAACACACAGCACTGTCCCATGTTTAAAAACCTAAATCAGTGCTACCATAATATTATTCCTTATTTGCCTTCTTCTTATGTGCTTTTAAATTTGTATCCCGTTATGTAAGTACAGTACATGGATTTGATGCCACAAGCCTATAAATCAGAGTTGCTTGGGTTGCTGAGGCAGGAGGATTAAAGGCTTAAAGAAGACACGATATACTGTTTCAAAATAAACGACGACAAGTGTGCGACAACTTGTCCATCTGTTCTTCTGTTATAGACAGTCCCAGTTATCTCTCAACAGTCTCTGAAAGGCCATGCAAATTATAAATTCATCTTGTCACTAATTACAGTTTGAATTGGCTTTTTAGAAAGTCACAGTAAGGCTTTTTCAGTGCTGGCTCACATCCTGGTTTAGATGCCTTCTTTCCTCTTGGTCTTAATTTTGGGTAGTAGCTGCTGTCTCTAGACTTGAGAGAATGACTGACTTGTGGCATATACACTGTAACTACAACTTCAATCTTCTTTACTGAATTAAGAGCTAAAAATTTTCATTTTAAAAATATTTTATCATAATTTATTTGTGTGTGTGTGTATACACGCTCTGGTGACCATGTGGTAGCCAGAGTCCATGGGAGTGAGTTCTTTTCTTCCACTTGAGGGTCCTGGGGATCAAACTCAGGCTTGGAGATGAGCACTTTTACCCACTGAACTATCTTACTAGTACCAATTTTTTTCTTTTTCTTTTTTTAATGATTTATAGTTTTTTTCTTACTATTGTTTGGGTATCTTAGTTATTATATATATATGGGGTGGGGTCAGGGATCTGAAACAAGGTCTTGCTGTGTTAATCACAAATCCAAGACCTTTCTGCTTCAATCTCCTAAATTCTGTAATCACAGGTAGATACTATCATGTCTGGCAATGTATAGTGCTTTTTAATAAACTTTTCACAAAATCTTAAAGTAAAAACGTTTAATGGTAAAAATCTGATTAAAGGCAGACCGTGCAACATAACTTGTTACCAGAACAAAGACATGTTCATTTCTAATAAACACTGTACTTCTGGAACGTAATGAGTTCAGTGTCATATGTACTTCATGGCTTGTTGTAATCAAGTGTGCTCTGTTTTGCAGCTCTACAAAGTAGCACTTGTGGTGCTAGAAAAGGTATCACATGGACCAGAGTAATTACCAAGTCACTACGCTATCATTTGCTGTCTGCAAATTGCAAGCATTATCTGCTCTAGCAGTTAACCAAAAGACTGCATGCTAGTTCAAACACAAAACTGTTGTCATGCTAAAAGTCATCTCCACTACGAAGTCTAGTTTCTACCGCTACTGTAATTTTTAATAGCCACAATTTTTAATAGTCAATATCAACCTTCTAAGTTTATCTTTTAAATTTGTCTATATGTATGTATCTGTGCCTAAATGTATGTAGAGTACCATCTGTGTGCATGAGGGGGTTAAAACCCCTGGAACTGGAGTTACAGGGGGCTGTGAGCCACCATGTGAATGCTGGGAACCGAGCCCAGGTCCTCTATACAAGAGCAGAAAAGTACTTCTTAGCTATTGAGCCATCTTTGAGTACCTCCTAAGCTTATTTTATAGGGGTGGAGGGAACAACGGTGTATCTTAAGAAAAAAAAATTCTTACCAAAAGGTCAAAAACAATTTTCTATTTTTTCCCTACTTCCTTAGATATTTGAATTTCACAGCTATTATGGAGACCTATAATTTTTATTTCAAAATGATGAACTGGTTTTCCATGTCAATAACAGTATCAGCTGACCCAGCACTAATGCCACACTGCAGCACCGTTGTCACAGTGTCACAGGCAGAGTCAACAGTGCCAGCACTTCCCCAATTCTAACACGGCTACACCCTCACAACTGTATCAAGTCTGTACATTGTCTTTAAACATTCAACCTGTCTAAAATCACACAGTAAATTAATTAGTGGAAGGGTGAGAGCCCTGATTCCAGTCTCCATGCCCTTAGGTCCCATACTGTGGTCTCCCTGGTCAGGCTCATGTTTAATTTTGTCCTTGCTTGTTTAACTTTTGCATCTCTTAGGACATGTGTCCTAACAGGATTATTCCCCAAGAGTACGGGTACTGTTCTTTGGCCCTTCACTTGTTGGTCCATGTATATGTATTTTTAGAAACACTGTCCACTTACAAGAAACTAAGACTCGACTGGGATAACATTAGCTATATAGGCTAATTAGGGGTAAATATAATTTTTATAATACTGAGTTTTTCTATACATGCCATGTTTTACATGTATTTTAATCATATATACCTTACATTTCAATAAAGTTTTAAATTTTTTAAAGACTCAAACATCTTTTCTAGAAATTATTCCTAATACATTATTGCTTTTGCAGCCCTTTTTAAAAAATAAATTTTAATGTTACTATTTAAAGAAAAGTTCTACTTCATTTTTTTTTTCTTTATGGGACATGAAGGCAACAATTTCCACATCACCTATCTGGAAACCCCATAAACTCTCATTGATTTTAATAGTTTTTATTCCCTATCTCTCTCTCTACCCACCCACCCATCTATCCATGTGTGTACATGTGTGTAAGTATGCAGGAGCCCTGGTGTGTACGTAGAGGTCAGAGAACAGCACACAGAAGTTGTTTCTCTCCTTCCGTCATGCAGGTTTGGGGTAACAAGCTTGAGTTGTCAGGCTTGGCAGCAAGCACCTTTACCTGTTGATCCATCTCACTGACCCAGTTCTAATAATTCACCTATTACTTAGCCTGAGTTTTTGCTTTAAAGGTCACAAACACAAATGACTTTTCCTTAAAGCACCCTCATTTACTGAGTAGCTGTTCATCCCCAGCATAAATCCAAATTGGTCCTGAGGTATAATTTCTACTCATTTATTTGCTTATTTATTTTATATGCATGTGTTACTGTGCTTTCCCATTGAGCTTATCCTCAGCATGAGACACTATTTTAGACAGGTATTGTTAAATCTGGAGTTTTGCATTTAAGTTTCCTTTGCACATGGTCCTTGTCTGGTGTTCAATCTCTGCTGTTTCCCAACTCTCATTCTCTGCATGGCAGAATCCACTGTCAAACCATCTCTGAAGGCCTGCTTGAGGGTTTATTTTTCTCCAATCAATGTTTGTCATTTTTCAGATTTAATCTGAACTTCTTAAAGCAGTCAGTAATTGAAGTTTTGAATTTTTAATCATTATTTATAAAATTACACATTAAAAACTGTCCATTTGTTAAAATTTATAATTCAAGAATATTAGCAGTGAGTTTTCCATTTATTCTTAATTTGTGCCAAATTATGTCCTTTTCTATTTATTTTTCCTTCTGGAGACAATTCTGCTATAATTATCTCCAACTTTAGCACACTGCTGTCCTCACCCACCATTTTCTTCTGTCTGCTGCTGCTCTGCCGACTCTCACCATCAAATATGAAATCTCCCGACTGCTCACTCTAGGCACGTCCAGCTGTTTATCATTGTTCAGTTATAATTACTTCCCAAGTCCCCTGATGATTTGTCCTGTGACTTCACATTATTCAGAAGGATATCTAACATTGAGTTCTGGTGACTGAAGACGGTCAGAGGTGTGGTGCCATGGGGAGAGTTTGCTGAGATATGCTTAAGGGATTAAAACACAGCTGATGTCTACAATATTCTTTGTGTCCTTCACAAGGAAATGTATGCACTCATCAGACTGACCAGGGGGCAGGGGATCAGTTCAGTGGGAAAGACAGCTCAGCACATGCAAGACCCTGAACTCTATCTCCAGTACCAGGAAATGAAGAGAGACTGGGAAGGTGGAAGTCAGGCACAAGAGCACACCCGAAACACCTGCTCTCAGGAGGTTGAGGGAGGAACAAGTGTGAGGGCAGCCTAAGCTATGTGCAGATTTTGAAGCTATCCTGAGCTATGCAATTAGATCCTTCCTATCTGCAAACACAAACAAAATCAAAACTTGGCAAGCTAAAATGGCTCAAATTTCTGTATATTGACTCATTTATTTTATTTGTTTAATCAGGAAAATTAAAAAATTTCCATTATGATGGCACAGTTGTCAGTTTCTTATGTTAATATAGATCATCAACAAGAGTTTCAGTGTTTACCATTATATAGTAACTCTGTTCTAAATGAAACATCCTTTAATGGTTTACACTGTGTGGCATTGGTACCCAATGTTAGGTTTAGTATCATTGCCTGGATATAGTTCTCTATCCTTTGATTCCATATTAGCCTGTACCTTTAAAGCATGTTACTTATCAACATCATATTCTAATATTTCACCTACTTTCAGTTTATTCTTATAGATATAATTACTGGTATGTTTGGATTTATTTTGGTCTCCTTATTTTGAATTATTTACTCTGCTTTCTCTATTTTTGCTACCCTCTCCCCTATTCTTAGGCAAAATTCCATTTTATTCTTTTCCTTGGTTTGAATGCTACAACTTCTTATTCTTTTTTAATTTAAATGTATTTTATTATTTAATTTTGCGTATGTGTGCATTTGAGTTCCAGTGCCCTCTGAAGGCAGAAGTGTTAGATCCCTCTGCCTATACCCTCCCCAAAGCTGGAGCTGTCGGTGGCTGTGAACTGCTTGACACAGGTACTGGAAGCTGAACTGACCAGTGTGTGCTCTTAACGCCTGAGCCAACACTCTGGTTCCTAATTTTCTATTCTTTATGTGGCTATCTTAAATAGTGGTTGTTTTGCAACAGGGTCTCTCTATTAGCCCTGGAACTTACTATGTAAACCAGGCTGGCCTATAATTCACAGGGACTCACTTGCTTCTGCCTCTTGAGTGCTGGGATTAAAGAAGTACGTGACCACACCTGGCTTTGTATTTTAAACTCAAAATTGTTCTGTATTATTCTGAAAGCAAGAAGAATGTATAAAAAAACCAGATGGGCTTGGGAGGCAATCTCCTGGAATTCCCAATTTCTTGGAATCTTGGTTTGCCACTTGCTAGAAAGAGAGGCCTGGAGAAACCTCCTCCTTCTTTTCCAGCTGTAAATGAAGTGGCTGCTTGGCTGACACAGACCACCTGCTGATCTACATGGAGACAGCGGCACCACACTAAGGACTTTCTAAACGGCAATCTAGCTACAACAGGCGTCTGTTCAGATTTTATCTGAGCAAGGGGAGAACAGGAGGTGGGTGGGGTGCTACTGAAATTCTAAATTGAGAGGAAGAATTAGAGTGAAGAAGAAACCGCTTAGCCCTAACTACAATGTTTGAAACTAAGAGAATAATCACTTTGCTTTAATATCACTTTGCTAGAGCAATACTAACTTACCCTTTATGATATATGCACAGGCAGGGCAGCCGTGCTATGGTGTCTCCCTGCTGCAACTCTTCAAGGCATATTGCACATTCCCCAGCATCTTTACTCAGCACATCCTCTGTGAAGAAAAAAATGAATTCAGTACAAGAAAACTAGCCCGAGAAACTAAAAACAAAAACCACCAGAGAATGACTTACTATACCTGTACAACTAACTATACAAAACTCAGCACCTGTACTTGAAGCGCTGTTCACACTGAATGAAGTTCATCAAATCTGCTTCACCGAGGCATAAGAGTAAGCAAGGACACACTACAATAGTTCTCAACTCACACAAGAGTCTGATCCAAACAGCCAACAACTCAGTCATTTGGAATTAATATTCTTTCTGCTATGTATCAATATTAGTGTAGTGTCCACAATAGTTTAAAAGTTTAGTGCAGTATGGCTGAAAAGACATGAATATAAAATACCTTTATAGGTTTTTTAATTAAAGGAAACAAAAAGAAATCACCCTGAACAGAAAACTGCTAAAAAGTTGCTTATCTCAAAAAAAAAAAAAAAAAAAAAAAAAAAAAAGGCAGAAGGATATCAATACTCTTGTTTAAATTCTGAAAGCGACTTTAGAAACTTGGGGGTTTCAGAGAGTGGGCAAGGAGGAAACTCTTCGCAGCCCTTTTGTCGACAACGCCAGACCAACCCCAGATAGTGATCAGAGTGGCTTCCAGACAGCGCTGATGGTATTTTGAAGACTCTATGGAAAACCTCCTTTAAAGAGCTCTGAAATTGCAGTTTAAATTGTTTTAATGTTATTTATTTACTTCTGAGGCGGGGTCTTAATATGCAGACCTGGCTGACTTGGATAACTATATACAACAAGCTGGCCTCAATCACAGAGATCCTCCTCTGCCTGTTTCTGCTTCCTGAGTGCTGGGAATAAAAATCCCAGCACTACACCTGCTTAATGTTCAATTTTAACCCTGCCTGAACTAGAATGTTAGTTAGATATCCTTTGTGATCTTTAGAGCTGCGCTGAAAACCATTCCATCACCGCAGAGTATGTATAAAAAGCCTACAGAGAATAGTGTGGCTCCCTCTCAATGATGCATTCTGAGACAGCAGATGCAGGAAAAATAGTCTATTTTGGTCCACAGAAAAGCCTGGCAATGAACAACTTCCATGAATAAAAAGGTATCAGCGCTCATAAGCTAATGCATTATGATCAGCAACTAACACAGAGATAAAAGGAAGTGCTATACCATTTCCCTTTTCCTGTTTTCTCCCTACATTAGAGTTCTCTTCTGTCTCCTTCTTGCCCCTTTTCTTTATCTCCACGGAAGTCTCAGCGTCTAGTCTATCATTTAAGGACCCAGTTTCCAGTTAAAGCACTAAGCAGACAGACAGCAGGAAGAGTAAAAAGGATGGGTTTCATTTCCAGCATTGCAAAACAGAGAAAAACCATTCTGTAAAGGTTTGTTCTAAAAAATTCAGTAGTCTAAAAAATACAGTATATTCCTACCACATAGATTTTACCCACAAAGATAAATCAATATAAAACCAAACAAATCTGTGAATGAGTTTTCTAATAAACTTCAAAAATGAGGCACTATTTTTTATGCAACCCATAAATGATTATGAGATGCATTACCAATTTCATATAACTCAAGTAAGAAAAACATAGCCCTGTAAGTTATGACACATGCTCTGAGCTTAGGCAGGAGAACTGCAACTTCAAGGTTAACCTGAGTCATAGAGACACCCTAATGCTTCTAATGCTTCTAAAGAAACAAAAACAAACAAAACTGCAGCTCCATTGATCTTACAACAAACCAGTCTCTTCTGGCTGCCTGACAATGCATCTGGCGTGGGAAGAACTCTCACGCTCATTACAAAATAAGATGAATAAAACGAGCATTTGAAAAACAAACATCATTACTATTTTCCTGTATTCTACATAACAGATTCCACATAAAATAGAAGTATGTAGAACTTTAACATGCTCTGAATATAGTGTTGAAAGAAAAATAACTGACTTCTAACATTTCTAGGCCAACCTATAACCAAGTCTCATTTCTTTATAATAACTTAAAAAGACTTCATTATGACAATTTTAGTATTTATTAAAGTTAAAATCTCTAATTAAAATTATTTAAAAATAGTGTAGTCTACCTATAAAATTCATACAATCAAGGTAAATTCAATCTACAAAATTATATTTAAGAATATAATGAAAAATGTAAGAATTTATTCTAAGAATTCTAAATAATGCTGTTTTAAACTTGATGGGGAAAGTATGAACCCTCAGATATTTCCCACCTTAACTTCAGAATGCTGTACTAAAGCCAGTTATTTTGATCTTTAGTTCTATTCAGCTCCAGTACAAAGACAACTGTACTTTAATATCAAGATAGGCACCCACACCCACACCCCAGACAGAAGCTTACAGCCACAGCTCAGCCTCTGCTGCAAACAGCTTCCCCTAGCGCTGCCAGTGTTAGCACTCCTGCTACTCAAAATGTCAAATGTAATCTGGTAAGCAACTAAGGTAGTTCATTCTTGAAATAAAACCTCATAACCACTGAATCAAGGAAAAAATGTTCAGTTTTTCAAAATTTAAAGTCCTCCCCATAAAAATCTACCTGAAAACATTTCTACAGTTAAAAAAGTCACCATGCAATGTGAAAATTGAGGAGCATTTTTCTAAGTGTCCATCACACCTGGAACAGTCAAGAGTGAACTTGGTGCACTGCTGAGCTGTTCAGCATCCTACCTCTCAGGCTCCTCATTAGCTATGTATTAATTCTGACATACAGATAAGGGAAAAGGAAAGTTAAGACTTTTAACAAGAGGTGGGTGCCAGAATCCCTCTTGGGGGTGCAGTTCATCAAAACACAGACTTCTCAGTGTCTTACAGTCTACACCTGCTTCAGAAAGGGGACTGGTCACTAAAGAAGGGTAGAAGTGTGGAGATCTGAAGATGAGTTGGGTGTGGTGTTCAGTCCTACAGCCAGACCCAAGAGGCTAAGATGGGAGGAAGGTATTCAACGACAGCTAGGGCACACAGTGAGAAACTGGGGATGGACACACACACGCACATGCAAACACACCCACACACGCACACATACCCCATCCACAAAAATTTATGGGTCGGGCATGGTGGCAGTAGAGGCATGGGCCACCAAGAGTATCTCTCCATGAGTTCAAGGCCAACCTGGTCTACAATAGTCTAGGTTATAAGATCCTGTCTCAAAAACAAAAACAAAACTAAATTAAAAAGCTGAGAATTGCCGGGCGGTGGTGGCGCACGCCTTTAATCCCAGCACTCGGGAGGCAGAGGCAGGCGGATCTCTGAGTTTGAGACCAGCCTGGTCTACAAGAGCTAGTTCCAAGACAGGCTCCAAAGCTACAGAGAAACCCTGTCTCGAAAAACAAACAACAACAACAACAAAAAAAAAAAAAACCAAAAAAACCCCCCAAAAAAAACCAAAAAAAAGCTGAGAATTGAAAATCTAGTACAGATTCCCATTTTGCTAGTAGTTTGACTAATAGTCAGCCTCTGAAATATCCTACCTGTCTTTAGTATTAACATAGGATATGTACTCAAAATATTATTGTTAAGATTTTAAAGAATTATATAAAATACTCTAAATTATAAAACACTACATGAGATTTGCTTTATTAGTAGGAAGTACTTTATGGACTTCTTCAAAAACCAAAGTCAATTAGTATCCTATCCCTTCTCTTACTCATCCTGATATTCCAGTTGTTCAAAGAAATCCCTGTTGACTAGGAACACCTTAGGCACTTCTGCCCTAGCCATCTTTACACACCCATGAGTATGGCTTGACCAGCACAGCAGCATGCAGATGGTGTGCTGCCCAGTGCTGCATATGCTGTGCCTTCCTTCCCATAGGCAGACAAACCAGCACGTTATTACATTCTTTTGGACATACTTATACTTTATGTTAATCTTATACAATAACAATTGTCATCTACATTTATACATGAGCAAAAAGGCTGGAGGAAGTTAAGTAAGTTAACCGAAGTATTAAATTAGTTGTGTTCTAGGACCAAAACTTTTGGTTGGCTAAATTAAATAGGTTTTTGCCTACTTCATAAATTGTGTTATAATGAAAAAAATCACTTTATTTTTAAAAGCTTTCACATTAAAGTAGCATAAATATTGATGTAAATGAACAATGTTAGACAACCATAAGATTGTGAAATTCTCAAGCTGGAGAAGACCATGTATTTAGAGAATGTATTTTTTTTTTGTTTAGTTGTTAAAACTCTGTGTGTGCTAGTAGTGCCCTGAGGCCAGAGGCGCTGGCGCCAACAGAGCAGGACTCTAGGAATTGAACTGGGTCTTCTCTAGGAGCAGCACACACTCTTAACCATGGAACCATCTCTCACCGGCCTCTAGGGAAGCTATTAAGACTGGTCACACTTCATCTTCAGGAGTTAATAAATAATACATTATAAAGGTGGTGGTACGAAGTCGCTCACGCTCCACTGCTTCAAGAGCTTAAAGCAATCCTAGCCAACAACATGTTTTATTATAAAAGAAACAGTATTATCTGTGCTATCTACAGTGGCCACATACCAACTAAAATGAGCTCTTGAATTTTCAACTTGTGGTAAAATATCAAACCTCAAAATACATAATAGCTAATGAACATACATTTAAAAGCTAATTAGAAACTTCTGTAAATTGGTATTTCAGTTACAGCTTCTCAAGCTCTTTAAGTGTGCATTGTCCAAAGAGAGTACTTACAATTCAAGCAGCCAACTATGCAAAATTAAAATATTTAGCAGGTCCAAGCACATATCCATACAGTTATTGTGGATCAAGACAACATGAAGAAAAGCAGACAGCCAAAAGTCTCCAAAGCCAAAACAAAACCAAGGCCGAGTGTGAGGCAGCCAGGACTCCATGCACAGTCTAAATCACCACAGTTAACTTCCCGACAAGCACCAAACAGGAGGCTCATCTTTCCAGCCAATACAATGCCGAGCACTATCACAGATCAGGCATTTTACCTGAAGATTTACTTTTTCTTGAACCCTCAATGATAGCAGAAGAAAACAAAAGCAGCTGAAATGTGAAATAATCCCTAGAAAATCAAGAATTAAAAAAAACCACAATATTAGTAAAAGCAATTATTCAAATAATGAAAAGTGGGACTCTTTTATTAATATTTTCAGATATCTCTTAATTAGTTTAACAAGAGTCAATGCTAAGACTTGACATTTCAGATCCGTGAGCTGTTTTATTCAAATACTGTAATGCAGTTTATAAATGATATTTAACGAAGTGAGGCTGATTTCTAAGTTAAATATACCAATAAAAGTATGGTATCAACCTTTACTAGTGTGCCTCAAACTAGAAACCTTGGTGAGTATTGGTCCTATCCCGTTCAGTCATGTTCTGGCTCACCTGGAATTATTGGTTTCTTTGCCTTGATGCAAGCAAAGTCAGCAGGCGTATGCTTTCCTTTGTGTAAGTATAACTAAGAATCAATAATATTAACCATGCAGCTACCCTTCAACTGTACTGTTACAATCTAAAAATGAGATGCTTCTTAGCTTTTGAATGATGGCTCACGTCTAAAATCCTGAGCACGCAGGACTAGAGGCCAGGTTGGGCTACACAGTAATGCAGTACACATGTCTCAAAAGCAAACAATAATATTTAAGGGCAGAATTTTTAGTAATTTAAAAATTATATGCGTGGAAATTCACACTTGACATCTCCTCTAGAAAATGTGACAAAGTAAGGTGGACTTGGCTCTGGAATGGGAAAGCTGGAACGAAAGGGATGAAAGGACGGTTTACAATCACACTCCCATTCCCAAGGAGACCTAAAAGCAAACTCAAAACACAGTATTGAATAAAGGTAAGTTCCTTATAGACTGCAAGGAGCCACACAAGACACCTAAGGAATTAGCATTCTGTGGAATTACTCCCTTATCTTCCAAACTTTCAAGCTATGCCCCTTTTCTTTCACACAAAAAGAAAACAAACAAAATCATAATTATTTACTATACTCTAATCAAATATTGACCTAAATGGCACTCTATTTGTAAAAACAAACTGTTGAATATGAAAAAAAAAGAGCTGGGAGGTGGTGGCACATGCTTTTAATCCCAGCACTTGAAAGGCAGAGGCAGGCAGATCTCTGTGAGTTCGAGACCAGTCTGGTCTACAACAGCTAGTCCCAGGACAGACTCCAAAGCTACAGACAAACCCTATCTCAAAACAAAACAAAACAAAACAAAAAAAGAACAAATTATGTTCTTTAAATTATATTTAACTATAAGTCAGGTTCATTTGCTTTGAATCACTTACTACAAAGGGGGGAAATCAGTTACTGAAAAAACAAAAATCTATTATTATTTTACATGATTTTCAAGTTTAATTTATTATTGTGTACTTTAAAATTAGAATAATGCAGGAAGCTATAATGTAGGCAGGCTCAAAATGGCAATAAATTTGAATACAGAAACAAAAAACCCAATCCCAAACCCCTTAAAAAAAACCTACCGTAGGTATAGTTTAGACAGTTCCAGGTTTGATTCTGAACTTCCAGTTTATTTAGGAGCACATGGGGTGGCAGCTACCTCATAAAGCTGTGCCTAGACATGACTAATACTTGACTATCTAGTACTGCACCTGGCATGGGACAGGTTATTCCAAGATGATTAATGGTCTATACCATTACTAATTCACACACACACACACACCCAAAACCATTTTAGACAACCTTAACTGTGTGAATTCTCAAGCAGAAAAGGATCATATATTTAGGAAAAATACTCTTTTGTTAAATGTAGCTTTTAAAAACTATGTGTATATTTGTGTACCTGTACATGTAGAAATGCCTCAATGGAAGAGAAAGCAAACCCTGAAAAGAACTCTAATCCCTCTAGAACTACAATGGACCATCATTGTCAGGATCGGTCATTATCAGGGATGCAAAAGTACATACAACCTTGACTAAGCAGGACTACAAGGCATATAACATATGAAAGCTCATAATTATGTACAGAATGGTCATAAAGTAAATGCAGAAAGAACATGTTTGCATAAACACGAATGGGGAAATAGAGTAGCAGTAGAGAATATTCATGAGACCCCAAGTTTTATGCTCCATACTGCAAAAACAAACCAAACAAACAAATAAAAAAAAAAAAAAACAGACACACCTAAATACCCTCTCTGCTGGAATAGTGTAAGAAATTAAAGCACTTCTGGAAAGAACTGGGGCTTGCTAAGGTGAGAAGGGATTTTCACTTGTTATTTTCTGTCTCTGTATTGTAACCATGCACTCATACCTATTCAAAAAGAAAAGTTAATTTTAAAAAGGAGTAAAAACAAAGATGGCAGGCAAAAGCATTCAAAGAAACCATATTTGGAAGGCCATTCTCCCTGGGTCTTCCGCTGGTTTCTGTGCCCTTGGGGCATCTCTTCAAGGACGTCTATCTCCACAGCTGAGTTCCAGAGCTAAGGGAAGGCAGGCCTCAAGGAAGAGACACAGCTTCTTTTAACTCCTCTTCTTTACAGCTGCTCACTGATGTGGGAGCCAGGGCTTAAAGACAGACAAAAGGTTTTTCTGGCTGTCGTTATTTCATGAGTAACAAAATCCTTTGATTCTGACCCAAAATCAGAGATTTACATGTTACCACCCGGAGTTCACACAACTACGGCAGGCTAACTGGTTATGGCAAGGTAAAGAAAGTAAACAAAGCATTTACAGATTGAGAAGTGTAAATTCAAATAATATCAGATGACTGGGAAGAGCACTTGCTTGGTATGCACAAACTGGGTTGTCATCCACAGTGCTGCAAAATCATCATTGCCATCAAATGATGACATTAAAACAGAATATGGTCAAAGTCTTCTACGAGACAGAGTAAAATACAGCATTGGGGACCAGAGAGATGGCTCAGCAGTTGATAGCACTTGTTTTTGAAGATGACCTGGATTCAGCTCCCAGTGCCCATATGGCAGCTCACCACCATTCAGTTCCAGCTCCAAAGAATACAATGCCTTCTTCTGACCTCCATGGGCACCAGGCATGCATGTGGTACACATAAATATGCAGGCAAAACACGAATACACAATAAACCAAAAATATAAGATAAAAGATCCAAACACAGTTGTGTGTAATTGGCAATCTCAACAGTTCAGGAGGTGGATTTGAGGCAGAGGGCGTTCAACTCCAGGTGAATTCAAGTTCAGCTTTAGCTGCATGAGACCTATCTTTAAAAAGTTCTAATACAAGGCCAGGCGGTGGTGGCGCACGCCTTTAATCCCAGCACTCGGGAGGCAGAGGCAGGCGGATCTCTGTGAGTTCGAGGCCAGCCTGGTCTACAAGAGCTAGTTCCAGGACAGGCTCTAAAAACGCTGCAGAGAAACCCTGTCTCGAAAAACCAAAAAAAAAAAAAAAAAAAAAGTTCTAATACAAAAAGGAATACTCAAGCTGCATAATATTTGTGCAAATAATTTAACTATGAAATATGTATTTAAAAAGGCCAAGTAAGAGGTGGCTCAGAAGGCAAAGTACTCAGTGTACAAGCATAAGGGCCCGAGTTTAGATTCCCAAGGCCAAAATAAAAGCAGGGCCTTGTGGCATGCATCTGTAACCTCAGAGTCGGCGAGGTAGAGACAGCAGATCCCTGAAGCTCTCTGGTCAGCTAGTCTAGATGAACTGCTGAGTTACAGTAAGACCCTGTCTTGAAAGATAAGATGGAGAGCAAGTAATAGACGGGAACATCAACTTTTGGCCTCTATACATATGTAGTATTCCTATGCAGAAACACCTGCACATGCGTGCGCGCGCGCGCGCGCACACACACACACACACGACCAGAAAAATTTCTATTAGGTTATTATCATCAACAGACTGAAGAGACTTTAAATTCAAGAAAAATTGGTAAAACCAGTTACAGTGGGGGATTTATTAAAATTTCTAAATCTGTCAGACTTATGTAGATCAGACAATGCTCTCTTTGGAAGGCCATTGAATATTTCTGTAATACAACCAACTCAATTTATGTATTAATAAGCTGCTGAACTAACTAGGTGTGGTGGCACATGTCTTTAATCACTACCGAGACAAAGACAGGCAGATCTGAATCTGAGCCCTGCCTGGTCTACATAGCAAATACCAAGTCAATCAGGGACACCCAGGGCTATACAGTGAGAATCCATCTCAAACAAACAAACAACAGCAAAACAAAATGGCAGAAGATCTTTTTCACTCTATAGAAAACATACTTCACTGATGTTCTAGTTGCTTCTGTGTAATACACTCTGACTGAGAGAAACTCGGGATAAAGTGTTTATTTGATTATACTTTCAGGTCACAATCCATCATTGAGGCAAGTCAAGGAAGGAACTTAAAATCAAGTAGGAAATAAAGTACAGACCAAAAAGGAATAATGATTACTGGCTTGGTCACAGACTCATGTTTAGCTACTTTTTGAAAAATTTGTTTATATATATATATATATATATATATATATATATATATAAACATTTTGCCTATGTGTTGGTACCCGAGGACGTCAGAAGAGGGTGCTGGACCCCCCCCCCCCCCCCGGAACTGGAGTTACAGTGGGTTGTGAGCTGCTATGTGGGTGCTGGGAAACAAAGCTGGGTTCTCTGCAAGAGCAGTTAAACACTCTCAACAGCTAGCCCCTCAGTTAGCTTTCAATCCACCCAGGCTGATGGCATCACCCACAGCTGAGAAACGCCACAGAGACAAGGCTCCAGACCAGTCTCATCAAGGCAACTCTTCAGTAAGGTCCCTTTGTCCAGGTGACATTAAGTTTGTGTCAAGTTGGCAACTAAAACTATGACAGCTTATAATCATTATTTACAGAAAGCAATGCTCTACTTTCACAAATAATCAATGAATTTCAAAAATAGAAAGGTATGGACAGTGTTTTGTAACATCAAAATCACTTCTAGTAATTTCTACCAAAATTACCTTTAAAATCATATTAAAATTAAAATTAAAGCATATTAAATTGGTAAAGCTATTAAAAAGTTATTCTTAAAATGTTTATTATTATAATATAGAGAATGAAAAATAAACTATTTATTAGTGCTTAGCATTAATAAAATTTAGCTTTATTTAAAACTATTATCATCTTTGAAAATACTATTTAAATATTTTAGCTTGCCTAAACTACAAAAACACATATTATAATAAAAAATACAACTGTGAGAAAATACCATGTGAAATGTTATACCAATGGAATATAAAATTTAGAGAAAAATATTACTACTTATTATGTTGAGTAGCTGAAGAAGTGTCTCATATAGCCAGGCTGGCCCACAGTCCGCCTCCTCCTGCCACCTACCTCCTGGGTGCTATCATTACATAACTGCTCCACCACACTTAGGTATAGAAAAGGATTATTTTCAAACAAAATTCTCAGAATGCACTGAGGAAGTGATAACTATGACCAGACAGGTGATCCTGTCAGTCGTCTTTAAGAGTGGATGGTTTCACCGCTGCATCATGGCTGATCAATCTGCAGCACTTCCTGAATTACAGACTGCAGTGCAAATGACCAGTCTCTGAGTCATAATCTTTGCCTGTATGTAACCTCAGTAGTAATGTTATTAAATATACACAGGATCAAAGGTAAAAACCCAGCAATATCAGAAACTAATTCAACTCAATTAGACCATTAGGAAAAAAACTATCAATACAATCTAACAACAAACAAAAAAAGAAAAAGCTCAGAATCTCAGCACTTGGGGAGGCCAAGACAAGAAGTTTATAAGTAAGTTTGAGGCCAGCCTGGGTTAAAGATTCTGTTTCAAAAATAAACCTAAATAAATTTAATAAATAGCTGCTTTTTGTTTTAAAAGAGAAGAAAATGGCATACCCATTACTGAAGCTCAAAGCAATCACTCATTCAGCAGGTTAACGCTAAGTAAGAAAAAGCTGCGTGCCCCAGTGTCATGGTTATCCTAAGTAAGCTTACAAGCAATTCAGGAAGAGGAAGATGCAGAACACTTGGGAACAATTCACGTTCAGGTGACACATGCTCACAAAATCAAGACCCAATGAAGCCAGTATTAGATCTGGTTCTGAATGTTGACTGGCTAAGTGCCAGTTCCCACGCTGTTGTGCTATGTAGGTGAGAAGGGAGTCAACTTTTCAAGAACCACTGTTCCATCTTCTCTCGCACTCTCTGCTTTCTGGCCACCAAGAAAGAGGAATACATTTCCTCTGTTACACACGCCTATCTCACCAGGGCCAAAGCAATGGGACCAAAGAACGTGACCTGAAAGCAGGAGTCAAAAATCAACCATCTTAGCAGCCTGTCTGAATATTTCTGTCACAGTCACTGAAAAGCTAACCACAAAACCAACTAAACCTTGACACTAAGAACACCGATTCTCTGAACCCCATCAAATGCAGACAGACCAGGTTCCTCAATAGAAACATGTAGTGTCTCTGTGGGATGAATCTCAAGCTCTGAGTCATCAGCTTACATTCAGATGTCTGGAACTCACCCTCTCTAAAAGTTCCTCTATAAATAGAGTAGTCTGAAAATAAGACCGACAATTCTAACTGAATTTTTATAGGTCGTTAACAGATACTTCACAAATAAATTTCAAAATTTCAGATCGAGCTACTTCTGGAAGTCTGCATAAGATACAAGTTACTAAGTATTTCACATTGAACAAGAGTTCTTGTTTAAGCATTAACATGATTTAGAGGCCCAATCTAGTTGAGTTGGTGTCAACATTTAGGAATTCAAACACAAAGCTATAGAGTCATGTGACCAAAAAGACTTCAGAGCCTCTGTCTCACCTAGTCTAAACTTTGTGATAACAGATAACATAACAGATGCTATGTTTAATACTCAGACATTAAAAAGGCCACCTCCAATCAGATTCAACGTGGTAAGTGGTATTCTGGGGCTCTTCCTTTAACACAATTACGATTCCCCAAGCCCAAATAATGTGGGATTTCCTTTTATATATTGTGATTACCATTTATGAACAAAGAAACTGCTTTGGACTTATAGCAGGACAGAACTTAGGTAGGCAGGGAAAACTAAACTGAATGCTGGAAGAAAGGTGGAGTCAGAGAGAAGCCATGTAGCCTGCCAGAGACAGACACTGGGAACTTTAGCTGATAAGCCACAGCCACGTAGCAATACACACATACATAATTACTAGAAATGGGATAAATTAATATGTACTAGCTAGCCAATAAGAAGCTAGAGCTAACAGCCCAAGCAGTGATTTAATCAATACAGTTTCCGTGCGGTTATTTTGGTTCTGGGCGGACAGGATGATAAGTGGCCTCCTCCTACACCCGAGACAGAGAAGAACTTTCCAAGGTGCCACTTTTCTGTGAGCCCTAGATCACAATGTACAGCCAAAGATCCCTTCATTCACCTCTGTGTCATCACAGCCCTCAGACTAGTTTTAAAATGAAAACTACATAAAATTTATGAAATATTTGCTTCTTGCTGTAAATTTTTATTGAAAGACCCAGGCCTAGTTATTTTTCAGAATGGCTTTATTACTAGCAGAGCAGTGTGTGTGTGTGTGTGTGTGTGTGTGTGTGTGTGTTGTTGTCAATAACTACTAATGAGTACTGTAAGCATTAGGAACAAACTCAACACTTGAGGAGAAGCCTGCTGTTTTTTTAAAAACACTGCTAACACACCTTTCAAGCGGTTTGGTCACCCTACCCCCAGTTAAAACTCTACAGGAAGATTTAGAGGACTCACTAAGGCCAGAGTCACTCTGACTCATTCATTATAACAACCTAGAGTAAACCTGTTCCTTATAATACTAAACAGTCTGCCCAGGAGACCCTACACCACAAGAAGACAAGGCCTTGGTAAGAGCCCTAACACGCTCCTTGATTGCTGCAAGCTATAAGCCTCTCTCCATTATGCATCTTTGGGCTGTGCTCACTGGCTTAGCATTCACCAAGGCAAGAGTCATTGTATTTAGTTAGACTTTGAGACAGCCTAGTAGACAAGTTTAATAACCTAAACACATTAAATCTGGAAATGAAAAGCTGCCAAATATCACAATATTTTTTGCAGTGTTCTGGATATTAAAAATTTAAATTACAGAATACTATGATCATGTGCAAATCTATTATGCTTTTTAATTCAATGAAATGTAGTTGCAGTTTTTAAAAGCCAGGGGTTAACATTAAAGGGCAGTTATTTTATGAATATATATAGTAAACATAATTATGAAGTATAATGGCAGAACAATGGAGCAAGTACGGAAACAAAATTATCACTTTTAGCCTCAAATTCTGAACTTGAATGAGAATTTTAAGTAACTGAATTTCAACTAGATTATGTAAGACAATTTCCTAAGGCAAACGGTTAGGACATAACCAATACATTTGCTATTCAAAGTAAGTGCTAGGAGCTATTTCCACTTATATAGCGGTTAATGAAAGAAATGCTTGTCACCACTGTTGATACTAAGGCTAGAGATGCTACCTTCCTAAAGCACTTGACAAAGTTATCACAAGAATATATTCATCTCATTAACTCTTTGAGAGGCCATAAGCCCCACCTGTCTTATTTACTGGATCATAGCACTTAGCACGGTATCTTATATATAAGGACCCAAAAGATGGTTGCTAAACTTAGTCTGCCAACAGATTTTGCCAATTACTAGTATTCTCACCATTCACTTCATATCTAAGTCTCAAATGTCTTTTCTTCTTTTCTTAGTGGCATTTAGGTATGCATGAAGTTCCTCTACCTATTTCTTTGCATCAAGAGAGAGGGTCTTACTACATAAATAGCCCAGGGTGGCATCAGTCTTGGCTATGCTAAAGTTATTTATAGGCAAATACCACAAAATCCAACTGAAGTTTGTTTTTCTATTAGCTAGAACTATTTGATTTTTAATTCCTGAATTTATTCTACTTGTTCTATGATGACACTGAAGACTGTATTACTAGGGTCGGGAGAGAAAACCCTGGTTCAACATACCATAGCTAAAGCAACCGCCAATTAGCGCAAGAATGAAATTTCTCTGTGGGTTCAAAGAGACAGATAATGGTGACAGTAAAGTTCCAGTCTCCACTTCCTACATTTGTTTTCTTCCATTAGTTGTCTATCTACTGCATTTATGAATGAACTTTATCCCTTCTGTTAACAATGTATCATTAATTACAGATTTGTTTAAGAATTACTTTTATGTGTATAGGTGCTTTACCTGTATGTATGCCTGTGTACCACATGTGTGCAGTGACCTCAGAGGCCAGAAGAGGGTGTTAGGGTCCCTGGATCTGGAGTTCCAGAGTTGTGAGCTACCACGTGGGTGCTGGGAATTGAATCCGGGTCCTCTAGAAGAGCAACAAATGTTCTTGACCACTGAGAAATCTCTCCAGTCCTTCACTTATTATATATTCTTAAACACAATTTTTTTCTGAACAAAGTCATCATGAACACTACTTTTTCTTTAGGCTAACCTAAAACTTTTAGTCAGCACCACAGTTCTCAAGTGCAATGCAGCAATCTTCTGGAGTAGAGAAGTGAGGGAGGCCTGGGCGTCCTTTTCACTGAACAAAGCCAGCACCTACTTTTATGATAGCATCATCTGTCTTCTTCCTTCCCATTCTCTCCTCTGTTCCAGTGGGATTTTCCAGGATATCTACACACACACACACACACACACACACACACACACACACACACACACAGAGAGAGAGAGAGAGAGAGAGAGAGAGAGAGAGAGAGGACCAACCTAACTGTAGAAGAAATCATTCTATGTCATTAAGCCAGGTAATAAGAGATTTTTTTTAAACAAAACAAAACAAAAAACAATGCCACTCCTGTCATTAAATGTCTTGGAAATTTATTATTTTCACTTATTAATAGATATAAACTAATTAACCTATTTTAAAAACACATATAAAGTTATCTTAAGATGAGAATTTGAGTCCTTCCCTGCCACTTAAATTTTGCTTCAAACATGAAATTCACATTATTTACGGCAATACTAATTACAATGTTACTTTAAGGCACAGACTTACCATTATAGGTTATTCTTGGCTTTGTTAAACACATCACAAGATGTAAATCCATTTCATCTGAGGGTACAAATTTTGAGCATACCGGGCACTTAAATCCTAAAACATAAAAGAAACCCAGGTTATTTAACTATTCTGAATATCAAACTATAGTTTTTAAGTCATGGAAGACCAAAAGCATTTAAAACTTCAATATTAAGACTTAAATAATACGTTACAGTACTTATTACAACTCAATTTTGGGGAAAAAGATTTGTGACTAGAAATCAATATGACTTAAACCAGTGTATGAAGATCATCCCATTATCTTAAAAATCAAGTCAAATGAGAAGAGTGACTCCCATCATAAATCCCTTTATCTAGTCCTATTACTATTATTCTCATTTCTGATTTTTCAAAAATACACACTTTCTCTAGGTTATTTCATGTTAGAATAGCTTCCTATACTGATCATCTTTGTGAAAATTGTCTTTACCAATTTGATAACATTCTTTATTATAGCTATCCAGTACCAGTGATGACTGGAATGAGACTGTTACCCACAAGCTTATGTTTGAATGTGTGGTCCCCAGTTGGTGCAACTGTTTGGGAAGGATTAGTAGGTGTAGAGTTATTGAGAATGTGTGACGCTGACGGTGGCTTTAAGGTTTCAAAAGTCCATGCCATTCCTAGACAGCTCTCTGCCTTGAGGGTGTCGCCTTGGCATGTAAGGTCTTGTCTACTGCTGCAGTGCCATGCCTGCCTACTGCTGTCAGGTTCCCCGCCATTGCCAATGGACTAACTGAAACAGCAAGCCCTAACAAACTCTTTCTTCTGTATGTTGCCTGGTTATGGTGTCACTTCACATCAATAGAAAAGTAACTATGACAATCCCTTAGCACTATTTTCTCCAATCCACTATTTTAAACACACACTGATAAAGAACGTAAAAGCTTTGAGAACAGCAAAGCAGGTCTATCATCTAAGACTCCTGAGGCATGCATTATCAGTTGCACACTTGGAGATGGCTTATGTTTACACCTCAAGAGTTCCTATGTTCAAAGCTTCATCACCAACTTGGAAGTGCAATCCTTTCAAATGAGGCTCCAGTATGTGGTTGTTAGGTCACATGCTCCAAAAAATGAAAAGCAGCTCTTATGGGATTCCCCCAACACTAAGTTGCTATGCAAGTCTCAGCCTGAGTGTTTAATGGCTCCCTGGTTTCTTGTCTGACAAAGTAATCCTTTACCTCCATAACCTCATCTTCATCCCACACCTGCCACTGTGGTGCCAACCACCATGAGGCCTTTGTCAGTACCAAAGTGATGCCAGTACCAAGTCCATAAGCCTCCAGAAATGTGAGCTAAAGCAACCTTATGAAATGGGTCATGCTTGGATACTTCATTACAATAATGAAGAACTGACTGAAATGTGGCCTTTCTGCCACACCATACTAAGTCTTAATGCAAATTAAAAATAGCAACAAACCAGGCACTTGCAGTCAATTTTGATACTTAAATGCTAGAGTCTTCCATGTAATATTCAATGTGGACTAATATTTGCCTGAAGTGCTCTACTGAAATCGAACTAGCACACTAATGGGAGAATGTTACCTACCTCACTTACAAAGACACAGTCTGGAATATTCAAGGGGGCTCAGATGTAAGCTGAATTGAGAAGACAGAAACCAAGGCAAGTAGAGGAAAGGAGGCCTCTGGCCATGGAGCAGATGTGTAAACAGAAGTAGAAGCACTCTGGGAGATGAGCAACCAGTGAGGAAAGGGACCTTCTACACCTACTTCTAGGATGCGCCAGTTCTTAAACAACAGTTTTCTCTCAACTGTGAGAGCAAAATCACAGGCAACCTGACAAGTCAGACTAGAATTATAGCTCCTACGAAGCTAATATAAAGACAGCAGGAAAGAGTTCCCTTACTATTTATTCAAAATTCTGTTTCCCTAAGTGAAACAGTCTTAAAAAAACAAAAACTAAAAAAGCTTTATTTATTGGAGTTGGAGAGATAGATAGATGGCTCAGCAGTTAAGAGCACTGGTTGTACTTGTTTCTTTCCACTTCTCAAAATTCCCTAAACTGAGAGTGAATAAAACTTCAAAAAGGAGAAATGAACTTGATATAAGTCAGCAGCAAGAGTAAGAAAGTCCACGAGCGAGCTGACAAGATTGCTAAAGCAGTGTCTTCAGTGCTACGAAGGCAGCAAAGTCTCACTTCCTAATCCTCAAAGGCCAAGATGGAGGGACAAGGATGTTCCATGGCTTTCCTAATAGTAATTCACGAGGCTAAACTTTATTGCAGCAAGCTTTCAGGGTTCAATTCAAGGAGTGCAGCACCAAGCAACATCTGAAAACCTGAGGTTTCTGAGTCACTTCTACACCAGAAAGAGCTCCTTGGAGCAACAGTGCCTCACATCCGGGTAGGGAGCACAGCCAGCGAGCCCAGAACACTGTCTGCTCTGTACTTTTCAAGTGTTTAGAAACCAATACCGCAACACGGTGGGGTGGGGGTGGGGTTACTATGGAGAAAGAATCAAATATTTCTACTAGGCTGTGGGTGTCAGAGTTAGCTTCTCCTGCCAACCTAGTCCCCGGTTCAGAGGGCACCTCAGCTGAAGAACTGCTCACATCAGACTGGCCTGCTCCTCAGTGGCCTGGAATAAGGAAGGCAGCTGAGCAAGCCCAGGTGCAGCATTCCTCTGAGGTTTCTACTTCAAGCTCCTACTTTTGAGATTCTGCCTCAGTTTCCTTCGACAATAGACTATAGTCTGTGAGCTGAGACAAAGCCTTTGGTTGCAGGGTTTGTCACAGCGACAGAAGGCCAAACTAGGACAGTAGAAAAAAAACAGGGATAAAGAAAAATCTCGCACTGAAAAAGAACCCTCTCTTCACAGGCTCTACCTATATACACCTATTGAAAAAACCCAAACACCAAGCATTCTTGTCTATTATAAGCCCTATCTTACATATAAAACAGCCAATCAGGGTTTTTAAGGGACTTTTCTATTAGGTAAGATGCAACAAAAGAAAGAAAAAAAAAACCTTATCATAGAGAAATACACAAGAAACAAGTTCAAAAGAATGCATACAAACAATATTTGCATTATCTATCAAAAGCAAATGGGCAGTATCTTTACCATACAAAGAACTCTTAAAAAATCAATGAATAAAGCTAAACACTGCAGTTTTTAAAATGGGCAAAATTTCTAAACAGCACCAAGCACTCCTTGGTGTGATATACAGAGGACAAGATACACCTATGTATATTCCTGTCGAACATAATTAGGATATAATCATGAGGAATTTAGAAAAAAGCCTTTAACATTCAAGAGACCTCAAAATAATACAAATGTTAATCCAGAAAACAGAAGGAAACAAACAGTTCAAATCCTGACCCCTGCACTAAATACACAAGTTACTTTGTTTGACTTCCATCTTATTATGTTAAAGATCCCCCCAGGAGAGCCGTTTTTTCCTAATTATCCAGTGATAATTCAAGATAACACTGCAGCCATGAAACAAGAATGAGAGGCTAGAAGACAGTGAGAGAGAAATGGAAGAAAGGAATTAGGGCTGCCAAGATGACTCAGCAGGTTAAGGCAAAAGTTTATGGCGAGAACAGACTCCATGGAGCTGTCCTTGGACACCTACAAATACCATAGCATATGTGACTTGAATACACATCACACACACACACACAGCTCAAAAAATATAGAAATTAAAATTCACATAGAATTATGGGCTCTTGACTTAAGGCATCAATTAATAATTATTAACATTTACTATGTATGAGAAAATTATCTAGATACTTTGAATATATCAATTTACTCCTGCACACTTTGAATTTAGTCTTAATACCTTAAAGATAAAAGCAGATGAGCTAAGAACATGGCTATTGCTAGGAATTGGCCACAAAAGTACTCCAACAGCCCTCCTGGCTCCACAACTTTGCACAGCCTTTTCAGACTCCCAGGAAGTAGGACCAAAATTCAAGATAGGCAGATAATAAAATAAGATCAGCTCAGGTGCTCTATTATGTAATTAAACAGAGCCGCAGAAATGAGGAAAGAGAAAATCCAACGTATTTTCCCAAACTGTAGTTAATCAGTATTCAGAACGAAAGACTGTAAAAATAAAGACAGGTAGCCCTATCAAAGTACATTACTGTGAAATTAAAAAGCAAGAGACTTTTTTAAAAATTAAAATATTCAAGAAGAAAAAAAGACAGTCAAACTAAAATCTCTAGAACCCAGGCCTTCTTTGTTTATAGCTTTTCAGAATCTGAATGGCATTAGTCTTCAACAAAGCTGGAAGCCAACGTAACTCCAAAGTTCCAAAATGGCGCTTTACTGAAGCCACACCTAATCCACGCTTCCACTGGGTTGAACAACACAGTTTCTGTTTCAGATAGAAAAGGCACCCAAGCCCTTGCCTCCTGAGACTATTTTCGAGACGCTCCCAAAGCATGAACTCCACTAAACGCAGGGAGCAGAGAACACTTGAGAAGGGAAGGAAGTCTTTGATGGAGAGGGGGGTCTAGAAATTATTAGCTGAGATATAGCGTGGGAGTAATTTCAGAACTCTTAGAAAGAAAAAAAATGAGATTCAAGAAATATGTATCTTCAAATATTCAAAGACTTAGGAACTCAAGACACAAAGACCCAAGTAAGTGATGGTTACCCATGTACACATGTGATTCCACTCCAGTGCCGCCTCCATCTTCGACCATGATCAGCTCTGCTCGAAGAGTTGTCTTTCTACAGCAATCTTTCTTAAAACATTGCTTCTCCAAGAAAACTGTGAACATCATACAGGTACCTAGTAGCTTGTCCATGGTCGATGATAAGACAAAAGGATTCTTTTTTCTCAATGGCCTAACCATACTTTTACTCAGAATGTGTACTTTATTTTCTCCTAGAAACCAACCAATCATTAGTAAAAGAGAACAAATGCTCAAGCCTAAATTTGGACTGCAGGACAAAGTAATGGTGAGATTTTTCCCTACCCCAAAATAAAAATGATGCAAAAATCACCCTTACCATCAGTCAGAACCTATTGCAGAAATGACAGAGAAGTAACCAGGCCCTGCTTTTTACTATTTGAGCTGTCAGAAGTCAACCCCAGGGTCTCCAGCTAAATAAATCAAAATGATTTGAAATTTATGCCCTGGCAATGCTGAAGCATGCATGGGGAGCCCATATGTGGGGGTTCTGTTGAACTTGTCCATATATTTGGGTTTCATTGTCTAAGTTGATGAGGGCAATTGGCCAGATCTCATTACAGATGGTTGTGAGCCACCATGTGGTTAATGGGAATTGAACTCAGGACCTTTGGAAGGGCAGGCCACTAAGCCACTGAGCCACTGAGCCATAAGGAAAGCACTTTATCAGAGATGGAAAGCCCTAGTCTCTAGTCCTATGCATTATTCTACAACTGCAGTAAACTACCTAAATTCAATCTAGTTAACTATGGGAAGTCCTGCTCACCAAGACAGTGGAAGAGAAGCTTTCCTGCCCATACCAGACTCCAGGCAGCAGGAAGAAAAGTAGCCAGGTCCAGCCTTAGGCTGTTTGTGTGGATGGCAGTGATATAGGCTTGCAGGTTCCTGTATTTAAACCTTTATAATACTTTAGTTGGCTGATAATTTCTAGAAGGTACCGATAGATAGGCGTAAGCTTTTCTAAGTGCATATGAACTGAATAGAAAAATAGTGGAACAAATTAATGATAGGCAAATGTGTTTACAAGGCTTTTTACAAAGTAATCTCTATTTGTTATGCCAGATCTCCAAATATGGCAGTTATCCTCTCCCATCTTAAATAATGGAGCAAGAAATAATAAAAGGAGCCTAGAAACTCACTTGGTTCAATTGCTCACTTAAAGAGAACACAGGTCCAACTGGAAAGAAATCCAAAGTGGCAGAAATCAGCTCAGCTTCCGGCTTGATGCATCTTGGCTCCTGGTGTGCATGAGCATTACTGCACACAGATGCCATCTGTCTCTGTATGCGGCTTTTCATACTATTTCCCATTATTATCGTAATACAAATTTAGTGAAACAACTTTACATATTTTTCTCCAAGAAAACACTCTGACACCTCTGTGGTTTTGCTCAAGTAAATTTGCTTTGCTTCTTGTATTTACTTGTTAAAAACCTATTTCTATGTCTTTAAGGTCAGATCAAATTTTACCATGTGATCTTTCAAAAGCTTAAAACCCAAAAGCTCTCTGTTGGCCTACATATTCATTCTATATATCATCACTACTTCTATGTAAATCTTATCTCTCCAAGTCTGACACCATCTATGAGGCAGAAGTTATATATCCATATTCTCTCTCTCTCTCTCTCCCTCTCTCCCTCCCTACTTCCTCTTCCATCTAGATCCTAAAAACCTAAAATCAACAACCCTAAAAACCTAAATCAAGTTGGTTTGCGTTCTACAAAGGTAAGAACAGCACAATTAGAGGACAAAGAACTCTAATTATTGCTAATCATAACTGCAAGCAGTTAAGCCCTAAACCTTATGATTTTCCAAATGTATCTAAAAGGAAAAATTGTTTCAAACATACCAGTAAGAAAAATGAATCAATTCCTGTAAGCAAACAAGTTTAATGGCAAGTAATACGTGATGCAGAGCCAAAGTTTTTGCTTTTGTTTTTCGAGACAGGGTTTCTCTGTAGCTTTGGAGCCTGTCCTGGAACTAGCTCTTGTAGACCAGTCTGGCCTTGAACTCACAGGGATCCACCTATCTCTGCCTCCCAAGTGTTGGGACTTAAAGGGTGCACCACCACCTCCTGGCTATTTTTTTAAGGTTTATTTATTTATTATGTATACAGTGTTCTGTCTGCAGGTATGCCTGCAGGTCAGAAGAGGGCACCAGATCTCATTACAGATGGTTGTGAACCACCATGAGGTTGCTGGGAATTGAACTCAGGACCTCTGGAAGAACAGCCAGCACTCTTAACCTCTGAAAGTTTTGAAGTCTAACTTGAAAAGACAACTGTCTCAGGTGCTAGTGAGATCTATTCAGTAATAGGCACCTGTAGGATTGTCTGCTAAGAAAAAATTCTCCCAAAAATATAAGCTAAATAACTTACAAAGCCAGGACAAGATGCAGATCACCTATCTTCTTTCTGAACTATCACAGTTCTAATAGGTATAAGTTCAGCTACCAGGGAAAGGATGCTCAAGAGGTCAAAAGAGAAAACAGCAAACCAAATCTCCAGCTCTTCTGTAAGGGAGCAAAGTATGTCTACCAGAATGAAAGTGGTAGCCCGGTGAAAGAGCCAACTCCATAATGTAGCAAAATATACTGCAAAACAAGGTCACTTGTTACATTTTAACCTTGTTCAGCAAGGGCTTTGCCTGTCTAAAGATCAGATTCTCTAATGAATCACCAAAGCAGTCCTGGAGGAGCATGCGTAACTCATGTCAGCAGATAAGACTGCATCAAGGGATTCTTAGAAAACTTATTTCATGTGGGTCCAAATTTTAAGCCCATTCATGAAAGTCAATGTTTTCTACTGTCTGCCTGTGTGTGACAATTCTTTGTTCATTCTTTGTCAGGCAGAGTTTATAAAAACATTACTTTTGAGGATAATGGAAACAGGAAATGAATAAAGCAGTTTAGGTGACCTATTTTGTGTAGTCCAAGTCATTAATACTACTTTTGGCACACAGTAAGCATTCAAAATCTAAGAGAAAGAACTGCTGGTTGTTTAGACTTGAGGATACTGAAAGGATTCCTAAAGGTCTTACCATCAATTTTTAAAATAAGTCTTCCACAGTTTTCTGTACAGCTTAAAACAAAAACAAAAATCAAAACCCAGAGATTGCTTCTTCATGAGAACAAAGCAGTGACAGGAGCACACATTCTGGGGCTATAACTGCTCATCAGGCTCCTGCCTGCCCAGGAGAAGCTGCTGGCCTGAAATCACTAAGTGGAAGTGGTAACTCTAATCTTTTATAGATGAGCAGACGGTGAGGTAAGAACTCTAACTAGAAGTCAGCACTAGGGTGAGAAACAGTGGGCTGGGTAGTTTTATGCCATCTGAAGAGGGAACCTCAATTAAGACAATGCCTCAGTAAGATCTGGCTGTAGGGAATTTTCTTAATTAGTAATTGATGGGGAGGGACCAGTCCCTCGAGGGTGGTGCTATCCCTGGGTTTGTGCTCCTGGGTTCCACAAAAGAAAGCAAGCTGAACAAACCATCATCATCAGCATCATCTGCATCAGCTCCTACCTCCAGAGTCCTTCCCTTCTTGAGTTCCAGTCCTCACTGACTTTGATGATAAACTGTTATAGGTGGCTACGAATGAAATAAACCCTTTGGTCATGGTGTTTCATCACAGCAATAGCAACTCTAAGACAAATAGGATGCTATTATACTTTCCAGCCCACTTGTCTCCTCTAGACCTTTCTCTCTGGCATCAGTTAACAAACTCAACCAATAATTTACAATACTTTATAGAGAAGCAGGCTACCGTCGTCGCAGGGGTCTATTTTACAGCTGTCTTCAAAAAGAGGTGATATTCCTTGGAGAGTGGTAAAACTCAAAATACAATAAATGGCTGAGATTAAGAGTACACATTAAGTACCACAAGTAAAAAAAAAAAATCCATAGTGGGATCAAATTCTAGACATTTCCACAAATGTACTTCATGTATTTGAGAAACTATTAAGGATCAAGGAAGATTAAATATTTGAGAGTCAGTAATTCCTCCTGTAAAACAAGAACATTTTACAGCCATTGTTCAAGTCATAAAATACAAGCACAATAGAAGCTTCAACTCTTACATCTGACACAGTTACAATCTTAGATAAGACTGCAGAGACATCTGCCCCTTGCTTATTTACAGTTCCCATTATTTTAACAAGCAATTCTCTTTCACTTTCCTCAACCTCACTTCAGCTGTTTCTCAGCCTGTATCGTGGCTTTTTCATTGTTGAAATATTCATACTCATGCCCCCCAAACTCGTGTGTGTGTACTCGCGCGCACTTCTGTGTAAGTCTATAAATCTGGAAGTTGGAATGATTATAACCTTTGCAGTGGGTCACAATCCAGATGCTCTTCCCATCGTTGTATTTTGTGTGGAGGAAAACTGATGCTGAAGAGCACTGGCTCAGAAAAGCACAGCACTTCCCTAGGAAAAGTGAACCAAGGACAGGATTTCCTTTTGAAGTCTGAATGAATTAACCTATCTTACAGAAGAATGTTCAGTAAAATATGACTGTGCTCATCACAGAGCTGAAAATGGGAACAGAAGGAAAAGAGGGGGCAGAATGGTTGAAAAGTCAAAGATCGGGACAGTCCAAGCTCCCATGGAAATCAGGTCAAACCCAGGCAGTTTTGTTTTTTTTTTTGTTTTGTTTTGTTTTTTTTTTTGAGAAAGGACACCAGTAAGGGAAGAAAAGACCAACGCTTTAACTATAATAGTAAAGCCTGATACAGTACACTTGAGTGGTTTCTACCACCAGGGAGCCTCAAAATGGCCCCCCATCACTAGTGATGAAGGGCAGTTAAGCAGGGACAGATGATCATTGAGTGTTTACAACCACTGCAAAGTTTCATGATCTGGAAACTTGGTCCTCAGCCTGGTTGTGTTGAGAGGTGATGGAAGTTTTAAGGCGGGTGACGATGACTTAAGTGTGTGTTTAATTCTCAAAGGACTGCACCAGCTCCTGAGAGAGCAAATATATTAACTAGTCCTTGAATCCCTTTGGGTTCCTGCCTTGCCTTGGTATGTTTTCTATACAGACTCCACCCACTGTGGAACATCCACCATGAGACCTTCAACAAGGCCAGACAGATGGGGCTACAAAGTCTTGGATGTTTGTCCCTCCAATCGTCAGGCTGAACAAAACTTTCCTTTTCTTTACAATGTCCCCAGCCACATGTTTTTCTGTTACAGAACTAAGGCAACAGGAACATGTGCAAAAGAGGTCACATGCCAAAACAGGAAGTCAGAGCATGTGTAGGATTATTACTACACAGAATACTAACCACTACCATCACTATACTCTTTGGCTAAAACAACACCCTAAATCTGTACTAAGCATGGGTAAAAGTTCTCCATTTTTAAGCTCAATGTCTCAGAATAATTTTCTTCTATATATTAATATTGCCAATTCCTTTCAGTTTCAGAAAACATGTGACCAAAGACTGGATTTCATGGAAAATCCAGACTCAGAGTACCAACCTAAGTACTGAACACTGGCCTGTAATTGTTCTCACCTGTTATCTTAGTTTCTGTCTGAAAAACTCCCCTAACCATCATATCCCTATTAACTATCTGTTGTCTTGCCATCTTTTGATTATTAAAAAAAAAACTGCTGAAGATTTGGCTGAAATTATCCCGAATCGTAAGTCTCTTAAAATATAAACAACAAAAAAAACTCCACTCTTTTTAATGTAGTGTGACCAGTTAATAAATTCAGTAGCCTTAAACTTTATCAAGAACCACGGACGCAATTATAGTCTTATTTAAACCAACCAATCAAATGTCCTTAAGACCTCATATATAAGTATTAAGTAATTCTAACTGAGAAGACAATGATTTTAAAGCATGTCTTGTTTCCCAGCATCACAAAACTCTGCCAAAGCAGGGGGTTCATTATGAGTGAATCACAAACTGGTCCTCTCTCCACAATGTCCTTCCAGCCTGCTCAGACTTCAAGAGAATGTAGAGCTCACATCAACAAAGGCAGCTCTGGACAGCTAACAGTCATTTTAAATGCCATGCACTGTTCATCATGCATTTCCACCACCACCCCAAGATAGAGATTTTAACATGCTGTCCACAATCAAGACACAACCTGAATCAAAAGCAACAAAATATGGACAATTTACATTTCTAACAAGTAGAAAGAAGACAAGAGGGTAGCTACAGCAGAACTGCACAGAGAAATTCCAAGCTTATACTTTCTCAATGTTAAATGTTAACTAGTTGTCTGGTGGCCAGTAGCTGACAGCTTCTGCGCAAGTTTATCCATAGTGTGTATTAAATGATTTCATGGACTACTCACCTACAGGAACTTGAGGTCTTGAGAAAGCAACACAATGAGGCAAACATTCTTCTAATGTTTGTAGTATGAATCCTCCACAGCTCATCATAAAAATATAGCTGTTTTTATCAAAATGAGACCAACACAGGAAATCTCTACAGTATATTCTTAGAAGGTTTACCACCCTCTATCAGAGATCCCAACTTCACTTCCTAACAAGGCTGTACTTAAGTCTGACAAAACCTGTTAGCTTCTCTCCCATGGGGCCTGAACTCTGGAAGCCACTACTGGTTAGTAATGTGTTAATTGTCTTCCTAGGGACATTGCTCTTCTGGGACTGCACCCTGCACTGCTGGCTGGTGGTTCCTTGTTTGTATACAGTTTTGCCTCTTGGGTTCCCAAATTCAAACAGAAGAATACAATATAGCATTATGATAACCATAAGGACATGTGACCCTTAGGGATGAATGGGATTAGCATCTCAGTCTCCCTACTCTCTCTTATAAGGGAAATGCACTTGGAGTAACAACTTGTTTTGTACAGCGATTATGTCAAAGATAACTTTACATTTGTAAAAAGTAAAAAGCATCAGAATAACATGACATATTAAGACTATAGGACATTCACATTTCAATACATACTGGTAGTTTTACTCTTTATTTTCTGGTCCTCACTTATCACAGAAAGGAGATAGCCTAAAACATTTGTTATGTGGCATTCTCATGTAAGTCTGTATCCTTATAAGAAATCATTAGCTGTTCAGAATATGTTTCCAAAGGGGGAACTAAGAAAATCTTTTCAAAAAAGATTTATGACATGACTGTAAGTTATCAGAGAATGTAACCAGAAGGTTGCCCAGGCTCAGGCAGAGTTGTGGACCAGGGTGTATAACAATCAGACCTGTGACACATGTGTTTCTCTCATGGCCATGGTCTATGCTCAAGCCTCTCCACCGTAAGAGATTTGACCTCTAAGAATGTCAAATTTAACCACTTCTCTTGATAGCCACCAACACTCTAAATTTAGCCATAATTATCTTATGTGCATTGGTGTTCTGCCTGCCTGTAAGTCTATGTGAGGGTATCAGATCCTTTGAAACTGAAGGCACAGATAGTTGTGAGCTGCCATGTGGGCGCTAGGAATTGAATCCAAATCCTCTGAAGAGCAACCAGTGCTCTTAACTGCTGAGCCATCTCTCCAGCCCAACACATTTACATTTTAAACATACATTATATACTATGACAGTCAACTCCCTAGCCAACATGGCTTAGTATTTATTTAATTCAATCACTGTAATTTCAAGAAAGTCACTAAGTACCAATCTGAACTGCTTAATAACATATTACTTAATTTTTGCCTCCCTAACTATTATAAAAGTCTTCTCTCCCCCCCCTCCCTGACTCTCTCTTAAATCCAATGCCCAGCATCATGCAGAAATAAGCCCCTAACTACTGGCTGCCTGGGTTCTCTAGACATTGACACGAGGAACAACTGAAAAGCAAGCCAGCAGCAGATTTGAGGGGCATCTGTCTGGGCTTTCCAGGCACTACTTCTCAGAACTGGGTTCCATTTAGTTCTCTACTATACTCATTAACAGAAGAAAAAAAATCCCATGTTGAGTTTTAGCAAGTAAGTGATAAGCTACAGAAGATCTGAAACACTCTCCTATTCTTAAAAGAATCGTTGGGGGGGGGGGCGCAAAATAAGAATATAATTCCTTTATACAAGGTTACAAAGTAAATTACCTTATTTAAGTAATTATTTCAAACAGCCTAGATTTCTCACTGTGTTGGAGAAATAAACAATATTCAGTTTGATCATATGACTAACTGAATTTATTACAGGTAAGAATTTTTGAAAGAATAATATTAAGACAAAACCTCCAGCTCTAAGTACACAAACAACAGAAACTGTAGAATTATTTTGGAATTTTTATACATGTTAGACTGTTCTTATGCTAACTCAAGGTTGCCCCCCCAAAAAAAAGCCTCTGAGAGGGGGGTAAGAGAGATGGCTCAGCAGTTAAGAGCACTGACTGTTCTTCCAGAGGTCCTGAGTTCAATTTCCAGCACTCACATGGTGGTTCACAGCCATCTATAATAGGCTCTGATGCCCTCTCCTGGTGAATATGCAGAGCACTCATACATAAAATATGAAATTTAAAAAACTTTAAAAAATGCCCATTTGTATGTAAGACATTGTCTTTACATCATAAAAATGGCTCATTATTTTAGATATTCATGTTTGAGCATACAGGGGTGAAATGACATCATACCAGAAAACTGGCTTAAAATAATTCCAAGAATAAGCAATGTAAGGAAACGCAATGACACCAAGTTATTTGTCCAGTATACTCCTTATACTTCCAAATATGCTGGAAAGCTTTTTCTAGCAACATTTTGAGAAAATCCTCAGTAAATTTAAGTCAGCTCTTTCAGTAAATCTGAAAAACCAAAATTCAACTGTAGTTAAAAATGAACTCAGAAACCATTTAAATTTTATGTATAAAATTCAAAGCTTAAAATTAGTTTCTATTAAAGACTGCAGAGTTACAGAGGCCCAACTAGCCCCAATGCTAAGTAAAACTGGATACAACCTCCATGGAAAATTAAATTTCCAATCTGTAATAATGGCAAGCTACAAGTGCACAAAGCTGTGGCTCAGAGACACCAGTTCTAACCAGTTCTAGGTTGGTATCCCAGGGTGGCAGTTTCCCACATTGTACTGTGTAGAGGTTCATCTTGAGAGCCTAGTCTCCTGGACCCCATCCCCAGAGATTCTGACTGAAGTGGGGGGGGGGAATAAATCTGCATTCCTAAAATGTTCAAGATACTTTGAGAAATACTGTCCTAAAGAAGTATGTGTATTTATCCTCCCATCTTTGGGGCCACAAAATCCCACAGCCGGGAATTGAGTGCACCCAGGTCAGTGGGAGGTCCCCTGCTTCAATAGCCTGCCAGCAGCAAGGTAGGCCCTTTGTCACTGAGCTGCTTGGCCAGCAAGGAGACCTGACTGTCTACCAGAAGATCCATCATTCATTGGGGTGAGTGAATTGAATTCATTGGGGTGAATTGAACTTCTAAAAGAAGACCCAAAGGGGATTATTCAGAGGAAGAAATGGGCAGGCGCCAATGCAAGAATTCCTCCAACAATTTGAAAAACAACATGAAAGCACCAGAACCTTTTAACAGGAGGACTTGAACACACTAATCAAGAAGAAGTAGAAAAAACTGACTTTATGAAAGTGATAGAGTCCCTTAAACAGGAGGTGAAAAACTCCCTTAAGGAAATGGACGAGAAGAATAACAAAAAGTTTGAAGAATTGAGTAAATCCGTAAATGATATCCTAGGAAACCAAGAAAAAAACAATCAAACAGATAATGGAAACAGTGCAAGACTTGAAAACTGAAATGGAAGCAAGGAAGAAAACACAACCCGAGGGCCAGCTGGATATGGAAAATCTATGTAAACGAACAGAGACTACAGAAACAAGCATAACCAACAGAATACAAGAGATAGAAGAAAGAATCTCGGATTCTGAAGATACCATAGAGAAAATAAACGCACTGATCAAAGAAAACAGCAAATCCAACAAATTCTCAACACAAAACATTCAGGAAATCTGGGACACAATAAAAAGACCAAACCTAAGAATAATAGGCGTAGAAGAAGGAGAAGAATTACAGCTCAATGGTCCAGAAAATATATTTAATAAAACTATAGAAGAAAACTTCCCAAACCTAAAGAAAGATATTCCTATTAAGGTTCAAGAAGCTTATAGAACACCAGATAGACTGGATCAAAAAAAAATCATCCCCTCGCCATATTATAATCAAAACACAAAACATACAGAATAAAGAAAGAATATTAAGAGCTGCAAAGGAAAAAGGTCAAGTAACATATAAAGGTAAACCTATCAGACTAACACCTGACTTCTCTATGGAAACCATGAAAGCCAGAAGGTCCTGGATAGATGTTTTGCAGAAACTAAGAGACCATGGATGCAAGCCCAGATTACTATACCCAGCCAAGCTTTCATTCACTATAAATGGAGAAAACAAAATATTCCAAGATAAAAACAAATTTAAACAATACGTAGCCGGAACCGCGCGGGCGGGCCGGGCCTCTGAGTCGGGTCGAGCCCATAGGCGGCGGCGCGGAGCCGGCAGTCTGCGGTTCGCGGCACCATGTCCCCAGACAGTGGAGTGAAGAGCGAGTACAAGAATCGTTACCGGGAGCTGGGCTGGGACGAGTATGCGCCGTGCTACCGCGAGCTGCTGCGCTACCGCCTGGGCCGGCTGCTGGAGCAGGCGCACGCGCCCTGGCTCTGGGACGCCTGGGGCCCGGACAGCCCCTCAGACAGCTCGGCTTCACCCAGTCCGGCGCCCAGGGGTCCTTTAGGAGAGCCCTTGGCGCCTTCCGTGCGGGAGGAGGAGCAGAGGGTGGGGGAGCGCGGAGCGGAGCTTCGGGGCGCGGAGGTTGGGGACGCGGAGGAGCAAGACACAGTGCTACCAGCACCACCAAAAAAGGACATAGAAGGAAAACCCGAACAACAGACTGGGACGAGAGAGAGACTGACAGGGTGCTCACTGGCCCCGACCCTCGACAGCAGTCTAGTGCCTTATTTGCCAGAGGAAGTAAGAAAGCAACCAGAAGCTCCCAAAGATCAGCAAGCAAAATAAAAGAGAACAAGCACCCATTTGCTCTGTATGGCTGGGGAGAGAAACAGATGGACACGGGGAGCCAGAAGACGCACAATGTCTGTGCATCAGCCCCTGTGCATGAGATTCACGAATCAGCACTTCGAGCCAAGAACAGAAGACAGGTGGAAAAAAGGAAAGTGGCTGCCCAGAGGCAGCGGGCTCACTCCGTGGATGTGGAGAAGAACCGAACGGTGAAGCCAACTTCCGCAGAGAACCCGTGGCTGACAAGAGTACATGCGGTGCTATTCAGCCAGGGCCTAGATGCTGGCACGTCCTCTTTCAAGTGTTTATGAGAGAAAAGGAAAACCAAAACTGTCCAATGAGACCACGCACAGGTGGAAGAAATCAACTGGTCCTGCAGGTTCCTCTTAGGAATTTTCAAGAGATGGTTTTGCTTTCGTGATGGTTGGTCACCCGCCTTAGTAGTTAGGGAAGACCATCGAAGCCATAGATGTTGGCTTGTTTATGAAGACAAGTCCCCAAGTCTTGATATTCTTGTAAGAGTTTTAAGGATTTTAAACCTTTGGAGATACCCACACCGAATGCCTTTAACTGGCTCTAGGCGCTCCCCACCCACACCCTCTCCTCTCGCATGGTCCGAGCTGTCCTCTTTGATCAGCACCACATTCCACAGCTGGCAGGGGCATCCCATCCCACAGTGCAGGGCTCACAGGCACGACGAAGACTGTGCAGTTGGCCCCAGGGAGCAACAAGGAAAGCAAGGGCACAAGCATGAGACGATGCTGTTCCCGATGAACTAGGACTTCGGCAGCTGACACTGGGCATTCCATTTCTCCTCACCTCCATGTAGACTATGATATTTAAGAATTTTTCTGGCCAGAGCAATGGTCACCTTTTCTTCTTAAATTGTCACTTAGACATTTATTTAACTTATAATTTAGTAGTTCTGGGACATTCCAGTGAGTGACGTGCCGTGCAGTCCGTGTTTAATGGTGACATTTCTTTTGAGTCAGCGTCATATTCTTTTAACTGCAGCATTCCCCGGTAGAGATCACAGGGTATAGTCAGCCGCTCGTTAAGTCTGAACTGCCAAGCCCCTCTCCGGAGAGAGAAGACGATGATATGGAAAACTTGAAATTTGAAATGACCTTTAATGAACTGAGTTTGCTTGGCCTGTGGGGATGGGACCAGCAGGCACCATGAGTGTGCCATCAGCTCCATTCTGCTTTTCCTTCCGTAGAGCGTGATGAAGGCTTCATGATGCACGGTGCTGATAGTGTAGGCTGAAAATGTGACTCCTTGGTGTCCGGCCTGGAGATCGGTGCTGCTGAACTATGGAGAATGGGCATGTGCCAGCCTGGCTGGAAATGTCCTTCCTCTAGTAGGAGACAACTGTCAGGGTTAAAAAACCTAGGTTTCCATGAGATGGGTGCCTTTCTCCATCCTGCTGGAGGGACGCTCAGAAGATGATCTCCATGTTCTTCCTGAGAGACAGGGAGATCTTTTGCCTGCACCCACTCAGCAGCTGAGTTTGTTGGGTAAAACTGAGCGTGTGGCTGAGCCTTTCCATGTATTTTTCCTTTGGGTTTTTGAGTATGATAATTTCTAGAACACAAACTGATTTCATTCCATATAAAATCATCACACGATGTCATCTTAAAACTGTATGAAGCTTTGAAGATGCATACTGAAGAATCAAGAGTGTTTAAAAAAAAACTTTAAAAATATTTGCCTATTTTGTATAGACCCTTGTGTACAGAGCCCTCCCAGTGAGGTGTGTATTTAATTAAAGAGTAAGTTCAAAAAAAAAAATCCAAAAACCAATACGTAGCCACAAATCCAGCCTTACAGAAAGTAAAAGAAGGAAATTCACAAACAAAGGAGTCCAGCATTGCCCAAAATAACTCAGACATCTAGCGACCCTTCACCAGCACATCTCAAAGAAAGGAAACACACAATCTCTACTACCAAATAAAAAATGACAACCGGAGTTAACATCCACTGGTCATTAATATCACTTAATATCAATGGACTCAATTCACCTATAAAAAGGCACAGGCTAAGAGATTGGATACAAAAACAGGATCCAGCATTCTGCTGTTTACAAGAAACGCACCTCAACCACAAAGACAGACATCTACTCAGATTAAAGGGTTGGGAAAAGGTTTATCAAGCAAATGGACCTAAGAAACAAGCGGGTGTGGCCATACTAATTTCTAACAAAGTTCACTTCAAACTAAAATCAATCAGAAGAGATGGAAAGGGACACTTTATACTCATTACAGGAAAAATCCATCAGAATGAAGTCTCAATCCTGAATATCTATGCCCCTAATACAAAAGCACCCACTTATGTAAAAGAAACATTACTAGAACTCAAGGCAGCAATCAAACCAAACACACTGATAGTGGGAGACTTCAACACTCCTCTCTCACAAACGGACAGGTCAATCCGACAGAAACCTAACAGAGAATTAAGAGACTTAATAGAGGTAATGAACCAAATGGACTTAACAGACATCTATAGAACATTCCACCCAAACAGGAAAGAATATACCTTCGTCTCTGCGGCTCATGGAACCTTTTCAAAAATTGACCACATACTCGGTAACAAAGCAAACTTCCACAGTTACAAAAACATATTAGTAACCACCTGCATCTTATCGGATCACCATGGATTAAAATTAGAATTCAACAACAATGCTACCCCCAGAAAGCCTACAAACTCATGGAAACTGAACAGTCAACTACTGAACCACACCTGGGTCAAGGAAGAAATAAAGAAAGAAATTAAAGTCTTCCTTGAATTTAATGAAAATAAAGACAACATACTCAAACCTATGGGACACAATGAAAGCAGTGCTAAGAGGAAAATTCATAGCACTAAGTGCCCACTTTAAAAAAAAAATGGAGAAAGCACACATTGGAGACTTAACAGCACACCTGAAAGCTCTAGAAAAGAAAGAAGCAGACTCACCTAGGAGGAGTAGAAGACTGGAAATTATCAAACTGAAGGCTGAAATCAACAAAATAGAAACACAGAAAACAATCCAAAGAATCAATGAAACAAAAAGCTGGTTCTTGGAGAAAATCAACAAGATTGACAAACCCCTAGCCAAACTAATCAAACGGCAGAGAGAGAACACACAAATTAATAAGATTAGAAATGAAAAGGAGGACATAACCACAGACACAGAGGAAATTCAGAGAATCATTAGATCTTACTACAAAAGCCTGTATGCCACAAAATTGGAAAATGTAAAAGAAATGGACACTTTTTTAGATAAGTACCATATACCAAAGTTAAACCAGGAACAGGTGAACAATCTAAATAGTCCTGTTAGTCACGAAGAATTAGAAACTGTTATCAGAAACCTCCCTACCAAAAAAAAGCCCAGGACCAGATGGTTTCAATGCAGAATTTTACCAGAACTTCCAAGAAGACCTAATACCTATACTCCTTAAGGTATTTCATAATATAGAAACAGAACAGTCATTGCCAAATTCCTTTTATGAAGCTACAATTACCCTGATACCTAAACCACACAAAGAGTCAACCAAGAAAGAGAATTACAGGCCAATCTCACTCATGAACATCGATGCAAAAATTCTCAATAAAATACTGGCAAACAGAATCCAAGAACACAGTAGAAAAATTATCCACTATGATCAAATAGGCTTCATCCCAGAGATGCAGGGCTGGTTCAACATACGAAAATCTATCAATGTAATCCATCATATAAATAAACTGAAGGATAAAAACCATATGATCATCTCATTAGATGCAGAAAAAGCATTTGACAAAATTCAACACCCCTTTATGATAAAGGTCTTGGAGAGATTAGGGATACAAGGGTCATTCCTAAATATAATAAAGGCTATTTACAGCAAGCCGACAGCTAACATCAAATTAAATGGAGAGAAACTCAAGGCCATCCCACTAAATTCAGGAACACGACAAGGCTGTCCACTCTCTCCTTATCTCTTCAATATAGTGCTTCAAGTTCTAGCAATATCAATAAGACAACACAAGGGGATCAAGGGGATTCGAATTGGAAAGAAAGAAGTTAAACTTTCGTTATTTGCAGATGATATGATAGTGTACATAAGCGACCTGAAAAACTCCACCAAAGAACTCCTACAGCTGATAAACTCCTTTAGTATCGTGGCGGGATACAAGATCAACTCCAAAAAATCAGTTGCCCTCCTATATACAAAGGATAAGGAAGCAGAGAAAGAAATCAGAGAAGTGTCACCTTTCAAGATAGCCACAAATAGCATAAAATATCTTGGGGTAACTCTCTAACCAAGGAAGTGAAGGATCTACTTGACAAGAACTTTAAGTCTTTGAAGAAAGAAATTGAAGAGGATACCAGAAAATGGAAGGATCTCCCTTGCTCGTGGATTGGGAGGATCAACATAGTAAAAATGGCAATACTACCAAAGGCAATCTATAGATTTAATGCAATCCCCTTAAAGATCCCATCAAAATTCTTCACAGATCTTGAGAGGACAATAATCAACTTTATATGGAAGAACAAGAAACCCAGGATAGCCAAAACAATCTTATACAATAAAGGAACTTCTGGAGGCATTACCATCCCTGACTTCAAACTCTATTACAGAGCTACAGTATTGAAAACAGCTTGGTATTGGCATAAAAATAGAGAAGTTGACCAATGGAATCGTATAGAAGACCCGGATCTTAACCCACAAACCTATGAACACCTGATTTTCGATAAAGGAGCTAAAAGCACACAATGGAAGAAAGAAAGCATCTTCAACAAATGGTGCTGGCATAACTGGATGTCAACGTGTAGAAGAATGAAAGTAGATCCATATCTATCACCATGCACAAAACTCAAGTCCAAATGGATTAAAGACCTCAATATCAATCTGAACACACTGAACCTGTTAGAGGAGAAAGTGGGAAGTACTCTACAACATTTGGGCACAGGAGACCGCTTCCTACGTATAGCCCCAGCAGCACAGACATTAAGGGCAACATTGAATAAATGGGACCTCCTGAAGCTGAGCAGCTTCTGTAAAGCAAAGGACACTGTCACTAAGACAAAAAGGCAGCCTACTAACTGGGAAAAGATCTTCACCAACCCCGCAACAGACAAAGGTCTGATCTCCAAAATAAGGAACTCAAGAGACTAGACTTTAAAATGCTAATTAACCCAATTAAAAAATGGGGCACTGAACTGAACAGAGAATTCTCAACAGAAGAAGTTCAAATGGCCAAAAGACACTTAAGGGCATGCTCAACCTCCTTAGCAATCAGGGAAATGCAAATCAAAACAACGTTGAGATACCATCTTACACCTGTCAGATTGGCTAAAATCAAAACACCAATGATAGCCTACGCTGGAGAGGATGTGGAGTAAGGGGTACACTCATCCATTGCTGGTGGGAATGCAAACTTGTGCAACCGCTTTGGAAAGCAGTGTGGCGGTTTCTCAGGAAATTTGGGATCAACTTACCCCAGGACCCAGCAATCCCACTGTTGGGAATTTACCCAAGAGATGCCCAATCATATTACAAAAGCATTTGTTCAACTATGTTTACAGGAGCATTATTTGTAATAGCCAGAACCTGGAAACAACCTAGATGCCCTTCAGTGGAAGAATGGATGAAGAAAGTGTGGAATATATACATATTAGAGTACTACTTGGCGGTAAAAAACAATGACATCTTGAATTTTGCATGCAAATGGATGGAAATAGAAAACACCATCCTGAGTGAGGTAACCCAGGCCCAAAAAGATGAACATGGGATGTACTCACTCATAACTGGTTTCTAGCCATAAAGAAAGGACATCGAGCCTATAATTTGTAAAAAAAAATCCTAGAGAAGCTAAATAAGAAGGTGAATCCAAAGAAAAACATATAGTTATCCTCCTGGATATTAGAAGTAGACAAGATTGCCAGACAAAAAAAATGGGAACTTGGGGGTGGGGTGGGATGGGGGGATGGGCGGATGGGGAGAGAAAAGTGTGAAGTGGAGGATGGGAAGAGCTTGGGGGAATAGGATGGCTGGGATATAGGAAGGGTGGATATGGGAACAAGGAATTATATATCTTAATTAAGGGAGCCATTCTAGGGTTGGCAGAGACTTGACTCTAGAGGGGTTCCCAGGTGTCCAGGAAGATGCCCCCAGCTAGTTCCTTGGGCAGCTGAGGAGAGGGAGCCAGAAATGTCCAGATCCTATTGCCATACTCATGAATATCTTGCATATCACCATAGAACCTTCACCTGGCGTTGGATGGAGAAAATGACAGAGCCCCACATAGGAGCACCAGACTGAGCTCCCAAGGTCCTGATGAGGAGCAAAAGGAGGGAGATCATGAGCAAGGAAGTCAGGACCGTGAGGAGTGCGTTTACTCATTGAGACGGTGAGACAGATCTAACAGGAGACCACCAAGTCCAGTTGGAATGGGACTGATGGAACAGGGGACCAAACCGGACTCTCTGAATGTGGCTGACGGTGGAGGAGGACTGAGAAACCAAGGACAACGGCGATGAGCTTGAACTCTACAGCATGGACGGGCTCACTGTGAGCCTTGTCAGTTTGGTTGCTCACCTTCCTGGACTTAGGGGGAGCTGGAAGGACCTTGGACTTAACATAGTGAAGGGAACCCTGATGGCTCTTTGGCTTGGAGAGGGAGGGAGTGGGGGTATGGGTGGAAGGGAGGGGAGGGAAGGGGGAGGAGGAGGGGAGGAGATGGAAATTTTTTTTATAAAAAAAGGAATTAAAAAAAGAAGTATGTATATGCATGTACCACAATACATGCTAACTAAGAATAACCCAGGAATATTTTTCTTACCATCAAAATGGAAACAAATGTTCAGTTACTAAATGATTAAATAAAATCTGGTATTTTTATCATCCCAGAACACTGTAAGATGTATTCTAATGACCAGAAGTGGTGTCTAAGAAAACAATCAATCAGACAACAACAAAAACCCATGGTGGGAAGAAGCTTGGAATGGGAACGGCCTCCAGACAGCCAGGCTGGGCTTAACTGGGCAACATTTGCTTTCTTAGTACTCACTAATGTTTTTCATAAAAGAGAACACTACAGACTCTATAACAGCTATATTCAATATAAATGTGAGTCTTATGAACAAGTCTTGTAAATATAATACTGGAGGGAAAGAAGCAAAATCCAAAACAGGAGTATAATTGCATTTACACCAGGCTGGCAGGTATTATTTAGAAATGCACAAATAATGAAACACAAAGCAAAGAAATGATGATCATGAGCAAGGCTTACAATTACTCTAAAAACATGAGCTTTGTATCAGACAGCACAGGTGACCATGTCTAGGCACAGACACTCCGTCCGTATGCACTGGTGGCTGGGTATCTGGCATATAACTGTATTCTTCTACTAACTTTGCTTAAGTATATTCACCAAAATTAGACATTCGGTTTGCTGATAGAATTCTATCAAATTTCTTTCCCAAAGTTCACTATTTCGAGTTTAGTACTCTAATCCATCCCGGTGCTCTGAATTTCTTTCCAATTATATGTCATAATAATGAATTTAAAGAATAAAGGATCTGACCTGGTTGTAAATATAAATCTGAGGTAACTGCATAACAAGCTTCACACTACGGTGTAAGTCCTAAACATGTATGTGCACCTTTAAAAACACACAACAGCGTCTGATTATCTTGACATCTGAATGAGTTATATGCAACCTAGAATTTAATAGAGAATTTACCAGAGTCAATGACTTTTTAAAAGTATCAGCCACTAGGAGAGGTGGCACACGCCTTTAATTCCACCACTCAAGAGGCAGAGGCAGGAGGATTTCTGAGTTCGAGGCCGCATAGTCTACAGAGCCAGTTCTAGGACAGTCAGGGCTACACAGAGAAACCCTGTCTAAAAAACAAAAATAAAACAAAACAAATAAAACAAAACAAAAGGATTGTTAGCAGACTTAGACTGAGTCTAAAGCTCAAAAACCACTGACTTTATTGTGCTTTATGTCACCCATTTAACAGAAACCTAGACTGCAGGAAAAATAGTGAGGATGCCAGCACAACCCTTCCCTCCCTGACTTCCCTCCCTGACTGACCGCCCCCCCAAACAAAAACACAAGAAAGAAAAGTAGGAGGTAATGCAAGCTCCAAGAAAAACATACTATGGCACACAAACAATGGATGCCATTTGACAAAGCATGCAAGGACAGGTACCTTAAAACAAGTTTGCTCGGCCTACACACAAACAAGGCAACAATGAAACCTGCAAAACCACAGAGACCAGCTGGAGTCTACAAAGTTTTCACCAAGTTATGTGAGGGTAAAAAAATCCTCACTAGGTCAAAAACTTTGTACGTCTTTTTAAATACTTACCATTACACTACTGGTTCCAGAAGGACTAGGGGTAGCAGAGTAGAAAAAAAAAGAGGGAAAACCCAATCAATACTAATGATAAAAAATGGCAGCTCAGTATCATCAAATTTAGGCACCCAAAATAACACGCAAATAAACAGCCGAGGAGGCAGGCGGCCCATTTTCTGCACGAGAAGCAGCAGTGCCCCTCTTTGCTTCAGTCCTAACTTTACTTATTTGGAAACAGAGCTTACTCTGTTCTCCCAGATAGCAGAGTTGAGAAGGGAGAAAGGAAGGCCGGTTGGTCGTCCTAACTTGTTATGAACCACCACAATAATCGAAGAAACAAAGCAACATCTTGTTGCCTCACTTCTATCTCCGGTATTCCAGCAAAGCCAACACTATCCACAATGGATCCACACAGCTGAAAGGGCTGTTCAACATCTCACTGAGCAAAATAAACAGCTTTATTATTTACTGTTGTGGCTGATAACCAACCACTGTCCCGAAACCAAAAGTGAAAGGTCACAATTCTGAATCCACTCATCTATCTGCAGCTCTTGCCACAGAGGCCTGCTCTAGGAGTTTTACTTCGAGCTGTGTCTCTAACTCACTGCCACCTTTCTTTCACACATGGTATTCAAGGCCAATGTTGATAGAGAATTATAAATATGATAATAAGGATGTTAGCTTTCCATCTGAAAAAAATTGCACTGAGTAAAACTTTTTTTGCTAAATGCTACTCCATTTCGTTTAACACTATTATTACTATTATTATTATTATTATATTATCATTATTGAGATGACAGAGGCTTACAAAGTTCATATAATTTAGAGCACACATATAATATGCCCTTTTTTTTTTTTTAAAAAAAGTATATACCTTCTTGCTACAATGAATTCTAATGATTTATAAAAAAGATAAACTGTGGGTGGTTATTTGTTGCAAAAAAAAAATCAAAGGTCCCTTTAAATAACAAATGTTTTAAAGACTATGGAACTGTAGCTAGGGTAGCAGATTTAGCTAACACGTTATGAGTTCAATTCCCAGCACTGCCATAAAAAAAGGTATTATACAATTGGGTATTGTAGTAGTGCACACTTGTAATTACAGCATTTGGGAGATGGTGGCAGGAACATTTCAATTTCAAGGCGAGCCTAGGCACGGAATGAGACACTGTGTCAAAAGACTAAGGGCTAGAGATACATAGAGCTCAGTGGGTAAGCACTTGCCAATCATGCTCAAAGCTCTAGATTCCATTCACAGTTCAAAAGATTAGAAGAACAAATTAGCAAAAATTAAACAAGGTGTATTCCCTCTAAAGTATCTTTTGAAATATTTGAGAAAAATTAAAAGTTTCATATTATCATGGAATTGCTTGAGCACATTTGCTGGAATGGTAGATAATGGTATCTAAAAAGCAAGATGTTATACACCAAGCAATATTCTGGTGGATACTGAGCAGCTGCTCTAATGCATTTGATTAAGAGCTGCCTGACAGTCGCTGTCCAGCCTCAAGGAGACAATAGCACATTCTTACCCAGTGTCCCCACCACACAGACGCAGTGACAGTACCCCAGGAACAGACACAGACTGAGCACCCTACTCCAAAGTCCAAAGTGTGTCAGGTGCAGTAGTATATGCCTGCAATCTGGCACTCAGGAAGCAGAGGCGGGGGAGGGGGATTAGGAGTTCAAGGCTAGTCTCTGTTATTCACAACTGGATTATAAGAGTTTGCCTTATAAAACAAAACCAAAGCCACCCCAAATCCCAAACTTTTAACGTAAAAAAAAAAAAATTCCACCTTGAACTCTTGACAGGTCATAGTCAAAAAGTAATAAGCTAAAATGGCTGTACAAAATTCCATTCAGAATATGTATTTATGGGTGTATTTGTTTGAAACCCAAAGGGAGAGCTGAGGCAGTGTGCACACCAGTAATCCCAGCACTTGGGTAGGTGGAAGCTGAAGGATCAAAGACTGAAAGCTGGGCTGGTTGCTCAGTGAATAAGGCACTTGCTGCACAAGGCCACACAAGGATGAAGCCAGGAGGCTGGGTCCCCAGTACCCACACCACTGGCTGTACAAGTGTGGTGGCTCACCTGTAACACAGAACTCCGGGGACAGCAACAGTGGATACCTGGCTTTTGATTATTTTCCTCGTCTCCCTATACTTTTTGAGTTTGTAAGAAAGGAAGTCATAATTGTTCTCAATCTATTCAAAAAGACCTCAGCTAAGTTTAATACAAATGTTCTCAATATTACAACACAAAGATTAACAAGGTTGTTATATTAGTGCCTCGGTTTGCATTTTCCTAAACAGAAAGCTAGTAAAATCTACTTGATTTAATAGAGAAAGCTATTCCATAAATATAGTGGAATAGGTACTAGACCTATCTTTCTGGTAGAAACTATTCAATACCCAAAATTTTAAAAAAAAAAAAATCAAGAGCATCAAATGTGCTGGCAAGTGTGTTATACATTCTTGTGCCAGAAAACGAGATGGAAACCCACAGAGACAGAACAGCTGCAGTCTTTCTGCTCTGCACTAGAAAGAAGCCCTCAAAGCGCTTTGCCTTCATTATTACCACAGCTCCAGATTCGATTCCTTTCCATAACCTCCAGCATCACCCAGCAAATTCATGATACTAGTCAGGAAAGGGGTAAACCACGAGAATGTACCTGCAGTTTTTTCAGGCTGGATTCATAAGTTTGCGGTGGTCTAACATTGGCCATCACACTGACATTCCTATACTTGAGCAAGCATCAGAGCCACATGAGGTTCTTGAAAGCAGACTGCGGGATCCTGCCCTACTAGGTTTCCAGCGTGTGGGGACAAAATCTGCATTAACAACCTGGTGATGCTGACACTGCTGGTCTGTGGGACACACTCTACCAGAAACACTGATGCCAAATGCTCCTAGTGCCCCAAGTTTCAGAAAAAAAGACTATTTTATGAAAAGGACATACTACAGATGATTGACAAATGGTGCTAGGACAAATGGGTATAAAAATGCACACAAAGTTTTTAAAAGATTGACCTCTATCCTGCATCTTACAGAAAACTCAATCCCGGGAGTAGTAGAGTCTCAAGATAAAAGGCGGAACTGCCAAGCTTTCATCTTAGTCACTAAGAGCCCCTCTCAGGATGAGGAGACATCTACAGAGCAGGGAAAGACAACTAACATTAAATAAATGACTGTGCCACATTGGAAATGACACGTTTGGAACTTGCTTGGGGGTAGGTGCAGGGTGGTGGTGGTGGTGGTGGAACAGATAATATTCATGAACGTTGAATGTGTGCGATAAGGGTTTTTGTGATACTGTTTTTTTCAACCTTTATGTATATTTATGTATATTTTTCCTTGTAAGAGGAAAAACCAGTATTAAACTCGGAGATATGTGGAACTTGTATAACAAAAAAGGACACAGACTACGTGTGGAAACCTGTGAATCACTAAGTCAAATACCAACAATCTAGCAGAAAAGTAAGCATGACGTGGGCCTTCGAAAAGAAGAAACATGGGATCATGAAAGAAACAACTATAACTGGACAACCAGCCATATTAAGCATCTTCAAACACAGGATTCAAGAAGCTGAGGCAGGAGGATCATAGGTTTAAAGCCAGTCTGGGTCACATAGTGATAGCAAGTTGAAAGAGAGAAACAAAGAGAAGAAAAATAAAAGAACAAATATGGACACATATCTTTCCACCGTTCCTAGTTTAGCTTCAGCTGCCAACCTGCAACAGCCCAGGTTACCTGAGGGAGTTTCAACTAGGGGACTGCCTCAATCAGACGGGCCTGTAAGCACAGGGCACTCTCTTGACTGTGAATTGATGTAGGTAGGCCAAATCCACTGCGAATGGTGCCACCATAGGCAGGGGGCCTGGGCTGTCTAAAAGCAGGCTGCACATGGGCCAAGGAAAGCTAGCCAGGAAGCAGCACTCTTTGATAGTTCTTCAAGCGCCTGTCTTGAGTTCTTGCACTGACTTCAAGGATGGACTGTAACCTGGAAGTAAAATCTAAATAAACCTCCCTTTTCCCAAGTTGCTTTCAGTTAACAGTTTATCACAGCAACAGGAAGTAAATCAGAATGCCACTAACAATTAGAGAATTTGACAAAAGCAAATATATAATGAAAGAAGGGAAGGAATGACTGGGTAACTTACTCCCTGCTGGTAGCACTGCAAATTGATAAATTGATCCCAAAAAGTGAAGGGGCATATTCCAGCTGGGAGGATCTAAAACCTTTTCAGGCTATTAATTAAAAAATACAGGCTTCCTTCTTATGTAGCTTAAGTGCATGGAAGTGATCATTGGCTCTTCTCCCACTTTATAAAGTCATATGTCACACTGATGGAGGAGTGTCTATGTGTTACTTTTATTGATTAATAAAAAAAAAACTGCCTTGGCCCTTTAAGAAAACAAAAAATTAGGTAGGCGGAGTAGACAGAACAAAATTGTGGGAAAAAGAAAACAGAGTTGGGGAGACGCTTCAGTAAGTCGCCTTCCTTCAACAATGAGAACCCTAAGAGAGACTTACATAGATCTAATCTACATGGGAAGTAGAAAAAGACAAGATCTCCTGAGTAAATTGGGAGCATGGGGACCATGGGAGAGGGTTGAAGGGGAGGGGAGAGGTAGTGGGGGGGGGCTGAGAAAAATGTAAAGCTCAATAAAAATCAATTTTAAAAAACCCCACATAAGTAAAAAACAAAACAAAACAAAACAAAAAAACAAACAAAAAATGGAGTTTGCAAAGTCAGGTCCTCATACAACAGTATCTCTTTATTCTCTTCCTTTCCTCCTTTATCCCTCCTAGCCTCACCTGCCAGATGCTTCCTTGGTTGATTATGCATTATGTTCGTAGATTTATAAACTATCTTCAGCATCTTGTTTGCCTCACTTCATTTCCAAGTTCATTTAAAGCATTTTGCTTATTTTATGTCTACATGTGTGTGCTTCTTTGTGTGTGTGTGTACCACTTGCAGTTCTCTCAGAAGTTAGAGAGGCATCAGATCTTGGAATTGGAGTAACAGATGATTGTGAGCCTCACAGTATAGGTGCTGGGCACTGAACCTGTGTCCTCTGCAAGAGCACAAAGAGTCCAGCAGCTGAACAGTATCTTCAGCACTTCAGGTTCATTTTTAATAACTGTATGATATTCCACAGTAAGGAAGTTTGATATATTTCACAATTTTTTATTGGTGGTCAGATTGGCACCCAACGTGGGGCTAAATCCACTTAAAAACCTAAAAAGGCTTTAAATAAAGGAGAGAGAGAGTTTAACACAGCTTTTTACTGTTTGCTAGGACGTGCTGTAGAGAGATTTCCTGTTTCAACAATAACAGCAAAAAAAAAAAAAAAAAAAAAAAAGCTGAGTCATTTTAAAACACGGCTTCCTGGGACTGGATGTTTATATGCCCGCTTGGGATAAAAATAAAAAAAATACTCTGAGACCATGCCAATGGCTCACTGCTCCCTGCCTACACCTGAACAGATGACAAAATCAGGCTTAGGCGAGCGGAAAAACATGGCGGATTTCTGCCGCCATACAGAGATGTTTTCAAACTGCACAGTGCTCTGCGCATCAGATTTGGCTATAACTTGGATAAAAAGAGTTTTTATACCACACACTCAGTCTCAGAGTTAAAATGCTAAATGCGGCTCCTACCTGGCGGCCCCAGAGCTAGTAAAAAATGGTACATCCTCCATTTTAAAATTGAAAAAAGGTAGAGCCAACATCCAAAATAGCCCGGGCAGCTCTACAGCTCAGAGGTACAACCGATTCAAAGTCACAAGCGGCTCCGCCATGTTGGACTGGGTGGGGCAAGCACACAATACCTGTTTTTGACCTAGAAATGTCAAAACTGTGCCCATGTTCCCAAATATTGTTTATAAATGTTCTTTTACATCTAAAGGGGGATATGATATAGATATGAATAATTTACATTGGTATAGATTTTAAGGTCAATTTTGTTATATGTATATGTATTTCTGCTCTTGATTAAGGTATTGTGATTGTGTAGTTCATTTAAAAATGTAATGTATAATTAAAAAATACAGGTTGTTAATGGATAATCATCGATAATAGTCAAGCTTGTAATCATGTTAGATTTTTCTAGCTGTGCATAGATATATTTCAGATAGGCATTCTTCATATCTTTCAAAGACTATAGAATATGACATTTAATGTTTTAATAACTTAGGGTTTTTCATGACAATAAGACACGTTTACTCCTGACAGCACCAATCTACTTCAAGACGAGGATGGGCGTCAAAGAGGCTCCTTATGGAGTTTGATAGCCATTTGGACAAGAAACTGCTCTTGCCTGGACTGTTGCATAAACTGGACACAAAGAACCCGCAGAGAGAGGACTGCTAAACTTGCCTAAAGGTGAGATGGTCTTTCGGGGTTCCTGACTCATCAAAGAGTCTGCGAGACATTCTGCAGGACACAGCAGATAGTGACTAAACTGTCTGAAATTTCCTGCTTCATGAAAATGTCTGCTGGACACTATGGGCCTAAAGGGCAAAGATGGATGCCCAACGGTACAGAGGAACTTTGGGTGACTGTCCAGGCAGCGAGTTGTCTCTGTTATTTCTAGAGTTTAAAAGTTACATATTTCTTGTTTACTTAGGTAGTATTATATCCTTCTGGAGTCTTTGATAGAGTTAAAAAAAAAGTTGTGCATGGTGATTGATATGGATCTATTTTTATTCTTCTACATGTTGATATCCAGTTATGTAGCACCATTTGTTAAATATGCATTTTTCTCATTTGATATTTTTTGCTTCTTTGTCAAAAATCAGGTGTTCGAAAGTGTGTGGATTAATATCTGGGTCTTCGATTTGGTTCCATTGGTCCTCCTGTCTGTTTTTATGCCAATACTGGGCTGTTTTCAGTACTGTAGCTCTGAAGTAGAGTCTGAAGTCAGGGATTGTGATGCCTCCAGAAATTCTTTCATTGTACATGATTTTTTGCTATCCTAGGTGTTTTGCTTTTCCATATGAAGTTGAGTACCATTCTTTCGAGGTCTATAAGGAATTTTGCTGGGCATTGCATTGAATCTGTAGATTGCTTTCAGTAAGATTGCCATTTTTACTATGTTAACTCTACCTACCCAAGAGCATGAAAGATCTTTCCACTTTCTGGTGTCTTCTTCAATTTCTTTCTTCAAAGATTTAAAGTTCTTATCGTACAAGTCTTCCACTTGTTTGGTTAAAGTTACTCTGAGATATTTTATGCTATTTATGGCTACTGTGAAGGGTGATATTTCTCTCATTTTTTTTCTCAGCCCATTTATCATCTGAGGGCTACTGATTTTTTTGAGTTAATTTTGTATCCTGCTACAAATCCTGTTTATGAGTTGTAGAAGTTCCTTGGTAGAATTTTTGGGGTCACTTATGTAAACTATCATATAATTAGCAAATAGTGAAAGTTTGTTTGACTTCTTTTCCGATTTGTATCCCTTGATCTCCCTTTGGTGTCTTATTGCTCTAGCAAGGACCTCAAGAACTATATTGAATACGTATAGAGAGAGTGGACAACCTTGTCTTATTCCTGATTTCAGTGGGATCACTGTGAGTTTCTCTTCATTTAGTTTGATATTGGCTGTTGGCTTGCTGTATATTGCCTTTATTATGTTTAGGTATGTTCCTTGTATCCCTGCTCTCTCCAAGACCTTTATCATGAAGAGATATTGAATTTCGTCAAAAGCTTTTTCAGCATCTAATGAAATGATCATGTGGTTTTTATTTCTCAGCTTGTTTATATGGTGGATAACATTGACAGACTTTCATATGTTGAACCATCCCTGCATCTCTGGAATAAAACCGACTTGATCATGGTGGATGATGGTTCTGATGTGTTCTTAGAGTCTATCTGCCAGTATTTTATTTATTATTTTTGCATCAATGTTCATGAGTAAGATTGGTCTGTAATTTTCATTCTTAGTAATGTCTTTATGTGGTTTGGGTATCAGGGTAATTGTAGCCTCATAAAAAGAGTTTGGCAATGTTCCTTCTGTTTCTATTGTGTAGAACAATTTGAGGAACATGGTATTAGTTCTTCTTTGAAAAATCTTATAGAATTCTGAGCTGAACCATCTGGTCCTGGGCTTTTTTTTGGATGGGAGACTTTTGATGACTGTTTCTATTTCTTCAGCAGTTATAGGTCTGCTTAATTTGCTTATCTGGTCTTGATTTAATTTTGGTAAGTGATATTTATCCAGAAAGTTGTCATTATAAGTTTTCCAATTTTGTGGAGTACAGGTTTTCAAAATATGATCTAATGATTCTCTGGATTTCTTCTGTGTTGGTTTGGTGTAGGAGGTCCTTCTGTTTGTGTGTTGCTTTCATTGGTTAATTAATAAAGAAACTGCTTGGCCTGATAGGGCAGAACTTAGGTAGGCAGAGAAGACAGACCTGAATTCTGGGAGGAAGAAAACAGAATCAGAAAAAGAACCGCCATGGAGCTGCCAGAGTTAGACATGCTGAATCTTTCCAGGTAAGCCACAACCTCATGGTGATAAACAGATTATTACAAATGGGTTAAATCAAGATGTGAGTTAGCCAATAAGAGGCTAGAGCTAATGGGCCAAGCAGTAATTTAATCAATACAGTTTCTGTGTGATTATTTTGGTTGTAAGCTAGCTGAGCGGCCGGGACCAAAAGCAGGCCCTCCTCCTCCTTCAACATCTGTTGTTATGTCCCCCTTTTCATTTCTGATTTTGTTAATTTGGATATTCTCTCTCTGCCTTTTGGTTAGTTTGGATAAAGTTTTGTCTATTTTGATTTTCTCGAAGAACCAACTCTTTGTCTCATTGATTCTTTGTATTGTTTTATTTGTTTGTTTCTATTTTGTTAATTTTAGCTCCCAATCTTATTATTTCCTGCCATTTACTTCTCCTGGGTGAGTTTGCTTCTTTTTGTTCTTCCCCGGCTTGACACTGCATTTCCCTCGCCCACTACATTGGTGTGCTGGAGGTATAGTCCAAACTCCAGTTTGAATATTGGGCTTTACATCAGAATCCAGTTCTGTGGAGTTTCTTTTTTGAGGTTCAGTAACTTGGCCATAACAGTTAGATCCTAAATTAACCAGTAAGCTCCCTGCCCAAGGACCAGGTAATTTCCTGGGACTCTGGGAGTTGTGGTTCTTGGAAAATAACAAAAAAGTCTCATGGGAAAGTGTGGGAACCCACAGTGACTCTATTTCTATCTTGACTTATAACCAGAGAGTTTAAGCTTGCCAAGGTCAAATAAGGGGATGTTTGACTAAGGACATGGTTACTAGATGTTTTGCATATTAAGGAGGTAATTCTGCTTGTTTGTTCCTTGTATCATGGGAAGGAAGTCTTTTACCCTCCCCTTTTGCTTTGGGCATAAAAGGATGATGAAAAATAAATTCAAGGCTGCTCCAGTATTCACTGAGAGTCCCCCTCCTCCCGCCCCGGCTCTATCTTCTATCTCTTGTCTCTTTCTTTTCTCAATTCTCACTCCCCTTTTCAGGCACACTGAACAGGTCACCTGGTCCTGACAGGAAAGTACAGTGGCCTACAGGTTTTGTCCATATAAGCCCCACCAACACGTGAAAATTTCCAGATGGTGGTCATGACCAAATTCCAACTTGGTCAGTATTTAAAATTTTAGTAAAAAAATTGCTTAATTTTGGCCAAAATGGTGGAACTAGTTTTTCTGGAGAATACCAGGATTAACAATACATCAAAGAGTGGTCACAGTTTTAGTGGTAATTTATCTTAGATGATACGCTTTCAGACATTTTTCATCTTTATGTGTTATTTCAAGACTTAACAATACTGTTTTATAGTTATGGAATACCAAGAAAGACACTGTCAAAGTACTATGGGTTCTAAAATAAACAGTACATATTCTTTTCTTCCTTTCCTTCCTCCCACCCCAACTTTGGTTTTTTGAGACAGGATTTCTTTCTGTAAAAGCCCTAGCTGTTCTGGAACTCGCTCTGTAGACCAAGTTGGCCTTGAACTCACACAGATATGTCTGTCTCTGCCTCTCAAATGCTGGGATTAAAGATGTTCACTACCACCGCCCAGCCAAATTGTATATATTCTAATTGATAACACTGACATAGACATGTAAAACCAGCCAGTGTATGAAATGGATCAAAGTGAGTCACAGACCACACTAAACATACATTGCTTTTTCCCAACATGTAAGCTACATTGATGCTCTTCACAAGGCAATGTACATACACATCTCTTGGACATTCTCCAAGTGCAGACTTGCAGCAGTGAGTCTGGAGTGTGGCCTCCATGTTTCTATTAAGTTTCTAACTAAAGAAGCCATCTGAGCCCAATTTGCTATTTGCTCATTAAAGTTGTAAACTGGCATGAGATGCATCTATACTGTGGTAAATGCATCATTTACTCCTTAACTACGACCTTCTCCAAATAGAGTTAATCATTTCTATGAACATATGAACTGAACTCAAGGTTACAGGGCTAGCAAAGACTTAGTCAAAAAGGAAGATAATGTTACCTAGGGTAATTGTGTTAATTAAGACCACTTGCTCTAGACCCTCTACGAAGGAGAAGAAGGAAGAGGAGGAGGAGAAGGAGGAGGAAGAGGAGGAAGAGGAGGAAAAGAAGAAAACAATTCTTTTCTTTTCCTCTTTTTTTGTTTACAAGGCAAGGTCTTGAAATGCATACAACCCAGGTTGGCTTTAACTTAATCCTCCTGCCTTAGCTTCTCAAACTGTGATTACAGGTGTGTGTGGCCACACACACCTAGCTTTCCAAATTTCAGGGTACTGTCTTAGTTACTTTTCTATTGCTGTGACAAAACACCATGCACCATGACCAAGGCAAATTATAAAAGAAAGCATTTAATTAGGGGGCTTACAGTTCCAGAGGGTTGGAGTCAATGACCACCATGATAGGGCCATGGCAGGAGGCAGGTATGGTACTTACTGGAGCAGTAGTGGACAGACTAACAAGCTGAAACAACAACCAGGAAGCAGAGAGAACACCCTGGGAATGGTGAGCATCTTTTGAAGCCTCTAAACCCACCCCCAATGACACACCTCCAACAAGACTACATCTCTTAATCCTTCCCAAACAGTTCCACCAACTGGAGACCAAGTGCTCAAATATGTGCGCTTACAGGGAGCCATGCTTCTTCACACTGTCACAGGTACCTTCTTTTGTCAGGGAAATTGTAAGATGATGCTCTACCACAGTTTTAAGAACTATCTCAAGGGAGCATAAGATAAAAGCAAACTTATCAAAAATGCAAATTCCCAGTCTACCCTAAATCTACTCAAACAGACACTGGGGCCCAGTCCTGATTCTCCACCATCATGAATGTTTGAGAGTCACTGAATAAAATAAATAAATAAAATATAAAAATAACTATAGAATAATTTGGGAAATAGTGGTTTAAAATAAGTTAACTAGATTTCTTTATTGAAGAACTTTAGTAAGTTACAAATCTGTGTGGCTACAGAATTCATTTTTTTCCAGAAAATTTTAGGTGGCCAGTTTTCAATGGTACCATCTCAATTGTGTTCAGGGCACACAGATGGGATCAAATACAAGAAACCTGAGTATAAACAGTTCTAAAAGCATTAGCAGTAAATGAGTATTCCCGTCTTATCTTTTCTCTTCATACACACACACACACACACACACACACACACACACACACGGTAATAAAGTTGTTGAAATAAACAAAACACAGTACTTTTTTATATTGCAACAATTTCTTTTCAAGGCTTTTTATTAAGCAAGCACAAACTTCCTAAGGACAATGATCTTTCTTCATCTTTATATTCCAGTACCAAAAGCTTACATAACTTATTGCAGTAGGCACTGCAGTATTTATTGCTTTACACACAGCAATAAAAATGTGATACAGATTAAGCATGGTAATTAGAACACTTAAACATTTCCTCCACATTCAAATTTAAGTGAGCTAAAACACAAAGATTAGCTAAGTCTTGCGCTGTTTTGCTTGTAAAAGTCTACTGTATCACATTTTTTTGGTCCTCCCTATATATAATTAGGGTATGTAGACATAGCTACAGCAAGAAAGCAGGGTAGACAAATGAACAGACCTCAACCTTCAATGGAGGACCAGTCAATTTTCTCAATTTCTTTAGAGCAGTGATTCTCAACCTTCCTAATGCTCTGACCCTTTACTACAGTTCCTCATGTAACGGTGATCCCCCAAGCATAAAATTATTTTTGTTGCTACTTCATAACAGTAATTTTGCTACTGTTATGAATCATAATGCGGATATCCGATATGCAACCCCTGTGAAAGGGGGTCGCGATCCACTGGTTGAGAACCACTGTCCTCGGGCTTCCAACTCTCAGCAAGGAAAACTGTTTTCCTCCTGCCAAGGAATGAAGGCTACAGAATTAGCTTTGCTCTCGATGCAGAGGTGAAATGCCCTCCCTGTCCTGACACGTAGCAGAAGCCACTCTGCACAAGCGTCCTTCGGGCACAGCACCCTCAGGAGCGCTTTTCCAGCAGGCACACACTGCACCCCACACCTTCGTGTAACTGCTTCAGTGGAATTTTCCCTGCCCTGGGTCATTAAAAGAACCAAACCATGGACATGGACTTTTAAAAACAGGCCAGATTGGATAGAGAAACTTCCAAAAATGAGAAACGAAGTTCTAACTGACTTCAAAGTAAAATGATGCTTCCTTAGCTCGTTCCAGGGACAGGCTTAAAAAAAGCTTCAAGAAACCCTGTCTCGAAAAACCAAAAAAAAAAAAAAAAAAAAAAAAGACTATGTCAAAGGTGGATTACAGGTAGTCATGTGGTGGGCCATTAGGAGGCAGACAGAAGCAGGACTGCTCCAAGTCTGAGGGACGGTCTAATCTACACAGTCAGTTGAGGCCAGGCAGAGCTAAATAGCAAGACCCTGTCCAAAAACAAAGAAAAAGTACAAAAATGACCACATTCCTGATTTCCCCCTATAAGCCACGACCTTGTAGCCTTTGCAGAGCATGCCCCCTCCCCCCAGCCCGTTCCCACCTTCACAAGGCCCAGAGAATGGCCTTTGCTGGCTCTTTCTCATAGAAGCTGAAACCTCCTTTAGTTTCCAGTTGTGTTTCAAATTAGTTAAATTGATGCAAAACAGTATATTTGATTCATTTATGCCTCAATTGGCTTCTATACAAACAAAAAGACTACCAAAAAAACCTGCCATTGCATATATTTGATTTTTTTAAAAATTCAGATCAAACTAAAACCACAAATACCTAACATGCAAATTTTTGTTCTCTAGGTTGCCTCTGTATTCCTTGAACAAGTGGAATTCCTCACACACTTTGAAACAGTGATCCTAAAAACCAAGCTCTCTGAACCCTGAACGTGTGGGAATTACGATCTGAGAATAAGCCAATCACTACACCCCACCACTGCAGTGAGTTACCTAAACCTTGAATGAAAAAGCTAAAATTTAACCAATAATTGGAAACTAAAGAATGAAGAAATGAGATCAGATTAAATATGAAATTTTGATTCCTCTCTTTCTAGAGACAGCCATACACTTCAGTCTAAGTGTCCATCGTCAGTTAAACAGCCTGGTTATTCTCATGTGTGTCCACAAACCACAGCACAATAGTACAGTATTGGGGGAGGAGTCCACGGCCTTCCCAATGACTCAATTCTAACTGCTCCTACTTCACATTTAGCCAAAGCCAGTGAGCACATGTGGTATGACTTCACGTATATGAAGCTCAACAACAAAACTAGTTCATGGTAACAGAAACAGAAAGGGATGCCCTGTGTTAATGATGTGTTCATAGTGTATGCATTGGTCAAAATCTTCAAATGCTACACTAACATCTTTGTATGCACATGAACCTCCCCTTGAAAACTGAAAACTCCAGTTGCCTACTTCCTACAGAGCTCAGTAGACTTGTAAAGATATTCAGAAAGAAAGCATTTAAAAAGTTTTAAAATAAAGTTTACAAGAAAAACTTGACAATCATGAAGCTCTAAAATATAATTTTTCTGCTGCTACCATCTAGCACTTAGAAACTTAATCTTCAAATATAAAATTACAAAAACATCACAATATGTCCCACTCAAGATTACAGACAAGGACTAGAGATCTGGCTTCCAGCCCAACTGAGGACCAGAGCTCAGATCTCCAGATCCCATGTTCCAGAGCTCCTACAGGAAGAGAAGGCAGATATGAGAATTTTCTGACTCTCTTGTGCCAGCCAGCTTGCTGTATGCAATAGCAAACAAGAGATCCTGAAGGAAACAAAGCGGAGGCAAGGACCAACATTCAGGGCTGTCTTCTGGCCTCCATGCACAGTAGCCCAGGTGTTTCTGTACTCTAGCACGCTCAATGCACAAAGTTAAAAAAATTAGTTAGCAACAAAATGAAACTGAGATCAATGTTGTGAATCAAGTTTGGGTCACAGATTCCCTTTTAAAATCTGATGAAAACTACCTAGTCTATTAAAGTCAGTGTAAAACACAAATTGTCTATCCCATTGCATGGACTATCTTCTAGTTAACCATAAAGTTCTACATAGTCATTATGGTCTAAGGAAACATTTTAATTACCAGATACAAATTGAGAATTTTATTTAATATGAATATACTACGACAACAACTCTGCTTTGGATTGCTCAAAGTGAAATCAGAATATACCTTTTTTTGCCCCTATATTTCAAACTCCATCCATCTATGCTGTGTTGGGGAATATTCAGACTGTGAACTCCGAGTGTGCATTTGCGTTAACTAAATATAAATTAGCCTTGGGTCAAGAGACTGAGTCAGCAAGCAGTTGACAGAAAGTAAGTAATCCCAGTGCATCAGAGGTCATCTGAAAGAGATAGACACACAGGAAGAAGTAGGAAGGGATTTGGATAGATGCAGGCAAGGAGAGAAGGCTAGCTAGCTACAACCCAGCCTCTCTGAGCTAGCAGGTTTTCACCCCAGCCATTGAATTTTGAGTCTTATTTATAAACAGAATAGAGATTTACCTAAAGCTACCTTTACCAGCAGCGACAGAGCCTGCCTGCAGCTGCAGAGGTGCGATTGCTGGCTGAAGTAACATTAAGCCACTGTGCTGAAGTTAAAACAATAATGCTGTTTCGGAGAAAATTTCAAAATACTTATTTAGCTATCTTAGATTTTACATAAAGGTCTTTTAAGTATAACAGTGATAGATATTAAAATTTACTCAAATTACCTAAAAACCCCGTTAATCTCAAATCATTTTTCTTACTCTCTGGTAGGTCAAAAGCATACTTACACAGTAAGGGCATTTAAGAGTTAGACTGAGGTGGGCAGGATGGCCTCCTGGTTATGTCTATATATCGTAAGTCTTGGAAATAGGTTACAAGACGAAGAAGAATAAAGGCTACAGGTAGTATTAGCTAGCTTAATTAGCTGATCTGAAAAAGAATAACCTAGGTTATCTGGGCATAGCCAATGTAATTAAAGGTTCTTAAAATATAGATGAATCTGGTAGAATCTTAAATAGAGAAATGGCAGTGTCAACTGACCTGATGCTGTGGCTGTGAAAAACAGGAAGCAGGCCATAAACAAAGAAACGCAAGTAGTCTCTAGAAGCTGGAGAAAACAAGCAGAGATTCCCCTGGGGTCTCAGCAGCATTCTGCCAATAGCTTGATGTGAGCCCCCGAGAGGGTTACTGCAGACTGCTGCCCACCAGCACTGTGAGAGCTCAGATATGTGCGGTTACAGCCACTACATGTGTGGCGATTTGTTACCGCGTCAACAGGACACTAACAGTGAAACGGAAAAACGCTGGATTGATTCCGTCATTAATATGGCCGAGCCTTAGTTTCTGATTTATAAAATGGGAGATTATATTATTTTCTTTTTGTGAAGTGTTACTTGGAGACATCAACATGATTATATCCACATGTTTTGATAACTGAAATATCTACAGATATAAAATACCCATAAGGACATATTAAAATGTTACATGGAGCTGAGTTATGAAACAAAATTCTGCTAGTGTAATTGAAGCTGATTCTAATAGATATTTCTCAGTTTTATGGCAAAGTATAAAGTCTTTTAATTTGTAGGCAATCCATTAGAAATATATTTTATGTTATATAAAATATATTTTTTATATTATATTATATATATTAACTATGTGTGCAGGTGTATGCAGGTGAGCACAGGTGCCTGTGGAGGCAGAGGTCTCAGAGTTCTTGGAGGTGGAGTTACATGCAGCTGTGAGCACCTGAGGTAGGTGATGAGAATCTGTACCAGGTCCTCTGCAAGAAGATTACCCACTCTTAACCTCTGAGCCATCTCTCAAGCCCCCAAGTATCAATTTTATTGGTAAGAATTCATTCTTCTAACATATACTTTCACACAAAGCACACTCCTACAGTTATTTAAAGAAACACTACCCAGATTACGGTAGTCACTAGCTCTGACTTCTCATGCACTACCACACACAGTCTCTTCTTGCTCTTCAACTTTTCCTTACTCTCAAACACAAATGTCCAAAAATGAGACAAACTAGCTCCATAAAATTTTACTCCTACATTCTACATACATACTACTACTTCATAATACTAGTTACATATAATTTAAGTCTCTATAAAAATCAACATTATACATTTTAAGTAGTAGTAAAAAACAAAACAAAGTTAGGCGGTGGTGACACACACCTTTAATCCCAGCACTCGGGAGGCAGAGGCAGGTGGATCTCTGTGAGTTCTAGGCCTGTCTGGTCTACAGAGCGAGTTCCAGGACAGGCTCCAAAGCTACACAGAAAAACCAAAGGGGGAAAAAACTCCCCAAAATAGCCAAACTGGCAAATCTCTGTTCTACATATCAGGTTCCAGGTTAACTAAACTGTTTGCCACTCAGTGAGACCATGCCTAAGAAAAAGAAAGGGGGGAAGAGGGGCTAAAAAGATCTTTCTTCTTCATTTATAGGAACAGCTTTACAAATGTCAACTTAATTTAAATTCATAACACTGTATCATTAAAAACAGTGAACCTCATTCATAAAACCTTATTTTATAAGCCAGTGGCATGAGAAGAAATGTTTGAAATATGTATACGTAAAAAAACACTCATGTGTTTGTGTGCATTATACAATGAACCACAAAGAAATATAAACATAACAGCTAGAAAGTAGCAAAGCTAAAAAACAAGCAGTTCAAACACAATATACACAGGGCTAACCACAAGCCCCAGAAATGATCTTTTCACAAGAGTCAAAAATGCAAGCTAAAGAGTGATCGACAGAACAGTGGGAAAGTAGAAGTTCCCTAAAAAGAAGAAAAACATCTAACAGTAAAGTTAGCAGAAATTGTACTAGTGGCCCAGAATAAATCAGTATGCCTTTAGGGAGGGTCAATATCTACTGAAAATTAAAATGTGCCTTCTGTTCAACTAGAAACTTTTTTCTTGTAACTGTTGTATACTTGTCTGTTTTCCCCCCTCTCAAAATTCTGGCAGAACTTTCAAATTTTTTTAGTTTCCCAAGAGGCATTCAGAATGGGAGCTAGGAAGGACTCCTTAGGATTGCAGAATGGGGAGCTAAGTCAACCCCAACCTCCAGGGAGGTTGGACGGAGATTAGAGTCAGCCTGTAGACTGGCAATTTTCCAATGAATGTTGACATAATGAAATCCAAATAGCAGTGTGGTTACAAGACTTGGAAGAACTCTCTGGTGCATGAACACAGAGCATGAGTTCTGCTGGAGCCACAGCCGGATAACATGGGGAAGGGATGCCAACTCTGTTTTCTGGCTCTGAGGAATCTTGCCCCATGGAGGGCTCCATTTTGCTGACCATGCTCTGATCTTTATAATACAACTGCAATGGTAACTGTAGTGTTTGTTCTCCTGAGCTTTATAACTAAATCACAGCAGTGAATTACCACGCCTGAGAAGTCTGGTGTGGTGGCGTGGGACTATAATCCTAGCTGCTCTGGAAGCTGGAAGTAGAGGATCACAAGTCTGAGGCAACTTAATAAGATCTTATCAAAAACAGTAAGGAGAGTTGGGAATGCAGCCCAGTGGTGGAGAACTTGCTTAGCATGCAGGAAGCCTTGGACTCAATGCCAGTACTGGAAAATAACCAAAAACAAACAAACAAACAAACAAACAAAAAAAAAAAAACAAAAACCCTGAGAAGTTGCAGCCTTCTTCCCCAAATCTGTAGTCAGATGGGAAGCCATGCAGATGTCCTGGGAAGGCCTGAAGCATGGCTTGCACATGTGTGCAGCTTTCTTGAGCTGTTGCCTTATACCTGAGTCTAACAATAATATTAAGTGATTAGTACCACACTATATTATACCTACTGCTGTCAAAATAGTACCCATACTAGAGAAGTGTGTGCCTGTGGTACTGCAACACTGGAAAGAGCTGGGAGCTCAGCAGTGGGGCTCCTGACTCTAATCAGTAAGGCCACAAAAACTAAAACCTTACTAAAAGCTCAGTAATAGGAAAGGCTTAAGGAACTAGAGTGCATTTATATCATGGAAATATAAACACATGCTAGTTACAAACAAGCATTAGGTTTATGTTCTTTCACAGAAAAATCCCCTAAACACATCAAACAGAAAAGCAGGTTTTTAAACAGTATGATGACATTCTTGCCCATTAAAAAGTGTGTAGCTGTGAAGGGACACATTTATTGTGTGTTCATACATGTGTGTGCATGTGTGTCGGCATACACTAGTGTCCACTGTGGCTGGAGTGTGGAGGTGAGAGGACAGTTTGGTGGTGGCCCTCTTCTTCCAGCAGGTAAACTCAGGCTGTCAAGATTGGTGGCAAGGGCTGCGTGCTGAGCCAAGTCCATGCTTTGTTCTCTCTCAGGTGATCTGGAATACAAAACTGTAAGTATAAGACCGTGCACAGGGCAACTCCGAGAAGGAAGCATTGAACTGGGGACTGGCTTACAGTCTGGGGGAGGGCAGGGTGAGCTCTAAGAGTTCTCTTCCTCTACCTCCTGGGGACCAAACTCAGGTTCTCAGGCTTGCAGCATGTGCTCTTATCTGATCCATCTCACCAGCCCAAGAAATAAAATACAGAAATTAATTATAAAATTAATGTAATGACACAATAAAAAAATAGTACTCAGTCTTTGGAAAGCACATAAATGATCATTTCCATGTGAAATTATGAAAGCAGAGGCACAACCTGCTTTACAGCAGATTGGGCCTTGTTGGAGTGAAGGCAGGCCCAAAGGGCAACACTGCCTGCAGCGCCAATCAAAATGCTGTTAGCTTCCCCAGCTGTGTTCCCTTCTGAATGGCTAGGAAACCCCAACTGCATTAGGTTTTTGTGTTTGGAGGTACCTTTCTGGACATGAGACAATAGAATAGCCAAAAACAGAGCTATACTGATGCTCCAAATCTTGGGCTGGAGAGAATGCTCACTGAATACTCTTCCAGAGGACCTGGGTTCAATTCCCAACATCCACATGGCAGCTCCCAGCTGTCTGTAACTCCTGTTCCAGGAAGCCTGACACCCTCACACAGAACATAGAGGCAAAACCACCAATGCATATAAAATAAAAATAAATATTTAAAAAAAATACTCCAAAACTTTCTGACTCTGCTCCTATAACACTGGGATAAAAAATTATGTCTTGGGTTAGAGATATGGCTTAGCGGTCAGGAGACTTACTGCTCTAGCAGAGGACCTGGGATTCGGTTCCCAGCACCCAAAAGGCAGTACACAGCCTCCCCCAGTTCCAGTTCCAAGGGATTCGACCTTGTTCTGGCCTCAGCAGGCACCAGGTTTGCATGCAATGCACTTTCATACACACAGGCAAACCATTCAGACACATAAATTAAAAATAAATCTTAAAAACCAATACAAAATATACCTTTCACAGGTGGAGAGAGCTCTGTGGTTAAGAGTACCTACTCAGATCATGAGGAACACGGCCTGAACTCCAGGGCCAATGTAACAAGCAGGCATCACAGCTCTGTAGTCAACACACTTACAACCCACCACCCACGTGCATATACAGTCACCTAGACACAAAAATACATATAAAGTAAATCTATCTTTATTTTATATATATTTTTAAAAAAATGTCTTCAGAGCCAGGCATGGCAGTACACTCATAATTTCAGTACTCGGGAGGCTCAGGTTAGAGTATTAATTACAAGTTTGACGCCAGTCTGGATGATGTCCTTATAACAGGGGATGTTGATGGTGATTTCTGTGTAAGAAAAGCCATTTCTGGAAAACATAATCAAGCCCAAGAGAAAACAATTTAACATTCCTTAGGGCTCAGAAAGATGACTGCATGTGCAGAAGGCTTCATATTAGCTTACAAGTGCCCTGATTTAGTGTTTACATGACCACCAAACATTTGAGGAAAACACCCTAAAGAAGACTAAAAAAGCTAAACAAAAAAATGCAACTAGAAACTGAGCAATCATGAAGGGAGAAGGCACACACCTGATCATACATGTGTGCACATATATAAGACACAGTGCAAGTACATTATCAGTGTCTCAAAGGAAAGAAGATACTGTTTCTTACAATAAAAAGTTAAAATCAACTAAATATTAAGAGAAAATCCACACCCAACTTACAGTTTTGTATTCCAGATCACCTGAGAGACAACAAAGCATGGACGCGGCCCAGCACGCAGCCCTTGCCACCAATCTTGACAGCCTGAGTTTACCTGCTGGAAGAAGAGGGCCACCACCAAACTGTCCTCTCACCTCCACACTCCAGCCACAGTGGACACTAGTGTATGCCGACACACATGCACACACATGTTTGAACACACAATAAATGTTTCTAATAGTCAACAGACTGAGAGTGCCTACCACATAGAACAAACCCATCACATGTATTAGAAACAGTGAAAGCCTGTAACTCTGGGAAGAAGGGTCCTAAGAGGCAAGGGTTCACACAAGTCATCAAGAAATCAGAACTAGCATCTATCTGTGCACTCAAGATGCAACACAGAAATCAGAGGTGAGGATACTTTTAAAGTTCTGCGGGCAAGTAATTCCAGTCTGAATTCTATTACAAGTCAAAAAAACAAAAATCAAGAGTGGGGGTGAAAATAAAGTATTTTCACATACTGAGCTCTCAAAAGTTTTACTTTACTCGTATTTTTTCACAGCAGGACAAAGGAAATTGTGCTCCACCCCAAACCATGGATGACAGGAGATCAGGGAACCTGCAGATAAAACATGAAAAAGAGAAAACCTTCTGGGTGGAAACGAGCAAAGAACTCACAGGAACTCGGATCGGGCAGAGCCCGAGGCCCCAGACGGACTTAACAAGATGCGATGCGGAAAGTGGGGCTGGAAGCCACGCCTGTGACCCTGTGGAGCCAGGAGGATCAGGAGTCCAATCATCCCGTGCTGCACAGCTAATCTGTTCAAGCTTACCCTGGGCTACAGGCTCATTTGGAAAGAAAAAAAAGCTAAAAATAAAACATGCAGAAAATTTTTTTCAAAAATGAAATTCAGTGGCTAACATACATAAGATGAGGTAAGACTTACAGAACTGAAAACTGTAAATAAACTAAATAAACCTTTTAAAACAAGGGAGAAACAGGAAGTTGTAAGGAAAAAGACAAGCAGCCACCCTAAGCAAGCTTTGATTCCTCAGACCAAGTTCCCTTTCCCCTAAGTCTTGCCTCCAAACAAGTGAAGGAAAGAATCTGCCTTTCCTATTTCCAGTGAGATCACGAGACCATTCTGATGAAACCACTTGCCTAATATACAAATTATTATAATAAAACTATGCATTACCTCACTACTTTAAAAGAAAGTGGTCCATTGCATCTTTATTTTAGCTTTTCTGAGTATGCTTTAAGAAGCTAGACATAAGCCTCTGGAAAGCACTGTGCACTGAGGTGGAAATGAGTGCCCAGAGAGCAGTTAAAGACTTGGCCTTCAGGATAACCAAAGTGGGTCCTCCCACCCGTTCTGAGACTGTCCTGGAAATTATTATGTAGAGCAGTCTGGCCTCAAACTTAAGAGAGCCACCTGCCTCTGTCTCTTGAGTGCTGAGATCAAAGGCGTGCACGATCATATCCGGTCAAAGTGTATCATTTTGTCCAATAAGTAATCGGAAGAACTGGGAGCCAAGACCTGCAGGTGGAGGCTGACGACTGCAGAGCACTAGCTCACAACTGAGCTGCTTTGCTGAGTACCAGGCTGCTCCAGCTGCCTGCGGGGCACCACCTCACACAACTCTGAAGATGCTACAATCCGGCCGGGATGTAGCTCAGCGGTGGAGCACTTGCCCACGTGTGCAGCCCGAGGTGCAGGGAGAGCAAACTGTTCAGGCTCTGTCCTATAGATTCACACACTTACAAGACTAACTTGCCTACCAGTCACTGTAACCATCTCAAAACACTTGCACATCCAGACAACCTAAGAATATTCTGTCACAAATTCAAAAGTTTATGAAACAAAATCAAGCTGTATTTTACTTTCCTTCTAAGGCAACTCTATGACTGTCTCATTTGTAGAGCACAAATAGTATCTACTTTCATTGTTCAAAAAGTCAAGGTAACATCTACACAAATAACACTGCTTTTTTTCTAGAGCAATACATTTTTGTAGACTTAAATATGACAATAGTTTTGGTGATCAATAATCTTGTTTAAAAATATAATAATGTAGCATTCAAATACATTTTAGGAATGAATCAATATTCACAAACTTTTACCACAAACCTGGCACAGTAAGTGTGCTATGGAGCATAATTCAATAGTTTGAAAAGAATTTTGAAGAAATTAAAACAACATATAAAAAGTAGGGACTAGAGACAGGCCATCAATACAGTGGCTGTCGCACAAACGTCAAAACTGCAGTCTGGATCCCCAGCACCCCTGGTGCTTGCTGGCAGCCAGTCTAGCCAAGTGGTGAGCTCCATGGCCAGTAAGAAACTGTCTCTAAAAATAGGCTGGGAAGATGGTGTGAGTTCAGACCTCGGCACACAGAACAGTCAGATGTACTTCTGCTACCCCAGTGCTTACAGGAAGGAGGTAGGCAGATTCTAGAGTGCTGGCCAGTTAGTACAGCAGAAACAGAAAGCTCCATGATCAAATAAAGGCAGACAGTGACAGAGGAAGATATGCAATGTCAACCTCTGGCTTTCACATATGTGCACACTCACATACACACACGGTACCCACGCACACTATTATGCTGGTATTACCCCCCACCCCCCCACACACACAAAATGGTAGAAAAGCAATTGAAAAAGAGTCATCCAACAACAGAACTCTGGCCTCTACACACTGCATGCACACAAATAGCAATAAAAAAAAAGTTGAGCCAAAGGCATATCCCTCTGGATATACTCACACATTTAATAAATTATGAAAAAAAAAGTTGAGGCACGAGAAGTTAAATAAGAAGGTAGACTGGTACCCACTCAAAACAGATTTACTTTTTTCTAGTTATTGCTATTTTGAGCTATGGTTCGATCATTTACAGGTTCTTAAGACTTTCTGTCCACAATGCAACTCACTTCTAGGTAACACTTTATGTGTTACTTTTGTTAACAAAAGGTAACAAAACAACGATAAATCTGTCACCCGCAAATGTTAAAGCCACACTTTAAAAACAGCTCCCAGATGCACAATGCCAAACTATGTAGCTAACAAAATCACTCCTCAAGAGCTGTCTTTAAAACATGAGCGTGACAAAGAAACTAGGAAGCATCCAAAGCCATGGATTAGATGTACTGAGAGGTAATTAGAGTCTAATTATGTTTTAGCATTAGGAAATACATGAAAAATAAAGCAGCTACAAAAACAAATTTAACTCTAAAATGAGAAAGAAAGCAATAAAGAATAAAGCAAGTGAAACAAAAATCAATCAAAACTGAATGTACTGTTCAAACCAAGAACAGACATTTAGGAATAAACCAAATGTAATAAACCCAGTATATATATATATATATATATATATATATATATATATATATATATATATACATACATACATTATGTACACATATATGCTGTATTTATGCCCAACTCCATTTACATGTATGTAAATAGAATAAATTAATGAACTGTTCAGGCTAATCATAACTACTCAAGTTACAGTAAGAATTGATTACACTTGGAACTTGAATTATTATACTCAGCTTCACATATATTTTAAAGCTTTGTCTTAAAAGATGTACTCAAGATGTATCTACTGTTCTGCATTTATATGCACCATGACCAAATGCATAGCTTGGGTTCTAATAATCCCATGTCTCTAATAAATTTCCAAGAACAGGAGAAATGTGCAATTTGGGCTACACAACCTTAAGTACTCAACTGCTAAACAAAAAACTTGATTCTTTCTCACCTCCACATTAACTTAGCTTAGCTCTACTTTTAAAATCATCAGATCTGTGCCACCTCTTACTACCTGGTCTACAGTCATCTTTAACTTGGATTTCCATCTGCTCCCACATAGGGGCCAGCCACAGTTATCTTTTAAACCCCACCAGGTTCCATCAGTTCTCTGCTCAAAACCTCTAGACCTCTGCACCACTCCTTAGAGCAAAGCCAAGAATCTCGGACACAAGGTTTTTCCACCCTCATGCTCACCCAGCCACATCTTTGCTCTCATCTTCAACAGCCTTCTGGGCTCCAGCTACCCAGACCCCGGGTTCCCAGCATGTTCTGTCCCAGTCTCAGGGCTTGGTCTTCTCAATTTCTGCTGGGATGTCACCAGAACACCTCTAGAGCTTCTAGGAAGAACTGTACAAGAGCAACCTCATGTGTACCCTTGACTACATACACAACCTCTTTAAAAAAAAAAAAAAAAAAAGATTTATTATGTACACAGTGTTCTGCCTGCATGTATTCCTGCATGCCACAAGAGGGCACCAAATCTCACTACAGATGGTTATGAGCCACAATGTGGTTGCTGGGAATTGAACTCGGGATCTCTGAAAGAGCAACCTGTGCTTTTATCCTCTGAGCCATCTCTCCAGCCCATGCACACCCTCTTAAAGGGACTAAGAGTCAAGACCACTAATATTACACTTGCCACATTAATAACCACAACGTTTAAAAAGTAAAAAAGTGTATTTAAATTAAAAGGTATGTGTTAACCTGATCAACCCAATCCTATACTCAATGTGGTAAATAGATTTTAGGGTAACCATTTTTGATTCCCACATTCGAGTGTTTAAACCTTCCTTCCCCTTACATGTGGACCAGGCACATGCATCTAAGCAATGTGAAGTGGTAAAGGCGATAAACTGAACCAAGATGAAATAACAAGGTACTATGGAAATCTGTGCAACAGCTCTTCAGAAAGCTAAAAACAGAACTACCAATGGGCCGGCAACACTGCTCTTGGGAATATAACCGAACAAATCTAAGTCAGTGTAGTGATATTTCATTTGTATTTTAATAAATTAAACTTGCCTGAAGATCAGAGACTAACACAGTCCCACTGGTAGGCCTTACAGAGCAGGCAGTGGTAATACACACATTTAATCCCAGTAGTCACTTGCCACAGAAACTAGTCGGTGCTTGCCTTTCACCCCAGGTTGCACACCTTTAATCCCAGAACCAGAGAGGAACAGAAGATGAGAGGAGACAGGCTCAGAGACTCGGTCTCCTTCTGGGGCTTTCTGGAGGCAGGATCACCATTTTCACACTGAGGTCAAGGTAAGAACCAGTGGCTGGCTGCTTTGCTTTTTGGGTCTTCAGGTTGAACCCCAGTATCTGTCTCTGAGTTTTTATTAATCATGCTTCATGTCAGTATATTACAGTTATATCTGAACATCCACATGTTCATAGTGGCTCTGTTCAAATTATTAAGTTACAGAATTTGGTCTAGGTCTCCTTCAGTAATGAATAAAATGTGGCATATGTACTAACAGTGGAGGTCTAGTGTTGTTGGTTGCATAAAGAATGAAATTAAGGAGCTGGAGGGATGGTTCAATGGTTAAGAACACTTGTGTAAACAGAGACTGCATGTTCATCTCCCAGCTGCTCAGACCCAAATAATCACACAAAACTATATTAATTACAACACTGTCTGGCCAATGGCTCAGGCAAATTCCTAGCCAGCTCGTATATCTAAATTAATCCAGTTCTATTAATCTATTTATTGCCATGAGACTGTGGCATGCCGTCTCCTGACTCTGCCTTCTTTCTTTCTGCATTCAGTTTAGTTTTCCCCTCTACCTATGTTCTGTTCTGCCACTGGCCAAAGAAGCGTCTTTATTAACCAATGGCAATAAAACATATTCACAGCATATAGAGGGGAATTAATATCACACTTTTTCCTCTAACAAAGGGGCATTCGGTTCCCAACATCCACACAGTAGTTCACAACATCTAGCTCACAACTTTTGAGTTCCAGGTACTCTGACATGCTCTCTTCAATCCCTTGTGCGGCAGGCATAAGCATGGTACACATGCATACATGCAATCGAAACACTCACACAAAATAAGATCTTTTAAAATGACATGTCATCTCAGAGAAATGGACAGAAGTGAAGAGTACTGTAAAGTGAAATAAGACAGGACTCAGACATAAATACTTCATGCTTTTGAGATCTAAGTTTAAAAAGAGAAGGGCACTAAAGGGAACAATCTGGGAAGAGGAAGGAGATGGGAAAAAGAGGCTAAGGGGAAGTGAGTGTGACCCTAGAACATGATATCAATGATGAAAATGTCACAAGCCGGGCGGTAGTGATGTACACCATCAATCCCAGCACCAGGGAGGCAAAGGCAGGCGGATCTCTGTGAGTTTGAGGTCAGCCTGGTCCACAGAGTGAGTTCCAGGACAGTCAAGGCTATGTAGAGAAACCCTGTTGCAAAACAACAACAAACAAACAAACAAAAAACAGGAAAAAAAAGTCACAACCAAACCCATTTATTCCGTACAATGACTCCACACTAAGAATTAGGAGGGGAATAAAGTACTGTGAGCCTAACAACTACAAGGAAATGAATTATGCCAATACACCTGAGAGAATTTGGGTGTAGATCCTCTTCAGGTGAGAGCAAACATCAGTCACAGTGCCCCCACCAATACCCTGATCTGCTAAGCTGTGCTGACTCTTGAACCACAGACGCTGACCAATGTGTACTGCATCAAACATCTATATTTGTGATGTGCTGCTAGCAAGCAGCATAGAAAACAAATACTCATACAACACAAAAGTTTTTTTTCTGAATCTTTTGTTCACACGAAGTACTATGGTTTCTCCAATTTCTAAAGACATTAATGTCCAACTGTTCAGAACTTAAAATAATTTAAATAAACTGGCATTTAAAAATGCTTAGGAGTATTACCTAAGAAAATAAACCTTACAAAATACTTTGTATATATAAGTTTTTGCACTTTTCTCTCAGTCCATTTGCCAATATCCCAGATTACATGTATAGACAGTGAATCTGATATGTAGAACATTAAGGCAATTCTCCATATAATTATGCACAAGATGAGTAAGAGACAGGTGGACAGCCAGCAATAAGAACCTACTTACTGGTCAATAGGCAAAGCAACAAGCAGAAGGGAGTCGGGCAGGCTTGCTGGTAGGAGCACACAACAGACAGAGAGCTCTTCCCCCAGACAGTCCCGCAGCTCTCAAAGGGCTGGCCTGTGAACTCATCCCACTCCGCCTCCAACCTCAAGGTTACTTCCAAACAGTTCCCAAAGCAGGACCATCCAGGACAGAGGCCACGCTTCAGCAAGCAACATAAGGCATCGCCTGTGGTCTTTAAAGATAGATGAAGTTACAGGTGAGGAGCACTAACCATCCAAATCCCTTGGCAGAGATGGCAGGGAGTGGTAGTTAGGAGTCTGTGTTCCCTATACAGTGCAAGCATCTCTTCTGCTCATCCCCCCAAAAAAACATCAACTGTGTTAAGAGAAAAATCCAAGAATGAAGAGCAGGTTAACCACAATTTCCCAAATTCAAGTATTTTGGCATCTATGATAAGTAATAACTGAGAACAACTCCATAAAACCTCACATCTGTGCTGAAAATTCATTTAAATAAATCTTCCTAGGAATACAAATCTTATTTCACACACTCAATTTTAAATGACGGCCCAGGCTTTTTCAACATAAGTAACAGAGACACCAGAATTACAGGCTGCTGAAATACTCACAGGCAAGCCACACCCAAACACGCTCAAGACAATTAAGCAGCCGAAAGCAGCAAAGAACTGCTGGTTCAATGCCTTAAATTAATTCACTTTACAATTTCACCACCAGAAACACATACACATGCATTACTGAAGTCATAGGATTTCTCCAGAAATAATCTTTACTCGGTAGGGTATTTTAAGAGCTAACTCACCTCCTTTGACAGCTGCATTAAGGAAGGCTGTTTTAACTCCTATTGACAGCTTTTATGAACATCGGTGGCTTAGTGGGAAAATGCAGGCATAAAATAAAGTCAAACAAATCCTCCTTATGATACCAAGGTTTTCAAATGTTAGATGATGCCCTTAGAGACCAGTTTTAAAACAAATGGGACCAGACTATTACCAGTAATTAAGAGAGAACTTCTGTTCACTATATACAACACAGTAGTCAATTCACCAATCTACAAAGAGTAAAGAGAAACAAGCTCTACTTCCTCTAAAAACTCCACAGAGATTCTAACCATACTCTGATCTCCACGAGAACTCGATGCCTACCAGCTGAAATATCTGAGTTACTCATCTTCCTTCTAGTTACTTAATTCTCTAGAGAGAAGTAAGAATGTATGCAGCCCAGCCTGGTCTACACATTAAGTTCCAGGACAGTGAGAACGGCACAGGGAAATACTGTCTTGAAAAACTAAAAAGGTGCAGCCAAAATATACATCCCAAAGAAAGCAAAACTCAAAGGTCACCACAGAAAACCTCATTCACTGTGATAGAGCAATAGAACAGCTTACGTATCTACTTGCCACACTCCTAAGCGGAAAGCAATTTAAAGAGCAATAGTTTAGGTTTCCTCTTTCAATACATAACTTTGGGAGTCTACAAAGGAACTTTATCTGAGTGTTTTTAGGACTACATTTTCTGGTTAGGAAACAATACAAACATCAATGCTTTATATAGTTACAGTAAGTACTTTCCATTAATTTTGAAATGTTCTTTTTCTCAATTTTCAGTTGGGGTCCATTATCTATGCCCTAACATTCAAAATTCAGTAAACACTGCACATGCCCAAACTTTAACAACTCTGACACATTGGTATAAAACATAATAAAAATGGTGTCAATATAAAGAATCAAAATCTAATTATTTAAGACCCCACATCTAGCTCAGTCCATCTCAGAATGATTAGAAATGTGCTTCTACTAGTTTTTCTCATAACCCCACTCACTGACAGACTGGAACAAGTTTCATTAGGCAAAGCCTTTACTAAGGACCAACTTTACTGTTTCTCTCAACAACGATTTTAAGGTTGCTGCCCTTTTCATTCCTTTTCACATGAGAACAGGTCATTTCTGACCCCCTTTAGGCCTTGTCAACTAAAGTTTCTTACATGAATCAGGAAACACAGAAAAATGAGTGACTATTTTTCTCCAATGACCCAAGAACGAAACATATCTCTAACAGTTCATAATGAACTGGAGAAAAAAGTTAAAATCCTCCACACAATTGGTGACTTAGGACTGTCTAGCAATCAACCTTACCAGAGACCTGGATGAGAAAAGCTGCCCCAGCACTGTCTTGCTACCCAGTCTTCTAGATCAGGAGGACTACTAAAGTATTGCATACTACGTCTACAAATCTAAGAATTAAGTTTTAAAAAAGTAAATAAATAAAAAGCTTGCATTCCAACTCTAGGCAAACAGGTCTTGCCAATTTATTAAGAACTAATAGCAGGAAGGCCAGCTATCTCCCCTGCTCTGAATATTTACTTTAATAAAGCAAATACATACTTATTCTTGTCAAAGAGAAATCAGCCCAGAGAAAAACTGAATCAAAAGTGGTAATCAGGATATTAAATATTAACCTAAAGAGACTTTTCCTATTCCCTTTTATTGTTCCTACTTTTGATGATCATAACTGCTTGGTGAAAACTTCATTTTAAAAAGGTAGATATTTCTAAAACGTGGCACCACTCTCAGGAAACTACAGTGTCTCAGACCACAGTTAGGGCATGATTACTTCTTTTTTCCAAAAACAAGATTTTTTTTTTTAAAGATGCCTCAATTTTAGAAAACATTAATATAATTATTGGCACTGCAAAACTTACCATAAAGCAAGTTCTTTAAGTGGCAGGCTAAGTGTTTAGCTCAGTAATAAAGAGCTTGCCTAACAAGCTCAGTAACTTAGGTCAGAGTCTCAGAACCTCACAAACAAACAAACAAGCAAAAAAGGTAGCTAAAAGCTAAGTGCTTTCATATCAAACATGCAAAATATCATTAAGATGGTGAAAACTAAGCATGACATTTTTACGAATTAACGCTAGAGTCTGATTGCTTTAGCACACAGATCAGTAAACATGCTACTTAATTTCTTACAACTATAAACACATGAATAAGAAGGTCTTTAAAACAGAAGGTGGGGTTCACACCATTCTGTGCTCAAATATGAATGTATAATGCCGGACACATAACGCAAGGAAGTGGAAATGTGCGGTCTGAGTTCACACTTTCACAATCAAGTGCACCCTTTCTCCTGTTTCAAACAGCCTAAAAGCACATCACTGACCTCTAATTGTTTCCTTAACTCGAGTCAACGCGGCTCTTCGAAAGACCCTGACCAACTACTGCCTCTGTAGGCAGAGTTGTGATCACTGTAAAGATTATCTCCTTAAATAACTGTTTTTGAACAGTTCCACAATCAGCTTTAAACTAAGCAGTACTGACATTAGCCACATGTAAAGCAGCAGTTTCCTGGGGCTAAAGCAACACTTTGTGTTAACACATACACCCAAATAACATGTACCCACCCAGTAAGAATACAGAACTACGTACAGACGCTCGAGGATTACAGCTTTGTTAGGAGTGGATCCAGGGAAATAACTTCCTTTTTGTTCAAGCACTCAAACATCCACGTGAGTCCCATCTGGCTTTGGGCCTTTAAAACTGCTTGCTCTCCAGTTCCCGAGCAGAACTACACTCGTCCACCGATCACCCCTAACTTCCTGGTACTAAAAACTACAACCACGAGGCTGTTTCGTCAGTTTGTTGTAAAACAATTCTAGTTCCATTCACCTCGTGGCAGGGGGAGGGGGTGGGGACGGGGCGCTCCCCCCAGCTGGGGAGCTGCTTCGGGGGCAAGAGACCGTACCTCCAAACAAGTGCGGAGAAAGGTGGGCCGGGAGCGAGCCGATCACCAGGCGCGGCCCGCCAGGGCCCCCACCCGCTGGCCGGTCCCGTTCCCTAGCGCCGCCGCCGTCCTCCGGGCTGCTGTGCACCGAGTCCTGCGAGCCGTACGGGCCACTGCCACTGCCGCTGCCGCCGCCAGGGATGCTGAAGGCCGACTGCGCCGCGCGACCGCCCGCCGCGCTGCCCACCGCCCCTCCGAGCGAGCGGCTGCGGGGCGCTGTCGGGGCCGAGGCGGCCGCTGCTGTCGCCGCCGCCGCGCCGGCCGAGGCGCTGGGCTGCTGCGCGCCGGGCACCGGGGCCACGAACCGGGCCGCCCGAGCGCCGTCCGCCCCGCCGCCGCCGCTGCTGCCAGAGGGCAGGTCCGAGCCCGAGTAGGCGCGGGTGCGGCCGTTGGCGGCGGGGCCGCTCTGCTTGGCGCCCATGTCCGCGCCGCCCCGGGCCGCGAGCGAGCGAGCGAGCGAGCGAGCTAGCGAGGCCGGCGGGACGCAGCTCGCGGCGGGTGCTCAGGTGGCCGTGCGGACGCGGTCGCTGCCGGGCCGCCGCGACGGGCTGCTACCGCTCGCTGCCGCGCTCCGCGGCCTCCGCACCGCCTCCTCCCGGGCGGCCGCCGCCACCGCCGCCATCCTCCGGCTCCCCGGCGGCTCGGAGAGTGGGAGGCGCCCGGCTGGACTGGGGGCCGCCTCCCTGCGCGCCAGCCGCTCGCAACGGGAAAGCGGAACGGGCGGCGCGCGCCCCAGCAACCGTCGCCGAGCGGCCCGCACTGGAGGAGCCGCAGCCCAGCTAAGGCGCAGCGCAGAGATTGGGTCCCGCTGGCCTGACTCTGCCCCACAGCCAGGCTCGCCCGCCCTGGCCCCGCCCAGAATGTGGTGATGGACAGACAGGTGGCCCCGCCCTCCATGCAAAGCTTCTGGCACCAATCAGAAGACGGCTCCTCCTCCCGCACGTGGCCTGGGGACGCTGGAGAAGAGCAAGTGCACCTTTTCCTGGCTGGGGCGGTTGTGGCGGGTGCCCTTTGAGTGAGTGGACGCGACCTTCGTTGGTGTTGTACAGACAGAGTAAACAAACAAACAAATCAATCTCAGCTTTGAGGACGATTTCAAACAAACAAAAACCGTTGTGGGGGCGAAGGACCGAACAAAACACCATGGAGACTGAAGCAAAATTGATCTGAATTATCCAGGGGTGGGAAGCACAAAATTGGAAAAACGAAGGAAAATGCAGTCTGACCTTAAAGGGTAGAGCAAAAGCTGAGGGGCAGAGATTATGTTCTCCCTGAAACACTGCCTTCAGGCCCAACGTCTAGCCAAATTATGAAGACTGCCAATTTCTTCACCTTTTTGGATTTTTAGTTTCCTTGCCCATAATGTTTAAACTAAGTCTCCAGGGCAATAGCTGCTTTAAAATCTTATGGTTTCTCTAAATAGAATTTGACAGAATCCTCAGTGCCTTCCTGTGTGTGGTGCTTGGGCCAGTCGGTTCTGACCCTCCCATTTGGAGGATTCCTGAAGCAAGCCTTGTCTGCGTGAAAAAACAGCGAGTGAGTTTGTACAAACTGTACAAATTAGTGCCTTGTTGCGTTTTTTTCCCCTTTTGTATTTGCACTGAGTCATTTATGTAGTGATTTTAGTCAATGTTTCAAAAAATGTGGGAAGAAAGAGAGAGTAAATGTTTTTCCTGAATGTTTGTTTGCCACATATGTGCCTGGTGCCCATCGTGGAGGTCAGAAGGGAGCATTAAATCCCTTAGAACTGGAATTATGGGGTTAGCTGCCACATGGGGTGCTGGGAATCAAGTCCAGTTTTTCTGCAAGAGCAGAGTAGTTCTTAACCACTATGCCTCAAATTGGGTTTGTTTTTCTTTGGGGGGAGATGTTTTGTTTTGTTTTGTTGGTTTTTCAATAAAGGGTTTCTCTGTAGGTTTGAAGACTGTTCTGGAACTCACTCTGTAGACCAGGCTGGCCTTGAACTCACAGAGATTTGCCTGCCTCTACCTCCTGGGATTAAAGGTATCCGCTGCCACCACCGGGCTCAAATTGGTTTTTATTATTATTATTATTATTATTATTTATTAATTAAAATTTTCCACCTCCTCCCATTTCAAATTGGGTTTTTTAAAAAGAGAACTGAGGCCCTTTGAGCAGGCTTGCCCGTAGTTCCCAGCTTCTGGAGAGACTGAATCAGAAGGAACACCCGAGCCTTTAGAATTCAAGGTCAGCCTGAGATATAGCAAAAACCTATCTCAATAATAAGAAGGAGAAGAGGAAGGAGGGAAGGAGGAGGAGGAAGAAATGTATGCACATAATATTCTTATATAGCTACTGAGATTGTATATAAAATATCCTGTGTGACATCATTTGGTTAAATGTGTTGTCCCTGCACATGTTAGCAGCCACCCCAGACTGAAGACGATGCTGTGATAATCTCGTCATACTCGGATCATGGTATTAAACTTGTCATTAGACACTCAACAGTCTGTCAGTACAGGAGCTTTTCAGTGAATGAGCGTATTTATATTTTCTAATCTTGCTAAAATGAGTTTTTAAATGTTTGTGCCGTTATTTATTTATTTGTGTATACAAATGTATGTGAGCGCGCTCGTGCTATGAATTTGTGTGACATACTTATGTGACAGAGGACCACTGGCAGGAGTTGGTTCTTTCCTCCTACCACGTGGGTTCTCAGGAGTTAGAGCCTTTGCTTGCTTACACCACCTCGCTGGCCCTGCAATGATTCTTGAAAGCTTACACATTGCTCTTCCATGGCACCTGTGTGGAGCGGCTCTTCTCTGTTCTTTCCTCGGTCCTCTTGGCTCTCTCTCCGGCCTTCTCGTCTCTCTCCAAATGGAAATCCTCATGAAGACTGTGTTTTATTGCCAGGCAGCTGTAACGTCACTTAATACCTGTAGCTGCATTACACCCTACCAGTTCTTCACATTTCTTTAGTAAACTAGTTCTTCCTTCTGTGTGCCTCTGTTGGTCCTTCAATGAGAAGCCAATGGACAGGAGCCAATCAGGACAGGATTATAAGTGCACGCCAGAGTAGGTAGATTCAAGTTGGGGTTAGGCCTTGATTCTAGTTAATGCTAGCTTTGGGACTAGGGTCAAGCCAAGCCACTCACCCTAACTACACCTGTTTCCTGTAAAATGTGTAAGTGCACATGAGCATAGTACAGTCTCAGAGTGGCTGAGAGTCTCAATAGAGCCGATATGTGTTTGAAAGTACTTTGAAATCACTGTCCTGCCTATCACAGAATAATATTATGTGTATTATCTGTAGCAGACTGCGATACTGTGCAAAAGAGAATATACAAAAATGGTGGGCTTGATTTCACTATTTTGTACAATTAAATTGCATTGTTAACACTAAGTATCATTAAAAATTGATAGAAGTCGTTGCTGTATGAACATCACCATAATGGCTTAACTGGATACGCATATATATAAAGACCAGAGGTTATTTGAAATCTTTGATTTTTAAATTTTTTTAAATGAACTTTTCTTTAACACTTTGAAGTCTTTGGTGTCCTAAACAGGCTTCAATGTGTCACAGAAGTGCTTCGTGCTAGTCAGCTGTTGAGCAGAGCCCTGTGTTATAGTTAACATAGATTTTAGAATCACTTTCTTTTCCAAAGACAGCTGAGACAGGATGTCAGCACCTGCTAATAAAAATAACTTGATTCTTGTTTAACAAATTAGTATAAAGTTATTAATAAGAGATTAAATATGTGTATTATATTCTACTCTCAATTAACTTTGGCTTGCAAACAATCTTTTAATTAAAAAAAAAAAGAAAACTGGGGGCTGGAGAGATGGCTCAGAGGTTAAGAGCACTGGCAGCTCTTCCAGAGGTCCTTAGTTCAATTCCCAGCAACCACATGGTAGCTCACAACCATCTGTAATGAAGTCTGGTGCCTTCTGGCATGCAGATAGTACTTTGTATACATAATAAATAATTTTTAAAAAAGAAAAAGAAAGAAAACCAACATCTTGGTACCGAGGAGATAGCTTAGTCTCCTAAGTCATGCAGACCAGAGTTTGGTTTCCACAGTCTCCAGCACATGTAAAAATACAGGCATGGTATTATGGCTTGTAATCCTAGCTCCAAGGAGATGGGCATAGGAGGATTCCTGAGGCTCACTGAGCCATCCTATCCTAATCAGGGAGCTCAAGGACTCAATGAAGAGACCTCTGGCCCAAAATAAATAAAAATAATCTGGCGGGCTCCTAAGGAATGACAGTCAATATTGATCTCTGGTCTCCACATGTATGTGCAGATATGTGCACATATAAATGAGCAAACATACTTACACACACACACACAACACACACACAACCAGGGACACACACTTTCTTTCAAAATCCTTAGCACAAAACAAGCATAACCTATGTTATGTTTTTCCTCCATTCTAAAGAAACTTCTTAGATTCCAAAGTATTATAAAAGGCTTTACCGGGGCCATACTGTTGCAAAGATATAAAAGTTTGTGGAGAGAATGTCATGGGCTCAGTACCAAGGGGATATCCCAGCCTATAGCAGTGAAAAGGAGCTTGGGAAAAAAATAGCTCTCTGCTACATAATGCATGGGTTCTCTCCTCCACTGCCTGTGCACCATCCTCCAGTCTCCTGCCACTTTCACAACTCCCTGCGGTAGAGCGTGAATGATTAAACAGTAGCTTGAGCCATTTCCCTGCACCACCTCCTCCCTCAAGGGCAGCCAAAAGCCCCAGTAGAGGCAAGCCCTGTATTTTAGGCCCAGATTGTATAAATCCCCCAAGTACAGGGGCTCTAGCCTACTACATCTTTAACTCCCCACGGTGAATGCATCACCAGAGCTGAGACAGTCTGTAGGCAGGCGGTTACAGGCTGGTGTGGATCAGAACGGCAGGTAGCAGTCATTAATGCATGCCCTACATTACCACTGACTTAGCTAACTATTATCACCATGCCAAGTTTGTTGCTCTCTATATTGTACTGCCAAAGCAGTCTATAAGTGGCCAATTCCCTTAGGGTGACATCTGAATGACCCTAACCCCCAGTGAGGGCAGGTGGGAAAGAGGTCAGAAATGCAGGATTACCTCTATCTGGGAATGAGAAAGCAAACTGGGTGGTGAGAGCTACTGGTCAACCCACCACACCCTCTGTTTCCCAGAAGCCAGATGCTCTTTGGCTGAACTCTAGAGCTCCAAGTCTGAACCGATAGGTTTTGGAACATAGCCCTGAGCAGGGTCATCCCTGGTACACAGAAACATTAGGATACATCCGGACCCCCATGGAAGATTGGCTCCACACTAATGTAATGCCTTAACTTCATACTAATGTCTTAACACTAGAGACACAAAGTTAACCTACAGACCCTGCCCTCCAAACCATATGTACTGCAGCCACCATGCCTAGACAGAAAGAGATGGTTCAAGTACAGAGTATTAGCACACTAGAGCCAAGGGATGGAAGTTGGGTAAAGAACAAAGATGCAATCCTAAGTCTTGAGACAGTTGCCGTAGACATCCTAGGCTGCACGAGCCTGGATGAAGCAAAGGAGAACTTTGAGTATCCAAAGAACAACAAGCATTTCACTAGCTGGAATGAAGAGGAGAAGACAAGGAAGTCTGAGAACCAGCTGGAAGAGTGGACTGGGACAGAGTCCAGCTGGCTTGGCCGGCTGGGCAAGGATCCAAAAGGCAAAAGAGAATCGCTCTCCTAGGCAGCTGTAACATGGTCGTATTTAGATTTTGAAAGGACAGGTTCTCTGGGCAGCATTTTGGAGAATGGAGTGATGGGAGAGAGGAGAGCATACCTGTAGGGGTTGATGGAGGCTGGCAGGTAAGAGGGGAAACTAGAGTAGCTGTGAAGGCTGGTCACAGACTGGAAGAAGGAAGAGGCGAGGATGATGCGTGAGCTTTCTGGCCAGTGCTCCTACTGCCAGGTGTGAATATGGAGGGGAGGACCACGGGAAGAGGAACTGAACCAGTACTGGTGTGAATATGGAGGAGGACCATGGGAAGAGGAACTGAACCAGTACTGGTGTGAATATGGAGGAAGGACCACGGGAAGAGGAACTGAACCAGTACTGGGTGTGAATATGGAGGAAGGACCACGGGAAGAGGAACTGAACCAGTACCGGGTGTGAATATGGAGGAGAGGACCACGGGAAGAGGAACTGAACCAGTACTGGTGTGAATATGGAGGAGAGGACCACGGGAAGAGGAACTGAACCAGTACTGGTGTGAATATGGAGGAAGGACCACGGGAAGAGGAACTGAACCAGTACCGGGTGTGAAAATGGAGGGAAGGACCACCTGGGAAGGGGAACTAAACTCATCTATACACACACAAAAGGAAATGTTTGTTTGCAGCAAGGCATGGGGCTGGAGGACTGAAGCCAGAATATCCTACACCAGACTGTGGATGGGATGCACAGAGACCCAGCCAAGCTTGTCTCCCCTGCACCAGCTCTAACTTCAGTGCTGTGGATGTACGCACTCACCCAGTCATCCCGAAGCAGGGGTCGCCAGGGCCAGTAGAGTTAGTGCAGTCCAGCTGGAGAGTGGCTGAATATTAATAGGGGTATAACAAATTTATTTTTTTCATTGTTGATATTCTATGAGCTAAACCAACTCAGGCCTTTGTATTTATCTTATGTGTTATTGTCAGTCATCTAAAAAAGTCCCGGCCACTGGCCCTGGAATTTGCAACCTGTGTTGTTTTTAAATTACTGTGCTAGATATATGCCTACACACACACACACACACACACACGCACGCACGCACGCACGCACGCACACGCACACACACACACGCACACGCACGCACACTCACACCACCACCAGCTGCAGCAGCAGCCCACGGTTCCCCATACATTCACTGTGTATCTGTTACCGTACGTGACCTTGGCAGGTTGGAAGGGTCTTGAGATAGGAAGACTGTCCTGAGTGACCTTGGTTGGCCCACTTTCTTCTTCAAAAGCAAAGAAGGCAGACTGGAGAGGCAGGGCAGAGTGATGCCAAGATAAGTCTAGATAGAGCCAAGCTCGGTAGGCCAGATCTGTAATCCTAGCTGCTACAGAGGCTGAGACAAGAGGAATACAAGTTCAAGGCCTGCCTGGGCCAGTCACCGAGCTGGTGTTTCAAAATAAAAAGTTGTGCCATTTTTGGTGTTGTTGTTTAAGGTTGGGAATGTAGTTTAGGAGTAAGAATGTTTACCTAGGTCACAGGTTCTAGTTTCTACTCCCTCCCCGTGTGTGTGTTGTGGGGAACTGGTTGATCGTTATTGGTTTTGGAGACAGAAGGGAGGGGGCCGTGGGCAATGAGAGGCAAGCCAAGGAATGCAGTGGCTCCTAAAAGCTGCCAAAGAGGCGTGGAGCTGGATCTTCAGGAGCCTCCAGGAGCAAAGACTCTGCCTGCACCTTGAACTCAGTGACCTTCCTGAACTGTGAGTTGGTTCTGGTCTAAGCTACCCAGCTCCTAAGAATGGCTGTGTCAGTGAGAGCAAACCAGCTCAGTGACTTTTCTTCAAGCCTACAGAAATGCCCTGATTACAAACTATCTCTGAAAAAACAAAAGACAGCTAACCCCCTCCCCAACCACTTGTATAGTGGTAAACAAGGCCACTATACCTCCTGTGATGATCATCAACTCTCTGCCACAGCTTCCTGCCCCCTCACCCCAACCCCCCTTTGAGAACAGCAGTGACGAACAAGGTAGGATGCTGTGGCTTCCCAGGCCGGGGCTTCCTTTCTGACTGAAAGTGCTGCTTTTAAGACCCTGAATGGAACTTTCCATTGCCTGCCTTGGGGCGTCCTTGCAGGCTGCCTTCCTAATGGCAAGCATTGAGAATAGAAAGTTGTGGTACTTAAAAGAACAACCTTTAATTCAGAGTGTCTGTTTGCGTTTTTAAAGATGCTGAAAACTGATGTTCTAGAAACAGACCAGATACGGTGAAATGATGGTCCCGGAGTCAGCCCTGGGTTCAGGAAAGGTCCTAGGTGTTGCTGTCTTCTGCATGCAAAGGTGAAAACGTGGTGGCTGGAAAAGTCCACACTGACATCTAGTGATGCAGTGCTGCACTGCCAAGGGCTTCAGGAGAAACTGCTGGCATCCATGGATTCCTCCTCCTCGGCACCTCCTGTGGGACCAGAGATCGGACTGTGGATGGGGACTCAGGGTCAACTAGCAACCTTCCGCTTTGGCTGAGGCACAGCACACTTTGCTGTCGTAGTGTGCTTCTGTGCAAGGGTGGGCCGTATGAAAGTTTTATTCGTTTTAGTTTAAAACTTACAAATTTGTTTGAGAATTTCAGACGTGAAAATGTGTTTCCATCAAATCCACCCCCAACTCCCTCCCCTCCAATTCTTCCCATGCCCGACACTTCCATCCCAACTTAATGTGTTGTTTTTTAACTCACTGAACACACTTAGTGCTCTCAGCATTGCACGGGTGTGGGGCCGTCCACTGGACCTATGGAGCCATCACTTCTTCTGGATATTTTAAAGCTAAAGATTTTACTTCTAAACAGGTGTGTGTGTGTGTGTGTGTGTGTGTGTGTGTGTGTGTGTTGTATGCTTTTGATGGTTAGGCCTCTAATGGCAAATGGGATTTTTAAGAGCATTCACATTTTCTAAACATTCTAGATGATTGTCTGGACTATGATGTTCTGAACAGACACAGTCTAAATGCAGAGATGGGCCCTCTACAGCAGGTTCTTGTGCTTCTTTGTCCTCAGAACTTTGTCTGTGCTGGATTTTAAGAAGTCTGAAGGCCAAAAACCTACAGAAATGACAAAGAGCAGACCTTCGCTTTTCCTTCTAGGCAACAGTTAGAAAAAGTCAACAAAGATTTTTGTTTCCTTCCTTACTGGGACAAGATAAAGCCAAAAGAGATTCTTGTTGTGTTTTATTTGGGTTTGGATGTTGGGGGTCAAACCAGGCACTGTGTGCATGTTATGCAGGTGCTGTACTACTGAACTGAACCCCCAAATACCAAACTGGGTATCTAAAGACTGTTATAGTACCCTAGGTATTAAAAAAAAAACCGTCAAGGAATTGTATGGTGAAGTAATTATACTGAATGCCTCTAAACTGCGTGCTAAAAACGGTTAGAGTGATAAACATTACATATATGTCATCTAAACTTGAAAAGATAAAGGGCTGGGTAACGGCAGCAATAGAACTGGGAGACTCCGAATGCCGACACACCTTCACATCGCCCTCGAAAGCAAAATGTGCAGACTGGGTGCAAATGAACAGACCTTAAGTTCCTTAGAATGCCAGTGCCAAATACTGCGACAACTTCCCCCCTCAAAAGAAACAGACCTCAATGTTATGAAGTAATTTAATCAGGTTTTACAAGGAAGTGTGGTTTTCTCCATACGTTTAGGATATTTTCTAGCACCTAAATATCAGAAGCTTGAGCAAATCAGACCGAGGGGAAAATAAAATATGTCACTAAAACATACAGCTTTACCAGAGCAGAACCAAAACCCAAACCAAAGGGATACCGTGAAGCCGTGAAGCTATTTTTTTCCTCTGTGTGTGTATGTGTGTGTTTGCATATGTATTAGAACACTAATGTGTGTGTGTTTGTGTGTGTGTGTGTGTGTGTGTGTGTGTGTGTGTGTGTGTGTGTGTAGGCCCGAAGTTGAGGTCAGGAATCATTCTTGATTGTTCTTCTACCATATTCAATGAGGTGGGGTCTGCCAGTCAAATCCAGAGCTTACTAATGTGCTGGTCTCATTTGGCAGCTTCCTGTGCTTCCACCTCGGCACCCACCCCACCCCGTCCCACCCTGAAACAGGGTTTCTCTGAGTAACAGCCCTAGGCTGTCCTGGAACTAGCTCTGTAGACCAGGCTGGCCTTGAACTCACAGAGATCCTCCTGCCTCTGCCTCCTGAGTGCTGGGATTAAAGGTGTGCGCCACCACTGCCCTGCCCTGTGGGGTTCTTAGGAGGTCAGTTGATGGGGAACCCCACCAACCAGCCTTATCCTTCACGGCTGGAGTTAAAGGCAGGCTACTGGACCCAACATGGATTTTTGATTGTCATGCTTGCTGAGGCAAAGGCTTACCCAGTAAGGTGGCTCCTCAGCCAGTCTGAATCAGTTTGGAGTGTCAGAAATGTAGGAGAGGAGAGGTACAAACACTTCCACACTTCGGTTGCTTCTGGGAAGCTGGAGAAGAAGACAAATCCAATTGCCTTTGAGGAAGCAGCATCAGACGTGACCTGTGCGAACAGCAGGTGGAAGGTTTCAAAACGATGATTTTGATTTCTTATAGTTGGCAATAAATTGTGATACTGATGCACTGAAATTCCAAGGGGGCATCAGATGACATCTGGAATATTTTTGGCAAAAAGTAGAATTTCAACAAAATATTTAGTTGTGTATCCATCCAGTTTCTCAAGTATATTGCAACAGCTGCTGACCAATACAGCTTCCTGTTTCTTCAAGCCGGCCCCCCTGCCTCCAAATTATAATGATTAGTAAGATCAGTAGTGATTATGAGAATGACAGCTACAATTGAGATTCCATTTTATACTGTACTAAATGCAATTGTATCCTTTTCTGATAATAGCACATCCATTTTGGTGGCACTAGTGTCTTTTGGAGCTCACAGAGAAACTTAGGCTATAGGCCTTGCAAAGCCAAATAGAAGTTGGAGGTGGTAGACCACATCTGTGATCCCAGCTACTGACTCCAGGGCCAAGACAAAAGGACTTCTTGATTGCAGGAGCTCAAGATCAATGCTGACAACAGAGAAACTCTGATGTGGGACAGCCTTCTGTTTGTGTTGATTTCATTGGTTAATAAAGAAACTGCCTTGGCCCATTTGATAGGCCAGCCCTTAAGTGGGTGGAGTAGACAGAACAGAATGCTGGGAGTGAGGCAGATGCCTCGGGCAATCGCCATGCCTCTCCTCTCTGGGTCAGTCACCATGAAGCCAGCCACCAGGTCAGACATGCTGAATCTTTCCCGGTAAGACACCACCTCCTGGTGCTACACAGATTACTAAATATGGGTTAAAGCAAGATGTGAGAATTAACTAATAAGAGGCTGAAACTAATGGGCCAGGCAGTGTTTAAATGAATACAGTTTGTGTGTTGTTATTTCGGGGCATAAGCTAGCCAGGCAGCCGGGAGCTGGGTGACAGGAACACAGCCTGCTCCCATCACTACAAAACTCCCCCCAACATTCCCCACCCCATCTCAAAACTAAATAAATAAAAGTACAAAGCCCTACCATGGATACACTGCCTGTGACCTGACACACAGGGCCTTCAGAGAAATAAAGGGTTTGGGGAAGCCGGGCCACAGCCTCCACTATTGTCCTGCAGAAGAGAAAAAGGAAGCAAGTATCCACTGCCTTCGGTGACCAGTTCTAGAATGGTAGCAATTAGCAGACAAATGGCAATGGCTTGATAAACTAGGTAAGAGGCACCGTCTTGTTTTTCATATTTCGTAGAAGCCGGCTAATGGCTTAGGTGTGATTTTCCAAACCACTTAATGTTTGTTTCTTAATGACTTAAATAATTATCCTTCTTGTCAAGCAAAGCAGCATAAAGCTTCCAGATTTCCTCATTTGAGGGTGAATGGCCTCCAGAAGAAGTTTATATCTGCCTGAACAGTATCCAGGGTCTGGCTTGCTCACCAGCGCGTCTGTAATGAAGTGTGTCCACAGAGAAATGAGGGCAGTGTAGTAGCTGCGATAGATGGAAAGATAAACGTGGTCAGTGTTGGACATTATCTTTCACCCAAGATGACGTCTTTTCTGTTTTCTTGATTGGCAATAAATTGGGTGGGTGTTGGTGATCCCCCTCCTCCCACAACCACTTCTTTCTCCTCTTCCCTTTTCAAGTAATTCCTTACTTGGGACAAAGAAACACTGACAATGCAATATTGTTTCTAAACCAGTTTTTAATTTGTACTGACTTATGAAATCCAGACAGTAGGAAGCTGTTACTCAAGAGGCCGATAATCCCTGCTTCTGGTGTTCTTTGCTGTAACACACGGCAGCGTTAGGCTGCACCCCATCAGCCAGAGCCCCAGGCAACTTCTCAGCTGCAACAGTGGCTCCCAAAAGGAGAGTTGCTTGGCAGAGTGACTGAGAGTCATCAGACCCATCAGACAAAGACCCTTACAGTTCTAACAGGCCTTTCCTCCCCACCAGTGGCATCACCCATCCCAAGCCAAGCTAAACTAAGAAATCCCATCCAGAAGTATCGAAGAGTTCAGTGTATCTTAGTGGAGCTAGAAAGGACCTGGATCCCTCACTTACTAATTCACCATCTTGCCTTCCTCCCGGTCTGCCTTGTACCTTCCTAAACTAAGGGACTTCGAGTGAGGGCAAGTCTTAAAATACCCAATGATCAATATAGTCTGTGTTTTGAGACAGAATCTTCCAATGTAGCCCAAGCCAGCTTCATTCTCTTGCCAATCCTCCTGCCTCAGTTTCCCAAGTGTTAGGATTATACATGTAAACCAGACCTGGCATAAGGATTCATTATCTCTAACACCAATCCCTCAAACTAGAATTTAAATATCTCTTTGCTCTTCTAGGCCTAGTTATCTCATTATTCTGGGTTACTGTTTGTGGAAGGAAGAAAATAATCAAAGGAGAGAAGTCAAATTCTTTTGAAACAAAGGTTATACCACATTAGTGAGTTCGGAAAACCCTCAGGTCAAGCATGACCAGTATATATATTATATATGGTTCTCTCTTTCTCTCTCTTTGTGCATGACCAGTATGTATACTATATATGGTGCTCTCTCTTGCTCGCTTTCTTTCTATAAATAGATAGACAGATAGATGTGTGTGCATGACCAGTATATATATATTGTATACGGTGCTCTTTCTCTCTCTCTCTCTCTGTGTGTGTGTGTGTGTGTGCGCGCGCGCGCGTATGACCATTATATATATTATATATGGTACTTTCTTGCTGTGTGTGTGTGTGTGTGTGTGCACATGCATGCATGTGTGTTAAAGAAAAAGAATAGTTTGGAAACATTAGACAGTATAAAAAGTGCTGTGAGGATATTTAGTGAGGATATTGTTCCATAAACAATATATATTCTGAGATTTAGAATATTTCTCTTAGTGTGAATTGGAGTCCATAAATGTTTGAAGATCATCCGATTCATAACAGTTGTGAGTGTTAGGGTTTGTTGGGATTGAACACAAGGTCTTGACCATGTTAGGCAAACATTTTACCACTGAGAAGTTTTCCCAGCCCTCTGGAATCATAAGATGATCTCTATAATGCCTTGTAGCTCAAAATTTTATGGTTTTTGACTATGGATCTCACTTGGTAGCTCTAGCTAGTCTCTAGTTTGTGACCCTCCTGTGTCAGATGCCTCGTGCATGCTGTGACTACAGTATCCACCGCCATGACGCCAACAAACTTATCTAATAAACAGAAAACTCTTTATGCAGCACAATAGCACAACATCCCCCTGGACAGGTCAAAGAGTGCCTCTTTGTCCTTTAACCTGCCATCCAGCATGGTGTCCTCCAAACCATCTGCCTTGATTGCTCAAGCAGAGTGGATGCCAGGCTGCCCCTGGGATCCCTAGCTTGAGACAATGTGCACTCGGTACTGATGATACAGCCATTGTTTGCCCATCACTCAGGCAATGGTGCTTAAACAACATGCAGCTGACGCGTTCAGGGGAACAAGGGAAGGAAGCAAGCAAACAACAGCTGTATTTTGCCATCTGTCAGATCCCAGAATCTCCTGTTTCCTTCACTCCGCACAGGCCCCTGAGCTGTGAAGGCGGATGACAGGGGATGGAATATGTAGCTCACTCTTATTTAAGCATGCTGTGTTTCAACAGCCAGGTTTGGTTTTATTACTCCATTGAGTTCACATGGGCAGGTTTGGACAGCCGCAATTATTCTCCTTATTAGTTCTCAGATGAAGAAGAAATCGATTTGGGTCTGACATGTTAGGTTTTCTAGAGCAAATCCCACATGAAAGATAAAAGCTTTTCGTTCTAATCGGAGCCAGCTGTACATGCTCTTGACTTCCTGCTTCTCTAAAGCCCCTCTTTCCAAACACTTGGAGGACATGCAGTGTGCCAGGTGTTGTACCAGATTCACACCGTGAGATGGGACAGAGGTCTGGGCAAACCGCCACTGGACCAGCGGGGCGAGGGGCTCAAGCCTACTTACAGATGCAGAGGGCAGCAGATAGGACAGAAGAGAGCCGACTGGGCTTAGCAGCAGAGAGTGTGGATTTGACACGTAGGAAATGACAGGAAGCCGTTACAAAGAGAGAACAATGTACACAATGAGGGGAAGAAGGAAGCAGGTGAGCCGGAGTCAACTTGATGCTAGACTGTAAGACAAGTCAGTCTTTGGATTTCACCCAGACAACCATGAGAGGATGACTGTTGGCCTGTCTTTCTATTGTGATAGAGACCGTGACTAAGCAGCTTACAATTCCTGGGTCATACTCCATCTCTGAAAGGAGTCAAGTTAGAACTGACAGGAATCTAGAGGCAGGAACTGAAGCAGAAGCCATGGAGAAATGGTTTACTGCCTGCTTACTGACTTGTTCCTCGGGGCTCGCTCAGCCTGATTTCCTATACCACACAGGGTCATCTGTCCACAGTGAACTGGGCTCTCCCACGTGGGTTGCTAATGAAGAAAATACCCCTCACAGACAGGCCTATGGGCAATCTGATGGGGGAATTTTCTTATTTCAAGCTCCTCTTCAACAAATATGTCTGAGTTTGTGTAGAGCTGACAAAAGCAACCAGTATAACCACAGAATTCATCATCTACCCGGGCAGCTATGGAGAATGAATGGGTATGTCTACCAGAGTAAATAAATCATGTAGAAAAAGAAAAAATACATGTAAGGTCAGAAGGGACTTCAGGTTTCAGAAACCTCCAAGAGCTGATGCTTAACAAATCTATATATTATAGAGAAGATCCCGGCATCATTTTCTGTTATAAAGGGGCAGGAATGGCCACAGTCCCAGAGGTAGCTAAGAAGGCAGGAAACGGAGAGAAAGAAAGTTCGGAGATGTTGCTGTCAGTGGTCGGATGGAGTGAACATGGGGGCAGACTGGAGGGGAACAGTTTCTTAGTTATTTTTCTATTGCTGTGAAGAAACACCATGACCAAGACAACCTATAGGAGAAAGAATTTATTGGGGGAAGGGTCTTACAGTTCCAGAGGGTGAGTCCCTGGCCACCATGCTGGGGAGCCTGGCCGTAGGTGTGCAGGCATGGCTCTGGAGCAGTAGCTTAGAGCTTACATCTGATCCATAAGCATGGCGCAGAGAGAGTGTGTGGGCCTGTGAAACCTCAAAGCCTACCTTGAGTGACATACCTCCTTCACCAAGGCCACGTCTCTTGATATCCTTCCCAAACATACAGTTCCACCAAGTGGAGACCAAGTGTTCAAATATATGAGCCTGTGGAGCCACCATCATCCCAACCACCACGGATAACTAATGATAACACAGTATCTCCAGGCTGAGGGTGACATGGAGACTTGGAAAGAAAAGAGGAGAAATAACTCCTGTGGGCAGCAGTTTATACAATTCGGGGCATGTCTGACGAGAGATACTGCTAAATATCCATGCTGGTATCATTAGACAGAACCACAAGTGTGGAGCTCAGAGCTGGGGACATGCAGCTCACACGTGATCAGAAACACAGCATGTTGTTAGGTAGATGGTGCCGAAATCACCACTGGCAAAGAGAACATCCAGAAGTTTCTGAGGACTTCCAAAAGCGGCAAGAAGCTGGTGTGAGGACCGAGCGAAGGACGCAGTGCGGGTGGCACTAGAGGAGTTAAATTAAGAGGGACGATTCCCAGAAGGCAACAGCAGAAGGACATTTTAGGAATGAAGACCAGTTCTTCCATTCAACACTGTCAAAAGTAGCCAAAGGGCACAGAACGATGAAGGCTGGCAAGCAGCAAAGCCAGGGAGAGACCATCTGTCACTCTTTCCCTGAGTGGCAGAGGTAAGACGGCATGCAGCATGGGAATGCCTGAGAGGCCACAATTAAGGCCATCTTCCCAGAGGGCCGCACCGATAGGCAGTGGAGGGAGTCCTCAAAGCTTATGAGGGGTGGTGCGAGGTTTCCCCTCTTCGTTTTGCTCTTGGTGTTTACTTTTGTCTTTTATGAGCATTCAGTCAGAAGATTAAAAGGCAGCAGAATCTGCCCCAGGTCCCCTGGGTCTCACTTTTCCAGTTTCCAGGGCTGACCCTGAAGCACTTTTCATAGTCACGCTTATGAGCCAGCGTGAAGCAAGTAGACGGGGTGTTTTCAAGCTGAAATCAGGGTGCCTTGACTTGCTTTCACCTACAGCCCGACAGCGGTGCAATCAAAACACTTGACTCTTGTATCAGTTCCTTTTCTGCTGCTGTAATAAAACACGGTAGAAGCAACTTACAGAAGGAAGAGTCTATTAGGGACTTTCTATCCCAGAGGGACAGGAGTCCGCCACCATTATGGTGAGACATGGGGACAGGCAGAAGGGCATGGTGCTAGGCAGTGGCTGAGAGCGATCACACATCTTGACCCACAAACAGGAAGCTGAGGGAACTAGCTGGAAATGGCATGCATCTTCTAAAACCTCAAAGCCTGCTGGCCCACAGTGGTATACCTACCTCTCGAAACAGCTGCACCTCCTAATGCTTCCTAAATAGCTCCACCAGCTGGGGACCAAGGATTCAAACACGTGAGCCTATGGGGTCCATTCTCATTCAACCACCACAAAGGCACAATGCTTTTTGTACATTAATGTTGGAAGCTATATCTCTTGTAGCTATTATAAGTTCTAAAAGATCAATTAAAAGAATTTTACACCGCCAGGCATAGTGGTACACACCTTCAATGCCAACACTCAGGAGGCAGAGACAGGTGGATCTCTGGATTCGAGGAGGCTGGTCTGGTAAACAAAGTGAGTTCTGAGAAAGACAAGCCTACCCAGAGAAACCTTGCCATCCCCCCTCCAAAAAAAAAAGGAAAAGAATAAAAAAACTTTGACATCCTGGGGCCTCTGCCTCTTGGTGCAGATGCCAGCTTAGCTCTTTTCCATGGATCCTCTCAGACTTCCCCTGTAGCCCATTGCCATTGCTTTGTATTAGCTGGTGGCAACAATCAGAACATTTTTACCAGGAAATCCCAGTGGCCATACAAGTCTGGAACTCGGGTCTTCACTACCCTCCTGGACCTCCAGTCTTGCCTGCTTACAGGGGCCTTTCCACCTACCCAACTCTGTTTACTGGAGACTTCACCTTGGTACAGGCAGGGTTACACTAGCCCTGTCATCTCTTCTCCAGAAATACTTTTTCCTCTGCCAGAGTGGGCTTTCGGGAGCCCCTCCTACAGCTGCGTCTCCACTGCCTGGGGCCCCTGCGTGTTGGTGTGGTCACTCTTTCCTACAGCCCCTTACGCCTTTTACTCTCTCACCCATCTCTGTTCCTCCCTGCTACTCCCCAGTCTACGGAGGAACTCTCTGCCAGGAACCCCACAGTGATCACATATGCCTGAGACCCCGAGAAAGTAAAAGCAACCAAAGAATGGAACACCCACCCAACAAAGGCAAGACGAGATATCAACACCCACAAACACCTCAGTCATCATAACTCCAGATGCCTAGACCCCAGTGCAAAAAACGCAAACATGAACAGCCAAGACAATTTGTCTCCCCCAGAGCCCAGAAACCCTACCACAGTAGGCCTGAGAAGTACAATACAGCTGGAGCCCAAGACAAGGACTTCGAAACAGCAGTTATGGATATATTTAAGGACCTGATTAAATTCCTTAATGAAGATTGAAAGCATAAAGAAACAGCGAAAGGAAATAATGAAAACAGTTCAAGACACGAAAGTAGAATTTAACAAAAAATAAAATCACTAAAGAAAACCCAAACTGAACCCAAACTGAAATTAAAATGGAAGTGAAAAAATTAGGATATCAAATAAAAAATTCAGAGGCAAGCCTTACCAACAAATTACAAGACGTGAAAGGACACTCTCAGGTGTTGAAGACAAAGCAGAATAGATACCTCAGCCCAAGAAAATGTTAAGTTTAAAAAAGTTCAGGCGCAAAACATCCAGGAAATCCTGGATACCATGAAAAGACTAAATCTATGAAGAACAGGGAAAGAGGAAGGAAAAGAAACCCAGGTCAGAGGCACAGGAAATATTTTTAACAAAATAGTAGAAGAAAATTTCCTTAACCTAAAAAGGAGGTGCCTATCAAGGTACAAGAAACATACAGAACAAATAGACAGGACCAGAAAAGAAATTCTCTATTACATATAATAAATCAAAAGGCACTAAGTGTACAGAGTGAAGAAATAATATTAAAAGCTTCAAGGAAAAAAAGACCAAGTAACATATAAAAGTAGTCTCATTAGAATAGTCCCTGCCTTCTCCATGGAGACCCTGAAAGCCAGAAGAACCTGAATGGATGTTCTACAAATGCTAAGAGAGCATAGATGCCAGCCCAAACTTCTATACCCAGAAAAGCTACCCATCACAATTGCCAGAAAATAAAAACACCCCATGATAAAACCAAACTTAAGCAATAGTTATATACCATTTTAGCTCTTCAGAAGGCACCAGAAGGAAAAGTTCAGCCAAAAAAGGCCAACCACACCCCAAAGACAAAAGGAACAAATACACTAAGAACAATGAATCAAAAGTGAGTCAAAGTCCACACCATAGCAACAAAATAACAAGAATCAATGAACACTGCTCCTCCTTGTTAATAACTCTCAATAAAAAGACACAGACTAACAGACTGGATTAGAAAACATGATTCAACTTTCTGTTGCATCCAAGAAAATACATGGCACCCTCAAGGATAGAAAGTGCATCACTGAAAAAGGATAGGAAAGGTTATTTCAAGAAAATAGATCCAAGTGTCAAGCAGGTGTAGTCATTTTAATATCTGAGAAAATAGAATTCAAACTAAAAATAATCAGAAGAGGTATGGAAGGAGATTATATACTCATCAAAGGAAAAACTCACCAAGATGATATTGCAATTCTAAACATTTATGCACCAAACATAAGAACCACAAAGTTTATAAAAAAAAATTACTATAGTTAAAATCAATATTGGTCTTTACACCATGCTAGCGAGTGTGATTGTTATTTTTGGTTGTCAACTTGATTTCATCTGAAATTAATTAAAACTTAAGAGGCTAGGTACACATTTGAGGGATTTTCTTGATCAAATCGTTTGATGCGGGAAGGAAGATTTAGGATGCTAAATCCAGATCTTCTGAGGCAAAAGAAACCACCTTAAATTTGGTTTTATCATGAAATGTTTTTCTTTCTCTGGCAATTGTTATTAATAGTTTTCCTGGGTATAGTCATTTGGGCTGGCATCTGGGATCTCTGAGAGTTTGAAGAACATCCATCCAGGCCTTGCTGACTTTCAGGGTCTCCATGGAGAAGTCAGGTATTATTCTAATGAGTCTACTTTTATATGTTACTTATCTTTTAAACCTAGGTCCCACTGTCTTGTGGCAGCCTATATAAATAACATGGAAGAAAGAAGTGCTTCCTCTTTGCTTTCTTGCCCTCACTCTCAAGAAGTTCATTTCTTCACTGATATTAGATTCTACTTCAAGATTCTGGCATATATTGAAGGCCATCTGAAAATTTAGTAGGCTTGAACAACTGCTAGATTTTGGATTCTTCATCATTGGGAGATAGTCATTGTTGAAATAGTCTGACTCTAACCTGTAAGCCATTCTCATAAATTCCATATATATGTTAGAATTTCTCTAGAGAACCCTGACCAATACTGTGGGTGACTTCAGTACCCCAATCTCACCAATAGGCAGGCCATACAGACAAAACTAAACAGAGGAATGCTGAAGTTAAATGACAGCATACATCAAGTGGACCTAGGGTTATATGAATGTTTCACGTAAACACTGAAGGAAAAAAAAGGATATACTTTCTTTTCAGCAGCTCGTGGTAATTTCTCCAAAACTGACCACATACTCAGTCACAAAGCAAGTCTCAACAGATATAAGAAAACTGAAATAACACTCTGCATCCTATCTGATCACCACGGATTAAAGCTGGATATCAACAACAACAAAAACAAAAGAAACTTTATAAACTTATGGAAACTGAGCGATTTACTGTTGAATGAAAAATGGGTTAGACAGAAATCAAGAAGGAAACTTAATTCTTTTTTGGAATTGAATAAAAATGAAAACACAACATACCCAAACCTGTGGGACACAAGGAAGTCAGTTCTAATAGGCAAATTCATAGTACTAAGTACTATGTATATGTACTTAGTATGCACATATATGTATATGTACTTAGTATGCATATGTAAGTACAATTAGGAGAGATCTCATATTAGCAACTTAAAGGCACACCTGAAAGTTCTAGAACAACAAGAAGAAATAACACCCAAAAAGAGTAGGCAGCAAGAAATAATAAAACTCAGGACTGAAATCCACAAAATAGAGTCAAACAAACCAAAGAGTCAATGAAACAAAGAGTTGGTTCTTTGAGGAAATCAACAGGATTGACAAACCCTTATCTAAATTAATGAAATTACAGAGAGAGAAGATCCAAATTAATAAAATAAAAATGATAAAGGGAGACATTTCAATAGACCCCAAGGAAAGCCAGAGAATCATAAAGACATATTTCACAAACTTTACCCCACCAAATTGGAAAACCTAAGATAAATGGATACATTTCTTCATATATGCGACCTATCAAAGTTATATCAAGGTCAGATAACTTAAACAGACCCATGAGCCCTAGTGAAATAGAAGCAGTAATGAAAGATCTTCCAACCAAAAAAAAGGTCCTGGGTCAGAAAGACTTATGAAGAACTAAAACAAATTGATATCAAGAAACAAATTGCCAAGTTTCAAAATGGGTTCCAGGTCTAAAAATAGAGCTCTAAAAGATGAAGCAAAATGGCTGAGAAACACTTAAATGTTCAACATCCTTTGTCACCAGGGAAGTGCAAACTAAAACTACTTTGAGATTTCATCTAAATCTAATTAGAATGGCCATGATCAATAAAACAAATGGCTGCTCAGGCTGGCAAGGATGCAGAGTAAGGATTCATTGCTGGTGGGAGTGAAAACTTGTACAGCCACTATGGAAATCAGTATGGCAGTTCCTCAGGAAGCTGGGCATCACTCTACCTCATGATCCAGCTATACCGCCCTTAGGCACTGCCTTAGGGTTTTTTATTGCTGTGAAGAAACACCATGACCATGAAAACTCTTATAAAGGAAAATATTTAATTGAGGTGATGGCTTACAGTTTCAGAGGTTCAGTCCATTATCATCATGACGGGGAGCATGGTGGTGCGCAGGCAGACATGGCCCTGGAGAAGTAACTGAGAGTCCTACATCTTGCAGGCAACAAGAAGTTAACTGAGACACTGGGCAGTATCCTGAACATAGGAAACCTTAAAGTCCACCCACACAGTGGGCTTATCTGTCTCCTTCCCATTATCCAGTTCTCCCAGCTCTCCAGTAGGCACAGAAGGCCCACAACTCAGTGATGAGACCTTCCAAGTCTCAGTCGTGGTCATTAGGTCTTGTCTGGTAGCTCTTCCAACAATCCAGTCGAAAGATGGTCTTTAGCTCACTTGATTTTGACTCCTTTTCCCTGGGAGGATTGGTTGGAAATATTTGAAATCAATGCTTAATTTAAGGGTGCCTTGAAACAGGACATAGCAGTCATGAAATAAGAGGCTGACCGAGCACTTAGAGGAGAGGCTGGAGAAGGAGATCTTTAACGGTGCAAAGCGCCCTTATTTATTCCTGGGAAACTAGAAGACCACCTCTGTGCAGACTGCACATAAGCCCAGACCTGAGACCCGAAGGCCTCTTTGAGGTGTAACCTAACCCTGAAGTGCTGTGCGAGCCTGGCTAGGCCAGTGCTCTACCACTAGACTACAGCACCAGCCCTCTTTTGAGAGAGTCTCACTCAACTTGCCAAGGTTTATCTCGAACTTTCTCTGCAGCCCAGGCCAGTTTTGATCTTGTGATCCTCCAGCTTCAGATTCTTGAGTGGCTGGAACTATGGTCCCGCACTGCCAGGCCCAGTGAATATTTTTTAAGGTGTGTATCAGTCTGGCTGAGCCACAGAATAGCCATATACTTAGTCACATGTTATTGGTGTATATGAAGGACATCCTAAGTTCTTGACTTCTTCACAATTCTTTTTCATTAATTGTTATCTCCTCTGTCATAGTTCTCTCTGTCTCTCTGTCTGTCTGTCTGTCTCTCTCTCTCTCTCTCTCTCTCTCTCTCTCTCTCTCTCTCTCTCTCTCTCTCTCTCTCTCTCTCTGGCTCTATGTGTATATATTTGTGTGGAGGCTAGAAGTGTATACCAGGTAACTTCCTCAGTTGCCCTCCACCTTATGTTTTGAGACAGAGACTCTCACTGAACTGGCAGCTTGTAGCTGGTAAATGTTCTCTACCTTCCCGGCTTCAGGATTACAACACATTGTTATAGTCAGTTTTGGTGGGTTTTGTTTGTTTGTTTTTGTGGGTCTGGGGCTTCAAACAAACTAAGGTTCTTTTGCTTGTATGGCAAGCTCTTTAATGGGCTAAGCCTGTTATAGAATATTATTTTAACTAGGCAAAGATATGTTACATTTGTTTATGCTGCAGAATATTACTTTAGCTGTGTAAAGGTGTGTTACTTTTGTTTATGCTATATTTGTTTAATTAGGTAAAGATGTGTTGAATTTGTTTCGCCTTACACACCTAAGGCACCTGATTGGCCTAATACAAAGCTAGGCAGGAGAAAGGACAGGCGGGGCTAGCAGGCAGAGAGAATAAATAGGAGAAATCTAGGCTCAAGGGAAGAGAAGGGAAGAATGAGAGAAGGAGGAGGAGAGAACAAGGGAGATGCCTGGGGCCAGAAGCCAGGAACATGCCACAGACACGAGAAACAGAGAAAGTAGGTTATCTTGCTGTGCCCAGACTCTCTCATCCCCCAAAGAGACCACCAGGGATCCGGGACTTGGATGCAAAAAGCAAGGTTTATTCCAAAGCGCAGTAAAAGCCTAGGCAAGGAATTCATCCAGCACACTCAATGCAGTGAGGGCGGGAGGAGCTGCCTTCCAGAGATTACAGGACTTTTTATAGACAATCTTGCAAGACCACCAGCTCTCACCTAATTTGCATACCTGGACCTAATTGAGGGCAGCAAGTGATTACAAAAGGGTGTGAATAGTACTCTAATATGTATATATTCCACACTTTCTTCATCCATTCTTCCACTGAAGGGCATCTAGGTTGTTTCCAGGTTCTGGCTATTACAAATAATGCTGCTATAAACATAGTTGAACAAATGCTTTTGTAATATGACTGGGCATCTCTTGGGTAAATTCCCAACAGTGGGATTGCTGGGTCCTGGGGTAGGTTGATCCCAAATTTCCTGAGAAACCTCTACATTGCTTTCCAAAGCGGTTGCACAAGTTTGCATTCCCACCAGCAATGGATGAGTGTACCCCTTACTCAACAACCTCTCCAGCAAAGGCTATCATTGGTGTTTTTGATTTTAGCCAATCTGACAGGTGTAAGATGGTATCTCAACGTTGTTTTGATTTGCATTTCCCTGATTGCTAAGGAGGTTGAGCATGCCCTTAAGTGTCTTTTGGCCATTCGAAATTCTTCTGTTGAGAATTCTCTGTTCAGTTCAGTGCCCCATTTTTAATTGGGTTAATTAGCATTTTAAAGTCTAGTCTCTTGAGTTCCTTATATATTTTGGAGATCAGACCTTTGTCTGTTGTGGGGTTAGAATACTACTCAGCGGTAAAAAACAATGACATCTTGAATTTTGCAGGCAAATGGATGGAAATAGAAAACACCATCCTGAGTGAGGTAACCCAGGCCCAAAAAGATGAACATGGGATGTACTCACTCATAATTGGTTTCTAGCCATAAATAAAGGACATCGAGCCTTTAATTTGTAAAAAATCCTAGAGAAGCTAAATAAGAAGGTGAATCCAAAGAAAAACATATAGTTATCCTCCTGGATATTAGAAGTAGACAAGATTGCCGGACAAAAAATTGGGAACTTGGGGGTGGGGTGGGATGGGGGGATGGGCGGATGGGGAGAGAAAAGTGTGAAGTGGAGGATGGGAAGAGCTTGGGGGAATAGGATGGCTGGGATATAGGAAGGGTGGATATGGGAACAAGGAATTATATATCTTAATTAAGGGAGCCATTCTAGGGTTGGCAGAGACTTGACTCTAGAGGGGTTCCCAGGTGTCCAGGAAGACGCCCCCAGCTAGTTCCTTGGGTAGCTGAGGAGAGGGTGCCAGAAATGTCCAGATCCTATTGCCATACTCATGAATATCTTGCATATCACCATAGAACCTTCACCTGGTGTTGGATGGAGAAAATGACAGAGCCCCACATAGGAGCACCGGACTGAGCTCCCAAGGTCCTGATGAGGAGCAAAAGGAGGGAGATCATGAGCAAGGAAGTCAGGACCGTGAGGGGTGTGTTCACCAATTGAGACGGTGGGATAGATCTAACGGGAGACCACCAAGTCCAGTTGGAATGGGACTGATGGAACAGGAGACCAAACCGGACTCTCTGAATATGGCTGATGGTGGAGGAGGACTGAGAAACCAAGGACAACGGCGATGAGCTTGAACTCTACAGCATGGACGGGCTCACTGTGAGCCTTGTCAGTTTGGTTGCTCACCTTCCTGGTCTTAGGGGGAGTTGGGAGGACCTTGGACTTAACATAGTGAAGGGAACCCTGATGGCTCTTTGGCTTGGAGAGGGAGGGAGTGGGGGTATGGGTGGAAGGGAGGGGAGGGACGGGGAAGGAGGAGGGGAGGAGATGGAAATCTTTAATAAAAAATGAGAAAAGAAAAAGAAAAAAAAGAAAAATATGGGTCAATTTAAAAAAAAGGGTGTGAAATTTAATAAACATGATATCATTATGCAAATGAAGTATGGACATACTTATGTTTTCAGTTGGCCCGTTCATATCTGTCCTTGGGGTATGTAAATGAAGCTTACTATGGTCATATTTTTAATTGGTCAGTTCTTGGCTATCCGTGAGGCAATGCTCTCCCCATTGTTATTGGCTCCTGGCCCTTGTCACATATGAAATGTTTTAGCCTAGCCTAAACAGCGTGATTCAGGCAGAAAACAATTAGGTCACTCTGACCAGGAAAGCAAAAAACAAACAAACAAACAAACAAACAATAAAACCTCTAAGGCAAAAGGTAGATTAAAAAAACACAGGTTAACTTAAGTTGAAAGAACTAGTCAGAAAGGAGCTAAGCTAAGGCCGAGCATTCAAAACTAATTAAGTCTCTGTGTCATGATCTGGGAGCTGGATGGTGGCCCAAAAGAAAAACTCTGGTACATAAGCCATTTTCCCAATGGTATTTTTTTCTTTTAATGCCTTATGATTTTTGGCTGAAACATGGACATCTAAAATTATATCAAGCTATCCCTTGGGAAGCTGGTTCTGGGATTGCCTTCAGATTCCAAAGTCCGTGTGTATTGCCTTATATAAAATTATCGTTGGGGAACTTTAGGACTCTCCTTTGCTTCCTCTGCCCTTTGCCGTCAGTCCTCGCTGACCCACTTTGGAGTGGAGGAGCCCTCCATTAGGTTTTAGTTAGCCAACTGCAGGAAGCCAAAGTCCATTTCAGGTGTGATGCCGCTACTGAAGAGGAAAAAAATGCTCCCTGGGAGGAGGACATGCCCATCACTAAGCTTTCCAGTCAATCCCACTCTTCTCCTATAGAATCCTTTTGTGCTGCGAATCCCCCTAAGTAGCCGGTCTGTGTTCTTCAGGGCCACCTTTGAACAAAACTCTGTTCCTCAGCCAGTGCACGTCTCCCCAGTTTTCGGTTATTTTAAGGACATTTAATTACAGTGACAAACTGCTTAGTCTTTGGACAGAGCCTACTCTGCTCGTTCATATTTATTTAGATTTTGTGTGTGTACTCTTCGTACTGCTAGACAAAGAACCCAAGACCTCACTTATGTACACAAGGCCCCCCAGCCCTGAGTGGCAACTCTGATCTCCTCTGATGCTTTAAAACCATCTCTAGGTTATTTATGATTCCTGGTACAATAAGGATGCTGTGTAAACCGTATTGTTTAGGGAACACTGACAAGAAGGAAATCTGTTCATATTCAATGTGGGTATGATTTAAAAAATAAAACAAAAAGCAAAACAAACAAAAAACATGTCTGGGGACTGGCCAGAGAGCTCAGTGGGTAAGGAGAGCGCATCTCAAAGTCTGAAGGTCTGAGTTTCATTCTTGGGACATACACAATGAAAGGGAGAACCAACACCTGGAAATTGGCCTCTGGCCTCCACTGGTTTACTGTAACACCCACATGCTCTCTCTCCCTTCCTCCACTTAATCAAATATAATTTTAAAAATGTAATTTAATTAAAATTTTTAAAAATATTTTTATCTACCCTTGGTTGAGCCATATATGTGAAAATCCATGGATACAGCAAGCAGACTACAAAGTGGTAACTATGGAAATTAAATGTCCACCTTTCCCCAGGTTTGTTATTATTGCTAATTGTTGCTTATTAATTTACTGCCCTGTTAAAAAATATTCTGTAAAGCATGTATTCTGTTCATGTTTGGCCACTGAAGTCTCTGCTGACTTGCTGACTTAGCTTAGTAGTCATGTGGCTATTAGATGTAGCAGGAACCAGGGTCTTCCAGTCTTCACATGGAGGCCATTTATAACACTAGGCCATGCAGTTGACAATTTTATCCCAGCCTTCAGTGTCTGCTTGTACAGAGCTTGGAGTGAGTGACCTAGATGGTTGAATGATGGAGCAAGAAGAGACTTGAGATAATGTTACTTTTCATTTTTTAATGTTGTACCGTTTGAGAGCATTAAGTAAATGTATGAAAGTAACTATAGGCTTTTGTGTTTGGGGGTAGGGTGGGCAGTCTCTCTGTGTAGCCCAGGCTGGCCTCAAATATGCATCCACTGCATACTGAGTTCTGGTCCCTTTATATACCATGTATACACCACATGTCCTTTGAATACTGTGCTTTTAATATGCAACGCAACTATAGACTTCAAATCAAGGGCATTCAAAGGCATTCAGACATGGGAGGATCCTAGTCTATTACTGGGCCCATCCGTTGCTTCTCCACAAGGTCTTAACCACACAGTCTGACATCATGATGGCTTTAGCATATTGGCTCTGCAGATATGCACTGCACTGCAGATGCTCAACTCCTGGTCCTGCTGGTCATTTGCTTTGTGATTCTGGGTAAGTTATTTAATTTTTGTAAGTCTCTGTTTCCTTAGTTATAACTGAGGGTTGTTGCTACTGTTGCTGCTGTCTATGGTCTGACCCCACAGGCAGATGCAGATTAATGTGCATTAAGGCCCTGGTGTAGTAAAGTGTTGATTGCTGTAATTGTTAACTGGCATCAGTAAAGAGGGAAGGATTCTGTCTCTTAGCGCTGTACTCTTTTGTCATGTGTTATTAATAAGCCATGAGCACTCAGCATGATCTAGACAGATTCCTGAAGTGCTCTGCATGCATTCTCATGGATTGTCCCGCTCAGGGAGCATCATAAAGAAGGAATGATTGTCGTGGGCTTTCTCTTGGACCACCAGCCCCCAAATCATGACATGGAGACTTATCAATTATGAATTCTTGGCCACAACTTAGGCTTGTTTCTAACTTCTTTTAAAACCTAAATCAATCCATTTCTATTCATCTATGTGCTACCCCGAGGCCTGTTTACCTCATCTACCCTCTGTCCACCCTGCTTTCCTGCTTCCCCCATGTCTAGCTGGCTGGCCCCTTTTCTCTCTGCCCACCAGCCCTACCTATCCCTCCTCTGCCTAGCTATTGGCCAGTCAGCTTTTTATTAGACCAATCAGGTGCATTAGGCAGGCAAGGTGAAAAAGCAACACAGCTGTACGTAGTTAAATAATTCTTCTGCCACATAAACAGATGCAACACATCTTTACATAGTTCAACAAGTCTATTCCACAACAAATGCTTATCACCTACCTTGTAGACGCGACACGACTGGGGCCTAGAGAAATGAATAACCAGCTCAAAGGCACGATGCTCCTAAAAGGGAGAATAGTGAATTGAAATCCATGTGGTTTGAGCTTCCTCCTGGTATCGACAACTCAACAAGCAGAACTGTGAGTTCGCTTCTCAGGAAACGGTCTAAACAGTCCCACCCCCACCCCGCTGCTGGAGCCTACGTTCACCCACACAGTTCACAGGGACGTTTCTCTGCTATTAGTAACTCAGCCACCCCCAGCTCTCTGCACAACTGAAAAAAGGGAGCATTGCTTTTCCAAATCTTAGAACTCTTTTTGAGATGCTCTCGCTATGTAGCACGGACTGGCCTCAAACTAAGATCGGCCTGCCTCTACCTCCCAATTGCCGAGAGTACCAGTATGGGCTCCAGGTCATTTTTAAACCACAAGGTTTTTAAGGCTCTCCCAGCACTACCAACAGCTTCCTTGAAGCACAAACTTAGATCAAAAGGCATATCAAAACTCTTTAGTGTTACAAAGTTTGTCTGCAAGCATGATATCCTAGTCCTAAAATCCCAGCTCTTGGGTGGCTGAGACAGGAGGATCTCGAGTTTAAGGCCAGCTTGAGGTGTGTGGCAAGACGATGTCTCAAGACCCCTTACAGATAGGGGGATGCTCTGGAATGTGTAGACTGATGCTGTAACCCCTAATGTGAGGATGTTTGGAGGTGGGCCTCTGGGCAGTAGGCCAATTTTGATGATGACATGAGGCTAGGGCTCTTGGTGGGATTAATGTCCTTGCTGAGGTGAGGAAGAAGCAGTGACTCTCCACAGCACAATAACTGTCTCCAGACCAGGAAGCCAGCCCCTGCCAGGATGTGCCAGCAGGTACCGTGAGCTTGCCTTGGTTTCCAGAACTGTGAGAAGAAAATACCTGTTGTTGAAATCATTCCAGCTGGGGCACTTCATCAGAGCAGCTGAAGAAGACGAAGATGGAAGATCTCTGAACACAAGACTTCTTAATATTTAAGGAAAGCATTAATTGTATAACATAAAGGAGCGAGGGAATGGCCTATCTGTCCTGCTGCCCCCAGTAGGGCATAGCAACACCATCAGGGTACAAGTGCTCTGGAGAGTCAGTGGTGACAAAAAGTGTTGCTGGTTACACAGCCATAATTCATACCCCTACCCCCACTGTGCCTTCTGTGAGAGGCTACATGGCAGATGTCACGGAGTCTGCCCTGGCTGTCATCAGCTCTGGGAGGGCTGAGAGTGGTTGCTGGTTCTGAGGCATGGGAGAGGCTGGTGTGTTCAACATCTGTTGCAAAGGAAAAGAGAAAGCCAACTTGTAGGGATTTCCATTTATAGATTTTAGAGACATATGTTCAGTGGAATTTATTGCTCATTAGTCCAGATACCTTGGAAAGTCTCTGCTTAAACCATGATAAGTCTCTTACCTGAGCAACAAGCAGATAGCTGTGTATGCTCACGAAGAAGATGGCAAAGACTGGTTGTATTTTTAAAAGGAAAGATTGTAAATGTTCACAGTTTAAAATACAGTCTCGCCAGGCAGTGATGGCGCACACCTTAAATCCCAGCACTTGAGAGGCAGAGGCAGGCAGATCTGTGAGTTTGAGGGCAGCTGAGCTGGGTCTATATAGCGAGTTCCAGGACAGCGAAGGCTACACAGAGAAACCATGTCTCAAAAAAAAAAAAATGCAGTCTCATGCCAACACAAGCAGGACCGACACACGTGCCACACACACCCATTCCTAACCAGTTGGCAGACATCACTAATCCACTACCGAGATAATGTCACTATTACAGTTCAGGGCTTAGGGGCCACAGACTAGCCTCCAGATGTGATTCTCCTACAGATACTTGACCATTATTAATTGGATTGCCCCCAACCCATTGAGGACACAACACCACAGTGACTATTTTTAGCTGTAGCCCTGTTCTTCCCTCTGCCACTTTACCTCAGCTCCAGCTCACCATCCCCAAAGCATCCTCATCCCCTTTGCTTTTCATGTTTCTCCATGGCAAGCTCCCAGGGGCAGCGCTGGTGATGCTAGGAATGAAGTTCGGTGTATTTAGTGATGGGTGGTCAGCCAGAATGTGTTTCTGTCAACAGATAACCTGTAGAACAGCTCTGCCCACGCACGGTGTGCCTTTCCTTGGAGAAGCGTGGCAGCCAGCCAGAAGGAAGGCATTTTCAGGTAGCATTTGAAAGATCTGCTGACTTGTACAGTTGATGAAAACAGAACCATCTGGAGACTGCTGCGTCTAGATTCACGGCTTGCACACTGACAAGGTGCAGCCCTCTCCTTGCCCTTGGAGAGCATGTGCAAGGGCACCAGGGCAGGAGGGAGACAGGTTTTTAGGATTCTTTGATTACCACCCTTCCCTCAGATCTGTCCAGAGCCCTCCACAGCTGAGGATTTTTCTCTCTGGCCCATTTTATATTAAAACACGCAAGAAAAAAAGAATGGCTCTTTGGAGGTTTGTGCAGCTCCCTCTTGGCGTAGAGGATCAAAAAGAGCTTTTAACCTCTGTCAGCTGGAGAGAACACTAGCAACGGGAAAGCCTCCATCTGGCAAGGAGTTGTTATGTGTAATGTGGACTTTGTGTGTCATGTGATGTAGAAGCGAGGCCTTTTCTCCAGGGTGCACTCATGGGTCTTTTCTCCTGCACATGTTTCTCTGAGCATGTATTAGAACCCAGCCTTCTACAGTATTTGTTTTGACTAAAGTCGGCAAACATTTCTTTTCACTGTTTTGCTCAAAGACACGGTCTTCTCTTGAATGTATTTCCTTTCTAAGGCTTTTTCATTTATTATATACCCATAAGGGGTTTGCCTGCATGAGCAGGTTCGGTGCCCATGAAACCATTGGATGCCCTGAAACTGTAGCTACGGATGATTGTGAGACAGCATGTGGATGCTAGGAACTAAACCCAGCTCTGCAAGAACAGCCCGTCTTCTCCAGCCCCTTGAACTGGCGTCTTAATAGTGAAGTCTTGAACATTCTGTCGCTGACCTTTCTTCATCCTTCACAGTAGACTTTAGTCTAGGAAAGCAGATGTGATGTGACATATAAGGATAAAACATTGACCCTCACATCACTGTACACCAGGTCACTTACTCGGTACAGACCTGCAGGACAAATGATTTATTTGTTTCTGTCCTTCCCATCCAGTCAGTGTTGTTGATTCCTATAGATGGCCAAAGAATTCATGATAAATGATGCCAAGGAACTTGGGGCCATGGATGATATGACCTCACAGCTTGGTCCCTCACATCCCTCAGGGCTCTACAAACTCAGGAGATGGTCCTGGGTCCAAGTCCCACTCAACCAAGAACTCAACTAAAACAAACCCATGCTCTGAAGTCGTCCAGGGTTTCTTTGCTAGCTAGTAACCAGTTCCTACTGGACATAATGAAACAAGCCTACAACCCTAGCACTCAGGAAGTTGAGACAGGAGGATTATGAAGTCATATCTAATCTGGACTACAAAGCAATGCTCTATCTTTAAAAACAAATATTAAAATTCCACCCCAAATGGCTTTCTCCTGACAGCAAAAAGGGTACTCTACATTGAAATTGAAAACTGCTTTGCAGTTTGAGAACCAGTAAAATAATGTTAAAAAAAAAAAAAAAAAACCATGAACTTTGGGCTTAGTCCAAACCCAAACTTGGCTCGTTGACTTCTAGTAATCTTGATCCAATGACTAATGCTCTCTGAGAGTATGGCTTTGCTATTTTAAATAACCACAATGCTTCCATTATCATATAGCTCTCAAGAGGGCTTAATGCGACAGTAGATATGGACGCTCCACATATTCATGTAGACACGCGGGATGCATGCCCTCCATCAAGGCTGGAGCGCTACCACCAAAAGCCGGGTAAATTTCCAGAGCTTTGCATTATCTCTGCTAACCAAAGTCAGTTAATCATTGACTGACAAAAGGAGGTCACAGAAGACCTGAAAACCACAGGGTTGTCCTTCAGCTCCCTGTTTCCAAGCAGAAGTCAGTATTTTATACATGAACATATTATACAGATGTTAAAAATTTAACACCAAAGATAATACGAAAAGAAAGACAGCTGACGGTAATACGCACATCCACACAGAGACACGCTTGGCACATTCATCTCGATTCTCCTCATTGGTCATAGAATAGGGCAGTATGAACTTGGTCCTTTGGCAGTTCCAGAAGGTAACACCAACTCTGGCACAGAACACAAGTTAGTGCCTGGCTCTAGACACCTTCCTGGGGCCCCATAAGAGAGGTGTCACAAACCTCTGGTGAGCAGAGGTCAGGCAGGGTGTAAACTTGCATGGTGACAGTCACGAGTTTCAACATCCTTTGCCAAATTCAAAACACATAGCGCCCTGTATAGTTTTTATTTCACAATAGATAAAGCTAAGATATGGTAGTACTTTGGCATGGTAGTGAAGTCAGGGCAGAAAGTGTATTTTAAAGTTGGGTCCAATATTCAAACACTTGAGGTTAACCTGCTCAGATCCTGTCTACCCCCAAGAGAAGACAAACAGAACAAGCAGGAACACTTAAAACCTCCCAGCGGCAATCCAGGCAGCAAAAATGCTTACCACCTTTATTTTGTTTCCCCAAATTTGTCATCTCTAAGTCAATTATCTTTTTAAAAACTCACATTGGGGTAATTTTTTAAAGCTATGTTTATGAAATTAGAGAATATAGCCAATTTTAAAAGCTAATAAAATAATAAATATCACAACATCCAAGAAATTATGGTTACATTAATTGTCTGACACCTAAGTTTCTATACTTCTTTGTATGTGAAGGATTTGGGTGTTACTTATGTCAAAAAAAGTTAAATGGTAGTGTCTACTAAGAAGTAAAGTAGACAAAGGGAGTAAAGCTATCTACAGAGGGAGAAACTGAGGACCAGAAAGGCAGTGACTTGCCCAGCAGCTGTGGTTTGGATGTGGTTTGAGCTGTGATAGTGACAGTGTTGGAAGTGGGGTCTTTAGGGAATGATGGGGTCATGAGGTCTCTGTCTTCATGAGTGGATGAATCCATTCAAGGACTCTTGAAGGGTCATCTCAGGAGTGGCTTTGTTATAAGGGGGAACTCTCTGGTGGCTGGTGCCCTGTTTTCAGACTGCTCCGTATTTGGATGGAAGCCACACCCCAGTCCCTGACATCCATATATTCAGAGTCTGGAATGTTCCGTGGAAGTTCCATCCCAAGCCCCTCCCCTGGGAGTTGCCTCAGTCCAGACTCCACCCCTGAGGAAGCCCGCCAAAAGATGACCCCTCCCCAGAGATGCTCAAGAGCTCTCCCACAGGACATTTAAACTGCCCCCCAGAGAACAAACACTGGTTTTCTGGACTTCCTTCCCCAGCTCCTTTCTGGGGGGCTAGAAAGCCATCCTGGAGCACTGGTATCCATTAAACCTGGGCATTTTCTAATTCGGTTTAGTTTGGTCTGATTTGGATTATTGCGTCAGCAGAGGGACTTATGAGGTGCGGAAACTTTTCACTCAGCTTCCAGAGCAGTGAGATAAATAGACTGTCACTCATGATAAATAACCAATTCTGTAGAATTTCTATTATGGCATAAGAAATGGACCATAACACTGGCAAAAAAAAAAAAAAATGAGTTTGGCTTTTGTTCTGTCAAAGATGAAACAGAAAATTCTCTCACTATGAGACAGGGCTGAGTATAAATTTTGCCATCTCAACCTAAAGTCTGTGTTGGGCTTCATCTTCTAAGGACTACTGTCACTGATGTGCAAAGTAAAATGACGTAAATTGAGGTAAAGAAAGATTCATAGTGAGTCAGAGCCCTACTGCGAACAAACAATTGTGAGTCAAGTTAGTCATTTAGGAACATTGGTTTTTCCTGCTGCTTACATTTGTCCTTCAAAAGTACATGTGTAGTAAATTTTTCTTTGGACTGCCAGCTCACGAAAAATGATGGAGACTTATTATTAATTATAAAATATAGATTCATAATATTTTATAATATATAATCATATTATATTCATGCTATAAAAAGCCTGTAGCTTAGACTTGTCTCACTAGCTCTTATAACTCAACCCATTTCTCTTCATCTACGTGTTGCCACATGACTTGTGGCTTTTACCTCTCCTCCTGCGTGTCTTGTTCCCCCTGTGCCCAGCTGGTAACTCCCTCTTTTCTTCTTTCCAGAAGCTCTTTCTGTCCAGAGTTCCTGCCCTGTACCTCCTGCCTAGCTATTGACCATTTAGTTTTTTATTACACCAATCACAGTGACACATCGTCACACGGTATAAAGAGATATTCCACAGCCCACATGAAACAAAAATTGAACGGCCATATGACTCAGTCAAACCCTTCCTAGGTAGATTCCCACTCTAAGTCAACACGCCACAGAGATATTGCACATCCATGTCTACTGCTGCACTGTTCACAAAGGCCAAGAAACAGAAACAAGCTACATGTCCATCTACAGAATAATGGATAAGGAAAAGGAAGCGTGTGTGCACAAGGGAAGTCTCCACCCATAAAGAAAACGGAATCATGATGTTTTGGAGAAGACTGATGAATCTGAAGATCATTATGCTTAGTGACACAAGGCAGATGCAAAAGACAAATATCATATAGTTTCAAAATGTGCACAAAGAGAAGACCGTGAGAGGGGAGAAAATAATCTTTGGGGCTTGGAGGAGGGGAGAGAGTGCAATGGAGCACATGTGACAAAGCAGGAGGAGAGCAATGTAGAGGTTAGCATGAGCTACATAGGAGAAGCAATCTCAAAAAGTAAAACATAAACAAGAAAATGCTCTCCCTACCAGCAGGGGAGTGGGAGTGCCGTTCTCATTCTTGCCTCGTGTTTGGGTTAGGACCATGCTTTTGTTCATTAGTTTAATAGAAATTCCCTGAGCCCCTGATGCATGCTGGGCCCTGGATGTGCTGGGGCATGATGACCTCGTGGAACTTATGATCCACTGGGGAAGATAGACAACAGACAATCCCAAGATGTGTGTGCTTTCTGGTAAGATATGAAAGACAGCAAGTTGCAGAGGACTGAGTCAGGGGAGGACTGGGGTGAAGGGAAGATCTGCCTGGCGGTAGCAGCGTTGCAGACCATCATCAGCTCAGATAGAGCCTGTCCTGAGCTGCTGACTTCCAGGGACTACTCTTGAGGCAGAAGCAAAGCACAGGAAGGGTAGTGGTAGGGAACAAGCAGGCTGGTTGGTAGCTCCAAAAATTTAACTTTACAATTTAATGATGTTACCTTGAAAGCTGAGTGTAGTGGTATAATACCTACTAGTGGTGAAGCTTGGGCAAGAAAGTTCAAAGTTCAAGGCCAGCCTGGGCTAAGTAGCACACAGTCCTGTGTTTGGCAGATACAACCCCTGGATAATTTGCCATCAAGGAACATATCAAGTTGGCTGGTCTCAGCCTAAGAGTGACAAAGGACATAAGTAAAGAAGGCAGATCTGGATATGTGTAGCATGGATAATAAAAGCCCAGAGACAGATATTGGGGTTCAAGCTGAAGATCAGAAGAGCAAAGCAGTCAGCTACTAGAGAGACCTTTTACCGCTACTAAATCTACAGACCAAAAGGACAAACCCTGTCTCCACAAATCCTCAGACTCCACACTCCACTGAGTTCCTGTCTCTTCCCCTTTATATTCCTCTCTCCACCCAGCCATATTGCTCCTGTCTCCACCTCCCTGGTGCTGGGATTAAAAGTGTGTGACTCCCAAATACTGGAATTAAAGATGTGAACCACCATCACCTGGATCTGTTTCTGGATCAAGCTTATGCAGCCCAGGGTAGCCTTGAACTCACAAAAATCCCTTTGCCTCTGTCTCCTGAATCTTGGGATTAAAGGTTTGTGCCACTGACCTATATGGTTGACTAGCGTGGCTGCTTTGCCCTGTGATCTTCAGGCAAGCTTTATTTATTAAAACACAAATAATATGCCACTATAAACATGGTGTGGCCCTTGAGGGACAAGGCATTTGGTAGACTGATGACAGAGGGGTAATGATTGTGCTAGGGGGCCAGACCACACCCAGTGATGTGGCTGAGTCACTGCTTGGAAAGATGGTACTTAATTAAAGTTACCTAATCACCACTGTCTAATTCAGCTGAACCTGATGATGAAGCAGGAGTATAGCCATGGCATCTCGGAACTGAAGGGACCAGGGAGACCATTTGGTACAAGGTGCTCATATCTCACAGATTAGAGCTTACACCCCATCCATTCAAGCGAAGGGAAAACTCCCAGCTGATGGGGGTGAATTCCTAAGCTGGCTTCCTGACTCTTAGTCTCCGAAGCACTTTCTCTGCAATCACAACCTTCTCCACATAGGTGAAATCAGTTCTCAAGGGCTGTGGTCAAATGGTAGGTGCCCAAGAATTACTCATGAAATGAGTGATTGATCAGCGTTTCTCTTAGTCTCCACTCAAATTTACATAGATTCATGAGCTTGCGGTTCATCAACACTCTCCCAAGAAACTGCCATCTTCTCCGTTTAAAACAGTATTTCAGATTAAGAATATTTAAGGGCATGAAGTATACAAACTATATCGTTGTGCCTACCAAAGAAATCAAATGGAATCTATAATGGGATTTATTTGTTTACTTTGGCAGGGCTGGGTATAGAATCCAAGGCCTGATGCATGCTGGCAAGTTCTTCCTTTGAGCTAACACCCCTAGCCTCTGGTTCTTTTTAAAATTGAGCTGTAGGTATTGGGAACTCCAGTCTGTTTCTTTAAGGAATAGAGAAGAACTGGAATCACCCAAGGGAGCGACAACAGATGATTTTGCATCCAGAATGGCTATGCTGAAGAGAAGTCTCCAGTCAGTGACTTCTAGAGTCAAAACAAAAGAGATTATAGATAATAATTAGACGATAAGAATTAGCAATTTATTTCAAGTGTATACATTTTAGAAGTATAAAGAGCCGCCACAAGGAGAAAACATAAAAGACACTTCCTTGAGAATCTATTAGCATGCTGTGTGTGTGTGCATGTGCATGCTCACACCTGACATATGAGCACCGTGCTGTTTCCATGGCAATGTGGAGGGGGCACTAGGAAGCAATCTTCTTACATTTAGACATACTTATAAAGATCCATGTACTGAAAGCTGTGAGGGAGATATTTTGAAATTGAAGGAAAAATTATTCTAATCTTCTTTGGGATAAACTCAAGAAGTCATGCCTGCCTCTTCCAGCCACACTCCCACGTTGGATCTGTTGTGTATCCTTCAAAAGCTTTGGGTACATTTTTCTCACACAGCATTATTGCTCCAAATCCAGCCTTCCCTGACCTCAATCAGCTACTTGGGACGTCTCAAAGCTTTGAGGGTATTCACCATCACAGCTCCCCTAAACAAACACGTAGGCTCTTTCCTTATTAAAATGTTACACTAATATGTGCGGAGTTTCATAGTAGCAGCAATGCGAGGGGGGAAGTCTGGGAAGGAGGCTGGATGGGTAAAGTAGCAGCTGTGCAAGTGACAACTTAAGTTCAATAGCCAGCACCGGAGTAAAAGTGCCATGTGAGGTGTGTGCTGTACTTGATTTTTTTTTAACTCTTTGAGGGCCCACTACCCAGCTTCCAAATAAATACATGGAGACTTATACTTACAATGAATGTACAGCCTAAGTTTGGTTTATTTCTAGCCAGCTTTTCTAACTTAAATTATTCTATTTCTCTTTAATTACATTTTGCCTCTGGGCTCTCTTCCTTTCTTTAGTCTATGTATCTTTCTTTCCTTCTTACTTTGTGGCTGGCTGTGTGACTGGGTGGCTGGCCCCTGGCATCCTCCTCCTCTCCTTTTCTCACCTCTTCCTCTTTCTCTCTCAAGCTTAGATTTCTCCTCCTATTTATTCTCTTTTCCTGGCATCCCTGCCTCTTTCTCTCTCCTGCCTAGCTATTGGCTGTTCAGCTCTTTATTAGACCAATCAGGTGTTTTAGGAAGGCAAGGTAACACAGCTTCACAGAGTCAAACAAATGCAACATAAAAGAATGTAACATATCTTTACATCATTAAACAAATGCTCCACAGCATAAACAAATGTAACACATTTTAAGCTAATGGTCCACAACAGTGCGTGCGTGTGTGTGTGTGTGTGTGTGTGTGTGTGTGTGTGTGTGTGTGTGATCCCAGCATTAGGAAAGTGAAGACAGGAAGATCCCTGGAAGTTTTGGCTAACCATTTTATCAAAATTGGTGAGCTTCAAGTTTAGTAATACCATGTCTCAAAAAACAAGGTGAAGGAGCAATTGAAGAAGACACCTAACATTGACTTCTACATTCCATGTGCACTCGCCCATACACATTCATGCACACGAGCACAGACACACACACACACACACACACACACACACACACACACACTCAGAGAGAGAGAGAGAGGGGCGGGGAGAGAGAGAGTAGTAATAGGGTCTAGGGGGACATGATCAAAGTATATTATTCAAATGGGTGAAAATGGCCTTCTGTGACCCTATATAACTTCTTTAAATGTGAGAAATTTGACAAAAACCCGCGGTTCTTGCAGCAGTGTGTCTTTGGTATGTATTAGCTGACTCCTTTCTGAGTGACAGAAGGATAACGAAGCACAGGTTTAGGTCTCCATTTTAAGTCTTGGACACAAGGCTCCCAAACCTTTCTTCTGATCTCACTGTGGGGTGTTCATGATGTTCCGTATAATACTAAATGCCTCTTCATTGGTTGGTAGTGAACAAGTTGACCCCTGAGGTTCTGCTCACTGAAGATGACAGAAAACGGTTTCTACTGGTGGCTCTGTATTGTTTCTAATAATTCTTTAAAAATAACACTATTGTTATTATTATTATTATTATTATTATTATTATTATTATTATTATTATTATTACTTTGAGGGCTTGGTCTTTGTGAAACTCACTATGTTGTCCAGGCCGACCCTGTACTCCCAGAAATTCCACACCCAGTTTTAATTCTTGCAAATAATAATAATTTAGGGTATTTTTCTTCCTTTTTGGCCACTTACTGTCTAGAATGTCCAGAAATTGGGATTCCATTTAATTAGCATGCCTCCACTGTCTATGTATATTTTGAAAGGAACACACTTAGACAGTTAGTTGTCTGTGGAGGGTTTCTCACAGGATGCTTTTGTCATCTGCCTTCTTAACTGGAAGTCCAATGCAGGCTGCTCAATTTAAAAGCAGAAAATCAGACAGAAGTGGTGGCGCACGCTTTTAATGCAAGCACTAGGGAGGCAGAGGCAGGCAGAGCTCTGTGAGTTGGAGCCTTACCTTGTCTACAGAGGGAGTTCCGGGGCCGCCAGGACTACAACATGAAGAAACCCTGTTTAGAAAGAAAGAAATAAAGAAAGGAAGGAAGGAAAGAAAAAAAAAAACAGAAAATCAAGAGGATATACATGTAAGTAAGCCCAGATTCCTTGCGACATAATTCAGTTCCAGATCCAGGAGTGGTGACACACATTGTAATTCCAACAATCCACAGAAAAAGGAAGATGACTGACAGTTCAAAGTCAGCCTGGGCTACATAGTGAGACCAATGTTTAAAAAGACAATTTAAAAGAACATGATCCAGTATCAGAGTCCACTTTGAATAGTCAGCCTGACTGAGGCGGGCATGCCCTTACTAGTGAGACCTTTAGGCTGCCACTGAGCAGAGAGCAAGGTCATCATCACTCAATCCTACGTTGTAAAGTCCTGTGTTGGGCTGAATTAAAAAACGTTGCAGACAAAGGCGAATGAAGCAAACAGCAGAGATCTGGCACATAGGAGGCAGTCAGGGAACATGGTTGATGCTTAGCTCTGGCCCACATGCCCATGATAAAATATCGAACGAGGAGCCAATCCATTTGAGCAGCAAAACACCCACGCTATACACAGAGGAGCAGAGCCACCAAGCCAAACACAGCTTTCTTCATACTGGACCCCTCATATTTCTCTTGTGTGAAGAATGAGAATTCAATCCCCAACGTTGCTTGGTTCCTTGAGTTAGCATCTAGAGACACAGTCTATATCAGTCAGGTTCCTCTAAGGGAGCAGAACCAACAGAATGAATATCTACTGAAAGAGGAGTCCTTAGCTCAGCTTACACGATATGGTCCAGGAAGTCAAACAATGACTGTCTCACAATGGAGAGGCCCAGAATCCCATAGTTGTTTGTCCACAGGGCTCAATGTTTCAGCAGTCAAATCCGGGGCTGAAGGCCTAGAAGGTTCCTAGAAAGCCACTGGTCTTCAGTCCACACTGAAGCTCAAAGTTAGGTTGTAAACATTGGACAAGGGAATGTAGCAGTAGAAGCAACATGTTTGGTGAGCCTGCCAGGGAGAGTTCATCGACCAGGCAAGGAGACAGAAAGATGAGCTAAAACCCCTTCTTCTTCCACCTCCTTCCTCAGCTGCCATAGGAAGGTGCATCCCACACTAGGATGGGTCTTCCCACTTTGAATAATCTGATCAAGAAAATTCCTTACAGGAGCTCCCAGAGCTTGTCTTGTAGGACTGCTGAACTTGCCTAAAAGTGAGATGGTCTTTTGGGGTTCCTGATTCATTAAAGAGTCTGCGAGACATTCTGCAGGACACAGCAGAAAGTGACTGAACTGTCTTTGGAATTTCCTGCTTCATGGAAATGTCTTCTGGATACTTATGGGCCTATAGGCTGAAGATGGATGCCCCAACGGTACAGAGGAACTTTGGGTGACTGTCCAGGCAGCGAGTTGTCTCTGTCATTTCTAGAGTTTGAAAGTTGCATATGACTTGTTTACTTAGGTAATATTATATCCTTCTGGAGTCTTTGATGGAGTTGAAGAATAAATAGATAGTTATAGCTTTCCTTAGTTATGATAAAAGATAAAATAGATCTAAATATTGTAACTGTAATACTTGCTTAATAACTGTTTTGTTATATGTAATTTTGCTATGTTAAAGTTGAAGCCTTTCTTTTTTGTTTAAACAGAAAAAGGGGAAATGATGGAGGAGAGTTATCTGTCTATGTTACTTTCATTGGTTAATTAATAAAGAAAACTGCCTTGGCCCTTTAAGAGAACAGAAAATTAGGTAGGCGGAGTAGACAGAACAGAATGCTGGGTAGCAGGAGTGGGGAGAAGCTTCAGGCAGTTGCCATATGCAGTCTCCATGCTTCTCCTCTCCGAGATGGACGCAGGTTAAGATCTCTCCTGGTAAGGCACCCCTCATGGTGCTATATAAATTACTAAATATGGGTTAAAGCAAGATATGAGAATTAGCCAATAAGAGGCTGAAACTATGGGCCAGGCAGTGTTTTAAAAGAATACAGTTTCCGTGTAATTATTTTGGGTAAAGCTAGCCGGGTGGTGGGACGCAGCCCGCCGTTCCTTCTACACTGATCTACAGAGTGAGATCCAGGACAGGCTCTAAAACTACAGAGAGATACTGTCTCGAAAAACAAAACAAAATCAAAAACAAGCAAACAAGAAAGAGTGGTTGTCACACAGTCTATGGAAAGAGCTGCCCTGCCTGGGGATTCTCCTGTGCTCAGTGCTTCAGCCTCAGAGACCAGGAGCAGCTCAGGCTGTCTTACTTCCTTCTCTCCTTTTGTTTACACTTCTCAATGGGTTAAGATGGAGGTCAGCAACGGTCCCTATAGTACTGTTCTCTGTCTATGGGCTCTATTTGTCCAACCATGCCAATGATGCGGCTTTGCCAGTGAGACTTGCTCTATATGAATGAATTTATTCAGTTTAATGAGTTAAAGAATCTAAATAAATATAGCAAATACTGGAGAGGGTTTTGAAAAGAGGAACACTCATTCACTATTAGTGGGAATGCAAGCTGGTGCAGCCACTTATGGAAATCAGTGTTTAGGTTCCTCAAAAAGCTGTAAGTAGATCTGTCACATGGTACAGCTATACCACTCCTGGGCATATACTCAGATGACTCGATATCTTGCAGCAGAGGCCAATACCTGCTCATCACGTTCTTCACCGCTGTATCCTCAACAGCCAGCAAAAGGAAATAGCCTAGTTGTCTGTCAATAGATGAATGGACAATGAAGGTATGGCTGTATATCCAATAGAATTCTGTCCAGCTGTAAGGAGAAATAAAAGCATACAATTTAGCCAGGCCGTGGTAGCGCACGCCTTTAATCCCAGCACTCGGGAGGCAGAGGCAGGCGGATCTCTGTGAGTTCGAGACCAGCCTGGTCTACAAGAGCTAGTTCCAGGACAGGCTCTAAAAAAGCTGCAGAGAAACCCTGTCTCAAAAAACCAAAAAAGAAAAAAGGAAAAAAAAAAAAACAATTTATAGGAAAGCAAATGGAACTAGAAACTCATTCTAATGGAGGCCACACCCACAAACACTGCAGTTCCCTCTTACGTGTGGATCTTGGATTTCATGTGAGTCTGTGTGAAAGTGAAAAAGAGAAGACTCCAGAAAACCAGAAGGGGCCCCAGGGGAAAATTCCTTCCAACAGAACACAGCCCTCTGACTAAATCCTAATAACTATTACCTATATTTACTCAAAACTTAAAGATTCATGGATGATTGGATTTGCACCTAATAACTTATGAGAGATTTTAAATTCTTGACTGCTTTGTTAAAATTCCTGGTCAAGTTTACTTCTAGATGCATTTTTCTTCTTGCTAATAATGCTACTGAAATACTATGACAATCTGTTTCTATACATTTCTACACATTTAATTATTTGCATTAAGTTTCTCCTCTTCTATTTTTATTTTAATACTTTCGTCTTTCATTAGTTCTCATTATGTTCACTTAAATCTTCTAATAAAATTCTGAAAATAAAAGATTGCAAATAGATACAATGTTAAAACAAAACAAAACAAAAACCTCAAAGTAAGAACTGTGTTGTTTTCTCCTGCATGTCACCTTGGGTCTGAAGGAGAATCTTTGTAAACCCTCCGCTCTGCCAGTGTCTTACATTACAGTCACAGGTTTCCAGCTCCATTCCTGTATGAAGAAAATAGCTTTCTTTCCACCAGGTTGTGGTTGCTTTAACAACCATGCCAATGTACAGTGTGACTCAGTAACCAAAATACATCTAGACTGATCGCTTCCCCCACACTGCCATGCCCAGCCCAAGCAGCACTACACGCGAATCCCTTCTCAACCTCACAGTCTCCATCCTCTCCTTTTAGTGTTCTTTTAAAAATTTATACATATATATGTACACATGCGTGCGCGCGCAAACACACACATACACACACACACACACACACCACATATAAATCACAGTTTCAGAGGTATAATCCATTATCATCATGGCAGGGAGGATGGCGGCATGCAGGCAGACATGCTGCTGAAGAAGGACTTGCTACATTTTGGTATACAGGCAAGAAGAAGTAGACTGACTCTCTGGCCATGGCTTGAACATATATGAGACGTTAAAGCCCACCTCCACAGTGACACACTTTCTTCAACAAGACCACACCTACTCCAACAAGGCCACACTTCCCATTATGACCACTCCCTTTGGAGGCCATTTTCTTTCAAACTATCACAATATTTTATATAATTAATACATAATAAATAATATGTATACATACACACATATATAAAATCGTGTGTGTGTGTGTGTGTGTGCTGCATGCATATGTGCAGGTCGGGGGATAACTTCATGCCATCTGTCCTTAAAGCGACTCTGACTAGCTCAATCATGGTGAGTATGACTCTGGCAGGCTTTGCCTTTCTCTCCCGTTCTCTCTGCCTTGCTAAAAACTGATGTATTACATTCCTAAAGCTAGCCACCAAGGTTTATTTCCCCAAGGCCACATCTTTCTCCTGAGGCTGAGTACCGAGGTCCAGCAATCAAAAGCCCCCTTTGGCTCATCTAACTAACATTTCTAATTAAAATTAAACACCTCATCCTAATATGAGATTTACCACTTTACTTTTATAAACTTCCATTTGCCTAAAGGCTACATCTGTCTCCCCTCTATCCAGAGGCAGGCCTTTGTCTCCACCTGAGACATGTATCCCTGCCCCCTTTTCTTGTTCCCTTCCCCTTCTTCCTCATCCTCTGTCTCCTAGTTTGTCTCTTATTCCCTGCCTTCTGTCCCTCTAGAGCAAATAAATCTCCTTTGTGCCGAGAACTTGGTCTTGGGGATCGTGGGCCAATACTTTTCTTTCAGGTCTCCAGGTCTGCCTTTTCTGCCTTTACACAGATTCTAATCTTCAAGGTCACCAGGCTTGTGCCACAAGCACCTCAGCCTGTTGAGCCATCTCACCAGACCTTTGTTGTCCATTTGCAAAACAGCAGCTGGAAGCCACAACAGGCTGGGCCCTCCACTATCCATCACTAATTAAGAAAATGCCTTACAGTCCAACCTTATGAGCCATTTTCTCAGTTGAGGTTCCCTCCTTTCAGATGACTCTAGCTTTGTCAAGTTGTATAGAACCGTCCAGGACAGATGAAGTCTTACTATATAATCCACACAGTCCTAGAACTCACTGTATAAACCAGGCTGGCCACGAATGCCTGACCCTCAGGTCTGAGCCTCCAGGATTCTGGGATTACATCTGTGAGCCACCATACTTTGCCTGAGTAGCTGTTATTATCATGAAATTTTATTTTTTTCTTAAATAATTTCTGCTTTTTTTTTTTTAGCTCCCTGGGATTATTGGGGGGTAAAAATTTATACTATACGTGAATAAGCACTTTGTAAACTACATACCATCCTCCAGGTGCTGGGGGCTGGGAATGTGACTCTTGCAATACCCACCACCATGCTGAACACAGCTTCCTGATTATAATGGGGAGTCTTATATCCAGAAAGAGGAATTACAGCAGCTGAAGTGAAGAGCTGGGTTCCCTCTGAGCCGTGGTCCTTCCCAGCGGCACCCAAGAGTCTGGACATTGTGCTAGGATCGATGCTGTACTCCAAATCCCTCCCCCCCTTTCACCTGAAGCCTGGCTTGCAGTGGAAACACGAGCATATGGTTGTGGGTGTAGTTTACAGCCTGCCCTGTGGGATGACTTCCACACAGGGGCAATTATCATTTTGAAATCATTAAACTGTCTCCCAGTGGCTTATTTCCTGGGCCCCTGTCTTCCCCAGATGCTGAAGTTCAACCTTGTAGCCTTAATGCATTCTTTCTCTCCTTTCCCACTGACCCTTTGCTTGCTGACAGCACCTGCCCATAACAGTCCTTGCCTCACCTGGCACCATTCTCCCCAGTCCCTAGAAGATACCGCCTTCACCCACATGCTAGGGATAAAATAAGATTGCTACTCAAAGCCCGCAGCTTTTCTCTGAAGCACTTATCTACAGGCAGAAAAACAAGTGTGCTGTTTCTTCTTGGATAAAGAGAAGCTGTCTTCCAGACAGGCTTTTGACACCGGAGGGATTGAGGTGTGATTTGAGCATTCTTTGCAGAGAAAACAGCCCTTAATTAGAGCAAGAGCGAAAGAAGCCAGCTGCTGCCTTCATGAGCGTTTAAATATACCTTCCCATCAAAAGTGCTTCATTGTCTTGTTACAAGAGGAATCTGATTGCCAGTATGTCTTCTACTGGGCCCCTCTCCATACAAATGGGGAGAAGAAAGACATTTACAAGGCACCCGGAATCTATTTGCTTCCTAAACATGATGCTTGCATGTAGGTATTTACAATCTGAAAAATCCTAACAAGGAATGGCTCATAAGCAGGGAGGCCGGTTTTGCTATTATTCTCTCTGAAATTTAACTTTCCAGAGGAGCACAAAGGTAAGTGATTTTCCGTGTTGTCCATGTTTTTCAGAAGAGACAAGTGACACGGTAGATGAATCGAGGACTGTGGGCATTAGTGATAATCATTTCTAAATTGGGCACGGTGAACATTAACGGTGGGGGAGTTCCTTCTGATATTGAAAAGATTAAAATAATTCATCAGTTAACACTTTCACCTCTTATCTTAGTTCCGGTTTCTATTGCTATGAAGAGACACCATGACCAAGACAACACTTATAAGGGAAAACATTTAATTGGGGTGGCTGGCTTACAGTTTCAGAGGTTCGGTCCATTATCATCATGACAGGGAACATGACAGCATGCATGTAGATGTGGTGCTGGAGTAGTAGCTGAGAGTCCTACATCTTGCAGACAACAGGAAGTTTACTGACACACTGGGTGGTATCCTGAGCCAAGGAAATCTCAAAGCCCACCCCACAGTGACACATTTCCTCCAACAAGGCCATACTCACTCCAGCAAAGCCACACCCCCTGATAGTGCCACTCCCTATGAGAGTATGGGGGCCAATTACATTCAAACCACCAACACCTCCTCTGCTAATGATAGTTTTTGTGCTGGAAACTGGGCATTATATAATAATTTATAGGGCAGTTTATGGTTTCTAAGGTGTCCCTACAATGCAGGTATGGTATAATACTCCCAAGGACCCCATAAAGCAGGATAGGGGGATAACTTTATATTTTACAGGTAAGAAAACAAGGCCAGATTCTGTCTCAGTTTTCCAAGCCTGAATAAAATGTTTCCCCCTCATCTGTAGTTTTTTTCTGGTTTCTAATGACCCACTCTCACCCAACCCCTCTGCAGAAGAATTACCGATTCATTCACTGATTCAGTGCTGGAGAAGGTACCAAGTTGTCATAGGAGGGGATAGGTATTGGAATCAACCATGTCTTGCCTTAGGAACTTGCCCAAGGAATTCCATCTAGTGGTATGTGATGTCTAAGTCTTCAACTCCCTGGGGGACCTAAAAACAAACTTCCTCTGTCCTAAACAAGTTTCAAACTTAATGAGGGTTGTGTTGTGATAAGTAAGTTAGATGAAGAGGTAAGATTAGTTATCTGTTAGCATTGTTGATTACCCCCAAATAAAGTGGCCAAAGAGCAACGGACATAAATTATCTCACAGGGTCAGGCAGTCAGGAACTTAGCAGGGACTTAGCTGGGTCCAGATCAGGCTTCTGCAAAGCTCACAGATGTCATCCAGGGATATATAGGATCCTCAGAAGGCTAGCCTGGGCTGTGGTGTCTGGCTCTGCGCTCGCATGCCTGTGTGGTGGGTACAATGGTGCTGGTTTTCTACCGAAGGCCTCAGTTTTTCCCCACATAGGCCTCTGAAAAGGATTGGTGCGGTAGTCCCAGAGCATGTGATTAGTCTGAGAGACATAGGCAGAAGTCACAGTGCTTTTCATGATAAACACAACACCTGTGTTCACCGTGTTCTACTGTCAACAGATCAGCACTGATACAATCCAACAGGGAAGTGCACACTGGGGAAAAAGCCAGGAATTCAGGTTCATTGTCAGCTGGCTCAGTTGCTGGGAGTCACGTGATGGCTTGCACCAAGTGACAGCTGTTGCCAGAACACCCCACTCTGTGTTTCTTGTCACTTCATTAAGAGAGGACCTTTCTGTAATGATTCAGCCACACAACATGGCTGATACTTCCAGGTTCCAGGGCCACATATGTGTGGACAAGCCCTCAGGCAGAAGTGCCTAATGGCCCCAGGAATCTTAAAGGACCCTGTGTGACCCAAGTGCAGCATGGTTGCATTATCTACGTATGATGCAGCTGTGTGAGCCCTTGTGCACATGCATGAGCTCTGTCATCTACAAATGATGTAACCATGCCATCTTCCTGTGCACATGCACTAGACATCCCTTAAAAGCTGGAGGCGCCGTCTTCAGCTCTCTCTCTCTCTCTCTCTCTCTCTCTCTCTCTCTCTCTCTGCATACCGACTTCCCAGGCCTGTTCACCCCCCCCTCTAATAAACTCCTAAGTGAGATTGTTGCATGTTCCATGTTTCCTTCTCATTCGCGCCAGGTAATTTCATTGGTGCCATAACAAATGGAAGGAGTTTCATTATATCCAAGCCTTTTACTATCTGACCAGTCCTATAATCTCACCTTTCATGATATCTATATGATCCTATCTAATAACCTACTTCCTGAAGCGTGCAGGCGAGTTTGGGAGCAGGCCAGACTACATGCAGACTAGGTTCACCAAACACATGCAACACACCCTCCGGGGGCAGAGGCAGTCCCTGAGTGGGATTATGACAACCCAAGTGGAATTTTAGCTTCTGGCAGGTCTCCTTAAGGCTGCCCTCAAGACAGTAAACTATAATAAGCTCTCAGAGGTCATTCAAGATACAAAGAAAAATCCTACTAAAGCCCTGTTATAATATACAAACTTAGATCCAGAAACCACAAAAGACATGGTTACTCATGACTCATTTTTTTTTTCTCAGTGCTACCCTGGCATTAAGGCTAAACTTAGATATTTGGAGAAAGGCCCCTTGACCCCACAGGCAGAAGTCTTAGAGTTGGCTTTTAAGGTGTTTCATGTGAAAAATGACAAAGCCTGCAATCATCACTATCACGTGCTAGCCACGAGGCCACAAACTGCGCAGTCTGTGCTGTCCATGCTGCTTTTGTGTTCCCTTCGCCCGCCGGGGCTCGAGAACCGCCAGGCCCATGTTTCAAATGCGGTAGAGCTGGTCACTGGGCCCGAGCATGCCCTATTCCTCATCTTGGTCCCACAAAACCTTGTCTGAGATGTCATAGGGAAGGACATTGGGCATTTGATTGTCCTCATGCACATGGTGGCATGGAGATAATCAAACCCAGAAAATTCCCAAGTTAACCTTCTAGGTCTGGCCATGGACAAGTAAGGCTACCTGAGCTTCTTTGACCCGACCACAACCTTCATCTGTAACAGGGAACCACAGGTAAACATGGTATCAGGATGGCCCATCTCCTTTCTCTTGGACACTGGAGCCAAATACTTGGTACTGAGGGAATTCTGGGGACCTACCTTTCCTTCTAGTTTCCCTATTGTTGGGGTAAGGGGGACAGCCTTATCTACCTCAACTTACCCCACCGTGTTTTTAGGAGTATTTATCTAACTCATTCATTTTTAGTCATGCCGACCTGCTGGTACCTCTTATGGGAAGAGAATTTTTAGCAAAAGTAGGAGCTTCCATTTTGTTTGCTCCTTCCACTCACCTTATCTCAGACATGCCAACAGCTCCCCTCCTCCTCCTACTAGCCCCCCAACCTCCCAGCTCCAATGTGTCTTTTCCTCTACCAGCCTCTCAAGTGGACTCCCAACTCTGGGACACCCAAAACCACTCTGTTGCTAAACACCATTCCCTCAACGTTATCCAATTACAAGATCCTACTAAATACATTACCCAAGCTCAGTACCCCCTCTCTCTCCAGAGCCTTAGGGGACTTAAGCCTATTATCTCTGACCTTCTAAGAAAAAAAGCTATTTTGCCCCACCTCTTCTCCCTTTAACACCCCTGTTAAAAAACCTAACAGAACCTATCGCCTGGTTCAAGACCTCCAGCTCATTAACTTCACAGTGATCCCTCTTCATCCTGTAGTGCCTAACCCTTACACACTTCTTTCCACTATTCCACCATGAACCTCCCACTTCTCAGTTCTAGATCTTAAGGATGCTTTTTTCTCTATTCTACTCAGCTCTCAATCTCAAAATATCTTTGCCTTCACCGGGCTGACCAAGCAGCTAGAACAGCAGCATTCCAGAGCCCAAACCTACCTCAATCAGCTCAGGGGGTTCATACAGTACAGCCCACATTCTCTCAGACACCCCCTGACACCCGGCAAATTCTGTCCTACCTACATCAGCTCTTTGGACTTAGAATTCTTAAAATCTATCAATGCTGCTTGTAAAATCTGTCAAAAGTCAGATCCCAAGGCCAAATATGGTAGCTTCCCTTTTCCCACACACCAGGCCAGGGGCTCCCTTCCAGGAACTGACTGGCAGCTGGATTTTACTCAAATGCCCACAGTCAGATGAGTTAAATATCTCCTGGTTTTGGTGGACACCATGTCGAGGTGGACTGAAGCGCTTCCCACCACTAACAAGGGGGCCCAGACAGTTTCCGATGTTCTCCTCCAAGAAATCATCTCCCGGTTTGGAACCTCAAACTCTCTTCAGTCAGATAATGGCCCAGAGTTTACCTCCCAGATCTCTCAAACTTTATGTAAGGCTCTTAACATTCCCTAACATTTTCATATCCCATACCATCCTTAGTCTTCAGGGAAGGTAAAAGAAACTAACCGTTCCTTAAAAAAATGTTCTTGTTAAGATGTCACAGGAGCTTCCCCTTGACTGGGTAAAACTTTTGACTCTGGCCCTTCTTAGGCTTAGGGCTCTCCCCCAAAGCCCCCTTTTATCTCGCCCTTTGAACTCATGTATGGGCAGCTGGTTTTAACCCCCAGCCTCTCACCCAAAACCTCTCCCCTTCCTGATCACGTGCTTACTTGGCTGTTATCCCATCTTTGCTCCCTATTATGGGATTTTACTGACTACTCATTTCCTCAACCATGTGCCAATTCATGCCCACCACCGATTAAAATAGGAGATCAGGTACTATTCTCTCCCCCAGACCAATGCCCCTCACCCCTTTCCCCTAAATGGCAGGGCCCCTTTACAGTAATTCTTGTAACTCCCACAGCTGCCAAGCTCGAGGGACTCTCATTGGATTTACCTGTCTCACCTTAAACATTTTATTCTCTAGCTCAAGATATCCCCTCATATACAGTAACTCAAACAGGGCCCTGTTCCCTTAAGTTCTAGAGGACACCAAGATCAGCCACTTTTTCTCCAGTTCCTGAAAAATAGAAATCTCATCACTGTACTCAATTCTCTGTGCCCAAAACTCCACATACTCTCCTTCTTTGTCTTTTTCCTATCTTCTTTACCAACTTCTCTATCTCCAATGTCATACTTAAATTTCCAGATTTTAAATTTCCACTCAGCTGTTATTACAGGGACCATCATTAAACACAGAGCCAGAGGTACAAGGATTGCCAAAAGCCCAGGTGGTAAGGAACAATAACGAGTTTGGGGCCATTCACAGCCCCAAACTCCAAAAACTAACAAAACAGACTTTAACACAACAGGTTTATCACTGACTGCAGCAGTGTCTCCTGGAGGGTAAGGTAATACCATGATGCTAAAGAGAACAAGTGCCTTAAGATTTGCTTCAGGTAAAATATTAAGGGGTCTAATAATTCCCCTTTCTAATAATCCCCCTTCTTTTCCTCCCTCCTCCTCACCGTCTTCCATTCCAATACTATATCATCATAATCATAAGCTTTTAATATGTCTAAAATTTATTTCTTTTCAAACATTTTTTCATAAGCTCCAGGGAGCCAATTGGATCTATCAAAATGGACCAGACTTGCCCAGAATAAGTATAATTTAATTCTTCCCTTATCCTTCCTGCTCTCAGGAACCCCTGGGAAAGTCCCTCCTCCAACCCACCAATAAAAATCCCTCTATCTTCCATCTCGGGACTCTTCTCCCTTAATCACCGGTATATAAATTTTTTTCCAGACATAATTTTCTGCCTTTCCAGTATCTTGCTAAGTCCAAGCTGCCAGCCAGCCAGTTCCACAGAGCCCGGAAAAAACACAAAAGTAATCATCCACCCCAGGACATGGTCAAGCATCTCAACTCTCTGATGCCCACAAAATCAGCAGGAAGCAGTCATCAGAGACCTTACGACGCCTCATTCCCACCTATTAAAGATCCCAAACTCCTCAAATTTTTATAATAAACAAGTGGGTGGAATGTAATGATTTCAGCCACAATAAGGCTGATACTTTGGATTCTAGGGCCATGCATGTGCAACAAACCCTCAGGCAGAAGTGCTTATTGGCCCCGGGGCCCTGCCTGACCCCCACACACACATGGTTGCATCATCCGCTTATAACTCAGCTAAACCCTTGCACGCATGCGTGAGCCCCATCATCTGTGTATGACATAGTCATGTCAATCCCCTGTGTGCATGCACTATGCAGCTTTTAAAAGCTAGAGGCGCTCTATCGCTAGAGAGAGCTAGAGAGCGAAAGAAAGAAAGAAAGAGAGAGAGAAAGAAAGAAAGAGAGAGAAAGGGGAAGAGAGAGAAGAAGAAGAGAGAAAGAGAAGGAGAGAGAGAGGGAGAAGGAGAGAGAGGAGAGAGAGAGAGAGAGAGAGAGAGAGAGAGAGAGCAGAGGAGAAATAGAAAGAGAGAGAAAGGAGGAGGCTCCAGCACTCTATCTCACGAGATCTCCTCGCCCTTCCTCCTCTCTCTCTCTCTCTCTCTCTCTCTCTCTCTCTCTCTCTCTCTCTCTCTCTCCTTCCCTCCCACTCTCACTTGCCCCAGCTCAGAGTCAGGTTCACTCTGAACTCTCTCAGAAGTCCCTGCCCTTTTATCTACATCTTCCCCACCATAGCTAGGCCTGTGCCCTTTCTTTTCTTTTCCTTTCTCTTTCTTCTCTTCCCCCATTCATCAGGCATTTTATAACTCATTGGGAGATGAATTCTGGCTGCCCAATTCCAAGTTCTAGCTACATCCTAGCATCTTCCTGACCCTCTGAATGCAGAGACTTGGCTCTCCCATCCTTTGATGGACATCCATAGGCTAGACATAAAGCAGTTGCATTGTTTTCTAGTGTCACGCTACATTTCCTGAGGAGAGGAGCCAAGCAGGGCTTGGGATGATGAAGCTGTAATTGTGTCATCTGGCCTATTTGCCTCCAGCAAGGCTGAGGCTGAGTCCTTCCCAAAAATAAGTCCCTGCATTTTCTGACTTGGAGTCCAGCATCATAGATCACGCAGTTAGATGAAAGAGAGTCCCCATCCTCCATCAGTTGCTGTTGCCATCAATAACAACTCTAACAAGGCCAATTGGAAGTCAAGTTCCTCTGCCTCCTGTTGAGAGTTCTCAAGGAGATGTGTAGGCAGACTCTTATTTTAAACAGATAGAAAACTCACAGAAATGCAATTCAGCTGCAATGGAGTCCCTTCCACCCATTGAGATTTCACCAGGCTTGGAGCCTTACATATCAGTTGGTTTGTTGTCTGCTAGTAGCTGGGGATGACAACATCACCTGGACCAGTGACTGTCACAATTGATGAAAGTAACATGTAAGAATTTTGGAAACTCATAGTGCTAAGTTGTCATTACTGCTGCTGTGGCTACCCTGGCTTGCTGGGCTGCTAAGAGGTAGTGAAGGAGAAGAGGAAAGGACTCATTCTGTTCTGCGAGCGGCTCTTCCGAGTTGAGCAAAGCACAACAGTACCTGTCTCTCTGAGCAACTCACCTGCACTTTAACCCTAGAGGATCTGGCTCTGGTCTCTGAAGACGTGAAGACGAGATTGGACCTACCCAAGTAATCACCACAGAGTTTAAGTGAACCAAATGCCTCCTGTTGAGATCTCCTTGGAGATGTGAATTATCTGGGCCCTGCCCTGCTCTGTCCCACCCTCTCTTGCCCTTCCCTGCCCTGCCCTGCCCTTCAGGCTCTTTAGGCTTGCTCTACTACTGTTTTCTTCTTTCCCTCCTCAGAGAAGGAGAGAGAAAAGAGAGAGTTTATTTCATGCTTGGTTGGAAAGAATGTCAAAAATTATTTTGCAAGCAATTCTAAAGATAATGAGGCAAAAATCTAAGACTCAGGATGAGGTGAATGAGACATCTAGAAAAGAAATATTTACATGCTGCTGGCAACACTGGTGCCTCCAACAGCTGGCCAAGCTGTTCCACCACCGTGAATGGCAAGTTCATGTCAGTTACAGTCATAGGATTCCAGTTCTTGGCCCAGCAGGCGAGGGTCCAGCAATGTTCTGTTTTCTGCACTCTCATAAGACTTCCAGTCCTCTGACAGTCATAAGCATAGGGGTCAAGGGAACTGCTACCACCTTCCAAATCTTAAGAGGAATAAAATTAGTTTGTTCTTCCTTTCTGCAGCTTCCTGCCCACATATGAGGGACTATATTAAACCCAGGAGGCCCCCCCCCCCCTTGCAGCTTCCTATTCTCTTACCGTCTTCAGCAATGTGGGAAGCTGTCCACATTCAGTCCTAACACACCAGGTGAAGTGTCAAAATGGAGTGCCTCCTGCTGAAGTTTCACCTAGTAAAACTCAACTGTTTATCTGACCTTGAGACAGATGAAGATTAGCAAGAGAACAGCCAGTTTCAACTGGCTTGATACAGAAACTCAGTTTCTTAATCCTTAAACAAAAGAAGCAGTTTGCAGGACTCCACAGCAATTCCTCCTTGTTGAGTTGTCCCCTTCTGGCTTCATTTGTCCCTGATTTACAGGAAAGATACTCCTGAGGCTGAGGACGCAACTCTGTGGAAGAGCACTGATCCAGCCTGGGTAAGGCCCCAAGAAAAATCTCTAGTGTCACAGAAACAAACTCTGAAGTCATCAGTCTGGGTTTTGTAGGTGCCTTCTGGGGTCCCTCCTCCACCTTTGATACCTTTGTTCTCACCACTGGGCCAATCAGTCTCTTGTGGAATGGGGTGCTGCCCAACTGCAGGATTGAAAGTAAAGCCAAAAAAAATATCTAAACACTGAATTGCTGTGATCTTGTCTTTTGGCAATTCCAAACTACAGCCGGGGTTTCTTGGCAGTGCTAAAAGCATTTTAATAAAACCCAGCACACCGAGTCAGCTCTCCGGGAAGGACCACTTTTTTTTTTTGTTGTTGTTGTTGTTGTTGTTGTTGCCTTCTAGTCCTTCCTCTAAAGCAGGACATTTTGATGAGTGGTTAATTGGAAGGCAAGAGGGGAAATGATGACCCTTACTGTCTATGTTGCTTACAACCAAAGCAAAACTGTTGTTTCGGCAGAACTAAAAACCACTGACCCTGTTACTGCAGCTGGAAGGCATTTTCCCTGTAGTTGAGTGTAGGTCTCCAAGCTCAGTGTGGCCTGCAAAGTCTCAGGATGGAGCCACCTTCATCTCTGTCAGTCCTTGGCATAACAGCCTTGGCATCAGGTCCGAGTGCTAGGCTGATCTCTGTCATTCGAGGAGGCTGGGGCAGGAGTCCCACTGCCATCCTACACTGCTGTTCCCCTCTTGTCTTGCCCCCAACCATATCTTGTACTGAATTATTTTTATCACTATTATTATCTCTGACTTGCGTAAAACTCATTATGTAGAACAACCTGGTCTGGAGCTCCCATAGATCCGCCTATATCATCTCCCAAGCACTTCAGCTTGGCTCCGGGGCCTTGCACTGGGAGTGGACCATATAGAAACAGAGTGCTTTTGACCAACGTGGATTTTACAGAAGACTGAGCATTGAAAGGATGGAAGGAAAACACAGAAGGCTTGAGAGAGCAACGGTTGCTCTAAAGAAACTGTAGCCATAACATAAAACACAGGCAAAGGAAGACAATAAAAATAGACAATGTTCGACTTTCCTCATGTGTGTGTTTCATTTGGGATATTTTTCCTAATCTTGTCTAATTCCTATATTTGAACAAAAATTTCAGCCTACCCCAAATCACATATCTACTGTTTTCCTCTGCTCAGACAGCCAACAAGTTTCTTGATTCTATTCCATACCCACTTTAAGTATCCCTAGTAATTGCCACAGCTTATTCCACCACCCCACCTCCCACCCAGATGGTAACATATTGAAATATTTTATTCTGTAAATAGAACACTTTCACTTTTCAAATAACTGTACTGAAGTGTAATTGGTACACAATAACTTGTGCAAATTTCAAAGCATACAATTTGACAAGAGTGAGCATGTGTAGACCTGGGAAAGAAAACAAAACTCCGCATACCCTACCTTCTGCCCTCCACACATACCTCTTCCTTCTTCAGATCTCACCTGCCTCTTGTGATCATGTTTGTTTGGCAGATGTAATCAAGTCCCCAGTGTCTTTCCCCAGTGTTGGAACTCAGAACTCTACCATGCAGCCATAAACCAGTTCATATTAGTAGCATATACTTGTGTGTTAGATTGTTTCTTCTCAGAACCTTGCTGCCATGCCATGAGGAGACTCAAGCAGCCACATGGAGAAGACTGGGTGAGAATCAAATCCTTAACTAATAGCCCTAGATGAGCTTCCAGGCAGCGGTGATGCCCACAGCTAGCTATTTGGACTGACTGGCATCCTGGTGCCTCAGTTGATACCATACGAAGCCCTAGATCTTCCCTGGCAGCCCACAGATCACCAGGAGGCAGCTACTATGGTTTATACCACCAAGTGTTAGTATGATTTGTTGTGTGATCACCAGCAAGTGAAACAGACTGTGAAGAGAAATAATCATTGTTAGAATGAATTCTTAACTCTGTGCTGCTTGAAATTACCTGGGGTGGGGGGAGGGAGTAAGAGGTAGAAAGAGAGAGGGAGAGAGAGCTGAAGATGGTGCCTCCAGCTTTTAAGGGCTGCCTAGCGCATGCGCACAAGGGAATGACGGAGCTCACACTTGCACGCAAGGGCTCACTCAGGTGTGTCAGTTGTAGATGATGCAACCATCCCACACGTGGGCCATGCATGGTCCTTTAAGATCCCCCGGGGCCAATAGGCACTTCTACCTGAGAGCTTGTCTGCACGTGCGTGGCCCTGGAATCCGGAAGTGTCAGCCATATTGTGGACTGAATCATTATACAGCTTACATTATGTCTAAACTTTTCTTCCTTCCTTCCTTCCTTCCTTCCTTCCTTCCTTCCTTCCTTCCTTCCTTCCTCCCTCCCTCCCTCCCTCTCTCCCTCCCTCCCTTCTCTCCCTCTCTCCCTCCCTTCTTTCCTTCCTTACATACTGCTATGGCTCACACCCAGGGCCTCTTGCATGGTGAGCAAGCAGCCAACCTCCGAACTGTGACCCAGACTACAGCGGAACCTCTTGACAAGCTGCTTACATTGGCTGTCCTTCCTCTTCCATCTTAGATCCACTCTTAGAGCTGAGTGCCTGTCTAGTTTCTCCTTTGGACACACTAGCACAAGGGTCACAAGGGAATTGTTTGTTGCTTAACAAAGACTGTTTTAAATCCTCATCTTATGGCCATATCTGCATTTCCTTCTATGAACTGTTTCCTTCTCAGTTGTCTTTTTCCTACATGAGCTGGGGAGGGATGGCATCACAGTAGCCATATTTTAGAAACTAAAAGAAACAGGAGCATAAACACATCCTCCTGTCACCCAGGCAGCACAGTTGGAATGCTGGCTCAGTTTTGTGACACTGTCAGTGACCCAGGTCCTTTCTATCTTGTTGCTCCAACATCCCTATGTGTTCCATTTGTCTGTGTAGCTCCAGATAGCTTTTCCTATCACCTCATTTCATTACTGGAAAAGGGAAATACATATGGAGGGCATACCTCTTAGTCAGACAATAACCAGTAGTTACATCCACTGCATCTACACTCTTTAGCCAGAACATAGTCTCATAGTCACACTCGCAACAACAGAGTTGGGAAGTGGCATCTTAACCGGGATGGCCATGTATCCAACTAAAAATGAGACCAGGAAAGAGTGGAGGAACGGGTTTGGAGCAACTAGCCAGCTCTGCTAGACTGACTGAGCCATGTAAAGACATTGCATTCTCTTCGTAAGCAGCGTTTAATCTTTCTAGTATTCCAATTCTGAAGTCTCAGGGCCTATGCCTTCTATGTGTACATCTCTGCGGCCAGCCTGCCAAGCATCCCCCTTCTTTACCCACTGCCCAGTCTCTCTGTCATGTTTCTAAGGAAAGCCAGGCTTTTGTCAGCATTTGCTGTTCTTCGTCTATAGTTGTAAAGTGTATGTGTGGAAAGAGAGGAGTCCAGACTTAATAGAAACAAGTTAAAGATTATTTCTTTTTTGCTTTAGGTTTTGGATCATATAACAAAAATCAGACTTTAGCAGGGAAGAAGAAGACGGCCACAGCGGTGAATTCCATAAGTATGGTTAATAACAGAAACCCACCACCACCCGGCACGTCTTAAATAGGTCCCGCCGTCTTGCAGAAGCAAATCTGTAAGGAAGATCTGCTGTGTTTTAATGCCGGGGAAAGTTGTACTCAGTGAGGTGGGAGCTCTTGCCCAACTCAAGCATCTCGCAGAGGTGATGTCTGAACCTGAGTGTGCATGTTGCTTGGGTCTGCCCTGTATTTCTGCCTGCATCCCTTCAGTTGCGGTCGGCAGTGCTTCCTCTAGGAGCACCTGCTTAGACACGTCATGGAAGAGCTCTGGTCACCCCAGAAGGACGTGATAGAACAGGTGACAACTTCCGCTGCTAATCTCTGTGTGGAGAATGTCAGTAGAGATTACATAATGCTCCTTTTTGCTGTTTTTGTGGTGCTGGGAAGATAACTCGGAGCCTTGTGCATGCTAAGCAAGCCTCTCATTCTTTGGGTTTTTGAGACTAGGTCTTGCTATGTAGCTCAGGCCAGCCTTGAACTGCTCAAGTTGGTCTCAAATTCCTATTTTCCTGTCTCTGTCTTCTGATGCTGGGATTACAGATATTTGCCACCACAATGGGTTTCTAATGGCCTTTAAAAAAATTAATGATGACTTTTTGTTTTGTTTTGTGTTTCTAGATAGGGTTTCTCTATATAACAACCCTTGCTCTCCTGGAACTCACTTTGTAGACCAGACTGGCCTCAAACTCACAAAGATTCACCTGCCTCTGCTCCCCAAGTGCTGGAATTAAAGGCATGCACCATCAACACCTGGCTGAAATCAATTTTTAAAAACACCTGTTTTGGTACTAGGGATTAAGCTAAGGGGCTTGTGTATTTCAGGCAAGTGTTTTACCACTGAGTTACAGCCCAGTTTCACCATATGTTGGAAGCACAAAAGTCCTTCTGTCCACAGATTACTAGAGACACCAGGAATGTTAAGGATGCCAGACTGTCCTTTCTAAGGAAAGGACATAGAACCTCTTTGTCCATCCAGAAGGCTGGGAATTGCAGGTGTTAAGCAGCCTGGTGATCTGCATTTTCTTTAGGGCCAGGGCATTTCAAGTTCCCACAACCAAAACTGCAAGTGGCTAGTAGTCTAAATGGCCCTTACATTATTTGCATAGCCAGGGACTCCCCCAAGCTTCCATAACCAGAACTTGAGGTAGCTAATAGCTCAAATGACCTCTACACTAACTATATGACCAAGACCAGCCAGAGCCTTCCTTAGGCCCTTAGGCTAGTGCATGTGGCCTAACTCTAGAACCCATCTTCTTGGAAGAAATGACATACATTGAGTTGAGTTTTGACGAAATTATGCCTCCTTCTGCAATAGGGATTGGATTACACCAAGAAACTTTTTTTGCAAATTGTACTGTGTTTAAATATTATAGCAATAAACCGCCTGGCATCAAACTCTCTAGAAGTTTGATCCAGTCTGGCTAAATCAGGCTGAACTGAGTTTTCATTCTAACCTCTTTGCAGTTTGTTTTTCTATCATGATGTCTGCAGGGATCCCTGTAACCACATCCTTTAAACTTGCTATATAGCCCAGGCTAGCTATCAACTTGTAATGGTCCTCCCTGGACCTTCTGAGTCTAGACATGTACTACCACCATGGCCAGCTTGTTAGAAACTAACAGCTGCTTTAACTTGGGTCATCATTGACATGATTTATCATTCTCCATTCTTTTCTTTTAACCTACTTGCGTCTTTATATTTAAGGCAAGTTTCCTATGGACAACCCATCATTGGAGCTTGCTGTGTAACCCACCCTGACAACTCTAATTTGTTTGTTTAGTGCATTGCCATTTTAAATGACCATTTTCTGTAACGGGAGAGTGGGGAGGCTTCTTTGGAGGAAAGAAGGGGACCCATAAGTTAGGGCAGGGAGGATGGGGAGGAGCGAGAACAAAGTATAATGGTACAGATGTGTGGAAATGCCACAGTGAAGGACATTACTTTGTACGATAACTTACAAAAACAGTATTATTGACACAGCTGGGCTGATATTTCCTGTTCCCTAGCAATTGCCCTGTTCTTTGCTTCTGTTTTTGTCTTCCGTTCTCTTTCTGCCTTTGCAGTTTAATTTTTTAAATTACATTTAATATTTATTTAGAGAAAGCATCTTTCTGTGTCTCTGTCTTTGTCAGTCTCTCTTACTTTCTTTGTCTGTTTCTCTCTCTCTCTCTCTCTCTCTCTCTCTCTCTCTCTCTCTCTCTCTCTGTGTGTGTGTGTGTGTGTGTGTGTGTGTGTGTGCATATACACACATGCGCAAGCACAGGACTTCTTTCTCACCTTCCACCACGTGATTCCAGGGGTTGAACTCTGGTTGTTGGGCGCAGAAGAAAGCACCTTTACCCACTGAGCCAGCTCACTAGTCCCCACTGTGGATGCTCTTTAGACTTATTTTTTATTTATGTGTGTATCTCTGTGAGTGTGTGCCAGATGTGCCTGGGTACCCAGGAGGCCAGAAGAGGCCTGAAGAGACCCCTGGAACTGGAATTACCAGAAGTTGTGAGACACCAGATGTGGGTGCTGGGAACAGCTGTCAGATCCTCTGGAGGAGCAGTACAAACTCCTAACCTCTGAGCCATCTCTCCAGCCTTGTTGTGGTTTTTAATTGACTCCATTCTCTTTTCTTAGCATATAAAATATAATTTTAAAAAGCATTTTGGTGGTGGTTCTGGAGCTTGCAATGCATTTTCTTCTTTCTTTCTTTCTTTCTTTCTTTCTTTCTTTCTTTCTTTCTTTCTTTCTTTCTTTCTTTCTTTGAGACAGGGTCTCACTATGTAGCCTCTGACTGGTCTGAAATTCATAACCAGGCTGGTCTTGAACTCTCAGAGACACACCTGCCTCTGTCTCCAAAAGTGCTGGAATCAAAGGAGTGCATGACCAAGCCCACCTGCACAGTACATTTTCAATGAATCCAAGTCTCTTCGAATAACAGCACACTGCAGAATGTGGTGGCAGAGACCGGCTTGAGGCAACCAAGAGTTGCTGTTTAATGGCTAGAGTTTCTATTTGGAGCCATAAAGATCTCTGGAAGTAGATAATGGTGACAGTCACACACAATGTAAATATGCTGAATGATACTTTCAAAATGATTTGAAACAGTAAATGTCAGTATTTTTGCATTCAGCATGCAAAATAAATCAGAAAAGGGGGAAGAAAGGAGACAGGTCAAGGGAGAGTAAGAGGAAGGAGGGAAGTGAAAAGAGACAGGCTTCCATGTGGGGTGCTCCTTCTGCTACAGCAGCAAAACTGGATGTTACAGGAACCCACTGAAAACAAAGCCACTTCTCAGAACTGCGAAGTCAAAGATGCACAGGGAAGTGTTTCATCCGTTTAATTAGCATACTTAACGCAACGCAAATAAAGGAGGGCTCCGAAGCAGTGGTGGGGGGAGTGGGGGTAGAAATGCCACCGTTGGCAAATCAGCCACCACAAGAAGTCAGTGCGAAGGGCACAAAGACGACAGACAGGGAGACCGAAGGACTGATAAAAGTCAGTCAGTTCACTCCAAAGAGTTCAGTCCTGAACAGGCAGCAATCTGACAACAGATGCGCCGCACGGCAGCAGGCTAAGTGGGCGCAACGTAGAGTGGCGTCGTTTAAAGTTCATTTGAGATTGGTGTCAGTAGAGCAGCGGCGGCAGACCCAGGAGAACCGCTGACTCAGTCACCCCAGGAGGTGAGGCGCCTGACAGGCCTGGAGTAAACACAGGCTTCACACATCCCCGAGGGTCTTGCTGCAAATTAAAACACAACCTTAAACAGGCGAGATGCACAAGGCTTTGTTTCTGCAGATACTTTGAAGATTAGAATGCTGTGTCAGTCTCTCTTTTTTTTAATCACCCTTAAAGAAAACCAGTTTTCTTTTTAACTAGGCAAACAGGAACATGCTGCTGTCGTCCCCTGTGCTGACCCCAGCCTCCTGGTCAGAATGAGCGCTCACTATACTTTCCCTGGTCATTCTGACCTGCACTCGCCTAGCAACCATCTCCCATGCCTGGTGGATACTGCTTATTTCTCATGCTATGTAATTTTTCTAATGGTCCACTCTTCCTCACACCTACTGAACTCTTAGAGAAAGTATAACCCGTGGAGAGACTGAGTAGGTTCGGGGAGTGGAAGCATGCTTTGAAGAAGCGAACAGAAGGAGGCAGGAATCTCGGGCATTGGGAACAGCCTGAAATGCAGTGTTGAGAAATTCCCGAAGCCTGTCTTGTGGGAAAGAGAACCAGAGTCCATTAGTCAGGTCGGCGGAAGCTAGGCAGTCCCAGAACCACCTCTTGGTCAGGCCTGTCACTATTTCTTACCTTCCAGCCATAGTCACAGATAATTCATTCTTGTCTAGGGTCCAGCTTCACCCAAAGTGAGTGTTGTTTCCAAACTTTGTTCTAAGAAGCTGACATAAGCAGACTGGCTCACAGCAGCAAACACCTATTCCCTCAGGTTCCAGAGGCTGGAAGGTAGAGGGAGAGAGTCTAGCAGGGCCATTTTGCACTGTGCCTTGTTGCTTCTGATGTGCCAAGTTGGTACAAGTGTGTCTGGGCTTATAGCCTCCATCCCATTTGTCTTCCCATCATGGTATTATTATTATTATTATTATTATTATTATTATTATTATTATTATTATTATTATTATTATTTTATTATAAGAATACTAGTTGTACTGAGTTAGAGGCTCACCCTATTCCCAGATGACTTCGTCTTAGCCAATTCTATCTGCAATGGTTGCTTGCCAGTGAGGTCACTAGTGAGGTTAAGACTTACACATGTCCCTGTAAAGGACACAACTCAACCCACAGAAGGGACTAGAGCTGAATTTTTGGTGAAGTTAGAGCCACTATGGAGCAGGAGGAGAATTGTGTTGGAGTCTGGTTTTTCTGTTCTTGTGAGGAAACCAGGAGGCTGGGGAAATACTGGGTTCATTTGAGGAGCTGTGTTCTGGGTTATGAGAATGGAACACAGCATCGTCTCCAGACTCTCAGGCTCTGGAATCCTGCCTGGCACAACTTGGAGATCCCTTTGATTCCTGTTTCCATGGGCACCTTGACCGAAGTGTACCACAGAGAAGTCCAGTATGGTTCTCAGTCCTTAACAAGAGCCAAAGAACCCAGGATTGTTACAAACTCAGACAGCCCTGGTTCAAAGTTTAAACTCATAGCTGCTGTCGTTCGAATGCACGTACTTCCCGGAAAGTCTTTGGTTGGAAACTCACAGAAGTCATGGCGCTAAGAGTTGCGGCTCTTTAGAAAGAGATTAAGTCATGAGGATGGAACTGTTGCAATTGATTGGAGACTGTGGAGCTCTGTTGCCATGGTCATTGTCTGGACTGGGTATTTCTGGGATAGAAATGCCTTGTTTAAAAAATTGAAGAGGTGCACATAAGTAACAAAGTAGCAAGAAGTTTTATTCAAAGATAAACCGCATGCACAGAGCAGGTGCACGGCAGGAAGCAGCAGCTACTGAGAGGCAGGGTTTGCAGCATCCAGCGTCCCTCTTGGTACTGTGTGGGGCCTGTTTTTGCAAGGGGTTAGGAGGAAGAGGAGGTGGTTTCTGGGAGTGGGGTGTGGGTGGTTTTCTGTTTTGGTTGACAAGTTTGGGTTATTTTATTCACTGTACATGTCCTTTCCCAAGATTTAAACATACGCACACCCAACCATACACAGGCCTAAGATGGTAAATAGGAAGTTTCTCTGCAAGTTCAAGCGACTAGGGGTCCACTCGTCAATCCGTCTTGGCCCTTCTGCCCTGTGTAAACCAGCATTCCAGGAGCCAGTTTGGAAGCAAAGCTCTAGCCTCACCAGATACTGAAGCTTCCAGCGCTTCAGCTTGGATTTATCTTTTCTAGAAATCCACCCAGCTTTGTGGAGCTCTGTTATAACAGCAGCAATAACAACCTCAAAAACCACGACGCCCTTAGCCATTGAGAATTGATTTTTTCCTTACTTTATTTTATTCATTTGCAAAATAAGAAAACAAAACCTTTCTTCCATACCCCCCCGACCGCCCCCCTGGACCTGTTCTGGGGGGGGGTGTCCATTTACTGGCAGGTGGAGCCCTGGGACCACTGCCTCACCCTCTGCCCCTTCCCAAGCTCACCCCATGCTGAGCTAGGTCTTAGCTCCTTCCTCCTCCACTCAACCCCACCCTTCTTGTGTCTGCACTCAGCGTTAGCCATCCTTTAGTGAATATGAGAAAGTAGCCCAGAGGGGCAGCTTGGTGGGTGGCCGGGAACCTGTCCCCACATAACCTTTCAGGACAAGGTCCTGATTCTGTCAGACCTTTATTGTTTCATGAAGGATAAATGTGGTTCCTCTGATGGGATGGCAATGCAGTCCCTGGACATATGCTAAGGAGGTGTTCTGGTTCCATTTCTGTTGCTGGGATAAAACGTCCTGACCAAAAGCAACTTAAGGGAGCAAAGGGTTACTGTAGCTCACAGCTCCAGGTTCCAGTGCATCACGGAGTCCCCTCCGTGATGCTGCAGTGGCAGGAGCTTCAGACAGCTGGTGCATGGCATCCACAGCCAAGAGCAAAGAGAAATGAATGCATGCATGCTCCGCTGCTTATGTGTTTGTGCTCAGCTCAGTTTCTGCACTCATACATAACTCAGTACCCATTCCCTAGGGAATGGTGCTGCCTACAGTGGGCTGGGTCCCCCACATCAGTTAACATAACTAGGACAATCCCCCATGGACATGCCCACGGACCAACTCATTGGACAGTCCCTCAAAGGGATTCTCTTTCCAGGTGATTCTAGATGGGGTCAAGTTGACAAGTAACGCTAACCATCATGGGAAGTAAGTTATGCTTGGATATAATAATGATAATGATAATTATCAAATGACGTTATTGATAACGATGATTATCAAATGACGATAATGATAATGCACGGAAGCTATTGAGTTGTTTCTAGGTGGGCCTATCCCCAGAAGTCCCAGCCTGTGTGGACCATTTGGTGGGCGAGGACTGGCATGCCCATGGTCACTGTGGGACAGGCTGCTGGTTTTGACCTCGAGGAGCCCTGCCTACCCAATGGAGCCTCTCAGGAAGTTTTGCTTTTATCTATTATAGCCACAGCAGTGCCAGCTACAGCCTCGTCCTGTGATAGGGTCAGTCTGACTCTGTTGGTTGACAGTGTCATGCAGAAGTGAGCCACTTCCCTAGCTTCATGCAGTGATCACGGTCCTTCCATTTTGGTGGATAACGTTCAGGCCTACACGCCTGCCTTTCTCTGGCATTGCTGAGTTCTCCCCAGACTGTTCAGATGACATAAGAAAAACCTCCAGCCATGCTTTCTTACACCGTCTTTTGTAAACGCTACGAACCAGTCAGCAATGCCTGGTGGGTTTTCAGAGCCTGTTTGATGTGTATTTGCATATTAAGCCCTGTCTCCTATGGCAATGGAGATTAAGCTGACCAGAGGACTGAGAGAATGAAACTGGCATGTTTTCTGAGGGAGGAGAGGTTGTGCCCTGTCTCTACTGCCCTGCTCCCTGAAAAAGCCAGGAGAGGCTGGAGGATGGCTCCGTGGCTGAGAGCTTGCTTAACATGCATGAAGCCCTGGGCTTAATCGCTGATACTGTCCGTACCCCAAAGTAAGTTTGTCACTATTTAGGATATATTCTGTTTAATTTAATTTTATTTTGTGTGTATGGGTGTTTTGCCTGCCTGTAAGTTTGTGTACCACATGTGTATCTAGTATCCATGGAGGTCAGAAGAGGGTGTCAGATCCCCTGGAATGAGAGAAGCCATGTGGGGGCTGGGAGTAGATCCCAGGTCATGCACAAGAGTGTCCTTAACCACTGAACTACATTCCCCTGTCCTCTAGTTGCTTTTAATGGGAAAAGGTGTATATATCTATGGAAATGCAAAATGATGCTTTGGAATATTTGTACACTGTGGAATGGCTAGATCGAGCTAATTCACATGTATTACCTTACATAATTACCAGTTATTTGTGGTCTAATAATAAAATTTTGAGTTGACAGTGGGCATCTGTAAGATACCGGCAGTCTTGAGTCTAAGAAATGACAGCTTATCTCTTCTATTCTTCATAAACCCTTAGAAATTTCATTTCTATTTCCATTTATAAATAAGAAAATTGAGGCTCAAAGGCAGAGAGTAGCCCACTTAAACACACTCAGCTAACAAAACTCAAACCTGGGATTTGAACCCAGGCTAAAACCAGCTCCCAGCTCATGGTTTTAGCAGACTCCATAGCCAGCACTTGGGATGCTCACCCTTTGCTACCTCAGACCTTCCTTGCATTTGACTTTCCAAATCGTTAAAATTTAGAGAGATCAAGAAAGGGAAAGGGTTCTGTAATGATTCAGCCATACAACATGGCTGACACTTCCGGGTTCCAGGGCCACGCATGTGCAGACAAGCCCTCAGGCAGTCGTGTCTAATGGCCCCGAGACCTGCGTGACCCACGTGCAGCATGGTTGCATTATCTACGTACATACGATGCAGCTGCGTGAGCCTTTGCGTGAATGCGTGAGCTCCGTCATCTGCATATGACATAACCATGCCATCCTCCTGCGCACATGCGCTAGGCAGCCCTTAAAAGCTGGAGGCACCATCCTCTCTCTCTCTCTCTCTATATCTGCTCTTCTCTCCTCTCTCCTCTCTATCTTCTCGTCCTCTCTCTCTATATAGCTCTCCTTCTCTCTATCTCTCTCTTCTCATCCGCTCTATCGCTCTCTCTCATCCTCTCCTCCCCTCTCTCTTCACCAGGCCCATACACCCGCCCCCCCATCATGCTCCGTGTTTCCTCCTCACTCGCACCAGGTAATTTCAGGTTCCCGAACAAAGGGTTGGACCCCAAAGATAACTGGATCAGAGGGCTTAGGAGCAGTCTGTGGATTTTGTGATTTGCTCTCGGACATAGCATTACAACTGAGTTTCTACAGATAAATATCATGTAAGTGCCAAAGAGCTTCTGGAACCAGTTCGATGCCATCTGACTGCCTGTGTGGGTGTTCGGGTGACTGGTTAGATTCTCGTTAAATAGGCTGTGGGCTTGTGTTACTACTAACGGCAGACACGCTGTTCTAATTCAGCCTGCTACCGTGAAGATGGTGCCTGGGTACGTGAACGGTTCAGACAGGTTCTCCAGAGCCCTGGGGCTCGAGTCCTGAAACCTTGAGCTAACGAGTGATGCTGTCCAGGCCACACCAGAAGGAAATATAGTCACGTGTTAACTGTGATCAAGGAGTTGTGCCATAGCCAGAGATTTTAATTTTCTTATGCTTTTCTATGATAGAAAAGCCATATGCTGTGTTTGATATACACATCTGTTTGGGATGCAAGAAAAAGGAACATTTGTCTTAGCCTGCCAGTGAGGAGAGGGCATGAATGCCACCTGTCACCTCCTCTTACGTGGCTCACAGTGAGAGAAGACAATAGAAGCCACAGATTGTGGCTGGCAGGTGTCCCAAACATTTATTAAAGGTGTCCAGGGCTTGATTCTCACTAGTAGACCAAGTTGGCTTTAAACTTCTGATAATCCTTTGTCAGGCTCTGGAGTGCTGGGATTACAATGTGAACCACCACACCTGGTTTAGAGCCAAATTCCACTTGGTGATTCCGAGGCTTAGATTAAAAGTCAGTTTTACTTGAAGTTTTATTAAAGCAAACAGTACTCTTTTATGGCGAGGAAGACAGATTCCATTGAGATGACTAAGGAACTTTAAATTGAAAGGAAACCAACTGGGTCATAGTTCAGTATATGGTACCTGTGTGTGTGTGTGTGCACATGCACACGTGTGCGTGAATGTAGTCTAATTTTCACTTCTAAAAGTCCAGAGGAAAACTTTAGAGACAGCCCTAGGCACCCTTGACTTCACTCTCTGCATAATGACTCTTCAGCTTCAAGTCTGCACTGGTGAACATCACGACCGCTGTAGCCAGCAAGGCCTAACAATTAACACAGCAAAGGTTTTATTCCCCTTCCCCCACCCTACCACCTCAGCCCAGAAAGTGCAAGGTGTATTCTATGAGAAGTTGCTCCTGGCAGTGTCTGGTGACCTAGGCTGTTCCCGTGTAGTGGCTCCGGTATCCCCTAAGGCTTCTGAAACTTCTTCCTCTAACTAAGGAGTAAAGGAGCTGGGAGGTGGCTCCATAGCTTTCCAGGCCTGAGCTTACACTCTAGAAGCCACATTTAAAATAAAAAAAAAAAACAATAAACTAGCAAATAAACAAACAAAAAACCAAACTGAGTAGTGATGGCAAATGCCCAGCACTGGGCCACAGCTGGGAGAAAGACAGAGAGAGAGAGAAAAGAAAGAAAGAGAGAGAAAGAAAGAGTTTCCTGCTTTTGAGGAGTGACACTCTAGGTTAACCTCCAGCCTGTGGATTTTAGGAGCTGGGCTAGGCTTGGAAGAGCCAGGCAACACCTTTATCTGGCTAAAACTAGTCAGAGATTCTTTCCTGCTCACTAGGCGGTGGGACAGCGAAGCTAGGATGTGTGTGTGTGTGTTGGGGGGGGGGGGAAGCACGGAGCCTGTCGGAAGCCACAAGCTCCTGCTCACTTGGTCTTTTCAATGCACACTGACCTTAAGCGGTTTATGTTATGGCCCTCACCGCCAGGTTCCTGGCCAGCTGAAGGCTGCTGTGTCTCAGGCTGCTATTTGCAAAGCTGCCAGGTTTCCCGGGGCTGTTTTTCTCAGCCGTGAGGAAAAGCCATCTCTCCAGTTCTGCGATATACTCCTACGGGGCACCCCAGGAATGGCACCACGTGTTTGGGCATCTCTTGTCCAACCACCATTCTACAGTCATACTGGGGAGTCACAGCTGACTTCACAGAAACACGACCAGCTCTGCTCTCTTCAAATGGCTCCAACACTATGCGTGGAGCCAGAGAAAGGCACACCATATCCCACTCACAGTCTAAATCCTTCCCCGATTCTGGACGCTTGCTTTCTCCCCCTCTTAGATGGAGGAAATGGTTACAGGCCCATCAGAGAAACCAGATAGATACCGCTGCTTCTGCCTGCCTCAGCAGATCTGAAATCAACCTTGTTTAAGGTTCAGCAAGAGTCGTCTTGCTAATTACTTGGAAGGTCTTTCAATGACCGATACAGATGGAGAAAAATACAAATGGGTGCATGAGCATGGCAAAATCAAGAACCTTGGGTCCTAACACAGCCTAGCACACGAAGCAGCCCGGCAGAGGGTGGTGACTTGTCCAACGGAGGACACAGTGTTTGAAGCTGAGCGCGAGACAGGCTCTGACACGAAGAGCCAAGGGAAAGAAAGCTCAGAAACACCCCTTATGCTGCACAGAGCCTGCTGCTGATGGATGGGCTGGGCGGGGGCCCTTGGCAGAGGCGCAGCTATTGATCCCGAAGTTCTCTGAGCTAGCTGCCTTGAAAGCACTGGTGTTGAGCCAAGACTGTCATCCCTGCTGGTCCTCACTTCCTCTTCTCTCTTCTGTTTGCAGCTTGTTGCCCACACAGGTTGGGGAGGGCCCGCTTGCCTGCTATTCTACCCAGAAGCAGCGCAAATATTTTAACCGCAGTGAGGTCACTTCCTGACATTAATAGTTCCTTTGTTCATTTTGGAGCAGAAGGAACCCACCCCCTCACCCCCAGTTTTCCCCATAGATCTTAATTAGGCTTGAATAGGAAAATCATTTTTATGCTTGCCTTTCCCGTTTCACAAACATCATACGATGGTGCCGATTCTCTAGGGGCCCAGATGACTTGGTGCAACAGGAGTGGGAAGAATGTCTCCCCAACTGTCTATGTTTTTATCCTTGATCTCTCGCTGTCCTCCCACACATCCACTCCCAAGAGGAAGGTGCCCAGAGCCTGTCAGACATCCCGGTGGCACCTTTCCTAAACAACTTCTCAGCGCTGCCTTCTTGCTACATGGCAAATATATCACTCAGCAGCTGGTCCCTTTTCTTCACCTGTGTAATGAGGCTTGCGGATTATTATAAACTTGGTCCAAGGCCTAATTTCTAGTCATGAAATCCTGTCATTGTTGTATGAAGAAACATACTGTTGAAGGGCCAATATTATAATGAAAGCCTGGTCTGGCAGGTCCCAGCAGTGGGGACTGACAAGGACAGGCCTTGCCATCCGCAGTGGGGAGCAAGGAGGTTCAATGCCTTCAGCTTTATTGTCCCCGAGAGTGTCACCTCCCTTCATCCACTGTCCTAATGCTTTTGTGCCTGGGTCTGTGCACATTTATTAAGCGGCTTGTGTTTTTCCTTCCTTCCTTCATTTTCCACCCCTCTTCTTGCGTGTGCTTGTTCATCTGTACAGGGGCACAGTTATATGCGAGGGTGTGCAATGCTTGCTGGGGTGAGAGGGTTGCCTCAGATGTTGTTCTTGTGTGCTGTATTAGTTAATGTTCTCTTTGCTGTGACCTCGAACCTGTCAAGAGGAAACTCAAGGATGGAAGGGTTTGTTTTGGCTCACAGTTCAGGGTGGGGGGGTAGGCATGCGGCAGGAGCATGAAGCATCTGACCACATTTATTCTTCAGACAACAATGTGATGAATGCTTTTGCTCAACCAGCTTTCTCCTTCCTATTCAGCTTCGAACCCCAGCCTACTAAGTGGAACCACTCACAGTAAGGATGGTTCTTCTTACCTTAATTAGCTCAATATAGATTGGGTGGTTCTCAACCTGAGGGTTGCAATCCCTTTGACAAATCTCTATCTCCAAAAAGACTTGCATTATGATTTATAACAGCAGCAAAATTACATTTATAAAGTAGCCATGAAAAACATGTTATGAGTGGGGGTCACCACAACATGAGGAACTGTGCTAAAGGGTCACAGTGTTAGGAAGGTTGAGAACCGCTGCTCTAGAAAATCCTTCATAGGCAGTCCAGACATCTGTCTCCTGGGAGATTCTACATCCAATCCAGTTGATAAAAGAGAATTTTTTTTTGTCATCACAGGCACCTTTCAAATTCTATTGGTGGCAGGGTCTCTCATCGTCTGGGAACCTTGACATCTAGGGTAGGCTGGCGGCCAGGAGTCCTTCAGGGACCCAGCTGTTTCCGCTTCCCATCTTCCCATCCACCACATCTAGCTTTTTGTACATGAATTCTGGGACCCCAAACCCGGGTCCTTATGTTTATGACTGAGTTCTTTACTGATAGCCATCTCCCCAGCTCAAGTAGTTCATCTTGAGATCAGTGCAAAGTTCTCATTTCAGATATTTCAAAATGCTGCCTATTCCAAGAAACTCAGAAAAATTAAGCATCAGTAACACTATAATTGTTTTCCCCCGCCCCATTACCTGGGGACTTTCCCACACCTTAGAGCTCCAAAACTACAAGAGTTACACAGACTTCATCCATGTCCACTTGGCCTCTGTAGGAGGAGGGCCCACTTGTTCACCTCCCCACCCTCCACTAGCTTAGCCCCAAAATAACCACACAGAAACTGTATTAATTAAATCACTGCTTGGCTCATTAGCTCTAGCTTCTTATTGGCTTACTTTTATATTAATTTAACCCATTTCTATTAATTTGTATATTGCCACATGGCAGTGGCGTGTTTCAGGTGGAGGATCCATGGCTTCTCTCTGACTCTTTCTTTCTCCCAGCATTCAGTTCTGTCTTCCCTGCCTACCTAAAGTTCTGCCCTATCAACAGGCCAAGGCAGTTTCTTTATTCATCAACCAAGAAAAGCAACACACAGAGGAGACTCCCACATCAGGCCTCTTTACCCATAACCGTGTGGACGTGACATTTTCTGGAGCATAAACAGTTGACAGCATCAAATCAGATTGACACAGAAGACATGAAAGGATTTTAGGAACCATATCAAGCAGGATGTGGATAAACTGACTTAATAAAGAATTGACTTTCTCATGGGAAAAGGGAACAAGGTGATTCATATCTTCTAGAATATTGAAGTCATTTATATTCCAGAAAGAAAAGCAAAAGTAAAAGAAACATCTTGGGCCTCAGACCAACAGTAACAAAAGCAGGAAAGCCCCGCTCTGAAATGAGTAGTGGCAGTAACCCAACAATTGATTTCTTAGTATCAGGAAATTCACAGCAATGATGAGTTGCTGTCTCAGTAGTGATTTTAAATTGCTGCCTCTCAGCCATTTAGCTTTGCCAAGCTCAGTTCTTCTCTCACCCCAAATCATAGTGGTTAGAACCACAAGATATTATACTGTAACAGGAGAGGTGTGTGCCGCCACAGCGTTTCTCAAAACGTGTTCTGCCTGGCAACAAGCCCAAGATATAGTGTTGAAGCTTCAGGTGGCCATGAGAATTTGCTTAGAGCACATATTATTGTACACACTACAATCTTGAGTGTTTATGATAGGTAATTGTATGTTGAAGATTCTGAGACAGCTGAGCATGGTGGCGCACACTTTTGATCCCAGACAAAGGCAGGTAGATCTCTATGAGTTTCCATAACAAAATCCAGACTAGGGAAGGCTATGTGGTGAGATCCTTTCTCAATAAATAAATAAATAAATAAATAAATAAATAAATAAATAAATAAATAAATAAGGCAGGCAGATTAAAAAGACTCGGAGACACTGGGTACCGGGATGACTCAGTTGTTAAAATGCCTAACTTGTAAGCACAAAGAATTGGGTTTGAATCCTAGAACCCATGTAAAAACTAAATAAAATAAAAATCTGGGCACTGGAGAGAGAGAGATAGGCAGATCCTGGGGTCACTAGCCAGCTAGCCTCACCTAACTGCCAAGCTTCAGGCCAGTGAGGAATTATGACAAAAATAAAAAAGTAAATTATTAATGAGAAGATAGATAGCACCTGTTGAACTACACTCTGGGTTTACCTCTGACCTCCACATGGATGTGCACATGTGGACACTTTCGGGTTTGTGAAACGGATGTGTGGACAAGCAACAGAGCTACCAGAAACATCACCTACCCTTCTTGTCACCAGTACATCCTTCCTGCTTCTAAAAGATGTCCTTGATCATCTTCCCTAAGAGTCAATAGTGACGTACTGTACAAGTGAGGTTTGGCAGACAGACTAGCAGGACCAAATCAGAAACACACACACGGGTGCCTTGATCCAGAGTCTTACAGAGGTTGGCAGCCTTGGAACAGAGCCACCATGCCTGATGTGGGATAACTGTGGACCCACTCCTAGAACTGCAGGGATGTAGCATAGGCCAGGACACCCACAGGAGGATGACAGCCTTGGAAGGCTAACTGGTACATCAGTGGCCACTCAGAGACTGGTATCTTTCTTGCAAACGCTGGATTTGAGGGATATTTGTGGCATTCCTTATTACTTTTCAACTTATTTTCAATATTTTTTGAGTGCTTGTGTAGTATAGGATGCATGTGTGTGTTTGATATGTGTATATGGGTGTTACGGTGTGTGAGTGCTCTTGCCACAGTGCGTGGGTAGAGTCAGAGGAGCTTTGGGTGTCCTCCTTACCTTCCATCTTGTTTTCAGATGGGATTTCTTTACTGAATACGCCAGGTTAGCTGGCACACAGTCTCCAGGGCTTCTCCTGTCTGCAGCTCCCCTCTCACCCTCGGAACACGGGATTACAGACAAACACCACTGTGCCTGACTTGATTCTAGGGCTTCAGGGTCAGGTCCTGGAGTTTGGACAGCAAGAGCTTTACCCACAGAGTCATCTCTCCAACCCTTGGTACTTTTAAAGGTGTCACAACCTGCACAGAGTTTTTACAATACCCAATACTTTGGGAGGTTATAAAGATGCCCGGGGCAAAAAATATGCACCAGGCACAGGTGTATTAAACAGGGTCCCAAACCCTGAGGGCAGCCAATGTGTGGCTACTCTGGCGTGGCCAGGTTCCCAAGCTGTGACGGCAGTGTGTGGTCAGGTACTGATGGCTTACCTGGGGACATGTTTTCTCTCCCACTCTGTGCTTTCACACCGTCTTTTTCTGTCAGTCAGACTGACAGTGTATCCCTCACCTCGGGGACGAGGAGCTACTTCAGAGAGCCAAGGAAGAAAAAAAATTGTGTGTTTTAATTCTCAAAAGCCCAAGCCTCAGACCAAAAGAAAGATCCAGCAGAGGGACAATAGATGATGAGGACACCTATAGGGACATCCTTTACCTCGAACAGCTCCTCACCCAAACTGATGCTTTCACAGCTGGGGAGCTTAGATCGGAGCAAGAGCGGGGGACATACTTGGAGGTCACAGGCAGGGATAAATGCTCTGCTAGTGACTCCAGGGTTCAGAGGGAGCTAAAGAGACAAGTGACAGAACCTAGAAGGCCGGGGCATCGGAGTATGGAGAAGCTTGTGAAAGTGGCAGGATGGCAGAGGTGCCCGCCAGACTTACTGTCTTCTCCCTGGGAACAGCTGCACCCCAAGGGTGGCACTAAACTACAGAGAACAAGGAGAGCAGGGACAGGGCAAATAAGGGTCTGTAAGCAATGAATCAACCAAAAGAACCAGCTACGACAGTACAGCCACGGGAGGGACAGCAGAGGTACCCAGGGGGCCCATAGTCTATCAGCCTCTCTACATAATACACAGCCCTGTGGACCAAAGCCCCTTCTAGACCTCTGACTTTAGAAGTTGGTACTTGCCCGCTTCCTTGTCCCTTCCTGTTTCCAACCTTAGCCAACACAGACAGATGAACACCAGATGTGACTCTCCCCTGGTAGCACTGCGCAAGCCATCTGGAACTCAGCACACCAGGCAGGGAAGGGGCCAGCAGAAGAGCAAGCGACACTGGGTTCCATGAGCTCCCAACTACCCCATACTCCCTAGACATGGAGCCTTGTTCTAGAAACAGTCCTTGAAAACTAAGTTTTATTATTCATGCATCCTTGTGACTAGATTTAGACTTAGTGTACTGGAACAGGCAAAGTGTGACTTAATCCTGCAGTTACTCTTTGTCCTGAGGAGTATAGGACAAGGCTTGAAGGATGACACACGTATGAATGTACACACAGCACATAATGGGCAGACCCAGATATGCTGATATTCCCTACATGTCTATACAAACATGTGCAGACCAAGGCTGGGAGACTGGTCCAGCACCTCACACTTAGACATACCTGTACAGATATACACCATGCATGAACACAAACACATGACACACAGGCCATGCGTAGGCCACACACTCACACTCACACACACAGGCTTTCTCCTTTACGTGCACTTGGCTTGTCTACACTACCTACAGTCCGATGATTTTCTCATGATTAGAAGTATTAATTAGCATTTACTATAAGAGCCAAAACTTTGTTGTGCTCTCTGATCATCCCAGCATGTTGTAGGAGGCTGGTAGTTAGTTTCCGACTGCTCAGCCCAGAAATAACCACACAGAAATCATATCATTTGCAATACTGTTTGGCCAATAGCTTAAGCATATTTCTGGCTAACTCTTATATCCTAAACTAGCCCATCTCCATTAATCTGTGTATCGCCACATGGCTGTGGCTTAAAGGGTAAAGTTCCAGCATCTGTCTCCATCGGTGCTACATGGCTTCTCCTTGACTCTGCCTTCTTTCTTTCCTCATTCAATTTAGTTTTCCCTGCCTATCTCTATTCCCTGCACAGGCCCAAGACAGTTTCTTTATTAACCAATGGTATTTACAGCATACAGAGGGGAATCCCACATCACCAGCAAGGTTCATATGCTTGGGGTGGAGGCCTTGTGGTCTCCGCTGCTGCAGCAGAGACTGAGTTGACAGAGGTGTGATGTAGGTGTGCCTTCTATCTATCTGATGATTTCATTGGTTAATTAATAAAGAAACTGCTTGTCCTGATAGGTCAGAACATAGGTGGGTGAAGTAGACAGAACAGAATGCTGGGAAGAAGGGAAGTGAGTCAGATACAATGAATCTCCGACCCAAGATGGACATAGGCTAGAATCTTCCCGATAAGCTTCCCCTCGTGGTGCTACACACATTACTAAATATGGGTTAATCAAGATGTGAGAATTAGACAATAAGAGGTTGGAACTAATGGGCCAGGCAGTGTTTAAATGAATACAGTTTGTGTGTTGTTATTTCTGGGGCTAAGCTAGCTATGCAGGAGCCGGGCGGGAAGAAAAGCAGGCCTGCCCACAGTTCCTTCTACAGAATGGCGCCCAACATAGATAATTGAATCCACAGAAAGCTTGAGAAAGCTTGCGAAAGAATAGAGTAAATCATGTTTTCTTGGTAGCAGCAATTTCTCGGGTCTGCTCTGCTTGCTAGAGGCAGGAGAGCGCTCTCATCTAAGAGAGGCTTCCTGACTCAGCTTTAGCTGCAAAACTCTGAAGCTCTTTTAAGAGGTCCTGCCACGAAACACTTAAATGGTGTTGATAAAAAGCTGGACGTGTGCTTTTCGGTTTTCAGCCGTAGCCAAAAACAAAAACAAAAACATAAAAAAAACCAAAACAACAACAACAAAAAAACTGCGCTGTTTTAAAATGGTGGCTTTCTGGGCCGTCCTGCCAGGGCAAACTCTGACTTTTTCAGGCAGGTGGTCCAAATGAGTGTGGTCTGTGAGCAGAATGCTGCAGCTTGCTTGCTGGCAGAGATCTTGAAACACTGTAGAGAACCCTCAGAGAGAAGACTGCTAAACTTGCCTAAAGGTGAGATGATCTTTTGGGGTTCCTGATTCATGAAAGAGTCTGCGAGACATCCTGCAGGACATAGCAGATAGTGACTGAACTGACTTTGAAATTTTCTGCTTCATGGAAATGTCTCCTGGAAACTATGGGCCTGCAGGCCGAAGATGGATGCCCCAATGATACAGAGGAACTTTGGGTGACTGTCCAGGCAGCGAGATGTCTCTGTGATTTCTAGAGTTTGGAAGTTGCTTATTTCTTGTTTACTTAGGTAATATTATATCCTTCTGGAGTCTTTGATGGAGTTGAAGAATAGATAGTTATGGTTTTCCTTAGATATGATAAAAGATAAAATATATATAAATATTGTAACTGTAATTCTTGCTTGATAACTGTTTTGTTATATGTAATTTTACTATGTTAAAGTGAAAGCCTTTCTTTTTTGTTTAAACAGAACAAGGGAAAATGATGTAGGTGTGTCTTCTATCTATCTGATGATTTCATTGGTTAATTAATAAAGAAACTGGTTGGCCTGATAGGCCAGAACATAGGTGGGTGGAATAGACAGATCAGAATGCTGGGAAGAAGGGAAGTGAGTCAGATACAATGAATCTCTGACCCAAGATGGACATAGGCTAGAATCTTCCTGGTAAGCCTCCCCTCGTGGTGCTACACACATTACTAAATATGGGTTAATCAAGATGTGAGAATTAGACAATAAGAGGTTGGAATTAATGGGCCAGGCAGTGTTTAAATGAATACAGTTTGTGTGTTGTTATTTCTGGGGCTAAGCTAGCTATGCGGGAGCCGGGCGGGTAGAAAAGCAGGCCTGCCTGCAGCTCCTTCTACAGAGGTGTAGCTGAGACCTCTTTGGGGTCTTGCCAGTATCCCAAGCATGCTGAGAAAGGCCCCTGAGCAGCTGCTAACTTCACAAGGCTAGGCTACACCAGCATGGACTCTCAAGTGAGAAAGGAGATGAAACCCTTTCGTTAAATCCCTGCTACTGAGAGTCTGGTAAAACTGCTAATGAGGTGTTGGAGAGACGTCTCAATGGTTAAGAGCAGTGACTGTTCTTTCAGATGTTCTGGGTTAGATTCCCAGCACCCACATGGCCTTACACACCTGTCTGTCACTCTGGTTCCAAGGGATCCAGTGCCCTCCTCTGCCTCTATGGGTACCAGGCATGTACATGGTGCATAGACATGCATGCAGGCAAATAGCCATACACACAAAATTAAAAATAAAACAAAAAGGAAACAAAGACCTACTAATAATTTGTCCCGTTTAACACAGTACTCAAGGGATCTCAGTTTTGGTGTCTTTTGTGAATGGGTTACATCTAGAATAGTTCAAACCAAAACCCCTTGTTAAACTATAGGCCTGCATGTCTATGTCTGTGTGCATAATAACAGCCGTTCATCTGTTCCCTGACTATCTCTAACCACAGGCTGCTTTAAGCTTCTGCTGCTTGGACAGTATGGGAAGAGAAAAGGCAAAAGCTGACATAGGCCTATGATACCCCTGAGACAGCAGGGGGAATCAGAGACAGAACTACCCTGGCAGGACGCATCTGTCACCCACATAGCACAGACCAGGACCAACTGTGGGGAGGTCAGGATGCCTACGGGGAAGCAATCCACCCTGAACAAATGGAGAGAAACGATCAGGGAAGGGCTGGCATCAGGTTCTGCTCGTCTCAGGGTTATGTTCTTTACCCAAGCCCAAGAAGACTGCCGTGCCACTCCAGGCAGTGAGGGTGTCTGGGCCCAGCTCCTGGGTAGCTCATACATGCCTCCCGGAAGTCTTCCAGTGAAGTCCAGGCACTCGATGCCACACAGCGCATCTCTCTTGGGACCACAGGCTTCAGGCCTCTTTCCTATGTCTGGAGAAACACACATTCTCTCTCTCTCCCTCTCTCTCTCTCTCTCTCTCTCACACACACACACACACAGGCACACACTCACACACACAGAGACACACTCACACACTTACACAGAGACACACACACTCACACACACAGAGAGACACACTCACACACTTACACAGAGACACACACACTCACACACAGAGAGACACACTCACACACTTACACAGAGACACACACACTCACACACACAGAGAGACACACTCACACACTTACACACACAGAGAGACACACTTACACACACAGAGACACACTCACACACACAGAGACACACTACACACTCACACACACAGAGACACACTCACACACTTACACACACAGAGACACACTCACACACTTACACACAGAGACACACTCACACACTTACACACAGAAACACACACTCATGCACACAGAGAGACACACTCACACACTTACACACAGAGAGACACACTCACACACTTACACACAGACACTCACACACACAGAGACACACTCACACACTTACACACACAAAGACACACTCACACACTTACACACACAGAGACACACTCACACTCTTACACACACAGAGAGACACACTCATACACTTACACACAGAGAGACACACTCACACACACAGAGACACACTCACACACTTACACACACAGAGAGACACACTCACACACACAGAGACACACTCACACACATACACACAGAGACACACACACTTACACACACAGAGACACACTCACATACACACACAGAGAGACACACTCACACACTTACACACACAGAGACACACTCACACACACACACATCTGAACAGTTTAACTCTTCTAGTCCGCTATCTTCTTTCATTCAGCATTGTAAAGGGGTGCTGACGCCCACTCTTCTGATAGACATCCAGGATCAGAAGCATTCCCCCAATAGGTTATCTTGTCTCCAAAGAGGGCATCTTCAGATTCTTCGGAAAGGATCTAATCCTCTGTAATTATTAGTTCCAGAGGAGAAGGACTTGTCTCCAAGTGGAGTCTCTCTCCCTCAATTAGATGTGGCCCTCTCTTCTTTGCCTCTTCCCTAGCATAAGACAGTTAGGGTTCATCACCAGAAGACCCAGGACAAGCCTCGGATCCTTAGCACAGTGCACTTGAAAGCCTGGAGTGTGTTTTCTTCTGCCCCACCCTGAGCTCTGCTCGGCAGCAGCTGGGGCACCTGAAGTCCTCCAGGCAAGATGGTGACTGCCAGTTCGCCCTTTGCCAGGACTGCGTGGGAAGAGCAATGTTCCAATCAATTCATTCAGGTGCTGTTCTAGTTTGCCTTCTGTCTTCTGTGATAAAACATTGACTAACATCAACTTGGGGAGTAAAGGGTTTATCTGGCATATGCTGTCCTTGTCACATTCAGTCACTGAGGGATGTTGGGGCAGGCCTTTGAGTCAGGCTGAAGCAGAGACCGTGGAGGAAGTGTTACTAGCTTGCTCCCTGTAGCTGGCTCAGTTTTACTTTCTTATAGAGCCCAAGACCAACTTCCAAGAGGGGGGTCACCCCCTAGGAAGCTGGGACCCTACCATATCAATCATTAATCAAGAAAATATACCTATAGACTTGTCTTGCCTGGAGGCCAATCTGATAGTCTTTTTTTTCCACCAGTTGTGGTTCCTTCTTTCAGGATGACTGTAATTGAAAACCAAAAACAAAAGCACATAACCAGACAACTGCTCATTCTGGATCCTTCTACTCCTGCAGAGGACCTCTTATTTGTAGGATGTCACATTTATCAAGACCTTGGATATAGGAAACACTGTCAACATTCCAAAATAGTTCCTCTCAGGGTGCCTTCTAATTGGAGTAAATTCAAACAGCCAGCAGCATCGCTTGGCCCCAATATGCTCTCGAAATAGTCTATCCATAGCTCTATTAATTTCAATGCCTCCAGCTAAATCATTTCTGCAGCAGGCGTGGGAAGATGGAAAGAAGTTCCTTATGGGCAGGCTTTTATGACTCTTTGTTAGAAGCCTAGAGACTCCTGTAGAATCTGCATAGCCTCCACCTGCCGCAAACCCCTCCATCAAAACAGACAGACGTTCTAAACATCCTATTCCTTACCCAAGGGTGGAGTCAGATCACCTTACCCTCTGCTTCTCAGATGCTCTCCCTTTAGTCTGCTGCCTATCTGAGAGGCCACACTAATAACTTCCCCTAAGGCCATCAAGGGAGCTGCCTAATGGGGAGGAAGCAGAAGACATGTCTACTTTTCCATATACCCCAGACTTAAAACTACACACACACACACACACACATATACAAACACACACACACACACATACACACACACACACAAATTGGTAGCTTTTAAGAAAATCCTGGTAAGACCTGGGATGATTCTGTAAAACTCAAGGTGATCTTCTTTACTTGGAAAGATGTAATGATAAACTCAGCCCACCATAAAAAAATCAAGAATAATTGCTAAGGCAAGGGAAGTGGTTGACTGATTCACAGTTAACCATTCAGATCATAACACATACAGAATATGACACGCAGTTGCACTGTCTAGCTTCCCTCCCCACGGTACCCTTATCGCAGTGATAAGAAATTCAGGTTGTTTGACACCAACCAGTTCTCTGACATCCAAAGTATCATACAGTTCACATGGATTCTAACACTAAATACCGAAAGAGACAGAGGAGAGAGAGAGAGAGAGAGAGAGAGAGAGAGAGAGAGAGAGAGAGAGAGAGCCCATGGGTTGAAGTTCCACCAGTTCATCTCCTCTTAAGATGCCAATCGTAAGCCCAGAGCACCCACAGTCTGCCTGACCGGGTATAAATCAGGGGTTCCCATCAGTCCCCCTCCTGGAAAATCTCACAGGGCTCAGAGAAACGTAACTTCCATCAAGTAACTTATTATAAAAGACAGTAAGGAACAACTAGGTGAAAAATTACATAAGCACACTCTAGGAGGTCTCAGACGCAACCACCTTTGCCTCCCTGGAGTTGGGGAGCGCATTCAACAGTCTGTAAGCTTGTCACACGTCTTCGTGGAAGTTTCTATAGTAATCAGTCTTCAGCTCTGACCCTCTTCATGGGTGCTGGTGGAGGGGTTGATAGGTGGCACTGAGAGTTCCAAGGTCTTTTTAGTCACCAGACTCATCCTGCATCCATCAGGGGAATCTCACCCCAAGTCACTCCATTAGCACAAACCTGAGTGAGATGCAACGGAGCTCATTATGAATAATGAAATCCTATCATGAAGTCCCAAGGAGGTTATGAGGAGCTCAGAACAAAAAACGAGTGGGTCACATTGGTCCCTGTCACAGCTGTGGCCCCATAACTAGCACAACACCTGGCACACAGTAGACGTGTAGTCTATGTTCGCCACATGAATGAATGCGCTAACAGATGAACTCATTTCTTCTTTCAGATTGCAAGGTGTTCCCTTTCAGCTGAGCTGTGGCATCCACACGGGTAACTGCAAAGGCTTCATCTGGGTCTCCATCAGTGTCTTGGGTGGGTTCGCGAGTCTCATTCCTTTAGTGCTCTGACGGCTATGTTAATGAAACCCAGGAGAAGCAGTCATCTGTGGGACAAAGGTGACAAAGGCTGCCTTGTTTCCAGGCTAGCTAACAGCTTCTCTTCCTCCTACTGGGAAAAGAGCCAAAGATGGAGCTTCAAGAAACAGTGCTGGCAGCCTGAGGGGCTCCTTGGGAAAGGCGGCCTCCTTAGTGATTGAGCTGTTGGAAGAGAGCAGGCCTTACCTGGAAAGTAGCACTAACTAGGGCTGGGCAGTCCCGAAAGGAACCGATTTTTAAGAGTGGAATAATAGAATTCCATGAATGAGTCCTTACCAGTAGTTAGGGAATGAACTGTGGCCATTCTAATGATTCTATTCATGATTCTATTCAACCTCTTTCCCATCTGTTGCCTACATTTTAAAAAAAGATATTTCTATTATTAAAGATTCCTCCCCCCACACACAAAAAAACCTTTATCCTCACAAATAATAGGACTTGTTTATATGGACAGTAATGCTCAAAGAATTATGAAAATTGATAGAGCATTATCCAGTGCATATTTTGAATATATTTTTATTCAGTTATAAAAATTAAATGTTAAAAAATCCAAAAATTAAAAATCATTCCTATCTTCACACGTACGCTTTTCTTCTAAGAATTCAAAATTTACCTTTAAAATCAAAAAGCAAATTACAAATTGTAATCCACACTTGTGGAATGTTCAAGTCAAAATTATCTGAATGAAGTTATTTTAGAAAAGAAGAAAGAACGATCCCAGGGCTCAGCATCCATCCAGTTGCCAGTGCAAGAAATGTGCCATCAGTGTGTTAAGTTTTAGAAAACGATTTTCGCTGATATGGGTTAGCAGCGCAGGAGTTTCCCGGTTGTCACTGGTATCTAGGTAAATACCGTGTCAGACCCAGCACCGGGAACTGAAACCCGAGGGAGAAGCAAGGACGCCTCCTCCACTGAGGACTGAGGGCCACTGTTGTTGGAGGAGCGCATCTGTTTATGCACGATTTGACGAATCTGTTTGCCACTTCTGTTTTCTGAGCACTTTTCCTGCTCATATCCTCCTTTAAAACAGTGCTTGCCCAAGTGAGAAGTGGGGCAAGCCCCAAGTGAGCAGTCCCAAGCCCTCCTGGTGGGCACAAGCCTTTGTCTCTGGGTGCTACATGACTTTCCCCAGGGGAGATCCACAGAAACCCCTGTTTTCTGCAGATACAGTACCAACAAACCAAAAAACAAGCCTACCTAGGTCCAGCTAGATGAAGCAGTGAGTTTACTGAGGTCATGTATAGCAGCTTGGGTAGCTGAGCCGCTGAGCCAAAAGCCCCACCTGAGCCCAGAAGCCAATTCAACAGCGCCAGATCACAGTTAACCCACCCACAGTTAACCTTTTATTTCCTGCACAATTTGACAAACACCCCACCCACCAAGTGCAGCTTTAAGTCCAGGGGCAGGATTATGTCCTGCTGGAGGCTAGAGAGCAGGGGTGGCTACAGTCTCAGGTGCAGATCTGATGGTGCCGCCTTCTCTGAGTGGGTGTTATTAGAGCTGATCTTGTAAGGGTTTCATGCGGATAAAAACAGCAGCTAAGCAAGCCCAGAGGACAGAGTTCTATCGTGTTCACACAAACGGCGATGTAGAAATCTAAGGCCCAGAGGCCTAGTGGTGTGGTGATATTTCATTTATATTTTCATAACTAAAGCTTGCCTAAAGATCAGAGAGTAAAACAGCCACAGCCACAGTAGTCAGCCAAACAGACCAGGCAGTGGGAGGCACACACCTTTAAGCCTGGTAGTCATACTAGTTCGCCATAGAAACCGGGTGGTAGAGGTGCCCGCCTTTAATCCCAGCACTAGAGAGGAATATAAGATGGGAGGAGATCAATTTCTTAAGTTCTTTGTATATTTTGGAGATCAGCCCTCTGTCTGATGTGGGGTTAGTGAAGATTTTTCCCATTCTGTAGGCTGCCGTCTTGTCTTGTTGACTTTACAGAAGCTTTTCAGTTTCAGGAGGTCCCATTTTATTAATTGTTTCTCTCAGTGTCTGTGCTACTGGGTTATATTTAGGAAGTGGTCTCCTGTGCCAATGTGTTCAAGTGTACTTCCCACTTTCTCTTCTATAAGGTTCAAAAAATCAGTAGCCTTCCTTTACACAGATGGCTTTATGTGGAAATCTTTGATCCATTTGGACTTAAGTTTTGTGCATAGTGATAGATATGGATCTATTTTGATTCTTCTACATGTTAATATACAGTTATGCCAGCACCATTTGTTAAATATGCTTTCTTTTATCCATTTGATATTTTTTGCTTCTTTGTCAAAAATCAGGTGTTTGTAGGTGTGTGGATTAATATCTGGGTCTTCAATTCAGTTCCATTGGTCCTCCTGTCTGTTCTTATGCCAATACCAGGCTGTTTTCAGTGCTGTAGCTCTATAGTAGAGTTTGAAGTCAAGGACTGTGATGCCTCCAGAAGTTTGTTTGTTTTTTGGTTTTTTTTTTGGTACAGAATTGTTTTGGCTATTCTGGGATTTTTTGCTTTTTCATATGAAGTTGAGTGCCATTTTTTCGAGGTCTGTGAAGAATTTTGCTGGGATTTTGATGGGCATTGCATTGAATCTGTAGATTGCTTTTGGTAAGATTGCCACTTTTACTATGTCAATTTTACCTACCCAAGAGCATGGGAGATCTTTCTACTTTCTGGTGTCTTCTTCAATTTCTTTCTTCAAAGATTTAAAGTTCTTATTGTACAAGTTTCCCACTTGTTTTGTTAGAGTTACTCCAAGATATTTAATGCTATTGATGGCTATTGTGAAAGGTGATGTTTCTCTGATTTCTTTCTTGACCCATTTATCATCTGTGTAAAGGAAGGCTACTGATTTTTTGAGTTAATCTTGTATCCTGCTACATTACTGAAAGTGTTTATGAGTTGTAGAAGTTTCTTGGTAGAATTTTTGGGATTACTTATGTAAACTATCATATCATCAGCAAACAGTGAGAGTTTGACTTCTTCTTTTCCAATTTGTATCCCCTTGATCTCCCTTTGGTGTCTTATTGCTCTAGCTAGGACCTCAAGAACTATATTGAATAGATAGAGAGAGAGTGGACAGCCTTGTCTTGTTCCTGATTTCAGTGGGATTTTTGTGACTTTCTCTTCATTTAGTTTGATGTTGGCTTGCTGTGTATTGCCTTATGTTTAGGTATGATCCTTGTATCCCTGCTCTCTCCAAGACCTTTATCCCTCATCATGATTTTTAATAAAATCATGTGGGACTGAGGTGTAGCTCTCAGTGACAGAGTGCTTGTCAATCATGTCTAAGGTCCTGAGTTCAATCCATAGCACAAAACAAAAGTAACAGTAACAGTAAGTTCTTATTATTATCAAGATTTATGTAGCGCTGGGGGCCAAGATTCACCTAGTACAAAGTAGATTTGAAAGGGAAAATCAAGCCTTTCTGGGCCCAGATCTAAAGTCCTCAAACCTTCAGCTATTCCAGCTCCCTCTCCTCTGCCACCTCCCATTCTAATGTGGGCCAGACCAGGAAACCTGCGGACAAGGCCAAAGCCGAATGCCATGGTGTAGGAGGATCCCTGCCAAGAGGAAGGGCAGAGTTGGGCGTGCGGAGGCAGCATGAGCTGTATTGATGGGGTAATTCAGCTCGGTCTAATTTGTGTCTTTCTTAACAAACTGCCAAGACTACACAAACAGCATAGTTTTTCAAGGGGAATACCAGAGGCAGAGTAATCGCTGCTGGCTGTGTGAGGCTGGTGAGTAAAATCTGACATTTACCAAAAGAACGGAATGTGTAGGCTTATTGTTATAATCTACACTTTTCTTTTCTGAAAGCCCTCTTTCATTCCACATACCCTATGTGCCAGCAATCATGACAGTCTGTGTTTCAAAAACGTTCTGTCAGCCAACTCTGGGGGAAAGAGTAGCTGTTGCCATTCGCTCAAAGCAAACAGTCCATGTGTCTGCCCAAATGCTGAGTTTTTGAAGACTGGCATTAGCTTGGCCTTCATTGTAAATGGACCTGCGGAAGCATAGCAAGAATGAACATGGGGCGGGGAGGACACAGCGTCCAGCTTCTCCTTCATGCATGCTGCAAACTCGGGTCTGTTGCTAGGGTCTTTTTTTCTTTCTCCTTTCCTTCACATGAGCCATCGCTTTTTGAAAAGTGGCATTTTAGTTGTCAAGACTCATCCAATGGAGCGCTACATTTTAAAACAGAAATAGTTTGCCAAGATAAGTACATTTAACATGAAACAAGTATGAATGAGAGCCTCGAGCTTGGTATAGCTCAGCAGCAGAGTTCTTGCTCAGTATGTTCAAGTTCCCAGCACTACAGAAACCAAACCAAACAAAAACACAAAGAGAGATTGAGAGTTTTCCCCCAAGTGAGCTTTCACAATAAGCATGGTACGCTCAAGATGAAAAGTTCCTTAGACTTAGAAACAACTCCATGGTCATCAGGACCTGGTTCTGTTTCCCCAAACCTCTGAAAGCAAAAGTACTGCAAAACAGAATAGAGAACACAAGACCTGCCTGCCTTCCCGGAACCTGAATGTGTTTCCACCTAGGCATTAGATCATCCATTAGGCATTCTTCTGGCCTATCAGACACATTGGGTAATTAACAGTAATGAGTAAGAATATTGGAGTAGGCCAATTAATAAAACCTCCATCAACTAATCACATGTTCAAGTTACCAATGATCAAATCCAGCTAAGCTCCTGTCCATAGACAAGAAACAAATAACCCCACAAACCAAACAACAACCCTACCAAAACCCCAAAACAAAACCAAACCGAAAAATAAATAAATAAAACCCCAAACCAAACACTTTCTACTAATAGGCTTTTGATATCACGACGTCAAAATCTGGTTGTACTGGATGAGTCAGAATAGAAATTCATCAGGTCAATAGGCAGAGTGAACAACACAAGATAATAAGACTCAGACTTGAGCCAAAAGTGTTGGCACAGAAAATAACCATGGTTGGAGCTGAAGCTCAAGAGCTTGTGACTTTGGCAAATTATTACTTGATGTAATGGTGTTTCACATACTGCGAAGTTCGAGGGGCATAGGCAAGGCCTATTTTTATTCCAGTTACATCCCGAACACCAAACAGAACCCAACTTAGAGTCAGCATTCAGTAACTATTTTGTTAATCAACAAAGTAATAAATAAATGGATGAAGGGAGACTTGTCCTCTTGAATGTTTCTGCCCTTTGTCCCAGGAGTGATTCTCGCCATGGATTACCTGCGGGGCAAAGTGACTGAGCTGCCATGTAGACTGTGTGCTGTTTGGTCCTCCCTGCTTTGGTTTCCTGCTCTTCTTCAGTCCTCAGCTATCTCAGAACATTTATACTTAGAGCTGGTTCATTTCATAAACCTACTTGTATTGCCTCAATGGATGAAAAAAATGTCCCTGTCTTACATGCTTTCGGCTCATCCTTTTAACAGCATGATTAAGAATGAGAACATTGAAATATATATATCTATCAAAGGAGCTTAAATGGAGTTACTGTATAATGGGGAACACAATGTCCTAACTAGACATCATATGCTACCCAGTAAAATCCCCAGTACCAGAAATGGGTTATATCTTTTTGAGTTATCGTCCAAAGAGGTACCACAACTTCTCCCAATCATTACAAATTATTTGTAATGCTATTGGTCACCCTTTGTAACCTGATGGTAAGACCCTGTTCCTGAAGACACTACATACTTATGCTACAGAACATGGAGAAATCAAGATGTGCTCAACTGGAAGCTTATCCCTACTGATTAGCATTCATAGTGCTGGAAAGTGCTATACATGCTGCCAGAGGACAAAAGTAATTATCAATTTATCCAATTACCCGGCAAGCTACAATAGTGACCTGTCTGCAAGATATGCCCACTGGTGTAATAATGGCACAGATGTTACGAGAGTAACCAACCACTTTTCAATTGGAGTTAAGACCTACTCCATGAAATGGAGCCCACACCCATCACTGTTAATGAGGCCCTGAGACTAGATAGGTCATAGGCCCTAAGGGAAAACCTACTACTATTATTCTGCTAAAGGAACATAGGAATACAATGATGCCTAATGACATATTGATAGACCCACAGATTAGTGCATCACTCAGCCCTCAGTGGAGAAGCTTCTTCTTACAGGAGATAGTAACTAACATTAAACTCCACAACTGGATACTGTGCAGAGAGTGAGAGACTTTCAAGCACTCCACATTCATTGGGAACTGTGCTGGGCAGGGTGTCTTATATCATACATGTGTGATCATTAATTTCTCACAAGGTACTGGTTTCCTTTCTTTTGAAGAAAATGGAAACAAGTCGAAAGTTTTGTCCAAGGTCACAGAGCTGTGGAGTTGAGATGAGATTTGTTCTCAAGCCCTAGGAATGGCTGTTGGTCATGCTAAGTAGCCAATACAGAGAGGAAGTCACCCCTAGAATGCTTGACAAACTCTGTGAGGATATCTGATCATAATCTTGTGTTCTACCGCTAGCACCAAAATGATTCATGGTCATGAATCTGCCCCAAATCTGGAGTTCACAGGGATTTTTCCTTGCTGGCTAAGTTGATCAAGATGAGGTGGTCTGAATATGTGGAATGTGTAGGAGTAAAGAGCTGAGAATCCAAGAATTTGGGCATCGCTCCTGTAACCATGCCAACCCTGCAACCAGATTTATTCTGTGGTTTCAGGCAAACCAAAGTTAACACTTCAGAATGCAGCCAAATGCCCAGCTAAATGACCAGACTTGTTACTTTTCAGACAAGGTGGACTTTGAAACTGAATTAGGCAGCACTGAGAGAGCTTTGAGCCCCTGGGAGAGTTACACCAGATAACCATTTTAGTCATTAACCACAGCATTACCTATTCACTTAGTAACCCATTTGACAAATGTTTGTTAAGTATTTACCACCTGCCAGACTTCGCCTGGGGTATTGAGGACGTGGAGGTGAACAGGACAGTCAGCCTTCACAGAGCTCTCACCATACACTGGGGATGGTGAAGTGTTAGGTATTTACTATGGGCATGGGGCTAAGTGCTCACCTGGAATTAAACCACTTAACCCTTGCAACTGACTTGCAAAGTAGAGAAATCATTTCCATGTTATAGAAGAGCAAAGGGTTCAGAAAGTTGAAGCATTGTGCCAAAGTACAGGTCACTGCCAAAATGGATCTGACTTCAGGGCTGTGCTCTCAGCTCTTATAGTCTTGGCATCTATGTGAATGTCTATCTCCCTGGATTCCTGTCAGTGCTTGGAGGGGTATCTTCTCGCTAATGAGCGCTCCATGAATAACTTATTAACTCTTGAGGCAAGCTAAGCACAGAATGTACTAGATAAAGAGATGGCTAGGTTTGGAGAAAGAGGAGTGACCTTCTGAGGAATGAGACAGTGGACAAGCTGGGACTCAGGCCCTAGAGCTGGAGAGACTCCCTGTGAGCTGGTTAGAAGCCCCCTGGCCAGGAACCATCCCTGTCAGAAGCAGTCAAGAGTAGAGAGAGTAGAGGACTAGTGATCACAACTGGCAGATCATTTTCCTGGCTGCCACTGACGGGAAACCTTTAGTCTTGGCTTGTTTGTGTCCTTCCAAGTGGCTTGGAAGGTGATACACAGAGAATGTTGATATGGCAGATGCTGGTTGTCTCCTGCTTCTCAGATCCACATCTGTCCCCAGAGTGGCAGTTTGTGGGACTGTGCCTGTGTCTGAATGAGAGGGCTGGGTTGAAAGCTGCCACTGGCTGACTTTATAAGCCGAGCGTCCCCAGACTCTTCTGTCATCATGTCTGCCACTGGGTCTTAGATAGCTCTGTTTTGGAAAGCATGCTGATTTTTTTTCTAGCATCCCTGAATAAAAACATTTTTACTAAGTGGAGTTATATGAGGTAAACAATATCATTGCTATCATTTGGAGTAGGCCAGAGCAGGACACAACTAGTAAGGATCCAGGCAATAAGTGTGGCTTCCTGTGACCAGGTAACTTCAATAGCCTGAGGCCCCTCTTCCTGCTGTTCAAGCCCTGTGCAGAGCTTTCGCTCGAATGCAGTATGTGTGGCATCTTGCTTCCATCCCACCAATGCAGCAAAGGTGATGGAGTCACTCCTGGGTTTGTTATAAGAGCTTGCCTTATCTCTCTTCCTCTCGTGGGTTCTCAGCTTCCGGCTCTGTGCACAGGCACCAGTGAAGCCAGAAGAAAACACACAGCTCAGAGTGTAATGGAAGTCCAGCCCAAAGCTTCTCAGAGGTGAAGATCCACCAACGGCCGTTGAGTAATTTGGAAGCTGGTCCTTGCCCAGTTGAATCTCTCATGAAACCCTGGCCTGGCTGATACTCTGACCGAGGCTTTGGAAAGACTTGATGCTGAGGATCTAGATAAGAACTCCCAGGGTCATGAGTGTGTGCTGTAGGTTGTTGAACTGATGGTGATTTGTCACACTACGTGCAATATAAGGAGCAGCTCATCTGATACCCTCTGCTTTTTTTAATCTCTCGGCAACGCAGGGACGATAATAAGAGCAATAACACCCACAACAACACAGCTGCCTTTTGGCAATTAAATGAGAAAACATGAATAAAATGCAATAGACGTTGAAATCTCTGTACAGAGTAAGAGGTCTGGGCTCTGCCTGTGCAGGAGTATGAAGAGCAGAAGAGAGGAGTGGGGATTACTCAGGACAGTAGGGCTTCTCTGCAGCATGAGACTTGAACTGCCGGGGATCTGGAATCAGGACACTAAAGGAAGGGAAGTTGGGAGCTCCAAAGACCATTATGAGGGTGCAGACTTCTGGGGTCTGATGGTGAATAGAAGCTGTCTCCATGTGACAGAAAGAGTAGAAGACATTGGAAGTCACAGAGAGGGTGACAGGACAGCTGAATAGTGTGGGGAAAGGGGTTAATGACTCAGCAGAAATGAGCCAGGAGCAAAGGCTCCAGCTGCATGACTCATCAGCCAGCAGACACGGAAACTGCATCCTAAAGGTAACTCTGGTGGTATTGCTGAGAAAAGACTGATAGTGCTATCACCGGACAAGCCCCGAGCTTTTGCACTGCTGTGGCCAGACAGTGACTCATCCTGTATGGGTTATCCCTGAGGAGATCCACCCTGTCTTAGTCTGGCTGTTCTTCAAGACTGAGCCACTCTGGGACCTGATAACAAGCAAACCCAGGTCACTTCCCTTCCACAGTCTTTGAGTGGAAGGTGGCGGTCATGGATTGGGGATGGCCTTGACAGGGACACACCATGAAGTTCAGGTAGGAGATTTCAGCTGTTCCATGCATGGCCACTGGTCCCCTGCACACTTCAGCAAGAAGTGGGGTAAGGGTGGAGTCTGAAAACCCTAACCCAGGGGTCAGCAGGCAGCTTGAACTACCTCTGCCCAGTACTTTTCCACTGGAAGAACAGAGAACTCTAAAGTGAGAGCAGCGGGCACTCACTATGGCCTCTTCCCTTCCACAAGGCATTTATTGCCCAACAGGATCAGAAAACACGGAGACAGGATCTCTGGTGACACAGCACAGTGCCCCACCTACCTCACTGACACCCAACACAGCTGGGGGACACACTCTGGACTGGACATTAGCCTACCTAAGGTGTACAAACTTGAGGGAGGGAGAGGAGAGGGGGGAGGGAGGGAGGGAGGGAGGGAGGGAGGGAGGGAGGGAGGGAAGGAGGGGGGGAGAACCTGCCTTGTTCTCAGACTGAAGAGATCAGAAAGTCAGAGTAGCTTCTGGTACATAAAGAACAGAAGTCTCCAAAGTGATTGTGCCACTGTTGGGCAACCAACCCTTGGCCACTCTGAGCTCAGCACTAGTTTAAATATAACAAAGCAGAAGTTCAACTTCAACCCAACTCTAACTGATCACACCTTCTACCTGGCAGACTCCAAGCTAACAGAATTTGGGAGGCAGAATTTGGAACTGCTGTTCCAGCACACTGCTTTTGTTGCTGTTTTATTTTCTTTTGCCAGTGTGTTTTACTTCTTTCCTCATTTATTAGACTCTTCCTATTATTTTTAGATTTTATTTTTAGCTATGTCTATAAGAGCGTGTCTAAGTGTGGAGTGTGTGTATGACTGTGCTGCCCTCTATGATCAGAAGAGAGAGTTGGCTCCCCTGGAGCTGATATCACAGGCAGTATGAGTGGCCTGGCCTGAGTGTTGGGAATTGATCTCCGGTCCCTGCAAGAAGAATACTTACTCCCGACTGCTGAGCCATCTCTCTGGCCCTTCTTACTATTCTTATTTTCAACAGCACCTTAACAGGTTTTTAATCCCCTTTCTTATGTTTATATAATATTTCTTATGTGTTGTGTGTGTGTCTGTTTGTATGTATGAATATACCATACACACATGCATGTGCAGATACAAGAGTACATATGCACATAGAGAACAAAGGACAACCTTGGGTATCCTTCCACAGGTGCTGTCTACCTTCTTATTTGAGACAATCTCTCATTGTCTGGGTCCTCACCACCTAGACTGGGCTGGCTGGCCGGTCAGTCATAGGAATATGCCTGTTTCAGCTCCCTGGAACTGGAAGTACAAATGCCTGGCTGTTTTGTATGTGGGTTCTGGGCATCAGACTCAGCTCTACATCCTTGCAAGCACCTACCACCTGAGCTAGCTCCTCAGCCCCTGATTTCGTATTTATCTTTATCATGCAGTATTAAATAACAACAACAAACGTTTTGACCTTTTCTCTTCCTAAATTCTTTTGTTCATTTTTTTCAATTCAGATTCTTCTTTCTTCTTCCCATTTCTATTCTGTCTTTAATTTATTCAACAATAATTTCTACTTTTATACTAATACATTTTAATTAGATGTATTTATTTTGTGTGTTTTATCTTCATAAATGTATGTGCACTCCATCCATGTTTGATGCCTGTGGAGGTCAGAAGAGGGTATCAGATCCCCTGGAACTGGAGCTACACATGGTTATGAACCACTATGTGGGTGGTGGGAAGTGAACATGGGTCCTCTGCTAGAGCAACAGCTGCTTTTAATCTCTGAGCCATCTTCCCAGTTCCAGTAATAAATTTTCAACCTTCTAACTTACTTTACATATTTTACCACTTTCTTTCCTATTGTTATTCACGGTATACTAATTTCTTTAATTTATTTAAAATCTATTTCTATATCTGGTTTGTTTTATTGTTTGTTACATCAGTTTCTCTCCTCCTTTCCAAGTGGAGTGAGGATCGAGCCCTTAATTGAGAGATACTCACTAAGACTTCCAAATAAAATCAGAAAAGGCATTCATCTAAACAATGCACACTGCTCACTCTTCTCAGATGCCTGTGGAACCTCCTCTAAGAGGGACCACATTAGTGTATTCCACAAGTCTTAACAATTACAAGAGACTGATGTACATTTTGTTTTACCAGATCATAGTGGAATCAAGCTAGAACTGAAAAGCAGTATCCAGTGAAACAATACAAATATACAGAAATTAAAAATTACATTTAATATTATTTTATTTGTTGTTATTGTATGTATGTGTGTGTTTGCATGCTCACATGTCATGCAGATGTCAAAGAACAACTTTGTGGAGTTGATTATTTTCCTTCCACCTTTACACAGATTCCTAGGATTGAACTCAGGTTATCTGGCTTGCAGAGCAAGTACCTTTATCTTCTGAGTCAAGTTGCCCCCACCCCCAAATGCATTTTTGAGTGGTCACTATATCTTTGAATAAATTAAGAAGGAAATTTAAAAATCTTTGGAATTAATGAAAATGCCAGTGTTGGGGAGTATTATTTTAAGGTATATCATTTTGTTTATGGCGCATTATTTAACTTTGTGAAGCTGTGATTCTTTGTCTGTCTAAAACAAATGATAGTCTAATAAAGAGCTGAATGGCCAATAGTGAGGCAGGAGAGAGGAATAGGTGTGGCTGGAAGACAGAGCATATAAATAGAAGGAGAAATGAGGACGAGAAGGAGCAGTGAGAACATCAGGGGCCAGCCATCCAATCACCCAGCCGTCCATGGAGTAAGAGTGAAAGTAAGCTATACAGAAGAAAAGGGAAAAGCCAGAGGCAAATGGTAGTTGGAATAATTTAAGAAAAGCTGGCAAGACCAGTCAAGCTAAGACCAGGCATTTGTAATTAAGAATAAGCCTCCATGTGTGATTCATTCAGGAGCTAGGTGGTGGGCCCACTAAAAGAATAAAAGCAAGCAACAACATTTTGATGCCCAATATGGGGCACCAATTGTCCTTTTCTTTAAATTCTTGCTGCCTTTAAGCCATGGTTGTCTTGTCAATCACTGAGACTCTGCTTCCACCAGCAGCAGTTATAACACAAGAGCCCAAGGGAATTCTGTTTCCTCAGGCACCAACTTTTTCAAAGCTACAAAGGGAACTTATCTAAATCTCTGTCCCTCTAAAGAACTCAAAATTCAAAGGTTGAGATGGAATTCTGCTCCTCAGAGAGGCTGAATAAGAAGTAGCTCCCTCCACTCCTCTTGCATCTCTCCAGAAGCTCTTATGCTCCCCCCTCCCCTCGCATGAGAACCATTCTCCACCTGGTTCCTCCCTACCAGTTCCTGTCAACTAGTGCTGACTTACCATCCTGACTCAGGTGAATATTGTTTAATCAAACACAACTTTGCCTCATTAAACAAATGTTTCAGAGCAAAAACAAAAGTAACACACCTTAAAATAATATTCTCTAGCATGCCAGCACTGGTTATCAGAACCTTTGGGATAGAGGAAGTTTGATTCTAGAGGGAAGCGTAAGGCTGCTGCTGCTTTAAAAATCAGAGAGATCCAAATAGACATCAGTGATTCCTATCAAGCTCTCAGGGAAACAAGAACAAGTCAGTCTCCAAGCACTAGACTGCATAATCCAGATCAGGGTGCAAATGAGTAAAACAGAGACTAAGAGTAGAGAACAAGGGTTCTAGCTCCCTGGTATGACCTCTGTGGGCACTGCACACAGTGGGTGCACATATATGCAGGGAAAACACAGTAAGTCTTTTTAAAAGTTAACAATAAAAAAGTTCAGCCCCAGACAGTGGCAGATTTGAAGAAAAAGCAGAGATTAAGACCAAGATTAAGATAGAGGAGCTTTAACAAGATGTCAATGGGTAGGGAAATCAACCTGAACCCTGAACTTGTTTGGATTCATACAGACACTCAGCCATAGGAAGGACACTGGAACCCAGGTCTTGGGTGTGCACTACACTTGGCTCTGAGTCTCATCCTGTCTTATGGGACACCTCTGTGCCTCACTGTCTTCCACTGGGAATCTCCAATCCAGTCCTTGTGCGCAGGTCTCAGACTCTGCTCAGCATCTGTGGGCTGTATCTTTGTGTGAGATATTGGATGGGCACTGGAAATGTCACATGCCACCTCTGGTCTTCCTCCAGACTCTCCTCCAGCTGCAGCCTCCCCTAGGTCAGCCTCATGCTGACAGCATCTTAGAAGCTGGAAAGACAGATGACAATAAATGCAAACCCCCAGATTTACGTACATGGAGTAGAGAGAGAAGCACGGACGCCCTGCCTCTTACAGTTCGGCTCTCTAGATGTAACTGCTGGGCGTAGCTGAATATGCAGCCTCGTGGATTTCTAGCCTACCCTGTCGTCGAAAGATGAAAATAGATGTTGTTCTAACACCACTCTGCAAGAATTGTGCCCTGCTTATTCCTGCCAGCTGGCCATGGATAGCAGCATTGTGGCTGCATTAGAGCCTGGAGCTCTCCCTGCACCCACAGGCCTACTACTTGCTAGCCATTTTACTATTCATAAACAGACAGCTTCTCCCCCTTCACCCGTCCGTCCCTTCTACCTTTCCTTTGTTGTTTTGTCTATTGAAGCTTTCTTACATGCATACATGTCGTGTTGGCCACATTCCTCCTCACACCCTTCCTCCTTCCCGTTTTCTGCCTCTCTGCTTTTTTTCCACCCTCACTTTCCCTTTGCATTTACATTCTTTTTCTCCCTTTCTTTTCTTTTTTAAAAAATTAATCTATTTATTTTACATCCCAGATGCAACCCCCCCATCCTTCCCTCCCAGTCCCTCTCCCCCACTTCCCCTCCCATCCCTCAATTCCCCATTTTTTCCATCTCCACCCAGGAAAGGGCAGGTCTCCAAAGAATATCAATAAAACATGGTATATCAAGTTGTAGTAAGACTAAGCACCTCCCCATATATTAAGGTGACCCAGCCTGAGAAGTAGGGTCCCAAAAGCCAGCAAAAGAGTCAGAGATAGCCCCTGTTCCTGCTGTTAGGAGTCCCATAGGAGGAGCAAGCTACACAACTGTAGTCTCATGCAGGCTCCCTGGTTGTCGGTTCAGACTTTGTTGGCCCCTATGAACCCAGGTTAGTTAATTGTGTGAACTTTCTTTTTCCTGTATTGTCCTTGACCCCTCTGGTTCCTACACTACTTTCTCTTCCTCCTCTACAGGATTCCTGAACTCCTAACGTTTGGCTGTGGCTCTCAGTATCTGCCTCCATCAGTTGCTGGATGATGCCTCTCTGATGATAACTGGGCCAGGTTCCAATCTGGTCACAGGAGATGGGCAGTTCATGCTACTTATCCACTATTGGTAAGAGTCTAGGCTGGGTTTCTCTCCATAGATTCCTGAGAGATTCCTGTGCACCAGGCTTCCACCTGACCCTAAATGCCCCCCCTTTCTTTTAAAGCATTACAAGTGGGGCAGCACTTAAGATGGCTCAGCAGTTAAGAGCACTCACTGGCTGCTCCTCCAGAGGTCCTGAGTTCAATGTCCAGCAACCACTTGGTGGCTCACAATCATCTATAATAAGATGTAGTGCTCTCTTTTACTATGTAGGCATAAATGCAGGCAAAACACTGTATACATTATCTTTTTTAAAGCATTATAAGCAAGACAGCAATAACCATTCATATCTATAACTTGCAGCTATTTTATTAGTATGGCTTCTGAGAAATGGAATGGTAAGGTCAAAGGGCTTGCCCCTAGGATCTGACAGAGACTCAAGGACAGCCTTCCAGTGTCGTTGGACCATTCCTACCAGTTATATGTGACAGCCCCTTTGTACCACCACTTGACAGCCTCAATCACCTCAGTTTTGCAAGGATTAGGTCTCACTGTTTCCAGGTGGCCAGAGAACCTGAACACATTTCCACTTTTTTATTGGACTTTTGTGTTTTCTCTTCAATGGTCGCCTCTCTGGATCCTTTTACCCTACTTTTCTGTTGGGTTAGTCTTTTTTTTTTTTTTTAACAGTTTCCTCCCAGATTGAAACATTCCATTCTTCAGGAAGGTAAACAATTCAAGATAACTTCAGGAAGTTCCTGAAGCTGACCAGATTCACTGGGTCTCTCCCTGCTAGAGTAAGCAATAAAAGCTTAGTGTCCACCTCAGATGGAAGGAAACTGAGCTGCAAAGAAGACTCTGAGACCTGATCAGCTGCCTGGAAGAAGATGAGCTACCTGAAGAGGTTTAGAACAACAGAGGCACCTGGTCACTCTCCAACCTGTCTAGCTCGCTGTACTCTAGGTTCCCAGCTTTGTGTGATGTTACCCATGTCAGGTGGGCCTCAGCGAGTCAGCTGTCTCTGAGTCATTTCTGCTCCTGTAACTAACCCCTCATCTGAAAAGAACATTCCTGAAATTAACCCCAATAAAACTTATTGGTTCACCTAGTTGGACTTTGTTTGTATCTGTATTTTGGTCGGTTGTGGGTTCCCTATTTGGAGTGAGTAGATGTGTTTGTTGTGTCTGAAGGAGACTCCTGCATTGGGTAACGGTGCAAAGGGAGGGGGAGTTCCTTTTCAGATCCCAGATTAGGCACCAGCCACATCCAAACACCTGTTTTCCCAGAGAGATCCTTCACTAGTAAGGGAGAAAAGTTAAAGTCGCTGCTTTCTGACTCAGGCAGGAAACAGCAGCAAATGATCTTCAGGTGTCATTCTTAAGAAAAGGGGAGATCTGTGCTAGAATGGGCAAGGGTGTGGTAGTAAAGGAGACAGGGAATGAGGGAGAAGGAGAAAGGGGCAAAGAAAAGGGACAGGGAAATTTGTCCTGGAGGGTCAAAGGACTGCCTCTGGGTGTAGAGGAGACAGATGTGGCCCACTGGCAAGTGGTGGTTTATAAAGGTAAAATAGGAAATCCCTTGTTAGGATGAGGTGTTTCAGTGTAATTTGGTACATTAATTAGGTGTGACAAATGGGGCTTTTGATTGCTGGACTTTTGGTGGTCAGCCTCAGGAAGTGGCCAAATAAGGAAATAGGCCTTGGCGACTGGCTTTAGGAATGTAATCTAATGGTTTTTAGCAAGGCAGAGGGAATGGCGAGAAGGGCAAGGCCTGCCAGAGCCACAGGCTCGCGTGGGCTAGTGTCCCTTCAGTGTCACTCCAGGAAATTACTTGTGAACAACTGGAGGCCCTGGGGTACTGGCTGGCTTGGCACCTTTATGTACAACTACTATGCTTGGCTCTGTGCATCTTCAAAGGGCACACCCACCTCAGAGGGCTGTTCTGCCTTTTTAGGTATGGTTAGAGTTAACTAAAGGACAGGAACCTACAGACTGCGGGACGACACCAGGCTTACTGCCTCCACAGAGATACAGCCCTTCTTGATTTTCCTGAACTAGCCAACTGTATGATGTAGCTTCCTGAAGCAATTCAGGTGCTGCTGGCCAGCGCCTAGCACTCTAGGGTTGGTTAGACACATGGGGAAAGAAGCCCTGGCCCATCAGGCCACATGACTGATCTGGCCATGACTGCAGACAAGTGCTGAGTCCTACTCCCCGTTCTACTGCCTTTAGTAATTTCATTGGTCCTAAAGCTATAACCAGCCAGAGCTAAGTATGCCCCAGTTTGTGACCATTTCCCAAAGAGACAACCACAGCCCTTTCTGTTCATTTTCCCTAATTCAAGTACAAAACTCCAGACTGTTGCCTGGATTTGGCAGCGCACAAATCGAGACGGGACATGCGGGCATCTGCTGCTGTCAACTCGTTTTACACTATGCCAAGGCTACCTCCATTGTTTGTGACAGACAGTGCCCTTCTCTGCCAGAGACTGCAGCCTTGCACTTTGGCATCTGCTAGGAGCTCAACCAAGTGAGTTCTCCGCAACAGAGAGCAGCATGTGCCTGAGGATGCCAGCAGGTTCACCCCCTGAATAACCTCACCTCCACCACCTGACTACACATTCCACACAAGACCAGCTTTGAGAGGATGCTCCAAGACAGTCCTGGGAGGGAGCTGGAACTGCCGCATGGCAGCTGTGCAAGAAGAGAAAAGGGGAGATCTGTGCTAGAATAGGCAAGGATGTGGTAGTAAAGGTTTGTTGCCATCCCAGGCCACGACCCACACCTGCACTCACAGGCAGGGTAAAGCTTTTGTGGACGGACAAAAAAGGAATTCGATTCTCTTTATCACTCTGACACTGATTTCAGGGGTGTCTTTGCAGTGCACTGCATGGAATCAAAGCTCCCTGAGGTCAACTATGACTTTAGGATGATGTCTGGAAACAGAACTAGATCTGGATGAGGACCTATTCCTGCACCCAGTGGGGAAGGTGGCCAATGCTCTGCGGCAGTTTTCTCAAATCCGAATTCCCATATCTTGGGAATAGCTTGGGAAGGCCGTTCAATCCTTATCTGAGTGATCAAATGTGTGGTTGGAGGTGACCGTGCCTGGGAGGCTAGGCCTGCTGAACAGCCGGTCAACGGGAAGGAGCAGGCCTATTAGCTAGCAAGGAGAAGGTGTCTGAGCAGTGCTGGGAAGGGAGGCAGGAAACTAGATGTTGGAAAGGCATACCTATTAGAATAAAGTAAGCATAAAGGGAAGGCAGACAGCAGTGAGCCGCACGTGGCCCTGCAGAGAGAGGCCTACAAGGCCAGCAGTGCCAACAGCACTGGGGGACGACCCTGTGAGCTCCTGAGGAATCCAAAACACCCCTTGACAATCATGAAGTTGTGGGGCCTGATGGCGGATGATGAGACTCCCCAAAGGACACTGGGGAAGACAGCGTGTGTGGAAGGAGGGCTGGGGTCTCATGGTTCCTGTGAACCTGGGGACAGGTTACCGGAAGGCTGGATATGGTTCTAAAATTATAGGCTGCTTCATTTAAATGATGTCATCTCCCTGCCCCCTTACTACTGCCTGGAAGGCATGAGGAGCATTTTCCGGTCCCCCAGCCACACTGGGAGTCTCTGAGGCTTTTCTGAGTGTGGGTGAGTTGGCAGCTGTGAGAAGCAGCTCAAGCCAGCAGGTGTTCTTGTGCCACCTCGGTTTCTCTGAGGGGGAAGCAGGAGGAAGCCCACAGCAGGTGCTCTTGCCTGCCAACGAGGACATGTGGGAGGCTACTCAGCTTCTGGATGCTCCTGTCTGCTGATGACCTGTCCTAATGATGCTGGTCCCTGATGGGGTCATGGGGTGGAGCATGGACAGCTCCTGGAGACACTGATTGGAAGGCAGAGCAGCTGGAGGCTGGGTGTTCAGACTCCCAGTGCTTGTCATTTGTGGGCAAGATGGGTTCAACACACTCCCCAGGGAGAGAGAAAGCACCGAAACACACCCTTCCTTCCTTCCCTCCTTCCTTCCTCCTTCCTTCCTCCTTCCTTCCTTCCTTCCTTCCTCCCTCCCTCCCTCCCTCCCTTCCTTCTTCCTTCCTTCTTCCTTCCTTCTTCCTTCCTCCTCCCTCCCTCCCTCCCTCCCTCCCTTCTTTTATTTCACAAAGGTTTCTTTAAAGTCAGTACTGTGCTAATCACTGGAGACAACAGAAAAGACTATAATACTTGCTTCATGAAGCTCATGCTCCAGTGGGGCAGATACCCAACACCAACGAAAACCTGGATGCCCCTGGATGATGCAGTCTGCTTCTGGATGCTGATCAAGTTGGTTGTGCAGTCATCTTTCAGTGTGATGAAGCTCGGGGCGTCCTCTGACCTAATCATAGGCTCTCAGTCCTTTGTGATACTTTTGTCTCCTGTTGCCAAAGAACCTGGCCTTACTGTTCCCCTTATGCCACAAAACCAGCATCCTGTCACCAGAGGCCAGGCTTTGGAGTCAGGCAAACCTGGCTCCCCTCAGTTCTAGCACCGTGTGAGTTTAGAGGGGTGCCTCTTTTACCTCGGGGCTGGAGGTGTCAGTGAAGACAGCTGTGGTACCTTTAACAGGAGTTTCTCTTTGGGAAAGGGATGCTAGAGTTGGAAGGGCATCTTGCTCACACCTGCACCCAGTGGCCTTTTTGGCGAATCTTGGCTCCTTGCTGATGTAATGAGTGGCGTGGTGAACCTGGAGACTGGCCTGGTTTCTCAAAGTCTGGTCTTTGCGCCACAGGAATGGTGGGCACTTACGTGGAAATGTGCAGAATGGTGAGTGATTTCCCAAAACCTAAACGGTTTTTCCAAGTGGATCTAAAGAACCTTAATGCTTGTGACTTGCTGGTGGTCCGTAGTGTTGATTAGCGACCCAAGCTTTTGTTACCTGGAGTTAAATCATCTTGTAACGTCCCACTGTGTTGTAAGAGTTGCCTGGCCATCAGCATTTGCCCTGAAAATTTCCCTGTATGGAGAGGAACAGGGCATCAGCTGGAACCCTGGCCTGCCTCTGTCCTGGCTAAGGCTTCCACTCAGCACCTTGAGGTTTGTGCTGGTGGGCTTTTGTCAACTTGACACATATGTAAACATATCTGGGAGGAGGGACTCTTAATTGAGAAAAGGCCTCCATGGGACTGACCTGTGGGCAAATCTGTGGAGTATTGCTTTGATTAATGATAGGGCCTAGCTTTAGCTCACGGTGGATGGTGCCTCCCTGGGCAGGTAGTCCTGGATGTTAAAAGAAAGCAGGCTGAGGGCGGGAGAGATGGCTCAGAGGTTAAGAGCACCGGCTGCTGTTCCAGAGGACTGGTGTTCAATTCCCAGCAACCACATGGCAGCTCACAGCATCTACAATGAGATCTCATGCCCTCTTTTGGCCTGTAGGCATACATGTAGGCAGAACACTATATACATAATAAAAAAATCTTTAAAAAAGAGAGAAAGGAGATAAGAAGGAAGGAAGGAAGGAAGGAAGGAAGGAAGAAGAGAGGGAGGGAGGGAGGACGGGAGGGAGGGAGGGAGGGAAGGAAAGAAGGAAGGAAGGAAGGAAGGAAGGAAGGAAGGAAGGAAGGAAGGAAGCAGGCTGAGCAAGCCAGTAAGCGGCACTCCCCCCTTGACCTCTGCATCATCTCCTGCCTCCAGGATCCGGCCTTGAGTTCCTGCCTTGACTTCCTTGAATGATAGACTATAAACTATAAGAATGAATCCTTTCCTCACCGAGCTGCTTTTGGCCATGGTGAATCACATCAATAGAAAAGCTAACTAAGCCATGGTCCAAATGTATAGTTAACCCCATCTCAGGAAGACAGAAGCCTTCATTTATCCTGTTTTTGTGTACAGAACACAATACATTTTATTTTTATTTTTGTGGTGCTTGAAATAAAACCCATGGCCTTTGTGCTTTCCAGGAAGCTACTCTTCCACCAAGCTATTTCCCCAACCATATTGGTAGGTCAGGAGGCAGACTAGCCAGGAGCCTGATTACAGAAGGGGCTGGGCAGGCGTACTAGGCTTCCATACCGGGCTCATGGTCCCCGTGGCACGGCTGTAGAAGGTGATTCCGCATATCCCATAGCAATGTCTAGCTAATTCATGCCCATTTGTGAGAGGCTGGAAGAAAGATTCGCAGAAAGAGCTGTCACTAGGATATGATGTAACTTCCTCTGATACTGATCCTCTGGTCACTGCCAACAGCAGCCTGGACCACACATCAAGGTTCACTCCCTCACACTGACTGCCTCGAGCAACACTGTCAACACCTGAGCCCTTATGTGGACATTGGTGACTCCAGATGCCATCAGAGGTCCTGCAGCACTAATAAAGATGGAGGGGGTCAGGGGCTTCAGAATAAGAGCCTGGGAAACATGTATGGATTGTCACCTGAGGACTACCCCCAGAATATTCGGGAAGCATTGGAACCAGGACTCCCAAGCCAAGAATCAGAGAGATGTGATTCTGTGCCTGGCTCTGGCTCCTCTCCCTCCCAGGGTGGGGAAGGGGGTGGCATCAGTCAGTTTGCAGATACTGGAAGACCGAATGAGGCATTGGCCCCAGAGAACGATTCCCTAGTCCCTTCCTCCTTCTGATGTCGTTGCTCTAAATTATGGCAGCTGAGCTGCCCAGGAAGAAGCTCTATTACAGAAGATCCACAGGAGTGGACAGCAGTGACAGCGGACCCCAGGTCAGGGACACGGTATGTCCTAGGAGCCACACTGTCCACCCATGCTAGCCAGTCTTCCCCAGCAGTGACAGGGAACCACCCTCCAGGAAGCCGCGCTGCGTGCCTGACTGAGCATTCAGCGGCTTTTGTCAAAAATTCTTTCCTTTACTATTTCTTTATTTTACTCTGTATGTCTGGATGTTTTGCCCACTTGTGTGCTTATGCATGCATGGTGCCTGCAGAGGCCAGGAGAGGGTGTTTAGTCCCCTGGAACTAGAGTTCTGGATGGTTGTGAGCCACCAAGTGGGTGCTGGGAACCGAACCCAGGTCCTGTGCAGGAGCAATAAACCACTGAGACATCTCCAGTCCCCAAATTCTCCTCCTTTTTAAATTAAATTCTTTTATTATGTTAGGTGTGTATATGTGCATGTGAGAGAGAGTGTGAGTGTGTGTGAGTGTGTGTATGTGTGTGTGTGATCACCTGCATGTGGAAGTGTGGGTCCCAGTAATCAAACTCGGTTCCTCAGGCTTGGCAGCGAGGACCTTTATCCTCTGAGCAACTCTCCAGTCTGCTTTTGCCAACATCAGCTTCAAAATCAAGGTTTTCAAGAGCATGTGACCATTTCTTTTAATTTTAAATTTTTTTTCGCTTCCAGAGTCTCAGAGCATAAGGTTAGGGCAAGTTTTCAAATATACCTTAAGAAATAATTTTGGGGGGCTGGAGAAATGGTTCAGTGGTTAAGAGCACTGACTGCTCTTCCAGAGGTCGTGAGTTCAATTCCCAGCAACCACATGGTGGCTCACAGTCATCTATAATGAAACCCGGCACCCCCTTCTGGCATGCTGGCACACATGGAAGGAATGCTGTACACATAATAAATAAATAAATCTTTAAAAAAAAGAAATATTTTTTTGCTGCGCTAAACAAAGGGTTGCCTAGAGTTCTGAGGAGCCCAATTTTGCAAATGGCTTAGACAGGTTCATCAGCAGCTAGCTAGGCAGTGTTTTGGTTTGCTTCTAGATAACAGATTAAAAAACCCGAGTCTGTGGGTACATGCAGATAGGCTGCCCTGCCCACCGAGAAAAGGTCACCAGCTTTGTTTCCAAAACTGAATCACACATCTCCCCCTTTTTGCCCTTCTTATAATCAATTGCAGGGGCCATTTTAAAGGGCAGCAATAGTGTCATTGAAGAAGGGAGAATTAAGATAACAGGTTTAGCTCTGTCATCAAGTGGTCTACTCCTCCACACAGAACAGGTTTAAACTGGGGATGAAGGATAGCAGGAAGTGGCGGGGGATGGGGTAAGTAGAGGAGGTTGCAGTGTAGAAGAAAGAAAGCAAAACTTCACAGCTGTGTGTGGGGGAGGGGGGCTATGGTGAGCTCTGCTTACAACTTCCCAGAAGTGAGCGCTGCAAAGGACTCTAGAGCCTTCCTCTGCCCCCACCCAGAACACCTGGTTCCAGGAGCTCCGCGCACCCCTCCCCACAACTAGATTGTTGCCCCCCCCCCACTCTGGCGCTAAAACTCCACCCGACAACAAAGACACAGTGTAATTGATACATGACTTCATTCTTTCCTTCTTACACATTTCCATGGCAGAATACAGGGGAAGGCTGGTAATGTGGGCGTCCTGGCTGCCTCAAAACTGCTAGAAGCTCCCATGTCCAAGCCAACTGTCAAACAGCATGGGCTGAGAATCTTCTTCCCCTTTTTCCCCTTCTCCCCACCTACTCCTTCCTTTCCCCTCTCCCTTTCCCATTCCCCATAGCCTCTCTCTCCAGTATCTCATTAGGCAGGCCAGGCTAGTTTTTCATTCTTTACACAGCCTAGGCTAACCTCACAGCCTCCTGGTTCAACCTCCTGCATGCAGAGATTTCAGGCATAGCCCAGTTGTCTCTTGGATCTTTTCTTAAGGCTAACTCCTCAAGCAATAGGTTCATTTTCACATCTCACAAGTAGATGGCACTGGACTTAGCTTTGATTCATTCTCTGCCCCTTCATGTTGGTCCTCTTCCCCCCAATAGTCTTCCCTCCTGCTTTCTGTCCTGTATTATTCCCTCTCCCCCAGCAGCCTTCCCTTAAGATCTTTTCTTTCCCAGAGGCTCCTTCCTACTTCATCTCACACACACACACACACACACACACACACACACACACACACTACATATAAAAAGAAAACATCATTTTGTCATGAGTCTGGCTTATTTTGTTTAATAATCTTTCCTTTACAGCTACAAAATGCCATTGTATGTAAGGCTCACATATTCTATTCCCATTCATGTGTTGATTAACATCCAGGCTGACTCATTTCTCAGCTACTGTGGATCCTGCAGCAGTGAACATGGCTATGTGAGCACCTTTGTGGCTTGTTGACTTGGAATGACATAGCTGGATCCTTCTATTTTCTAGTTTTTTTGGGGAACCTCCACACTGACTTCCATACTGTCTGAGTGTTTTTCTTACTGTGAAGAGACCCCATGGCCATGGCAACTCTTACAAGGAAAACCTTTAGTTGGGTGGCTCACCTACAGTTCCAGAGGTTCAGTCCATTATCACCATGGTGGGGAGCACGGTGGCGTGCAGGCAGACATGGTGCCACAGTAGCAACAAGTGCTACATCTTGCAGGCAACGGGAAGTCGACTGAGACACTGAGTGATATCCTGAGCATAGGAAAACTCAAAGCCCACCCCCACAGTGACACACTTCTTCTAACAAGGCCATATCCTATAGTTTTGTTTTGCTTTGTTTTTAACTCTTTTGGCTCTTTATTCTTTGGGGGCCTGCTCCCAAATAAACACACGGAGATGTATTGTCACTTCAACACGGCTTGTTTCTAGACAGCCTTTCTTAAATTATCACCTCTATCTTTTGCCTTTCTCTATTTCTGTATATCTTTTCTTTCCTCCTTACTCCATGTCTAGCTGTGTACTGGGTGGCTAGCCTCTGATGTTCTCTTCTCTTCCTTTTCTCACTCCTCGATCCATTCTTCCCAGATTTTTCCTCCTATTTATTCTCTCTGCCTTCCAGCTCCACCTATCCTTTCTCCTGCCTTGATATTTATTAGACCATCAGGTGTAGACAGGCAAAGCAACACAGCTTCACAGAGTTAAACAAATGCAACATGAATGCAACACATCTTTGCATCATTATGCAAATGATCCACAGCATAAACAATACTCACTAATATTCCACAACAATACCAACAAAGCCACACCTCCTAATAGTGCCACTCCCTATGAGATTATGGGGGCTAATTACATTCAAATTACCATACATGGTGACAGCATCATTTATATTCCTACCATTAATGAATACAGGCTCCTCTTTCCTGCATTCCACCAGGTTTGGTGTTCTTGTTTTCAGTAGTAGTCATTGTGACTAAGGTAAGATGTGTGTTTCCCTGCTGACTAAAAATAGTGAACACTTTTTTATATATAGTTATTGGTCATTTGTGTTTCACCTTCTGAGAATTGTCTTATTGGTTGAGATTTTGGTATTTAATTTTTTTAAAAATTGTTTATTTGGGGTCAGGCATGATGGTGCACATCTTTAGTCTCAGCACTTGGGAGGCAGAAGCAGGCAGATCTCTGAGTTTGAAGCCAGTCAGACGTAAAGAGTGAGTTTTAGGACAACTAGGGCTACACAGAGAAATCCTGTCTCAAATAACCAAAACCAAAACAAACACAAAAAGATACTGTTTGGGCTGCAGAGATGGCTCAGCAACCAAGAGGAGCACTGATTGCTCCTCTAGGGGACCTGGAGTTCAATTCCCAGTGCCTACATGGAGTTCACAACTGTCTAACCCCAGTTCCATGGGATCTGGCACACACACACACACACACACACACACACACACACACACACACACAGGCAAAACACCAATGCACATAAAATAAAAATAAATAAACCTTAAATTAAATAAAACAACGCCAACTGGTGGTGCTGGCACATGCATTTAATCCCAGCACTTGGGAGGCAGAGGCAGGTGGATCTCTGTGAGTTCAAGGTCAGCCTGGTCTACAAAGCGAGTTCCAGGACACCTAGGACTATTACACATAGAAACCCTGTCTCGAAAAACCAAAAAAGGGAAACAAAAACAAACAAACAAAAACCAAAGATCAAAAAAATGAAAGAGAAACAAAAGAAACAGTTTATTTTTTAAAATTATTTATATTATTTTGATGGATTATAACATAATTATGTAATCTCTCCCTTCCCTCCCCTCCCTCCAAGCCCTCCCATACATGCCTCCTTGCTCTCTTTCCAATCATGGCTTTCTCTTTTCATTAATTGTTGTTACATACAAGTAATACAACCTGCTCAGCCTGTCCACTGTTATTTGCACATTTGTGTTCAGGGCTGACCATTTGGTATTGGATAACCAATTGGTGTGCTCTTCCCTGGGGGAGACTATTTCTCCTTTTCTTGGTGTTCTTTAGTTGCTTAGTGTAGGGTTGAAGGATTTTTTAATAGTTCTTTATATACTTCAAATATGACTTCTCTGTTTGATGAATCATTAGCAAAATTTCTTCTCCCATTTTACCCTCTGACTCTTCACTTTGCTGATTATTTCATGAGCGTTTATTGTAAGGAACTTTTTAACTTCATGTAATCCTGTCTGTCAATTCGGGGATTGTTCCCCATGTTATGTGAGTCCCTTTCAGAAAATCCTTGCCCTTACCTATATCTTGAAGTGTTTTCCTCCATCACTTTCAAACATTTCAGGTCTTACATTAATGTCCGTGACCCACCCTGGACTGATCTGCACTGGATGAGAGCTAGGCACTCAGTTTCATTCTTCTCCAGAGTGTGCTTTGGGCATCTTTAGAAAATCCAGTGTTTGCTTTATTCTACGTACTGGGATTTGCTTCTGAGTCACCTAACCTATGCATCAGCCTGTGTTCTTCTGCCAAGTTTGGATTTATTCTCTGTACTGTGGTTAATTTCTGAGCTCTTTATTTTGTCCTATTAGTCTCCTTTTGTCTGTTCCAGGCATGTTATTCTTGTTCTCATGGCTCTGTAGTATAGTTTGGGATCAAGTATTGCACGCTTTCAGCATTACCTTTTCTACCGAAGAGTGCTTAAGCTATTTGAGATCTTCTGTGGTATCATATTAATTTGGATTGTCTATTTTACTTTTTACAAAGAATGCAATTGGAATTTTGATGAGCATTGTGTTAAATATGTAGTAATATAATAATTTTTACATTAATTCTCCCAATCCAAGTGTATGAAAGATCTTTACGTCTTCTAGTGGCTTCAGTTCTTCCTTCAGTATCTTAAGGTTTTCATTGTAAAGGTCCTGTACCTTGTTAGTTAGATTTATTCCTGGGTATTTTATTTTTAAGCCACTATGAATAGCATTCCCCCACCCTGATTTCTTGCTTTCTTTATTGGAATATAGAAAGGCTATTTTTTTAAAAAAAAAAAAAAACTACTTTATTTATTTATTTATTTATTTATTTATTTAATGTGTGTGTACTTGTGCATGCTACAGAGTGTGTGGAGGTCAGAGGACAATTAATGGGAATAGTCTCTCTAACTCCACCATATGAGTACCAGGAGTTGAATATAGGTTGTCAGGCTTGGTGGCTAACACTTTAACCCACTGGGCCATTTTGCTGTCTCACTTCTGGTTTTTGTATGTTGAATGTGCATTCTGTTACTTTCCTGAAAGTGTGTGCTTGGTCTAAGAGATTTCTGGTGAGTGTTTTTTAAGGCTCATGTCATCTGCATTCAGGGATGTACCGGTTTTTACTTTCCTGTTTTGATCCTTTGTATTTCTTCCTCTTGTCATCTTTCTCTAGTTCAGACTTTGAGCACTGTATCAAATATGAGCAGTGAGAGAGACACACTTATCTAAGAGGAGATACTTCCAGCTTTTCTCACTTGGTGTGATATCAGCTAAAGATTTGTCAGATGGTTATTAGTAGCCCTGAAAGACCATCACTCAAGGCTACTCCCAGGGTTTGAAAAGAGCTCCATAGTATAGCGAAACGGAACTTAAGGTTTTCTATCTAAGGGGTATGAAATAAATCCACACACATGTTGTACGGGTCATGTTCTTTATTTATCTATTTTTCTGTCCTCTAATTTTCTTCCAAGTTCTAATTCTTTCTAGTTATCCTTTGTTTCAATTCTCTCTTGCTTCTTTGTTCACCTAGCTTAAATACATTTTTTTAACAGGAGGCTTGAGGCAATAAGAAAAAAGTTAGAAGAGTTACATCTCATTGGTTATAGCACATTACTTGGGTAAATGATAAGGACAGAGCTGTTTACCATGGCAACACAGGGTTTCAAGGGTTTCTGGTGTAAGACTGACCAGGCGCTGGGGCCACAGTGCCCAGCAGACAAGCTGCAGAGAGATCTGCACAAAGAGTCAGGTCTTATCAGCTAGACTTGGTAAGCAAAGAATTGGCATGGTTTTTAAGGCTGCTTTGTGTTAATAACCTTGGTTAGACATCTGTGACTCTGACCTTGTGCATATCTGTAAAGTTTTTAACTTATGATTCATTTACAGGAACATTCATCTAGTTTGAACTTTTTCTGAGGTAAAAATGAGCTAATTGTGTATAGCTTGTTTTAGATTGGGGAGAAATTACTGTTCTCTTGTGCTAGTCTGAATAAAAGGGACAAAGAAGGCTTTTACATATCTTACAGTCTTTGTGTGACAATAGATCTGGTTATGAAGCATATTTTAGTATATTTTCTATATATCAGAATTATACAGATTAACGAGAAATTATCTTCCTGACCATCCATGGATATATGTGCCCATAAAATGGAGATGTAATCATGAGATTACATATACACATGAGATTACACATACACATCACATGAGATTACACACTACAGTGCAGGTACTGGGAAAACACCATAGCTGCTTTTGCACATGTGAAATTACAGACAGGAGCAACAGAATCGGTGGTCCCATAGGCCTGCCTGGATGGGGTTCTCCTCAATCAGAGAATCATTTCTCTGGTGGGTTGACATCTGAGGTCTGCTTCAACTCCCATGGCCTCTGATAGATAGCTTTATTAAGATTCTTTCCTTATATTCCTAGTTCTTGATCATTATTATGTTTAACTTTCTCAAGAGCCTTTTCTGCATTTATTGGGTTGATCATGTGACTTATATCCTTAAGTCTATTTATTGATTTATTCCACTCATAGTTCCATATAACAGTTCATTATCAAAAGCAGTGAGGACAGGAACCCACACAGGGCAAGAACCAGGTGACAGGAGCTGATGCAGAACCCGTGAAGGGGTGCTGCTTACTAGTTTGCTCAACTGCTTTTTTATAGAACCCAGGACCACCAGCCCAGGAGTGGCACCATCCACAATGGGCTTAACTCTCCACACTGATTAGTAATTATAAAAATGCCTTACAGACTTGCCTACAGTCCTAGCTTATTGAGGCATTTTTCTAATTGAGCTTCCCTCCTCTTAGATGTGTTTTGCTTGTGTTCAGTTGACATAATACTGTCCAGCACACTTCCCATGCCTCCTCTGTTCATCTTTCCTCTCTTCATGACTGATAGCTCCTCTTTCTCTAAGTATAGTAGTATTTAAGTACCATCTGCATTACTGGATTGGTGATCTTGAACTGCCTTCGCCTGTATTTGTCTTCAAATGTCCTTATTTCTCCACTAGTTTTAAAAGATATCTTTGCCAGATGATAAATCTTGTTTGGGAGTTACTTACTTTCATGGTTTGAAATAGATTATGCTTTCCTGTCTTATAGGTTTTTTGATAAGAAATATGGTGTTTTCTTAGGCTGTTTGCCTTTGTAGGTTTGTTAGCATTTCCCTTTCATCCTTTAACAGTGTTTCTTTAATTTATATTTTTTATATATCTTGACAATAATGTGTTATGGAAAGGTTCTACTCTTATCATGTCTAGTTGGGACTCTGTATGCCCTTTGTATCTGGATGCCCTATTTGTCCATCTCTGCTATTATTTCCTTTAATGGATATTTACACCTTTAGTTTTTAATCTTAGGCCTCTTCCTATCATGTGGGTTCTTAGGGGGTTCTCTTGATTGTGCTCAGAGTTCTTGGATGCTGTGGCCATGCTTCTTCAAATTTTTTTCTATGTTGATGCTTGAGTGCAGAGTTCCATTGACTGTGCCCTTTATCTTTGGTGTCTTCTCTTTCTGCTTGGTTGAGTTCATGGGTGAAACTATCCATTGTGCTTTTATTTGGTTCATTGAATTTTTCATTTCTAATATTTACATTTGCTTTTGTTTTTTTAAAGGAAAAAACCCTCCATTTCCTTGCTCAGATTTTCTTTCATATTGCTTTTTTATCCATTTTACTAATTGCCTAATGCATTTTGCTGACTTTTTCCTCAATTTTGCTGTCTTTCTTCTTTGTGTCCTGGATTTAATTAATTTGCTTGTTTGAAACCTTCATGGAGTCTTTGATAGTTTTTTTTTTTCTCTAGTAAACTTTTGAAATTATCACCTTCCATTTTACCTACTTCAGTGTCTTTGAAATCCATAGCCAAGACATTTAGAGAGTTGTGGTACCTTGCTTTTCATGTTTCCAGTACTTCTGTGTTGTGATTTATGTGTCTGTTGGGATGCATGGTTTTCCAGTATTATTGGGGAAATCTTATTGGGAAGGCGCTCTTGAAGACTCAATCTCCATTGCCACTCAGAGAAAAGAAAACATGTTTCCTTGACAGTAAAACCATCACAGCATGTGATACACAGAAATACGCGCACAGTAAGGTGGCTCAGCTGGCAGAAGTGTTTTATGCAACTGAGTGTGATCACAAACTCCTCGACAACTGGAACGCAATGGCTTGCATTTGTAATCCCAGCACTCCTACATTGAGATAGGAGGTGGAGACAGGAGAATCATCTAGAAGTTTTGGCGCTAGGGAGCAGGGAGTATGCAGCAAAGCAGAAACAAGAGAGACCCTGTCTTAGCAAGGTGGAAGGAGAGAACAGATTCCTGAAACTTGTCCTCTGACCTCCATGCAAGGACACCTGTACCTACCTGCTCACTAATAGTAAATAAAATCGAATTAAAAATTAGATCATGATGAAAGGGGGGAAACATCAAAATCTTTTTGAAAGTATTAAGTAAAAGTACTGCTAAACATGCAGTTAAAGAAAGAAGGAGCAAGGAGGAAGGCTCCTGGGGGCTGGGCAGGATGGGGAGGAGGCAGAAGAGGAGGAAGTGTTAGGATCAGCTTCTCTCTGAGTCCTTACAACTTGGAGACGGTCAGTTGTGTGTGTGTGTGTGTGTGTGTGTGTGTGTGTGTGTGTGTGTACTTGTGAACTTGTCTTTCCTGTAGATCGTGCTGATGTTGAGACAGTATTGGATAAGTTCCTGATGTCTACTGGAGCTATCTTCACTCAAATAGCTTGCCTTCGTTATATCCCAAGACCCACTGCTAGCTACACTCAGCTTTGCAGTCTGTGGGTGGGAAAAACCTTCTTATCCTGGAGATTTCCTAGATCCTGCTTGCTGGATGTAGATTGAGCGGCCCTGCTGGGGTGTCTGATGCCCAGGTAGGAGTGTCTCCTACACGTGTTCAGAATGAGGCAAGCAACCACAACACTGAGATCTGTGCAGGCAGAGGACCCTCTTCACGCCTTTGCTGTCTCTTAAAGAACAATCAGCCTACTGGGAGGTGCACTTTGGCTCTATAGCTGCGAAAGGCAGGCAGTCCCTTCTACTAATCACCTACTGTGTAAGCTCGGTGCTATCAGATTGCAGGCCACTGCCAGGGTCAGGGCCATGCACATCACTCTCTGAGGCAAGGCTTCTGCTGCCTGCACATTGCAGCACCTCCGCTTCCTGCCATTCTCCATCACTGATGCCAGAGCCGCTTTACTCTGAGGCAGAGGTAGGATAAATCCAGGCACCCTGCCTCGTGGTGATTCCCCATTCTCATCCTCAGTTTTAGACAACAGGTTCCCTCTCAAGTTGGTACCCAAGCATGATCCTCCACTTCACATGGTACGACAGAATGGGTTTTCTCCGCTGACTGTCTGGAGGAATCAGTCTCACCCAGACCTGCAACTGGATTTGAGAGTTTGAAGGCTGTGGACTTGTTCTGGATGAGCATCTCCCCTCCCGTACCTGTTCCCCCCCCATCCCGTGTGCCAGAAGCAGTGTGTCTGGAGATGAGCTCTGCTTGGCTCCATGTCTTCTCGTCTTTTTCTCAGCTATTTTCATATAGGAGTTTGTCTTTGTCCAAGTACAATGTGAAACCTAAGGCCACTTGGAGATAAGAAAGACACGTTTTGATAAGTAATGACCCACATTAAAACAAAGGACTTTGAATTACAGTTGTCTCTTGGGACTTGGGGTGAGTTGTTCAGGATCCCTGGCAAGGAACAAATTTTCAGATGAGATGCCTATTTGCATATAATCTGTGAGCTTGTTCCCATAAATCTCAAAAGATCCCTGCTTATAATGCCTTCTACCATGCAAATATTATAACATAGTTGACATACTGTGCACTTAGGGAATAATGACAAGTGACAGTCTTGTCATATACTCAGCTTAGATGTCAGCTTACTTCTCACCAAATATTTGGTTGATATTACAGATGCAGAGCCCTCAGGCCTGAGACCGACTGTCTGAAGTCTCTGTCTGTATCGTGGGTGAGAAGGGACTAGAAAGGGTGATTCTGGTGCGAAAGTTAGGGCGGGGCCTGATAAGGTTAGTTACTGTCTTCCAGCGTTGCAGAGCCAGGCTTGAGGGCCACGTGAATTCCATGTCATTTCCGGTGCCTAGAGTTCCACTTCTGACCCCAGCAAGGGCTCAGTTCACCCATTTTAGAATTTGGACGGCCCATGCGAAGGTCGTTCCTTCAGGATTTATTATTATTTTTTTTTTTTTTAAAAAAAAACTAGTTACTGAACTTGGGGGTCTCCTTTGCGCTAGGCAACTGGTCCACCCCTGGACTACATCCACCCCAGCCTTTGACAAATCCATCTTCTTTGAGTTAGGGTTTCCCTAAGTTTTCCAGGTTGGTTTTGAACTCATTCAAGCCCAGTGTGGCCTTGAACTTGTGATCCTCCTACCTCGCCTCCCAAGCAGCTGAGATTTATAGGCATGTCCACTACGCCTAGTACATGTTTCCATTTTTAGGGTCTGTTCTAGCCCCAGTCAAGGGTCCCCTTAACCCTTCTTAGTAGAAACCAGAGGCAGGCGGATCTCTGTGAGTTCGAGACCAGCCTGGTCTACAAGAGCTAGCTCCAGGATAGGCTCCAAAGCTACAGAGAAACCCTGTCTCGAAAAACCAAAAAAAAAAAAAAAAAAAAAAAAGAAACCAACAATCTAAAACAAGACCAAATTCCTGTGGGGATGAAGAGTCAGACCAGAGAAGTACCCTTTCTTTGTGACTTTGCGACAGACACAGTTCCCTCTCCTGGTCTGCTTTACGGTACCTAGAATATTCCTGTCTCCACAGACAGGTTCCTTTAAGAACACACCTTCTGTGTTCCACCCTCTCTGCGCACCATTTCAGAAGCCAGAGAAATACTGCTGGGGCTTAGCATATTCTCCACAGCCCAAGGTCCCTGACACTGGGGATCCTAGGAGCAGAAAAGCAGACCTGAGCCCCAACAATCTCTCTGGGCTTTTCTTGCTTGCTAACGGAGGTAACAGCGGTGGCAACAAGCCTCTCCAGCAGCCTGCTCAAAGGTGAAATGAATGTGGCTTGAAATGCAGTGTCCTTCCCGCTGCCTTTGCATGAGGCTTAGAATGAAAGCCCCAGCACAGCACGGATGGGATGGGGGTGAGGGGCACAGTGCCAGAAGGCATGCTGGACTCCAGCTGGGGGAGGCTGGGCACATTGCCGCATTGCCAGGTCAGTCCTTGGTGTGTGCTGAAACCCCGTTGAAGCTGACCAGGGACCAGCGGCCAAAAGAGTTTTCTTCCTGCTTCTGTACTTTGACTGGGGGTTGGATTTTTGCTGTTCAGAGTTTCAGGGACTTGGGGTAAGCCCTTCATGACGAGGAAAGATACATAGAGTTTCCTGCAATGTCCTCAGGAAGGACATCAGAGAGCAGAGAGGAAGGCAAGCAGGCTGTGTTCTCAGCCTTGACCAGGTCTAAGCCTTCTCTTATCTTCAAAGCCATTTCTTCCAGCCACTTGCCTGTCTGTGCCAGGGCCTGGATATGGGAAACTGCATTCATTCTCAAGGTGTCCGGCAGCAGGCTAATCGGGTCAAGGGCGAAGCAGAGTCGACACATTGTCAACATTCCGTCCTGGGCTCAGGCCACACGGCTCGCTGCAGATTCCGTGAAGCAGTAAGAAAGGCAAGAATAACCCTTGGAGCTGCCAAAAAGGCTCGGGAGGCTTTGAATCAAGACATATCCCCGCCATACTGGGCAGAGCAGGGTAGGGGACAGAGCTCCGAGGCCAGGCTGCCTGGATCTAAATGCCACTCCTGGCACTTTCTAACTGTGTGATCTTGTGAAAATTACTTAACACCTCCCTGCCTCAGTTTCCTCATCTTGAAAAGGATAGTGTACACACACACACACACACACACACACATACACACACACACACACACACCTACACCTACCTACCTTATAGAACTAGTGAAAAAATAAATAAATAAAAAGCTAAAGGGAACGTAGTTAGGATGTAACAATGTAACAAATCCAGTGACTGGCAGTCTGGCAGGAGGATCAAGGGTTCAAGGGCCTTGGCAACAAGGCTAGCTGAAGGCCAGACTGGGCTATGTGAGGCAGCTTTTTTTTTTTTTAAAAAAAAAACAGGTTTAGTATGTAATAGGCACACACAGCTTGAGCCTACTCACTCAGCACTGTTTAATTCATGAGAAAAAGGACTGGAAAGTCACCAGACTGTTCTGGAACTATAAATAACACGTAGTCTACACTTATTGGGATCAAAAAGCCAGCATTTTGAAATGTAATGGTTCAAATTATATTGCTAAGTTACCAAGTGTTAAAATGTTTTTTCAGGGGAATCTGGGGACTATTTTGACATTTCCACCAATATCCTTTCTCTGTGCTTGTGTCCCGGGTTCATCCCAGTGCCCACCAAAGAGCCCTCTTTGATGGCATTTGATTGTGGTGTGGGTTAAGCTTCCTTGGGAGGCGGGAACACAAAAAACCATGAACAGAACAGGCAACAAGAAAAAGGGGGAAAGTCAGTTTTAGCATCTTCCCTTTCTGTGGAAGCTTCTAGGGGGTTCCAGAACCCCTTTAGGTTCTGCAAAGCCTGGGACATCCCTGCCTAGAGATCTGTACCATGTGCTTGGAGCCCTGGTGTCTAGTTTGTAGCCACCTCCCAGCACCCATCTGATCTTTCCCCATCTATGACTCCCACAGGCTCTACAGGACCTGACTTAAGTTTTCCCCAAGCCCACTGATAGCTGTAGTGATATTTCATTTGTATTTTAATAAATAAAGCTTGCCTAAAGATCAAAGTAAAGCAGCTGCCCTGGTCAACCTTACAGACCAGGCAGTGGTGACACACACCTTTAATCCAGTAGCCACACTAGTTTGCCATAGAAACGGGCGGTAGTGGTGCTCGCCTTTAATCCCAGCCCTAGAGAGGATTATAAAATGGGAGGAGACAGCTCTCACACACAGTCTCATTCTGAGATTCATGGAGGCAGGATCACCATTTCGGACTGAGGTAGAGGTAAAAGCTAGTGACTGACTATTTTGCTTTTCTGATCTTCAGACTGAACCCCAATATCTGTCTTTGGGTTTTATTAAATAGTGCTACAAATAGCAGAAGTTGAGCAAAGTCTATGTGCTAACCAGCCAAAAGAAGAGCTGAGTCCACTCAGTACAAAACTTAGCTGTTGTTTCAGCCGTCCACCTGTCAATTAGCGGACCGTCTGATACCCAGGTGTGAGAACTGCAGACACAGACCAGAAAGACAGGCAGGGAAGCAGGCTGCTGTGAAGAAACACATTTTCTTCTCCTATGCCCAAGGTGCCTGCTGACTTCCTGCCCTACCCTGAATGGCTGCTCCCTTAGGCTGCTCGGGGAAGCGAGCGTGAGGCTCAGCCCTTTGTTTATGCTGTGCTGACCTCTAGAGGCTCCCTATTAAAAGGCATCCCGGAGGACCCTCTTCACCTGGAGTCTGGCTGGCAGGGCCATCCTCTTTGGAGGCTGTTTCCCTGGGAAAGGGAGGGCTCCTTCCATACTTGTGTTCTTCGGCTGTCCAGTTACAGCTTGCCCAGGACTTCCCCCCCACCAAGGACAGCTGGTTTGGGAGGCATTTCACCCTTGCTTCCAAACCCCCAGATGGCTAAGCCTGACAACATGGAAGAATATTTGGTTGCCCAATTCATCAGGACACTGAGCTAGACACCTAGCCCTGGAGCCTCCAAATGCTGGGATGTGGTTTCTTGTCCCCCTGTGCTATGAATCCACCCATGTGTGCTCAGCAAGCCCTGGGGATACTGTGGTACCCACCCCACCTGCCCGACTTTACTATGGTAACAAGACTGTTTAGTACATCCCTAAGCGAGGAACCCCGCCCTTCCCTCTTTGTTTAGTTTGAATCCTGCGATCTACGAAAGGAGAAGGCATGTGTGGCAAGGCAGGATGTGCCATCTTCCAGCAGTGGCATTTGGGCTAATTCACAGCTGTGGGTCTTGGCTTGGCAAAGGGGATCCTGGGGGCGGGGGCGGTAAATCAGAGAAAAGCATCACAGTGCAGGTGGCTTTATGGGACTTTGTGGCACTCCTTCCTCTACAGCAGGGACAAGTGTTCTGCCCCTGCTCCTCCCCCAAGGGAAATCAGAGATGAGGTCACCATGCTTACTCTCACCCATGAGAAAACAAGTGGATGGTGTGTGTGTGGGGGGGGGGTGAGTAGTGCCACGAAGACTGTCAGGGACCTGTCTGGGCCAGGCCCGTCCGTCTGCCAAATGATTTCAGAGATGGACTCTAATGAGAGGAGACGTGAGTCATGCTGTATCTGTCCCTGCATGTAAAGGGGCCAAGCTGCCTGTGTGATCAAGTCAGAGAAACAGGAATTTTCCCATGATAAAAATCTGTCTATACAGCCCTTCTGGAATCAGGTTTAGCCTAGAGAGGTTTAGAATGTTCACACACCGCCTTACTCTGGACTTGGAATCTTTGGCCAAATCCGAGGACTCCCTATGCCGATACATAAACACACACTGCCTCAAGTCGGGCCTGCTAAGCCATTCTCAAGCCTAGAGAACCCCCCATTCAGAGGGGGAAACTTATCTTTAACCAAAGAATGAAGCTTGCCGCCAACTTTTGAGCTCCTACTAAATGTCTGGATCTAGTGAATGACAGTAACTGGGAACAAAGGAGTTGAGGAAATGTCATCATATCCTTACTAATCTGTCACAGGACACAGGTTCCTAATTGTGCTACAAAGGATTCCTAACTAGGTTTGCAAAGAGAAATTCTGACACACGAAAACTAATACTAGTTCAAAGGCAGACGATAAATTGCTAAACATTAGCCAGAGCCTAAGTTAAATACACCTCCGGATCCATGCCTTTGATGTAACTGTCCCCACCCCACCCCGCCCGTGTCCATGGTCCTTGCTCTTCATTTTTACATCACATATAGTATTCTGTAACCAAAAACAGTGGGAAGAGGAAAGAAAAAGGCAAATACCACTAGGGCTGAAAGGCTCTTTAATAGCAAGCTTATGGTAATTACATCCTTGGATGTGGTCCTTGCTCTCACGAGAAGGAGGAGGGAGCAGATGGGACAGGGTGCAGAGAGAATTTACACAGTTCTGTCTGAAGCATCTAAGAAAGGACAAGTTTTTGGCAACCCATTTCACAGTTTGTCATTTACAAGAGCGCTCTCTGAAAGGAAATGTGAACTCAAAGAAAGCACACACACACCGCACAGGAAAATCTCCCAGCCCGAAAAACCAAAAAAGCAAACAAAGTCCCTTGCTTTTGTTTCTTCTGATTTGCTTCTCTGGAGGTGGCTGAAATCTTGCTTGTACACAAATTAGCACTAGATTGTAGCTGGGTTTGGACTTGCCCAGCACTGACTATTTATTTTAGTGCCTTTTAGAAAGCTGGCATTTGTATATAGGGCATCCGTCTAGGCCAGTTCAGAAGGTACCTGCTAAAATCGAATCTCAAGAAACAAAAACGAAAGGAAGGCCCAGGGAGATATGAGGAGCACACTGCCAGCTTTCTCCCTAATACCGAACAACTTGAACACAGCCCTAAGAGGACTAACTGTGGCTTGGTGCAGTCTTTAAGCTGCTCTGAATTATTCAGCAATGCAGTGTAGTGAATGGGGTTCCTAACATGAAATGTTTATGCCATTGCCACAGACCACAGGCTGCCAGCATTCTGGCAAGTTTTACACCTACTCCATATGAAACCTAAAAGACCTCAACTTCTCGAGTCATACTAGCTACCGTTAAACCAAGTAACTGAGTTTGTATGAAAGAGGGATTTCTAATGTGAAAACCTTCTTGTGCACATTTGGAGACGATACAACAAGCCAGGCATGACATATCCCACTCAAGGCTTATTCTAGGGACAAGAGCCTTCATTTGAGTTTCACTGACAGGGGAAGCACCAGTGGAGGAGAGGGCAGGCATGGTTCACGTTCTGCCAGCTGCCATTGCAGTCACTCTGGAGCCAGCACTCACGAAGGCATGCTTCCCTGTCTAGCCGTGGATTTTATTTTTAGGGGAAGGAATTCCACCAGGTATGCAGGGCACTTACCGTGCCTTTGGCTTGGCAGGGGGCATTGGGAAAGTCACAGAGCCATCACCAGCATCCTCTAAACCTCCAGTCTCTGAGGAAAGCAGCTCTCTAGAGACAGCTAAGAATAGGCCACTTGGTCCTGTACCCCAGGAAGTAAGTGTGGGCTGTGTGCTTTGTTTACAACCCAGATAGACTGAGACCTTTCTCTCTCGTGGTCCCTGTTCATCTCCTCCCAACCCACATTAAATCTTGCCCATTTCTACATTCCTCTCACTGTAGAAAACCCAATTTGATTAAACTGTTTCCCAACTGGTAAATTTTAACATGCAATAACTAAAACACTCCACTCTGGGATGACAACACCCCAGACGCTTTCTCCCTGCTCTGAGAAACTGAAACAATATTCAGAGCCATGCACTGTGCTAGAGAACAGGTCTGTCTGTCCTGAGCAATGGGGTCACCCCCAGTGTGCTTCAGTTTTCCTTAAGCACACTGCAAAACCAGCTCTGCTGGCAGCGTGCAAGGACAGTTTCATCATATAACAGATGTTTTGTGCTCTGGTCATGGAAACACAAAATACACCATGTGCTGCAGTGAGCCTCGGAGTCACAAACTCCGTGGGACTGAACCCAAGTGGTGCCAGGTACAGCACGGGGCTTCACTATCCTCCCTGGCTCTAGACTTGGATCCTTGAAGACTGCACAATGCTATCACCAGGCAGATAGGAGGAACGTGTCTCCCTGAGTCACTCAGTGCTAGGATCAGGCTCTGTAGTGTTGTCAGGGCAGAATTCAGACTTCACAGCCGGTCATCGCGGTCAGTGGGCGATCAGTCCTTCCCTTGTGTGTTTATTCTCACTCTGTTTCTGTCCACTACCTACCAAGTTTTTCCACTGTCACTTTCCAGGGCGACAAGACAAGCACACGTTTGTTTATAGCTATTCTTCAAGCTAAGCTCCCCTCTTGGGTTAACTACCAACCAACTCCAAAGCCTTTGGGAGGGGGCAGACTCCAGGCTCCAGGATCTGGACATCCACTGCCACCAAATTCTAAGGCAGTGGCATGGTCAACATCTTAAGGACACCATTTTTGGCAAAATTCCAAATTATTTTCTTCCCGTGTCCCTCACTGTCCTTGACTGTTGCACTTTTCGCTCACATACTTCCTACGGCAGCAGCAGCAGGACGGGATTTAAAGCTCACAGAGCAAAAACCCGTTTCGTAGGAAAGTCACATGACTTATCACTGTTTGCACTCAAGGGCTGAGTTCTCCGTAGTCCTGGAATGCCTCTGTGGTCTTGGGAAGGGTCACACTTTTCTCACAGTGGAGCAGGCCCGTTTCCATAACTAACCAACCACAGGCTGTTCACCTTGGGCTCCCACTGGGATATGACTGCTGACAGAATGGGTAGGGGTGGCTATGTGTGTGCTTGCACACACAGGTGCACACTGGAAGGGATACACACAACAGCGGACAGAGGGAGGTTTGCAAGGACAGTAAATTTGCTGACGCCTGGGGGTTTTGTCATGGAAATCAGCCACATCCAGGGACGTTTGCTCTTCCTGACCCCCTCTGGGGGGTGAGGGGGGGAGCACACAAAAGACTGACTAGAGTTGTCAGTAGCCCGCTGCACCACTAGGGGTCTTAACGAATACAGAACACTAACATGATGATACCAAGTATATTTGGTCAAAGTTCAAATATGTTTTTGATAAAAACCCATCTTATATTAATGTTCGAACATATGTAAATTTAGATTTGAAGCCTCTGTATAAAATTCCAGGTTACCTCATAATGGAGCAAACTGCTCAGGTGTCTTCATTTTACCTCCAAAAGTCATTTATTTGTGTGGCCTATTATGTTTAAAAGGAAGTCACCTGCCCTGGACCGTATCCACAAGACAGAGAGCTCAAGTCTCCCGACTATGTGCAGACGTGGCAGGAGGAGCATGGACAAGACTGGACCTCACACCCTAGAAGGGGTACTAAGTCTAACTGTGCTAATGGGCGACTTCAAGGGAAGTCACTCGGCTTGAAATTAAGCATTAATAAGTTTCCTCCAGAAAATAAAAACACAGGTAGAAAAGCACAGATGGAATCCACAATGTGCCATCACCCAGCAACTGAACTCTGCAGCGCACCAAGGAACAAAGAGACCCTTTACGGCATCACTGGATTAAACAAAATGCCCGGACACGGCTGCCATATACACAAGCTTCTGCGATGGTGGGTTTGGTTTGGGTTTAAAATGCTGATAACATAATCAGATTACATGTGTGTGTCCGTGAGTGTCTCTGTGTGTGTGTGCACGCACAACATTCCCACACTGGATGCACGGAGGAGTCAAGTGCCGAGAAGGGAGTTCTTGCATCCTGAGTTATGAGAACCCGGGACACGGGAGGGTCTCACAATGGCATTAGACAATGTCCTGGTACTTAGTGGTTAAGTGATGGCAGCAGTTACTTCTGAGAGTTGTCTGTGTGTCCTGATCATTAAAACATCCTCTTTTAACTAAGTAATCCCCTAATTAAGACTCCCACGTTCATGTCACTTTAAAATTTCACTGTATGGAGGGTCCCTAGAGCATTTCATTATCATTTCAAATAAAATAACTCGCTGGGAGCCTTTCCTTGACATTCTCTAAAGAATAAAAGATTAGGAAAGTAAAGGAATTCATTATATGTAAATTTTTTCTTGGTTTATTTTCCTATTAGATTTCATCTATGGCTTCAAAGTTTAAGGGTCACTTACTCGGATTCTGGTTGTTGTTTTCATGATTTAACAAGTTGCCGTCTCATCATAAGAGAGAAGGTGAAGGTTTCATTTCATATGCAGGCTTAGAAACAGTTTTAAGCAATCAATAATTTATATCTTTCACCCCATCTATACTTTCCACTATTAGAATTTAAAAGTGGCTTTGGAATCAGCACGTTTTAAAACGATCGAACAACCGCGGAACATTTACACTGACCAGTGGCTGGCCGCTACATGCTCAGGTAACCAATCCGACAGTGGAGAAACTCTACAAGGAGCGCAGCCGCCCTCACCCTCGGCATCTGCGCGTGCGCAGTTCACGACTAGCTAGTAAAACTCATGCTTCCTAAGCAAGACCTTTCACTTATGGACACGTCAAAGGGACATAAAAAGTGCAGGCTGCATTTCTCCTCTGTCATGCTTTTCCTCAGCAAGGTCCCCTGGGAGGACCCAAAACACATCCTTAATACATTCAGCTTTCTCTACATTCCAATCAGCAAACGTTAATTCTCCAACATAAACTCAAGAGGGAACAGGCAGCCACAACACGGATTCTAACTTCAAAGTGGCAAAGGCTACCAAGACATCTCCACAGAAACCCCGGCAAAGTGGGGCAGAAATTCTGATCACTTCTGAGCGAAGCTCATCACAGAAATGGTTTGGTCATTTGAAAGGTATTTCATTTCCATTTGGATGTCAGGAGCCAGATGTCCTGTTTTGAAGAGCTAATACAAAAAGCTACCCCAGGAGTACAGGACCCCATCGGCAGCACAGGGCTTACTCCCCTTCCAGAAGGCGACCTAGGAGTTTATTGCTGACTGACCCCCATCTGGGGGTGGTCCGCCTCTGGCTCCTCCTCCACATCCGCAGTGTAATCTTCAAAGGCGTCCTCGTCGTCTGGAAGCCCCAGCAGCTACAGAGATAGAATTGGACAAGAGAAGTAACAGCTGTAAGGACTGCCAGGACTTCAGGCAGAGGACCAAAGGCACCGGACCCAAATTCATCTGTACACAGCGAGTATCCCCTGAACTCAACTCCCCCACCCCCCGCCCCACCACCACAGCTTTTACAAATTTAATAGAAGACACATCGAAGCTTCATGGATTATCAATTTCACTGGGTATCTCAGAGAGGCTCCTTTTTAAATGTCAAAGCACAGAGGTCCACAAACCACACCTGTATGAGGTGTAGTCGGCATGTTAGTGAATCACACTCTGACCAGTGCTAATGTCCCTTCGAAATGTAGCCAGATCAATCCTCTGGTTTCTTTTCTTTCTTTTTTTTTTTTTTGGTTTTTCAAGACAGGGTTTCTCTGCAGCTTTTTTAGAGCCTGTCCTGGAACTAGGTCTTGTAGACCAGGCTGACCTCGAACTCACAGAGATCCACGTGCCTCTGCCTCCTGAGTGCTGGGATTAAAGGCGTGCGCCACCACCGCCCGGCCCTCTGGTTTATTTTCTCCCCCAAGTACATGGGGATATTTATTAAGAGTAACAGATAAAAATGCTAAGACAGCTAGGATGTTCACAGCAAAGGATTAAATTTTATGGCATGTTAGTAAGATAGAATCTTACATACACTTAACACTGAATTTTAAAATTAATGATAAATGGCACATAAAATTAAAAACATGATAAAATTACATTTTAACTATGATACACATTTTCTTAAAACTCGTATGGATGCACAGGGGGAAAGGCTGTAATTAAATATATTCAAAATTGAGTTTTCTTTAAATTACATTTATTTATTTTGTGTGTTTATATGCACTTATATCAGTATGTGTATGATCCTGGGACAATTTGCAAGAGTTGGTTCTTTCCTTCCACCGTGTGAAGCCTAGATAGAGAATTCAGGTCCCCATCCTTGGCCATAAACACTGCAACCCACCAAGCGAGCTCGCTGGCACGTTCTAATTTCTGTAAACATTTAGTGTGTGTGAGTATGTGTGTGTGAGTGTATATATGTGTGTGTGTGCACACGAACACTCATGGGGAGATAAAGAGTTTCTGTAAGACTGGGATTGTGGACAACCTTTTTCCATTTCATCTTTAAAAATGCTTTGACGTGTATTTATGTATATGACTGTTTTGGCAGTAGCAGTACATGTGTGCGTTATGATGTGTGTGCGCAGTACTCACAGAGCTCAGAATAAAGCACCAGACCCCCTGAAACTGGGGCTAAGGATGGTTGTGAGCCTTCAGGTGAGCTCTGGGAATCAAACCTGGGTCCCCTGAAAGAGCAACAGATGCTCTAAACCATTTCCTCAGCTTCCTTTTCATCTATGTTCCAACAAATCCTCTGTGGATTATGATATGGGAAACAAGGCAAATTCCAGAGAAATACTTTTAATTATGTATGCATATGTATGCAGGTACGTGTTTGGGTTATGGGCAAGCAAGTGCTGGTGTCAGATCCTAGGGAGCTAGCATGATAGGCAGTTGTGAGCTGCCCGGTGTGAGTGCTGGGGATCGAACTCAGGTGCTCTGGAAAGAAAGCACTTAACTGCCGAGCCATCTCTCTGGCCCCAGGATAACAGCAGTTTCATTAGAAACCGAGTAGTACTAGTTGGTCGTGAGCAATATGAACTGAGACTTGTGTGCTGGCAAAAAGCCATGGACTTGGGGGCTCCTGCGTTTCACACGGAGACCCCAGACTTGTTACCTTCAGGCCTCTTAACTAAGGGGCCCCAGTGACCTAAACTTTAGCTGCATTAAGACATTAAAGGTAGGCCTGCTTATTCCTCACACGGCTCCTCAACTGTCCTGCCACCCTTCCTCCACTCTCCCTGTGGCTCAGATGGGGGAACAGGAAGCCAGAAGCCCCGACTGAAACAAGGCCTATACTCATAAGTTCTAGAACTCTCACAGCCTCAAAGCCTTAGGAAAGGGCAAAATCATCTGTGAAGCATTGCTGGTCACAAGCCTAGATGGCCACGGCCAACTGCGGATGTGTGTTGTCCCGGTCCAGCTCATGACTGCTGGTGTCCCAGAGAGTTACTGCTCCCTTGAAGGAAAGGGCAAGAAGAGGTTGTCCAGCCCTGGCCCCCAGGATCTCATGTGTCCTTGGAAGACTGGAGAAGCTCCTATGTGTCAGCATTATCTCCTTCTCACACTCTAATGAGAGACAGGCTAAAACTGCCTCCCGTGAGAGAAGATGGCTAGTCACGGTGAAAGCAGACGGATGCTGTGCTAGCGGTCAGCTTTCAGTCCAAGAGCTGCTGATGACACAGCCGAGTGGAAGTGTCAGGTGACAGAAACGCTGCAATATCTGTCACAGCAGGGCTGCTGCAGCAGCTTCCGCATCATCTCAACAGCAGAGGAGGGGACACAAGACCACTGAAGAGCGAGGGACCACTAACTATAAAAGAGTCAATGCATCCGTCCCATTTGATGAATCTGAGGTGGCAACTGGCCACTTGGAGTGCTGGGTTCGGGAGGATTCTGAGGCTCAGTGGGAAACTGTGGTTAGCCATGACATTCATGGGTAAGAATGGTACAGCCGAGGCATGCTTGCACATGCATGTATCTATAATGGTCCTTCCCACAGGACGTTTGGGTTACTAACCCCAATTCTCTCAACCCCCTCCTGGACTCAGCACACCTTGCCGAAATGGATCTAGCAGGCTGACTGGCACAAACCACACCTCTCCCTGTGCTCAGCTCCCTTTCTACCCCCATGACTTCAAAGCACACAGTTCTAGCCTTAGAGAGCCAGCCTCAAGGGAAGTCCTTCCCAGAGGGCAGGAAGCATCCTCTGCTCTGTGAATCTGATCAGCCCCTGAGGTTTCAGAGTGGGGAAGAGAAGATGCCATTAATAGTGGCTCTAGACTTCTAAGGGTCCTTGGTACAGATTCTACAAACACCCCGAGAGGGTGGAAGATGGTTCTTGACCTGCAGTCTGGAGCCTTTGGCCTTTGGCATGCACCCTTCTCTGTACAGCGATAACTAGGACACTGGCTGCAGCTCAGAGGAAAGAGCTAATGTCCACAGTGTGTCCACTGCCCAGCCTTACAGGTATGCATCTCGTTGGGCTGTCTAGGGAGTTCCCACTGCCCAAGTAGCCCCATCCTAGCCTCCTCCTGTCTCTTCCCTGCAGTGCTGGCTTTGAGAGGTTCTCGCTATAAATGAGCACACAAGGAAGCAGGAAGAAAGGAGAACTCCCCGCTAGCCTCTGTGTTCCATCCTGGAATTTGCACTTAGCACTCCTGGCTCACCATGCTTCAGACTGAATGAAAACTGTGTGTGCCCGGTGCTATCTCAAGCATCTCCACGTGGTTCTCAAGACCAGGAAATGCGAGACTATCCAGAATCACCCAGGAGATGACAGAGCCAGGACTCTCTCTGGTAACAGGCCTGCAATCTTCCCACACCTACCTACCAGGCTGGCTACTGTAGAGATGCCTGTCAATGCTGTGTCTGACACTTGGAAGCTTCTGTGTTTTCTACTGGGCAATGAATGTTTCCAAAATGTATCCCTAGTAGGAAATGCATGCAACTCATTTCCATTATGACAAACTGGAAGCACACCCAGGGTGGCAAACTACCAGGAGGTCCAGAAGCACCATGCAGATGTGGAACAATCCAGCACCACTGTCACATGCCAAGGGTGGTGGAGGATCTAAATCAGAGGTAGGGTGACAAACAGCCTGGCAAAGAGTTGGAGCCCTTATTGTGACGGTGCCCACTGGTTCCTATGAGAAAATGGAAACAGCAAAATCCCAGCTGACAGGCCTAGGGTGGCTAAATGATTCGTGGTAGCTCCTACAACTGTGCAATCCTAATTCGGTGGCTTTTTTTTTTTCAGCAGCCTGGGACTCAAGTTTCTGCCCACTGTGTACAGGAACACACCAGCACTTCCAGGCCTTGGAACAGTCCACAACCACACAGACTGCTAGGCCCACCAGGCCACACAGGCCTCTACTGGGAAGGAAGAGCTGGTGACACACGAGAATTAAAGTTCTCTAGGCCCTTGTGACCTGTGGGACTAATTTCAGGTCCTGGGGACAAAGGTGCAGATCACTAGAGGCTGTGACCAGCATGTCGCACCCCGGAAGGGCACACATCAGGCACTTTGGGCTGGTGAGTTTATGTTGGGAGAGAAGGCATACATGGCCTCTAGAGCATCCTGGATCAGCTGGGGTTTGGTGTATATAGCATGTCCTTGGGGCTTCGGGCATCCCGGCACACTTCTTCCAAGGGAGAGACAGCATTTCTCACACTTAACTGTGTCCCTGAGTCACCAAGAACACTACTTACAATGCAGACCCTGGCTAAGTGAGCCCGAGGGATCCCTGCATTTCTAACTTGCTCTAAGGGGGGCGGGGTCAAGAAGTGCCACTATGGGCAGCAAGACTAGCTAAAGCATTGGGGGGTTCAGAAACTGTTTAACCTAAAACTCGTGTTGGGTTTCAGTCTTCTTCATATTAGGATGATGAAGTCAATGCAAGACAAGAGTCAAACGGGCAAGAGTGGCAGATGCGCCGCTAGAGGGGACCTCGTCTGTCCCAAAACTCAAACTCGGAGATCTGCCTGCTTCTGCATTTTGAACCCTGGGACTAAAGGCGTACACCACCACTGCCTGGCTAAAATATTACAAGGTTTGAATGTCCATAATAGGAGCAGAAGACAAAAGATACAGAAAAGCTAAATTTCTAAATCCAGATGGGTTTTTCTTGAACTTTCTGTCCCACTTTGGCAAGCCTAGCACCAGGGGATTCTTCGGTTTCTTCAAGGCTACTGACCATGTGGGAGGAGCAGAAGCAAAATGGCACTGTTCTGGGCCATGAGGGATTTTCTTGTGGAGTTATCACTGGCACCTGGGCCACTGGATACAACCTAAAAACACCAGTTTCCCTCAGGTCAGTGTCCAGACTCAGGGGACTATTCTGGTAAGAGCCCCTTCTTGAGAAAAGAAACAATGTAACAGCCTCCTCAGCAAGAAGACTCTGAGAAAGAAGCCATGGAGCCTCAGGAACAAAGGCCAGACTGGGCCATTACTGTAACATTAGCCCAAACAGCATTCAACACCGCCATAGGCACAGTGATAGGACGAGACCTCTAGGGGGGAAGGGCAGGCGGCTCACTGAGAGTAGCAATCCTTCATGTTCATGTAACTCGGGGAGAGGGGAATCTGGCATTAGGAGACCCCCTCTCCTCTCCTCTCTTCTCCTGCTCTCTTGCTTACCAGCAATCAAGTCTGACATTTGTCATCAAATAAGGGATGAAAAGAGGCAGAAATGACTGGCAAGGTCGCCATTAATGAGGATCGATATCACTGGCCCATTATCTAGGTCTCTCATGCGAAGGCCAGCAACAGTCACCCGGGAGTCACTTAAGTGAGGAGAATGACTGTCCACATTTATCAATGGTCTCTGAAGTCATTACCAGAGCAGTGCTACTCTCGGGTGGAGACAGTGAGTGGCGATGCCATCTGCATTTGTGTGCCACCAGTGAGGAGGGAAGAGTCGGGACAGAGATCCTCCCTCATGAGGCCGGAGGCCCTTCCAGTGGAGAGAAATGGGGGTCACTCTAGGTGAGAAAGATGCACTGTTACATCCAGTCCATGCCCCCATCCCAGGGCAGCTGGACTTTGACAGTCTGTGTTCATGGTCAGCTTTAGACATCGCCCATGGATCCACGCAACAGTGAAACAGAAGTTGGCCCTATCTTAAAGATGGGAGCACAAAGATTAAGAAAACTGCAAGATGTCACATAGTAAGGGACAGAGCAGTCTCCCCTCCCTGGGGTATTTCTAAGGATTCTAAGCCAGGCAGCCAAGATGGGCCTGCTTGGGTCAGCTCTCCTCCTGTGCTCAATGTGTCCAGTGGATCTCCGCAGGAGGGCACCGCCTGGCAATCTGAGCCTCAGGGAGTCCCTCCCTAATTTCTAGCATTTTTGACACATGTAAATTATACAGATTTCTAAAAATATATATTTTATGATTATGTGAATATGATAGGACTCTTAGAGACTAGGGAAAAGAAGAAAATAAAAATCACCCACTACCCGGAAGCTCTTCAGTACGTGCCTCCGAGTGGACATTTATTTATCTTCTTTATAGACCATCATCTACCATGTACGGTGAGTTTATTACTTTGCAAAAACCAGGGTTGATAATCTTTTTCCTGACCCTTCCATTACCTTTGAAAGGCTCCTTATCCAGCCACATATTTCAGTTAAAAACGTTGAAATCACTTAGCAAGGTATTTTTTCACTACCAAAGCCCTAGATTCACCACATAATGCTTCACTAGGCCGGACCAACTCTTTGCACCTGTGTTTTGCGTGGTGTCTTCACCTTGTACACAGCAGTAGAAGCATCTGTTTGGTGCCTACTGTGCACAGAGGTTACCCCCAGCCAAACTGGGCTGTTGCTGCGAAGATTTAGCAGCATAGAAACCCTAAGGCAACTGCCTTCATTGGTTTCCTCACCTACAAAGGGAGAACCCGAAAAACAGAGGTCAAACTGTCTAAGGCACTGAGCCAGCAAGGGCCAGAGCTGGGGTCTGAACCCAAGGAGCCTACACAAGCAGCTTGAAGTACATGTTCACCAACAACCTCTCAGAAATATTTCCCCAAGAACTCACAGAGTGGAATGAGCTGACGGGGTGGGCGCCTCCGCTCGTTCTGCACAGCATCTCACAGGATGCCCGATCCAATACAGCCTCTGCCTAAAGGCTTCCCCCTGTTCTGTGGCCACTGCTGCTCCTAACCAGTGTCCAGATGGCAAAAGCCAAGTATGCTTTGCTGCCCTTTACAGGGCTTTGGCTATGGATGCTTGGTGCGTTTTGTGGGAAATACAATAAATGAGGAGGTAAAAAAAAGAAGTAGGGTGGCTGAAAAGAAAAAGAGTAATTTTTCTTCAGAGATCCAATCAGATGTCTTCAGTGTGTGTGGAGCGAGGCTTTGTGGCATTATTCTCGTGTAGGAAGTGCAGGTGAGAGGAAGGGCGTGTAGTCCACAGAGGTGGCATGGCCTGGATGTGATCACGCGCCCAGCTTTAGCAAGGTCGCGCAAACAGGGGCTGCCTGTGGCTCCGTGGGGCATCCATCGGAAGGCTATGGCGAGATAAGCCCTTATCTCTGTGGAGAGACTGCACAGGGCAGTGGCTGGAAGGGGGCACAGTGACATTTTAAAGTCCCACATCTGCACACCCAGAAGGCAGCTATCTGAAGGTACAGGTGAAGGCAATCTTGGGGATGCTGCCATGTGACCACTGACACGCAGGGAATGCGGTGCTGGCTTCCTAGCTCGCAATCCCCCTAACTGGATAAGGTCTTCTCTCCACTAGAATAGCAGCAGCCAGATCCTGCCTAGGCCTTCTTTCTAAGCCCCGAACTCCACAACTTCACATAGAGGTGAAAGCAGGGGACAAGGGACACAAGGTTCCCCTCGACTTCCCAGTCCCACAAAATGACATTCTAACAGCCCATGTGTCTCCTCCGGCCACCCTCCCAGCCTCAGTCTACCACTGTGACGTTCCTCCACTGCATGGCCAAGAAACTCAGGTTCCACCTTTCTCTCATTTTCTCATACTCTACTTCAACCCAGCAGCGAAGCCAGCTGGGTCTACTTTCCAGGCTTTTCCAGCACCTGAGGCTCTTGTTCCGCTTTGGCTATTTTTGAGTTGCCCTCACATCTGCCTGGAAGATGTCACTAGTTCTTGCTGCTGCTGGTCAATCTGAGCACGTTAGTGTGCAAGAGGGAAGAACCTCTCAAAAGAGGATATCAGCATGGCCTTCTTGCTCTACTCTCTTCAGGCTCTGCAGGACTGGTAAAGCCAAGTCCTTCCACAGCTACGAGACCTGATGTCTTCCTGGACTCCCCTCTCACTGTGCCCAGGTTCTCAACTCCAAACCCCTGTAGCTACATGGATACCTCCTGTACCCTAGGCTTTCAGATCTGCTAGTCTTTGTGCCGGGACTCCCCTACCCCTTATGATCACTGCAGACTCCAAAATATCCTCCTCACTGAAGACTCCTTGCTGTTGTTGTTTTGAGACAGGGTTTCTCTGTGTAACAGCCCTGGCTGTCCTGGAACTTGCTTCATAGACCAGGCTGGCCTCAAACGCACAGAGATCCACCTGCCTCTGCCTCCTGCATGCTGGGATTAAAGGTGTGCGCCATCACCACCCAGCTCAGGCTAACACCTCTTCCCCTCATCCCTGGTTTATTTCCTGCCATCTTGGCACCTGTTGCGGAAAAACCGAGGTGTACTTGCTTACCTGTCTTCCCCAAGAAGAACACAATGTTTACTACCTAGTTCCTGTGCTAGACCAGAATAGGAAATGATCCAAAAGAGTTGGCAGGCATTTACCACACCTGACAGGCCAAAGTGACTTAGAAAATTAGCAAGGAAAAGACTAGAAGGCCAGACAGGTGACTGAAATAAGAGACTGTGACAAGAGTCACTGAGATTCCATTTCTCATAATGGTGGGCTGAATGTTTAGGACAACTCTTCTCCTGAGAACAACTAGGACATTTCACCATTTCATGTCAAGTACGGGAATAGCCTCTTAAGTATGGCAAGGCCTTGGGAGCCAAAGAGGTCAGCCTAACCTGACTGGGAAAGTATATTGTAATTTTTTAAGACTGTTCTAAGATCTATGAAGAAGGGAGTCAAAGCCTAGGGCCTCTATGGGAACAGAACACAACAGGGTCCCTGCTTTAACCTGGAGCCCCCTCTCCCCCACAATGGCCCACATTCCTGGAACAAAGATGAGCTAAGAGAGACAAGATCTGAACCCCATCTTTTCATCACCTAGAATGTCTGGGAACTACAAATCAAGTATTGAAGACTACCTCAGGCTGACAGGGCTCTCAAGGCCTGACAGCACCAACAAAAGTCCTCTCTGGATAAGGTACTGTCATCTTGGGCATTTAGATAATGCCACACACAACTGAGGGATACCAGAAGGGCCAGTCAGGAGGCACAAAAGATGCAAAAGACTACCAACCCTGAGATGTCAGACAGGCAGTTATGCAACCGACCTCCCTGGACCATAAAACAAGCTTGAGATGCTTAGTGGAGAAGTAGAGACAGCAATTCCACAGCACAGCACTGAATGCATGGACTACATCCACAGTGGGCAGGGAAGCAAACTAGGGCGGGGCATGGCGTGATGCTAGGCATGGCTTTGGGAGAGAGAGGGAAGGGATCACCAAACGAGGGACGAGTATAAACTTCACATGCCATCAGCTCTCATGAAAGCAGGCCATCGCCGTACCAGAGAAATAGAGTCCTAAGTCCCAAGAGGGGACCCGAGCTTTATGAAGCGCTTTTGAGAACTGAGACGAGAAAAGAATCAATAATGCTACCCTTCTCCCAAATCACAAACCTGGATGGGCATTATCCAGATTTCTGGCCACGTTCCCGACGCAGGCACCACTATGATAAAACAAACAAACAAACAAACAAACCAACCCTGCACTACTTCCAGGTGCACTTGGGGTCTACTGGGTGAAATGGACTACTCCACCGTCTCGCAAAGGCTCTGATTGCTTCCACCTTCCCAGTACTTCTCAACTCAAGTGATGCCACCATTCCTGCACCAAACGGCCCTGCCACATCCCACCCTCGGCCTCCCCACTGCCCGCTACCTTTATACCCCAGGGCCCACAGTAGACAAGAGAAAAACAGTCATCCCGGGTTTGCCTCTTTCCCGACCATCCCTGCTATCAAGGTGTCCTACGGAAGGGGACAGGGCGGCTTCCGGAGCCACGCAGCACCTACAGGTCGGAAGGACTTGAAGACTTTTTCCAAGATTTCATGGAGTGTCTTCTTGCCGCAGGAAGAGATGTAATCCTGTGCCAGCTGCAAGAAGGGCAGGCAGTCCTCGCTCTCGCTCCACACGTGCTGGGGCCCCACAGGGGCAGGAGAGAAAAGAACACAGGTCGTTACCCTAGAGCTTCACAGAATCGCGCATTCAAGGCTGGCCTCCCTCACAGGGTGAAACCCATCCCCTCGGTCTTCATTTGTTGGCACGGCAAGGGATCAGAAAATGTCAAATACATAGAGCTCCTCCAAGCTTCACGCTCCCAGTCTCACCTGCTCTGTCTGCCATCTGCTCACAGGTAACCAGAGAGCAGGGAGGCAGACAGACATCAGCCCTGCTGACCATCACCCGGCTCACCGTCACCCCTGCTCACCGCCTCCAGCAGGCACATGCACGAGGCTCATTTCAAAAGAGGAGGGAGGAGAAATCAGAGCCTTGGCCTTCAAATTCCTTTACTTTGCTTTCAGCTACAGCTGAAGAATTAATTAACCATAGTCTGGAATCAGGAACTTAGAACAAGGTGTTCCCTCTGCAGATCGCCCCGTGAATGGGGGTGTTGGTAAATTTCTTCAGAACGGAATGAACTTAGGAGAATTTGCAAGGCTGGCACGGAGTCACTGGGAAGCTCGGTTGTCCCTCACGGCACCTTAGGTGGGCATCCTACCTAGGCATCGCTGATCCACCTAGTATACGTGGAGCCTGTATCTAGGTTTGCTGTTGTTACTGAGGCTGGGGAACACTGCTTTACGTGAGGAAAGCCATCTCACCATGTCTTTAAAACGAACACAAGTTTTTCCCATAATGGTCAAAGATCCAGCTAAGCTGGAGAACCAGACTGGAGAGGTCTGGATGAAGGAGGTCCTAGGTCTGCAGAGTCAACCAGTCAGGAACACAGGGCAGCCCACAGGTAGCAAGGGTCTGTCTTGAGGGTGTGAACTGAGGAGACGGTGCTGAGGCCTGGGAATGGAAGGCGTCTGGTAGGCTGGAGGAGACACAGAGGCCAGGCAGTAGGAGACAAGACCTCGACAGAGAAGGACTCCGAGGGGTCCATGTAGCACCACCTGCCTGCCGCCATTCCTGTACGGAAGCGGGGTATCACCCTAGGAAGTTCAGCTTGCTATCCTGTGAGCGCATCTCATCGCCCTCTGTCACTGGAGGATGCCTAAGAAGAGCTGTGGAGACTTCAGACACAGTTGGGGTCTAAGTGGGGATATGACAACTAAAAAACCCCCCACTGTTTATTAACTGCTAATCAGCTTATAGCTACTTTATTTAAAAATAAAAAGGATTTCATTTTATTTAAGCTACTTCTCTCCCAAACTAAAGGTATCTAGCAGTGTTAGAATACAAGACAAGGTGATCCGAGAAGTCTGGAGAGCGCGTGTGCGTGTGTGTGTGTGTGTGTGTCCAGCGGGAACTGGAGAAGCTGGCTGCAGTCACAGAACTAGCTTAGGTGGGGGTGTCAGACTGAAGAATACTAGCTGCCTGTGGGTACAGAGGATGCTTGGAGCCCATGGGCACAGTGGGCTGCAGGCTGCCCATGATGGCAGGAGATGCCAAGAAGGCCAAAAGCAAAGCAGAGCAGGTGACAATCACCCAGAAGCTTGTAACAATGCAGATTTCCAGGCCCGCTTCCCAGGGTTTCTGATCAAGGTGGGCTACATTTCCAAACTTTGCATGGAGAACTCAAGCATTTCCGATACTAACCAGAGCCATGAGCTGCAGCAAAGTGGCCTCCACGGCCCACACCCCGATTTGCCTGCCTCTCCCATAGCAAACGCCTGATGTGAACACTGTGATTACAGGCCCTCTGTGGCTCTCTCTCTCTTACATCAGGCCTGAACTCACCCAGCTAAGACAAAACAAGCGCGTCACCTTCAACAGGAAGGGAGTGTGTTCTACTTTCTATATAGGGATGACAAGATCTGGTCATCAAAACGTGACATTAGATCAGTAAGACAACTCAACCCCGCTGAGTTCTTCTTGTCCCAAAGGCCACGCTGCTAGACTTCTGCTATGAACTGATGAGGTCACGAGGGCTCGGAGCACACCCCTGACTCTATCTAAGCACCTGTGACCTGTGCCGCGTGCCTCTCTCATTGCTGTGTAACCACCCTCCCACAGTCGCAGGTTCTGAGCCATGCATGCAACCTGACCAGGATGGGATCATTTGAAGGGAAAGACGGCATCTGTACTGAATGTGCGATGTTCGTCTGGCATTAGCCTGAACAATATAGAACAATGTGTACTTAATTCACAGTCCCACCGTCCTAAGCATCCTCAGTTATCTAAGACAGCATACAGGGAAATGTGTGTAGGGTGTGTGTAAAGATGTCATTTCACACAACAGCTCTGAGCAGTCTCAGATTCGGGCATCTAAAGAAGGTCCTAAAACCAATTTCCCCAAGGCCCATCAGAGCTAAGTGAGGAGTGTCTGCTGTTCTTGCTCTTTTTGGGGGCAGGAAGGGAACTGTTGGTTCTCTGAAACAGGACTTAACAGTCTTAGCTGTCCCGGAATTCACTTCTAGCTCTATTTTTTAATTGGTGTCTCTTAACCTAAAACTGATGTCTGTCTGTGGAGTAGACAGAACAGAAAAACCACAAGCCACCTTGTGGCACCCGATGTACTAGCACGCCCAGAGGGAAGAGCATGGTTAGCCATAACTAAAGCAGCCTGCTCATTGTGTTGAACATTCTGTCGGGGAGGAAACTGAGGTTCAAAAGGTTAAATAACTTGCTTGTGGTTACATGTGCAGCAGAAGGCAGGGAGCACCCCCACAGAGGTCTTGCATGCATACCCTCAACTGCCTCTGTGCAAGCTGCTTAAGGGACCCTTGGTTCAGTCACAGGTGATAGAGAAGTTATTCCCAGAGGGGGTCTGAAGAGCTCAGGTGTCTGCCTGCAAACTGCCTACCATTTAGCAGATAATCAGCAACTGCTTGTTCCCCATTATTTGGACTCAGAGCACCCCGACTTTAGCCTCTTTATGATTAACTGAATATACAAGTGGCTTTGTTCTCCCCTGAAATAACCTCTAGGAATAAAGCAACGCCACTGCACACAGGACTCTTCATACAGTGCTCACAGTAAGAATGGCTTAGCGTATGATTAGTCCACTCTGTGTCGGGGGGGAACCAAAAGGAGCAGGTGGAGGGAAGTTTTTCCTCCTTCACACCATCACAAAACCACAAGGCAGCTCCATTTAAATACACCACAGAGACATGCTCACAAGTTACAACTATGTAACACACATAGAAGAGTTGGCCACAGAGTTTCTCTGTGAGTACTGTTTCTTTAAGAATATGACTATTGTTTTTGTGTGGGTTTGGGGGTGGATGAAACTGCACAAAAATGTGGATGCAAATGTGTTTCTGCTGGGTTGTCAGAAAAGGTGGAACTATTAGGTAAACAGAGCCCTCCCCACAATCAGTAATTTCTAGTCTAGGTGATGGTAGGGCATTCCTCAATTAACGGACAAGGAAGGAGAGCAACCAATTGGAAACATACCTGCATATCTGCTCACACACACGCACACGCACACGCACATGCTCACATACAATTCTGTCTATCTGGTACTTGAATGGCTGCCCACATTTTTCTTCTCAGACCTGATAGCCACCAGGACCTTCTGAGTTGGCAGAACAGCGAACCACCATCCAGTTGCTAAGTGCCCGCCCCTCTGCCTGGATGACACAGGTCTTCCTGCCACTTGCAAAGCCACAACTCCCGGCGTGATGGGCAGTTTGGAAAGGGGCTACATTGGCAGGTGGCCTGAGAAGTGAGGAGACAATGATGAGCTGCCCAGAGGAGTGGCAATCAAAAGAATCTTTGTCCTTGGGTCTCTGGAGCTACCATGAGCCAATCTTCAGCGAGGGCACAGAGGTCTCAGTTTCCTCATCTATAAAATGGGTATAACATCTCCCTCATAGAACTTTTGTGAGGCCCAATAAGACGTCATCTTTCAAGGCTGAGCAGATGGCTAAAGGCTGGCTCAGTGGGTAAAATAATTGCGGTACAAGCATGTGGACCTGAGTTCAGATCCCCAGTACCCACTTAAAAACTTTTAACCCCAACAGTTGAGGGCAGGATTCTCAGGTCTCACTGGCCCTGAGGCAGGAAGTGCCTGTGCTGTAGGAACTTAGAAATGTCAGGAGATAAGTCATTCAAAGGCTTGAGATTTCTCCCCCTCCCCCCCGCCTTCTGAATGCTGGGCTCACCACCACCACGCCCAGCTCTAGACCGTATTTGAGATACTTTAGAGATGCTGGTGGAGATAGCTAGGCTGCTTTCACAGTCATGGAGGGCACCGCACATGCCTTACCCACAATGCTGGCACAACTCTGATGATCTGGACCGCAGAAGTGAGGAAGAGGAAGTTAGGAGGTTTTGAATTGGAGCTAGGACCTAGCATATGGATGGCAGTAACATTTACAGTGATTGCCATAGCACAGGTTCCCAGATATGAGGGCTGAGCTCAAGCCAGACGTGTTCTCCAGCAGCCCCACCAGGCATTGACAACAGGCTGCCACTTTAAGTCCAGTAACAGGCCACAGATGTTTAAGCTGCCAGAGAGGGGTTCAAGGATGTCTCCAAGCACCCAGAAGTGGGAGCTTGGATGTCTGAGCAGAATCAGGGCTGCTGTATCACTTCTGAGCTAGCTAATGTCCTGCTGGGCACAATGCCATTTGTATGTTGGCTAGACCTGACCCAGGAAAGAGAAAGACCTCATCAATGTTTGCAAGTTTTTCAATGATCTAAAACTCTGTAAATCGAGAGGTGCTATGTTACATTCTTACTGTTACCCAGATCGTCAGTAAATCAGAGATACCACTTAACTCAAACTTCTTTGGATGCTCTAACAGATTTTCCAAGAAAAATAAGACCCAAGAGGTAAGCCCTTAGCACACCCAGCCTGGCACAGATTCGAGGAGCAATATGGCTAAGGAAACACCTGTGGTTGGCCACTTGTTCATCATGGTCCTCAGAATCTTTGAGACAGTGCTAACGTGTCCAAGGAGTTATCCTCTCTGCCTCATCCCCTCCTCCAGTTGGTCAGCCAACGCTGTAAAGACGGCTGATGCGTGCTTACACGAATCAATAACTTAATTTGTCTCCACTGTGAAAACTGTTTGGGGTGAGGTCTCAGGATCCTAGGCTGACAGGGAATATAGGGATTACACCCCCCCACACCCCACCCCCACTTCTGCAGAGCTGGGGGTCCAACCCAGGGCTTTACACATGCTACACAAGAGCTCTACCCACCAAGCAACATCCTTTAGTTCCAGGCAAGGGGTTTTAACAAAGGGAGTGGGAACACCAGGTCTCAGAACTTTACATTTGCAGGATGCATGCTGTGCCTCAGACTGCTAGATGTACCTAAATCGCCAGAGAACTGGTATTAGGAAGCCAATTTTGTGGATAGGCAAGTCAAGACAAGTGGACAGAACTCAAATCTAGCTGCCACCCAAAGCCAGGAGCATATTGGTCAGGTGTGCACCAGCCTACGCTTGTCCTGTCGGGGTTTGAGAAACGTCCCGCTGTCTTCACTGTGAGCTGTTTTACAGGAGAGATATTTATTTTGAGATAGGGTCTCACGGATCTTAGGCTGAACTTCCCCATGAATGGGTCTGGGGCACCGGGCCTGGGGTCCATGTCCAGCTTTGTCATTCCACCTGATGAGCCAAGCCAATCGATGCACCGCCCATCTCCCTCTGTAGAAGCAGCAGCGGAAGCAGCAGCAGCAGCGCCTGCTCCAGCCTCAGGCCAGCGACCACACGATAACCCTCATTCCCAGCTGCCTCCATCTTACATTCGGGGACTATTATTTATAGTGCTTACGAACATTCCATGGCGTGCCATCCCCGCCCTGCTTCCACGCCTCCCATCACAACCTCGTGCTCTCTGCATCCCCTTCCTTAAACTGTCAGCGCCAGGATCCCCAGTGGGCGGGAGCGCCAGGATCCCTAGTGGGCGGGAAGCAGGCCGAACGTTTGGTCACGGTAATTCCTGGTCCTGGTCCCTCTGGGCCAGGTTGTGTAGGTTCTTTCTCTGGAAAAGCCGAAAGGCCTCGGTGGGGTCACAGAAGCCTCATGGCTGGCCAGAACCTGCACAGGGAACACACACTCCCTGGCAGCTCATTGAGGAGCTAAGAAAGCGTGGAACCGGGAATAGGCGTGCCCTCACCCCGAGAAAGCGCGCTCGCGCGTGTGTGCACGCGCGTGCATTTTCAAGCTCCTGGGCTTAATTCCGCAAATAGGGTCCAAAAGATCTAGCATTGCGGGTGTAGACAGAGGCTTTGTGTCTTTCCGAGGGATTTGCAGCCTGGGGCGGGGACCCTGCCGGGGAGGGGCGGCTGCAGAGTTGTGTCTAAGACCCCGAAGGGTAAGAACATCTCTCTGGACCGGACCTCGGATCTAGACGTAGGGGCTGTGCGCCCCGCCCGGCGGATGTCTTACAAGGACTCCCTGGGGATGCTCTGATCCACGCGTTGAGCACGGGGTGGTCCGGGAGGTCGCCACACCTAGGCTCTGCGGCCCCGGGCGCCCTGGCGCTGCCACTCCACCCCACCCAGCCTCCCTGGAGGAGCTCGGGCACGGCGGTGATCGCCTTCTCCAAGTACTCACAAAACTGTCGCCGCTGCCGTTGTCCGGACACAGCACGTAGAAGGATACGCCCGGGTCGGCATAGAAGTCCATCCTGCGCTCCGTCTCTTCGGCGGCGATGAGCTCGAAGGGTGTGCTGGAACACCACTTATCCGCGACATCTGCCAGCTGCTGGAAGTCCATGGCGGCGCCACCCGCGCCTCCTCCGGGGCTCGCGGCTCCCGGGTCTGTTTACACCTCCCGCTCCGCCTCCGCCCCGCCCCCACCGCCGCCCGTCTTGAAACGAACCCAAGCACCCTGGGGCCCCGCCAGCCCGGGGCCGCCCGGGGATCGTGACGTCACGAGCCTTGACCAATCCCCGGAGCCCGACCCGGCGCTGCCCGGAGTTCGGTGACGTCAGGATGTGGGCGGGTCGCCCATCTCCGCAGGTGGTGTTGGGGTGGGGCGGAGCTGGCTCCGGACCGTTGGTGTGGAGCCAGTGTAGTAGTCTTACCCCAGCGTCTGAGTCGTTCCCAGAACTACAAACAGATTGGCCCTTGCCAGGGTGGATGGAAGAGGTGCTGAAAGAGCCTAGGAAAACAGCTTTGCAGAAATCAAAATTCGGCCCTCCAAGAAACCCTGAATGTGTTTTCTAGACTGATTTGGGAGGAAGTGTACTCTTACACGCAAAGATGCGCTTTTTAAAAATACCTTTACTATGATTCGGCCTAAATTTATGTTGAGTTCCTAGAATGGCCAACCATTGTTTTGATTGTCGATTTTGGGGAATTGGGGCATTGTTTTGCATTTTGAGTTCCTGAAGATTGAACCTAGAGTCATGCTTTTCCTATACAGGCAAGCTACCACTGGTCTTTGGAAAGCATGTGGCCTGCCATTGACTACAACTGTTGATTGTTCTGGATGCTGCGTGCTCAAGAGACACACTGGACTGCAGGAAGTGCAAGAGTCCTTGCGTGAACACTCCAGAAGGGACATATTAAATAGCATTTATTCTATAAACGTCCGTCCGTGGTTGTTTTTAAAGTGGGCCTTCTGAACCAGGAGGCTTGCTAGCTGAGGCTGTGAACATGAGTGGTAGGCCCCGGCCTTAGTGAACTGGCCGTCTAGCCAAGTCCAGCTAACGCACCTCTTATTCCTGAAAGTTCAGAGGTGTTGTTCCCCAGTTATCTGCTTAGATCATTTCTGGGGCAGGAATTTTTCTTTCTCTTGGCTCCCCTTAGTCAACTGAAGCCCAAAGGCATCCTGCACAACTCAGCTGTCTGGATCTTTTCCTTAGCTTGTCTAGAACTTGACGGTGTAAAATAATTTCCTGATTCCACCTGTCTTCCTTGAAACTAATTTAATTCAGTAACTGTGGAGTATCTGTTGGGTACCAAAGATGCATGAGGCAAGGCTTTGCCCTCAAAAAAGCATACAGCTCTACACAGAACCTAAATGACCTCTAAGATTTCTGTCCCCCTGGGTGTACACACGCCCACAAATTATCCTGTCAGATACTAATATAGATGCTGGTCTGCAATTCTGCAGGTGCCCTTAAGGCACTTGAGATAGAGAGGATCCTGGTGAACCTGGTGAAGTGACCTCTTCACATGTGCTGGATACTTCCTGGGGAATATCCAGGGTGCCATGGGTTCATCACTAGGGACGGGGGTGGGCACCTGGCTTGGAACAGGTGCTAAGAGCAATCTTAGCCAACAACCAGTAAGAAAGCAGACTGCGAGAATGAGCTGAAATTGACATTCTCTCAAAGTTTCCAGAGAGAACTGTGCCTGGCTAATGCCACAGAATCACTTTTGAGAAGCCCCGAGCCAAGAAGCCAGTTATGCACGACTGAGCTGCGCTCTCAGCTTCCAGAACTGAGGACCATTAAAGGGGTGTTTTAAGTTGCTGAGTTTGTTTCAATTTCTCTTATAGTAATAGAAACAAAAAGGGGAAAATGAAAGAGGCAGGAAGAACAATTACAAAACTTCAGTAAAAAGTTATGCGGAATATATTATTAAAAAGTTGCAAAGTAGGCAGCACAAGAGATCTCAAGCATCCTTCCAATTTTACCTGGCTCTGACACCTAACTATGTCTTAATCTGGAGGTCAAAGTCGCCATTCCTGGAGAGGCGCAGGTAGAGAAAGGAAAGCCTGGAAGCAGTTCTGCTTTGGTTACGTACTGAGTGGTTCACAGCTTGTCCGTATATCATAGTCCGGATCTGTTCCAGAAAGTGTTTTTCTTAGACCCCGGTTTCCCTAGAAGCCTGGAGAAGTGACCTCTGCTTAGATAAGATCATCAGCCTTTCTCAAGCCTCCACCCCCTTGGGCTGGTCTGGGGGGAGGGACAGTCCAAGTATTCCAGGCCCAAGGGCAGGCCTGTGTCCACTTCAGAGCTTCAGCCTGGCCTTTTGTGTTGTCGTGGGTGAAGGAACTTCAGGGCCTATAGAACACCTTTTCCTTGTGTTCCCATGAGCCTATTACTATTGTCTGGAAGTAGAAGAAAATGAATGTTTATTACTATCCATGAGCAGAGAAGTGAGCAGTCTTCATTGTACTTAGAAATATATTTCTGCTTAGAAGCCTTTAAAAATTATCACCTGGCTTTTGGGAGCTGTGCACTGGGAAAAAAGAAAATGCAGATGCATACCCACAGGCTGAAAGGTCTTGGGAGCTCAGTTTGGGGGAGCAGAACCCACCCTACACTCAGAGGAAAGCCAGCTTTCCACCCACCCGGCTCTTCAGGCCTCTGGGTTTGTAATTCTCCTTTGAACAGGACTGATTTTAACATACACGTGGACCTCCAGCTCACTCCCACCTGGCAAGTTCATGTATTTAGACTACTCTGGAAAAATCTGCTTCACCCGCACAGCCTCGTGTTTCCACCGCAGGAGGAGCTGGGAGCGGAGAATGCTGGTTTCATGTTCCCCATTGGTTTCAGCCCAAGGCAGCCGCATCCTGCAAGGGGGTACTGTCCACACAGTTGGTAGAGGTATGTGTGGTCTGCTCCAACATCTCAGGAGTGACACAAAAGGAGGAGAGGGCACCCCTGAAACACATCCTGGAGGGTGCACATGGAGGGGAAGCGTGAGTAGAGGGGACCCAGAGATTTGTGCCAAAGTTTGTCTCCTTGAAAACAAAGTCTGAAGAAAAGTGAAATTGAGAGACGAACAAAAATTACAATTTCCTTAAAAGAATCATCTGGAATTTACCTTAAGTGTCTACAAAGCTCAGGGGAGAGAATGCTGTCAACAATCCTATCATCTTTAGCTGATTTGTGCAAACTGCACATTCCATACTTGTGCAAGACAAGTAGCCCAGGGGATCCAGTCTCTCAGAATGCCTCTGTTGTAGATGCCTCAAAAATCTGCACACAGGAAAACTTCAAAGCAGCTACTAAGATGGCCTAGCTTCACAAATTACTCCAGCCAGGACTTCAGGTAAGCTCTACACTTTCCCGTCTCACAGAGACTGAACAATAAATGATTCACCTAGCTCTCTTCTGGGACCTGATCATTACCCCAGTTTTCTCAGGGCCCCTAAAGATGCCATCAGTCCCAGATTACAGAAAGTTTGAAGAACATGACACCCACATTCCCAAGAGGTGAGAGGAATGGTTTTGGTCATTCAATGGGTTATGGATGTGTGTCATTGTTTAGGGAGGTTAGTTACAAGTTGTTTTCAGTCATGGTCAGGGAGGAAAATAAACAAAGGAGGTTAGATTAAAGGATTCCTTTCTTTCTCTTTCCTCTTTCTTTCTTTCCTATCTAGTGAAAAAAGGGGGAAGGGATATAGGAATAATAGGATAAAATGGTAGATTATTGAATCTACTTTTAAAAGAGAAAGCAACTACTAGTCTCAAATATTGTACATTGGTGTGAGTTTTTGTATATTGATACAAATTTAAGGTTATTTTTGTTATAAAATACTGTATATATGTTTCTCCTCTTGCTTATTGTACCTATGCAGTTTATTTAAAAATGTAATTCAAAGTTCTAGTCCTTGAAAGCTATTATTACAAACTGTTTAGGATAAGTAAGAAATGTAGTATAGTGGTTAGTCATCTATAACAATCAAACTTGTAGTCATGTTAGATATGCCTTCAAGGTTAAACAGAGATATAATTTAGATAGATTGATGATATTCAAACATTTCGGAGATCTACAGAATATGGCATTTAAAATATTTTAATAACCCAAGGCTTTTCATGACAGAGAAACAAGTCTGCTCCTGGAAGCACCAATCTACTTCAAAGAAGGTGATAGGCATTGAGGAACTTCCATAAGGAGTTTGCTTTCAATGTGGCAAAGCTAGATTCTTGGTTAAACAAAAACTGCCCTTTCCTCGACTGCTAACATTATGCTGTCTGTATTGGATAAGCAGGACACAAAGGAAATCAACTGTCATACTTTGTCAAGATAAGGTCAGCCAGTCCTGCAAAATTCCTGCTTCATAGAATAGTCTATCAGATATTCTAGGCCTGGAGGCCAAATATAGATGTCCCAGCATTGCAGAGGAACCTTGGGTGACTGTCTAGGTTGTCAGCTGTCTCTATCTGATGTGAAATTTCCCTCTGTATGCTGTGAAGATGCTTTGTTACTATTGGTTAATAAAGAAGCTGCTTTGGGCCTCTGGAAGGGCAGAATAGAGCAAGGCAGGATTTCTAAGCAGAGATAGAGGAGGAAAGAAGGTGGAAAGTCAGGGAGATGATATGTAGCTGCCAAAGGAGACAGACGCCTAGAAAACTTACTGGTAAACCATGAGCCCTGTGGCAAAATACAAAATAATAGAAATGGGTTACTTTAAGATATAAGAGTTACCCAGGAATATGCCTAAGCTATTGGTCAAGCAGTGTTGTAATTAATACAGTTTGTGTGTGATTATTTCAGGTCTGGCAGCTGGGAAATAAACAAATGGTCTCCATCTACAAATTGGCACCCAACACGGCAACTACATCTACATAAAACCTGAGAGAGCTTTGTAAGAAATTCGGCACAAAATAACAGTCTAGTTCAACTTCTTGGAGGCTGCATCATCATCATCATCATCATCATCATCATCATCATCATCATTATTTGGATGGGTTCTGTTTGCTGGTGGTGAGCTGGGTCACTACAGCTCCTTTAAGAGAAATCTTCCTGATTCACCATTGGCAGTGATGGCTGTGCAGCTTCTTTAGGGGGAGGACTTCCTGGTTCTTGCTAGTTGTACAAACAGCTCTGGCTCTTTTGGGAGGCTAAGCACTTAAATGGGGTCTGTGAGCAGCATGTTACAAATTCAAATTGCTTAATGGAGACATAGACCTACTGTGTCCTGGAGCTGGGGTGGAGAGAATGGCTCACAGAGCTGGCACTAAACGTTGGACTGGGTGGTTCAACGGGCAGTCACAGAATTGGTCCTTGTTGTGCTCACTTAGCATTTAAAAAAAACACTCTTGGTTAAAAAATAATTACAGATACACAATAAAGACAGATTCAGATGAAAAATACTTCTAAATAAGACACAGTATTGAATAAATGTACATAGGCTATAGGCTTGAGAGAGAGAAAAAAAGAGTATAGACAGTTATAATATAAAAGAGTAAATTTGTAAAAAAAATGTAATAGAGTAAGAAAAATAAGCCATGTAAAGATGGAAAATACACAGAGTCTGGATTATGTATACTATTGTGTTTTCTTTGAATTTTTTGACTGTGAATGAATACAGAGAGACATTTCATTGTACAGGCTGTTAAGCTAAACATATATATATATATATATATGTATGTATCTTGACTTCAAAATTTGGGTCTAAGGATATGTTGCTTTGGAAAGAGTTTCTGCTTTTGTTTCCACAGAAGATAGAAAGCTGTTGGTTCCTTACTGGCTAATATGGTTTGATCAAACAAGATCCCCTGAGGCAATAACCCAGATGGTCCAATATGAACCTACAATACAAGATACCCCATAAAATACCTGATTAACAATACCCCCTGTGTGATTCTGTGTAATTATTTTGGGTCTGAACAGCCTGGAAATGAACAAGCTGTCTTTGTCTACATCTATCATTTCTATAGTTTTGAAAGTTGCTTGCTCTTCACTCCCTGTTTATTCAGGTAATAGTTTATCTTTCTCAGGTATCTTATGGGGGTGAAGACTAAATCAGTTATAGTTTTACAGTTTTCATTGTTACCAAATTCAGTAAAGACTCTCACAAAAGACATGTAAAGTTTTTAAAGATCAAGAGACATCAAAACTTTAGTTGTTTAATCTAAGAAAATGTTTTAAGGTCAAAAAGGATATTTTTAAGACTGGTAATACAAGTTATGATTGAAAAAGTTTCAGTATAAAACTTTACTCATTAAAATTGGGTAGATAATAGCATACTTTCTCTGATTTTGGCAAATATGAATAAACTGGACGTTGTGAATGAAATTCTTATTTAATAATTGTTTTCATTGTATATAGTTTATCTGTGTTAGAGTTAACACCTTTCCTTTTTATTTAGACAAAGGGGGGGGGGAATGTGGGATAATCTTTTTGTCTACTGCAAAGCTGCATCTCTGCCAAGACAGCTTCTGATTGGTTTAATAAGGAGCTGAACAGCCAATAGCTAGGCAGGAGAAAATAGGTGTGACTTCTGAGGAGACAGAGGAACTCTGAGAAGAATCTGAGGTGTTTGGGATTTTCCAGCCAGATACAGAGAAATAGGACACATGATACTGAGCAGAGGTAATGAGCCACAAGGCAGAATGTAGATTAATATAACGGATTATTTTAAGTTTTCAGAGCTTGTTGGGAAAAGCCTATGTGAAGGCCAAGATTTCAAACTTAATAAGTCTCAGTGTCATTATTTGGAAGCTGGCAATCCAAAGGATGTCCTACAATTCACTTATTCCCCATTTCTACATCAAGGGATTCAAACGACCTTGATTCAGAAATACTGGAAACTGAGTTTTCCGGCACTCTACTGAACCTGTATATTTTCTTTGTCAGGAATCCATCTAATACAAACATGGCCTTATGAAGATGGGCATTCTCAGTGAAAGAGTAGAGCTGGGTATGCATTCCACATAGCGCCTATTCCAACCACTCAAAATAAGTACCCATGGGAGATGGAGAGGTGCGTCAGAAGTGAAGAGCACCCTCAACTCTTCCAGAGGACCTGGGTTCGATTCCTAGCTCCCATATAAGACAGCTTACAACTCCTGTAACTCTAATCCAGTGGATCTGACACCATCTTCTGGCCTCTGCAGGCACTCCCAAGCATGTGGCACACACATGCACAGACACACAGATAAATACAAAAAAGTCTTTAAAAAATTACATGAGTTCATAGCAGACCCAGAAAGAAAGAAGAGCTTTAAGGAGACGAGACTCAGGATGCTTTTAACAGCAACAAAACAACCTTGGAAGAGGGCATATTCAAAGGCTATAGAAAGCTGAACGTGAGTCATAGCAAGCCTTTTTAAGAAATAAAGTAAGGAAATGACACCATGGGAAGTATAGCTCCAAGTGTGACACACACAGCTTTTAGGGTCGTGCCTTATTCATGCCTACTTGGCAATGAGGATACTGAAAGATCCTTATATACCGGCATTTCTTTCCCAAAGAGAACTAGAATAGCCAGATGGACCAATCCCTGCAGCGGCTCACAAGCTAGTGTGTTGTGATTCTGCGTCTTAGAAGAAGGTCATTGGATGGACGCCCAGGAAGAGCCGGGTTCACCCTGACTATCTTGTGTTCTTGGGTCATGCTCTTTTATTTCTCTACGCAGATGCATTTATGACTGACTGCCTCCTGCTGGAGCATCATAAATGGAGACAATGTAGCTCAAAGATACAGCTAATCTACTACCTGCCTAACATGCTGGATTAGCCACACAGCTGGCTCCAGGATGTCAGTGGTTTTTTTCCTGGGAAGAATAGGGCCGACTGGGACCTGCAGTTTACAGCACCCTTCAACATAGAGGGAAAGATTGTGCCACATCACTAGCTTGGACATCCTGCTCTCCATCTTCCTTAGGAGGAAGGATCTAAGCTAGGGCAGCTGCACATCTAGGGAGCAAGCTAGGCATATTGCTTTCTCCTAAGCCCTACCTGGCTCAGCCATTTTCCCAAGTTCCTAGTGACTGCCTTAGCTAGCTAGATAAGAGGAATTCTAAAAGGCTTGAGACAGGAAAATATAAGCACCATTTCCTGAAGGGGAGATGCATGCTGATGAGGCCAGCACTTCTGGAAGCAGCAATTGGCTAGTTTGGGATCTTTGACATTGCTTCTTCATTGATTTAGAAACTGAGACAACATCCTCTCTAAAAAGTGGGGGTATGGGTGGAAGGGAGGGGAGGGAAGGGGGAAGAGGAGGGGAGGAGATGGAAATTTTAAAAATATTAAATAAAAAAAATCTGCCTCTGAACAGACAGCCAAAGATTAAGCCACAAATGAATGCAGTCAATTCATCTTCCAGGCAAGGAGCATAGACAAACCTCTTCATCCTGCTGGTATGCCAATCTCTCTCAAGATTGTTTCTGACCAGTGTCTTCCTGATATCCAATGTGTGTGACCATTTTAGGACCAGTTTCCCAGTGAAGGAAGTGAAACACATCCTGGTCCATGAAAACGCAGGTTGGAAGAGAGGAAGGCTCTGTTTTCCTCAGCAATCTTGCTACTTGAAACTTCTGAGCCTAATTCTAGTATGTAACCTTGACTCTGCTTCTGGGTCTCGATTTCATTTTCTCTTAGGTGAAACACACGCACAATGCACACTTGACACTGGCATAGAATGAGACATAAATCTTACACTCAAAGCAGTGAGACTGAATGAAACTGTCTTTGAGGTACAGTTCCAAGAATGAGGGGCTGAAGATGTTCAGGGGTAGAAATCTGGGCAGAAAAATTTTGTCCTAAGAATTTTGATGAATTCCGTAAAACCTTAAAAACATACTTTATTTTTTTTAAATATTTATTTATTATGTATACAATATTCTGTCTGTGTGTATGTCTGCCGGCCAGAAGAGGGCACAGACCTCATTACAGATGGTTGTGAGCCACCATGTGGTTGCCGGGAATTGAACTCAGGACCTTTGGAAGAGCAGGCAATGCTCTTAACCACTGAGCCATCTCTCCAGCCCCACATACTTTATTTTTTAAAAAATTAAAATAGACTTGCGTCATTTATCCCCTTCCCTTCTTCCCTCTAATCCTTCCTATGCCCCCATTCCCTCTCCAATTAATGGTTATGATCTTTTTCTTTAGTTGTGATATATGTGTGTATTATATTATTATCTATGTAATACATGAAGTAATATATAAATTTGACTTGTGGGCCTATTTGTTGTTGCTTGCACATATATGATTTCAGAACTGACAGCTTGGTATTGGATAACCAGTTAAGGGGCTTATCCCTGGGGAAGACTAATTCTCCCTTAGCATTCCTTCGTATCCTGTAGTTCTTTGTTTAGAGGTGGGGCATGATGACGTGTTCCCCTTCCACATTAGCTTGTCTTTTCCTTGTTCAGGTCTTGTGTAGGCAGCCTCTTTGTCGAAGTATAATGGGTGAAGTTTCCCTGGCATTTCTAGGAGAAGAACAATCTCATAGCATATGCCCTGTGTTGGGGGCTGTGGACCCCCAGACCCTGAATTTTCTATAAACAACTTGTTGTGCTTGCAGTTGCTCTGAGCACGAGACAGGGGAGTGGTTTCTGGTAGGCTTGCAGCTGAGAGTTGGGGTGAGGCCATTGGTCAGGGAGATCCTATATAAACTGCCCTGTAACACAATAAAGTAGGCATTCTTGATTCAAGGGGGGCATTCTTGTTTCAAGGATGGTGGGTCTCTGTCTGTATGTCTCTGTGTGTTTAAATCTCCAGGCCCTTGTCTGGGGCTCGAATGCAAATCACCTTGCAGGTGCCACACTACATGCATAGTAGACGGATGGTACAGCCCTGGTCCACCGCTTCTTACATCTTTCTGCCCCTCTTTTTCCATGTTCCCTGAGCCCTACAGGCAGGATTTACCAGGTGGGGGCGGGCACCCCCTGGTCAGTTGATCTCTGCATTTTGACCAGTTGTTCTCTGCGACGGTCTCCATCTGCGGCAAAGAGAAGCTTCTTTGAAGAGGGGCCAGAACTCGATTTATTTGTGGGTATGAGGATGAATACTCAGAATGCAGATAGTAATCATGCTGGTTTAGTAACGTATGATGGAGGAGAGTTATCTGTCTATGTTACTTTCATTGGTTAATTAATAAAGAAAACTGCCTTGGCCCTTTAAGAGAACAGAAAATTAGGTAGGCGGAATAGACAGAACAGAATTCTGGGAAAGAGGGGTAGATGCTTCAGGCAGTCGCCATAGTGAGTCTCCATGCTTCTCCTCTCCGAGATGGACGCAGGTTAAGATCTCTCCTGGTAAGCCACACCTCGTGGTGCTACACAGATTACTAAATATGGGTTAAAGGAAGATGTGAGAATCAACCAATAAGAAGCTACAGATAATGGGCCAGGGGCCGGGCAGTATTTAAATGAATACAGTTTCTGTGTAATTATTTTGGGCAAAGCTAGCCAGGTGGCGGGACGCAGCCCGCTGCTCCTTCTACAAACGTAGCAGTAGAACATTCTCTAAATCCAGAACCTCGCTAGTCTCCAGTAGTTGGCTAGGTTTCTAGTACCAGGTGTGATTTCCCTCCTGTTGAGCGGGCCTCAAGTCCGCTTAGGTAGCCGTTGGTAACTGCTAAGATATGAGAGCCACTACTGCATCCTTAGGGCTTCTTGCCACGCTGGTTACCGCTGTGGTTCACAGGCATCACAGCCGGGGAGGGCTTTTTAATCTCATTCATTCACTCAGACACTAGAGAAAGAAAACTGTTGGTTTCCTTTGCAAAGAGGTCCTTAGGCATTTCTTGGGAATTATGGCAAAACACTTATGCTTTGCTGACTGTTGTGTTACATCAACATTCTCTTTTACAATGTTTTAATTGCTTCGAACGAAACCCATATCCATTTCGTTAGCCATAGCCCATCCTCCTCTCTCCTAACTCCTAACCACCAATCTGCTTTCAGTCTCTGTGGCTTTACCTATAAATACTTCGTACAAATGGACTCTACACTGTGTGGCCTCTTACATCTGACTTTTTGCAATGACAATGTTTTAAGCTCCCATGTCATGGTGTAGATCAGTTGTGTCATTGCTTCTTACGGCGGAATCCCACCCCACGGCACAGACTTCCCTCAGTTTGCTCATTCACCCATCACTTGATGGACCCTGAGCTATTTCACTTTTTGGCAATTGTCATTTGTATGTGTGTTTTCTTTAAACATCACTTTCCAGTTCTTGGGGGTCTACACCCAGGAGTGGAATTCCCGGGCCCTACAGTAGTTCTATGTTTAGCCCACTGAGGAGCTGCCCAAATGCTTTCCCATAATAGCTGTGCCATTTATGCCCTGAACTAACCACAACGCAAAGGTTCCAGTTTCCCTGCCATCTCTTGTTGCTCTCTGGCCTTCAGCCTCTGAGTATAGACATCCTAGTGAATGTGAAGAGGTATCTTATTGTTGTTTTAATTCACATTTCCCCAATGGCTAAGTTCTTGCCTTGCTGAGGTCATAGAAGACTAGTTTCATAATGTGGATTATATTTTAGAGAGCTAATACTCTCAGGGTTGAAAGTACAGTAGAGCAGTGGTTCTCAACCTTCCTAATGCTGTGACCCTTTACTACAGTTCCTCATGTCATGGTGACCCCAACCATAAATTTTCATTGCTACTTCACAACTGTAATTTTGTTACTGTTATGAATTATAATGTAAAATATCTGTGTTTTCTGATGGTCTTAGGTGACCCCTTGAAAAAGGGTCATTCAACTCCCCAAAGGGGTCGTCACCCACAGATTGAGAACTATTGCTCATTACCCACATATAGCTTTTCTGCAGATGGGATGAGCCTTGTATATCAGCTAAGTACTCAAAACAGTTACATTTGGCTTGGGGGCAGGAGAGCAATGTATGTGAATACATCCTAAAGGCTAAGACAATATGCTGGCAAGCTAGTGAATTTACAGCCCAACACAAGCCTCTCTAATCCACTGGACTAAATAGAGGCTGAAGGTCAGTCACAGCTAAAACAGACATCAGCCACTGTTCTCATGTCCATTGTCACTTTTAATCACATGTGTCTTGGTGGGAACCTCTCAAGGAAGATGGGTACCCACGTCTTAAGAGGTTTTTGTTGTAGTAATGTGAGCAGAGCACTCTGATGAGAAGACCCCTATTGTAATGGAAGGCCGATAGGCTCTTATTAATAGTCTTCCGGGGGAGCATTTACAGTGTGGGATCCTGCCCCGGGCGAGTTATTAGTAGTTGAGGATGCAGAGCTTGCAGACATTCTGTCCTTCTTTTAATAACAGTCGTCTCCTCAGCAGCAAGCTGATTTTGTCTAGGTTCAGGCCCGAGTTCCGTCACATGCTAGCTAGCCTCTATGAACACCACTTTCATTATCTATAAATATGGAAATTAGCATTCCCATCTCTTAGGGTTGTTTTCAGGATGTGTAAAGATACCCATTTAACTTCTCACACTGCAGGATGCACTGACAAAAGACAACCTTTGTCTCCCCTCAAAACAGGAATTGACAGATCCTCTTTACTTTGTGGCTGGGCAAAGGGAGGGACCAGTCCTACAGATGTCACCAATTTTGAGGGTGCCTTCCTAGCTCACAGCCATTTCCAGTTCCCGGATAATTATGTGCTGGCTCAAAGTGGTGAGTGCCGCGCACCGCGCCCCTGTGTCTGCACTCGGTGTGCTTGAACCCAGTTCACAAGATTTGGGCAAGGGGCAGGAGGTTAAAAAACACAAAGACTCACACAGACAGAGAGACAATGACAGCGGGTCATCCTTGAATTCCCCAAGAATGCCCCCTTTATTGTGTTTAGGGGCAGATTATATAGAGATAGCCATGCCCCAGGCAAACCTACCAGAAACCACTCTCCTGCCATCAGGAACTCCTGAAGGTCTCGTGCTCAGAGCAGATGTAGGCACTCAGATCAGGGGATTACAAGAAATTCAGGATCTGGGGTCTCATTGCTCCCAACAGGTGAGCACATAGCAGTAACATCAGAGCTCGTCAGGCCACTTTGGATTGAACACAGAGATAGAAACAGGACCAAAGTAGGCCAGTCCCATTCCTGTCTAAGGGTTTGGGAATGAGGTCGTAAGACAGATGGTTCAAACTATTTGTAGCTAGTACTATGGCACATGGCTTAGGAATGCTGCCGGTTTTCTAGCTCCATGGTGGAACGGGTGGAAGTACATTCTCAGAAAGTGGAAAAGGGGAGCAGACAAGCAGCAGGGTGTATCAACACCAGCGGAGAGAAGTCCAGCAGCCTCCCCTCTTCTGGTGTTGGCCCTTCCCAAGTGAGCCCTAGGCTCTCTTTCATTTGGAGGTGCATCCACTTGCTTAATTATAACTAAAGCCTTCAGGTGGCTTTTCTGATTTGGTGGGCAAGATTTTTCAGAGGTCACAGACTTAACTGGGCAAGCAGTTGAGCTTGATTTAATGTCCCATTTGAGACCTCCTTCCATCTGATGGCAAAGTGTATTCCTATCCAGATAAGAAAGCATATCAGTTCCAGATAAACCCAGACATTTCCAGCTGCCTAGATACTTTAGGGTTCACCCAAATTCAGGATAGTCTCATAGGTGACTCTTCGGGGTGTCACCACATGACTTCTTGAGTGTACTGGAATGGAAGAGTTTGTATAGGATCACCCTATTGTTTATAATACAAATGTTAAGAATCTCACTTAGACTTGGCATGTTGCAATCCCAGAACTTGAGATATGAACACAAGATGATCAGGAGTTTAAGAGCATCCTCAACTGCATTCTAAGCTCAAGTCCAGCTCTGAGAATGAGGTCTGCCTCAAATAATAGTAATGATGATGATGATGATGATGATGATGATGATGATGATAAATAATTATTATAAGGAATCTCACTTGGAACTAAATTTGAATGGAATCGACTTGCATCATCATGATTGCCGTTGTCATTGTCATCATCATTATTATCAAGAACCTGACTCAGAGTTCAAGTATTTTGTTGAGCCATTTCAGTGTGCCGACAAGAAGGCCATCAGGTGACTTCTAGGGTGTGCATATATGCTGTTCACCAGGCTGTATGAGTTTGAGCTGATTGCTTGATTGCTGGGATCTGAGAATCTGCCTCCCAAGAATCCTTTCCGTCTTGCAAACCTACCACCCCGCCATGATTCCAGGATCTTCTCCTCCCAGATACTCAGTTTGCATTCCTCAGTAACTCTGTCACCTGGAGGAGACAAAAGGCTGAGCCAATGCTAGACTGGCATCTGCAAGAACAGCTAAAACATGGCACCCGTTCTCTTGAAGCCAGACCACTTCTAGAGGAGGAAAGAAGTGCCATCCCATCTAAGAAGCTTGTCACTTGTCACTGAGTTATCCTTGTGTTTTGGCCTAGCAGGAAGCTTGTCGATCCCTTCTAGTCTCTCCCAGCATGTGATGTAGGTAGTTGTAGGCCCACTTCAGACATCCCGGCCTTGTTGAGCAGTATCCACCAAGAAAGGCAGAGTGGCTGGGATATCTAAGTGTGGAAGATGTTTTAGCACACGGGCAACTAGAAATAATAGTTGAGTCACTCAGAATAATCATTTAAAACCATGGTCTTTAAATTACATCCTTCAAATATATGGTATCTATCAGGGCTATAGAACTAATTGAAGTCACAGGGATATTAGCTTGGGTATTTCTTTTTGAAATATTTAAGTGGTAGGTACAGAATAGTAAATTTGCAGAATAGCCAAATACATCCTTAAAGCCTCCCATTTATCTTTTCTCCTGTCTGTCTGTCTGTCTGTCTGTCTGTCCTGTGTGTTTGTAAGGGGTGTGCACCAAAGTACACACGCGGAGGTCAGAGAACAACTTGGAGAGTTGGTTTCTTTCTCCCAACACAGGGGTTCTGGGATGAAGCTTAGGTGGTCAAGCTATATAACAAACACCTTTGCCCAATCTTTAGGCATCTCAGTGGCCTCCATTTATCCACAGAAGTTTTTCTTTCATTATAATGAAATTTTAATTTTATAAGAAACACACAATAGTAAAAATGACACATATAAATACTTGTATACTTACAAACCCATTTATGCCATACACACATAAAAATAAGGAAACATACAACCATTTCCAGAACTATTTTTTTCATTTCATTCCAATAATTTTATGAATGTTCTTGACTGTTCATTACTGCAATAACAATGAAGTTTTTTTTTTAAAGAGTGGGAATGGGACTTCTGATTTTCATAAAAGTAAGGAAGAATAATTTGATAACTCTCCTTTGCTACACTGTCTAAGAAAGCTGCACAAAATCTATCAAAAATATTTTAATACTTGTATAAACTGCATGATAAAAAAAGGCCCAGGTGTGTGCCTAACAAAGAGGGGAAACCAGCAGAGAGGATGTGAAATGTTCCTTTCTCAGAAAGCTGCTACTACCACAGACAGACAGAAAAGAATTTGTATGCTCCTAGTAAAGAAAAATGATCGCGTGAAAAACAAAATCTTTCTAGTTGGTTTTCTCCCCAAATGTAGATTCAAGTTTGCAGGTAGCCCAGGACAAGATGAGAGCTCCCTAGATGATAAGTGACCAAAGAAGAGGTCTAGAAATCAAGACAATCAGTGCTCCATTAAATGATAAGTGACCGAAGAAGTGAGCTAGGAAGCAAGACTGATCTAGTTCCCCAAGATGATAAGTCATCAAAGAAGCAATCCAGGAACCAAGACAATCAGTGCCCCATTAAATGATTAATGACCATAGAAGTGGTGCTGCTGTAGAGATTTTTCTGTGGTGAGTGAAAAAGAGCTCTTGAGGGACTCATCTACAGCGCAGGCCACAGGACAGTCTCATTGGATAAGTTTGCTAAAGATGAGCTCACAAACAAAAACTATGAAATGCAGGAAGATTCCTTCTGAAGAGTCAACAGACACCCAGGCCAGCGCTAGAAGATCCTGAGGATTTCACATGATAAAATGAGGATGTAAAAGAGATTGTCAAGCCGGGCGGTGGTGGCGCACGCCTTTAATCCCAGCACTCGGGAGGCAGAGGCAGGCGGATCTCTGTGAGTTCGAGACCAACCTGGTCTACAAGAGCTAGTTCCAGGACAGGCTCCAAAGCTACACAGAAACCCTGTCTCGAAAAACCAAAAACAAAACAAAACAAAAAAGAGATTATCAAGCAATCATGTTACAAATAATTAAACCCTAGAATATCTAATTAAAACACTAGTAAAAAACCAAACTAGATGAAAGTTGCTTTTGTATGGTAGCTAGGGGATAGAAACTAGAGCTCAGCTGCTGTGTTTGGAAGTCAACACTGCCATCTATTGCCCAGGAAGCTTTGGGAGACTCACCTCATATGCTTAGCTTCCTCATCTGGCAAGTGCAGATGTTAATGGTGCCCGCAGTGATGGGCTGTGAGGATTAAATGCCTCCCCCTCCCCACTACACTGCTTAGAACATTGCAAATATGCTGGGAATGGGTGGATGCTATAGTTTGATTGCTAAATCTCTCCGAAGGCCCATGTGTTAAAAGCTTGGTCCTCAGAGCCGTGCTGTTGAGAGGTTCTGGAACCATGAAGAGGAAGGGTTATGTGGGAGGTCTTTAGGTCACTGGAACTATGCCTTTGAAAGAGATTGTGGACCCCGGTCTCCCTCTTTATCTTTCTTTCTGGACAGGTGAAGAGTTTTACCACTCTATTTCCACCGTGCTATCCTTCCTTAGCAAAGGCTAAACCCAACAAGGGCATTTAACCATGGACCGAAACCTCCTGAGAGTTAAACCATTTATCTTTAAAAGTTAATTGTTTTAGATATTTTGGTACAGTTACAGAAAGTTCACCAGCACTCTGTTATTATTATCAAAAAATGGGTGGGGGGAGATTTTGGAAAGAAACAGGATGTCTAGAAACAACACAAGTCACTGAATTTATTTATTTATCGATTTATTCTGGTAATCAAACCCAGAGCCTCACACATGCTGGGTAAGGGCTCTGCCACTGAACCACAGCCAAAGACATTGAAATTAAAAGTGAACGGAACTGACGAAAAAGAAATTGAAGAGAGAATTAATAAATTAGAAGGACCACTTAAAGAAATTACACAAAATATAGCACGAAGGTAAAGACATGGAAAACATAAAAAGAGTTTGAGAGACCCAAGACTAAGATGGTTCAGTATGTACAGAGGAGGGAGTCAAAGAAAGCAGCAGGGAGAAGCGTGGGGACTGCAGAGAGCCATGATGAGAATTCCAGGACCAAAGGAAGAAAAGAATGCTCACCCGAAAGGCTCATAATCAATCTAGGCAAAGACTCAATATAACTCTATCCTAGGCACTCTGGGAGAATCACAGAATACACATGAAAGAGGCTGAAAGCATGACCAGAGATGAAAGACTGCCCACTCTATAACAGACCAAGTGACAGCAGGTCACTCACTAGTTACAGCCAAAGGAGACAATGCAAACATATTCTCAAAATGTAGAAGGAAAGTAAGTTACAATTTAGAATTTTGTAACTAGCCGAACCAATCAAAAGTGAGGCAGAAAAAGAGATTTTACTTTTTAGGTAAAGTCTGAAGGAGTCTATCATTCATAAATTCTCACAGAAAAATATCACCATGGGTAAACTCCAGGGAGGATGAAACCAACATCAGAGGGAGATTGAAGAGAGAAATAGCGCTCACCAGAGACAAACAGGCAGGTAAACCTGACCCACCACTGGCTGCTGCTGCTGATCCAATGGGAGGAAACAGTGACTAGCGCAACCTAAAACCAAGCAGGAGCACAAGGTTAGGAAAAGCAAGGGCAGCGGAGGGGTAGTGAAGTATCCTAGAGTCCTATAGCCTTCAGAGAGGAAGACAGAGATAATGGTAAACTTCCAACTGTCGTGTCATATATGCTAAAAGTTCAAGGGTGACACAGAAAGAAAAGAAACGCAGTATCGCAAAACAAAGGTACAGGGGAAACAGCTCAACCCAATGCAGACCAGGGAAGGACAAAAGAAGTGGAGTGGAACACTATAAAAAGCAGGCTTTCTCCGTGTTATCAGTGAACTAAGCTACATGGGCAACTCATATAGACAGACATGCACGCACACACATGTCTATACGCATATAACTCATATAGACAGACATGCACACACACACATGTCTATACGCATATAACTCATATAGACAGACATGCACGCACACACATGTCTATATGCATATAACCCATATAGACAGACATGCACACACACACATGTCTATACGCATATAACTCATATAGACAGACATGCACGCACACATGTCTATACGCATATACTTATTACAGCTACAAACATAAAAATAGACTTTAGATATGAAAACCAAAAATCCAACAATAGCCTGTCTATAATGGGCACATTCAAAATCCAACAGTCTGTAATGAGTGAGAAGAATAAAATCACACAGTAATTACTCCAAGTTAGGAACCCACAGGCCACTGCTTAGTGGCCACACAAAAGCCAAAAGAGAGTGGAATTACGTTGGTATTAGATAAAAGAGACTTTTTAAAACTTAGGGATAAAAACCATTTGTGTCAAAGAGAACTCTTGAGGAGTGAGCATATTTAGCCCGAAAGGCAGCAACACCGCCCATTAAAGGCTGAGGCATATGGTAATTCCGGAGTCATTGGTGGCCTTCATGACATATGTTAGGAAATAAAACTCTGAAAGATGTCGAGACTAATGCCTATTTTATAGTTTGAGAACAAATATACAAATCCAAGAATCTAGAACCTAGGAAATAACAAAACCAAGGATGCGAATAGATGAAAGAGAAAACTGAAAAAATGGTGAATGAAATCATAAACCTAAAGCAGTAATAAAGAAATAGCAAGATGACACAGACTACCAAGCAGACTAGAAAAAGAACCATGCTGGGGGACTTTAACCTTCTCCTTTCAAAACTGACCACAGAGTTACAGAGACTAAGCTAGTATGGCATGGAGACTATTATACTAAGGATCTAAGGATCAGCCAAACATACTGAGGAATTCAGTGGGAAAAGAGGACTCTTCTTTGCAAATGGCATCAGAAGAATCTCAAATGGCCGAGAAACACTTAAGGAGATTTTCAACATCCTTAGCCATCAGGAAAATGCAAACCAAAACGACTCAGAGATTCCATCTTATACTCATCAGAAAGGCTAAGATCAAAACACAAGCGACAGCTCATGCTGGAGAGAATGTAGAGCAAGGGGAACACTCCTCCATTGCTAATGGGAGATAGTGTGGGATGCCCTTCTGTATGCTGTGAATCTGTTTTATTACCATTGGTTAATAAAGAAGGTGCTTTGGCCCATAGCAGAACAGAATTATGATGGGAAATCCAAATAAAGATACAGGGAAAAAGAAGGCAGAGTCTGGGAGATGCCAGCAGCCATCGGAGAAGCAAGATGTGAGGCAACAAGCCACGAGCCTCATGGTAAAATACAGAATAGAAATGGGTTAATTTAAACCCTTAAGAGTTAGTTAATAATAAGCCTGAGCTAATAGGCCAACCAGTTTGTAGTTAATATTAAGCCTCAGAGTGATTATTTGGGAACTGGAGTGCAAAGGTGTACAGCTACTTTGGAAGTTGGTGTAGCAGTTTCTCAGAAAACTGGGAATCAGCCTACCACAAGACCCAGCTCTACTGCTCTTGGACATATACCCAAAGGATGCTCAAACATATCAACTATGTTTATAGCAGCTTTATTTGTAATATCCAGAACCTGGAAACAACCTATATGCCCCTCAACCAAGGAATAGATAAAAAAATGTGGTATATTTACACAATGGAGTATTACTCGTATGTTAAAAGCAAGATCACCAGGAAATTTGAAGGCAAATGATGGAACTAGAAAAAAATCATCCTGAGTGAGGTAAACCAGAGCTAGAAAGACAAACATGGTATAAACTCACTCATAAGTGGATATTAACTGTAAAATAAGGGATAACCATGCTACAATCCACAACCCCAGAGAGACTAGGTAACAAGGAGGGTTCATGAGGGGATGCCCAGATCTCCCTGGGAAGGGGATATAGAAGAGATTTAGTGAGTGGACTGAGCGGGTCCACTCAGGTCAGGATGGGGAGAAGAGAGATCAGCTTTTCAGGGTGGGGGTAATACTGAAAAAGACTACTGGAAAGGGAGTCAGGTTAAAACCTGGCCCAAGGAAATCTTCTAGGAATCGACAAGGAAGACCCCAGCTTAGACTCCTAGCAATAATAGATACATAACCCAATTTGGCCATCTCCAGTGATCAGATTGTGCCTATTCCTGTTGTTATCAGAGAGGCTTCATCCAGCAGCTGACAGAAACAGATTCAGACCCACAGCCAAACATTAGGCAGGGTTGGGTGGACTCCTGCAGAAGAGGAGGAGGACAGATTGTAGAAACCAGAGGGGTCAAAGGCACCATAAGAAAACCTACAGAATCAACTAACCTGGACTCACAGGGACTCACAGAGATCGAATCGACAACCAGGGAGCATGCATGGGACTGACCTAGGCCCTCTGCATGTGTTACAGTTGGTCCTCTTATGGGACTCCTAACAGTGGGAACGGGGCTGTCTCTGACTCTTTTACAGGCCTCTGGGACCCTATTTCTCGTACTGGTTCATCTTGCTGAGCCTTAATACATGGGGAGGAGGTTAGTCTTACTGCAGCCTGATATGTCATGTTTTGTTGACACTCGTGGAAGACCTGCTCTTTCCTACACAGAAACAGAGGAGTGGACTGGGGGTTAGCAACAGGGGGTGGGGAAGAGGCTGGGAGGCGAGGAGGGAGGAGAAACTGAGGCCAGGATGAAAAATAAATAAATACATAAATAAATTTATTTTTAAAACCTGTAGAAGAAAAAATATGGGGAAAAATTTATGATCTTTGATAAAACAATAACTTCTGAGCCGGGGCAGTAGTGGCACACACCTTTAATCCCAGCACTTTGGAGGCAGCAGCAGGTGGATCTCTGCGAGTTAGAGGACAGCCAGGACTGTTTGACAGAGAAACCCTGTCTTAGAAAAAAAAATGAAAAAAGAAAAAAAGACATTTTTAACACAATACAAACACACAAGTAAAATGTGCTTCAAATAACACCATAAGAAATAAAAAAGATGAAACTATTGACTGAGAAAATGTTGAAAACTATGGATCCAAAGGGGGACTTACATTCATAATATATCTGTGAATTCTTGCAACTCAAAAAACAAGAAAACGACTCAGAAGCTGGGCAAAAGATTTGAATAGAATGTCTCTAAGGAAGATGTACAAAGAGCAATCCATAAGTCACTAGGGAAACACAAGTCAAAATCACAATTGGATGTCACTTTATACTGACAAAATGGCTATAATTAGAAACAAACAAAAATCCACAATAAAAAGTGTCGATAAAGGTACGAGTGAGCGAGAAGCATGAGGCATTGCCGATGACTGCAAAACGATGCCACCACATCAGAAGGAGTTGGGAAATTCCTGAAATGTTAAACATGAACTTACCACATGTGACCGAGCAATTCTGTGTTTAGCATACACAACAGAAATAATATACATCCACACAAAACTGGCACACAAATGTCCATAGCAGCAATATTAATAATCAAAAATGGAAACAGTCCAAAAACTTATTAATTGGGATTGTGTAAACAAAATTGTATCCATATAAGGGAATAACACACAGCAATATAAAGAAATAAAATAGATCTAAATTACAATATGAATGAACCTGAAAAACTTGCTCACTGAAAAAAAATTAGTCATAAAACACCACATATTGCACATCTGCATTATATAAAAGGCCTCAGATTGTTCACTATGGGGGTAGAAAACAGATCCACAAGTGTCTATGGCCAGAGAAGGAAGAATGGGTAAGGGCCGTGTATCAATTACTGCTCTTGCTCTTGGGACAAAGCACCCGACCAGAAGCAACTTAAGAAGCAAGGGTTCATTTTGCTCCCCAGTTTAAAGGAAATGGTTCATCAAGTTGGCAAAGGCAAGTGCATGTGAACCCAGAGCATGAGATGATCGCAGCTGGAGGGCAAGTGCTCACATGCCTGTGTGCATGCCTATGTGCATGCCTGTGTGCACGGAGACATTCCTCGAATCACACTGGCCAGCCACAACAGCTGCTTAGTGGGTGTGGGGATTCCTTTAAGGTTAACGAAGACAGTCTGAAGTTACGGTACAGTAAAGGCTGCTTTGTGAGTGTGACAAAAGTTAGACTTTGTGAGTGTGAGAAAAACCACGGAATCACACAGAACGTTGAGAAGTCCATAAAGGAAATGCACCCTGGCTAAAGCCCGCTTGCTCATGCTCACTCACCGGGCTTGATTAGCCCCAGCAGGGCTCATGCTCTCACGGGCCATCCCTGGCAGCCAGTTTAAGCAGACCCGCCTCTGCTAAGCAACAGCATCACTGCAGGGTGATTTCACTCAGGCAGGGGAAGACTTGACATTACCTTTCCCAAGTCACAGCAGCAGAGAGAAAGCAAGCTTCTTGCTCCGCTGACAGACGTTAGAGCCCAGGTGGAAACCCTGTGCTACTGAGTTCCGACAGCTCCCTGCACAAGGCTGGCTCCAGACGGCTTCTCCAGACTTCCCATTTGTTCAGCTGGACCGGGAAACTGTATCACTGAGTTCAGTTTTCCTCTTAAGACCCAAAAGAATGTTGCAACGCTCCCGAGTTCCATAAACTGTGCTGTTTGGATAACTAATATCTCCCTGTGGGGAAAGGAATAGCAACTTGAAGAAACCTGGTGAGGAGAGGAAGTGACTGGTGGTGATGTGGTCATTTTTCTGTCACTACGACACAATGCCTGAGATAAAAAGGACAGACGACTTAGTTTTAGGTTCATGATTTCAAGAGGTTCCAATCTGTGGTCACTCGGCCTTCCGAGCACAGTGGCAGGGAACAATGCTGCTCACTTCCTGGTGGCTAGGAAGAAGGTCAGGGAGGAACAGGCCCCCAGTGACCTGACTTCCTCCACCCAAGTCCCATCTCCCCCATAGCATATGAGGCCTGTGACCAAGCCTCCAAGACAGGCTATGCAGGACATTTAAGATGTGACTGATACTATCAAGCCAGTGTCATATGAGGAACAGGGGACCCCACACATATCTTCATTTTAGAGCAATGGCGCCCATCCTTTCTTCTTCCTTGCATGCTGGGGATGGACCTACGAGCCTTGTACATGCCCTGAGCTGCACCCCAGTCCTTCCCCAGTTGTACTAGGCATTTATTTTGGGTCACCAACCAACTCCAAAGCATACCATGAAGATTTACTATTAATTTTGAATGCTTGGCCTAGCTTAGGCATATTTCTGGCTAAATTAACCTGTTTCTTCTTTATCTACCATTTGCCTTGGGTCTTAGTACCTTTCTTCTGTATACTTTGATTACTTCTCTTGTCTGGCTGGTGGCTGCCTGACTTCTGGCCCCAGGTGTGTCCCTTATTCTCTCCTCCTCTCATTCTTCCATTTTTTAAAAAAATATTTATTTATCTATTTATTATGTTTACAATATTCTGTCTGTGTGTATGCCTGAAGGCCAGAAGAGGGTGCCAGACCTCTTTACAGATGGTTGTGAGCCACCATGTGGTTGCTGGGAATTGAACTCAGGACTTTTGGAAGAGCAGGCAATGCTCTTAACCACTGAGCCATCTCTCCAGCCCCCTCTTCCATTTTTTTTTAGCTTAGTGTTCTCCTATTTATTCTCTCTGCCCACTCAGCCCCACCTATCCTTTCTCTGCCTAGCTACTGGCCATTAAGCTCTTTATTAGACCAATCAGGTGCCTTAGGCAGGCACCGGTAAAACAAATGCAACACATCTTTATGTAATGAAACACATCCTTACATCGTTAAACAAATGCAGCATAAACAAAAGGAACACATCCTTACACAGTTAAAGTCATGGCCATGTTCTGCAGCGTAAACAAATCTTACACATCTTTGCCTAGTTAGAATTCCATAAGACTTCATGGCTTTCAAACAAAAGCAAGCGACACATAATAGACAAATAACAAATAGACATAAAAACAAATAGACAAAAACAAAATTAAGAAAACCAAAAACAAAACCATAAAACCCAAACCAAACTACTGTCTTGATTTCACACAGATGTCTAAGTTGTCTCTCTCTAACCAGACATGGAGAGGTGGAGAGGTTTTTATAAACATAGTCATATGTTAAATTTCTCATGTTGACTTCTAATCACATTTATCTTTAATGAGAAAGGATCCTGCCAATTTGCGTGCAAATATTTATAAAAGATAAACTGAACTGAAGCAATTACTAAACTCTAAATATTCCTTTGAGACAGGGGTTATCCCTCTGTAGTTAGTGTTAGGGCCCTGATAGATTATAAACTAGTCATGTAGAATGAGAGTCTGTAAGAAATAATCTGCCAAGGAGAATGGAAGAGACTCAGTTCTACCTCAAACCACCAGAACAACCTGAGAGGCTGGGGTCCCCAAAGTCTGCAGCTAAGTACCCAAGGGACTGAGGAGTCATGTTCAGGGTTTGGGACTTAGCCATTGTAGTGCAGAGTAGGGAGGAGTGCCTGGCTTCCTGTGGCCCAGAAAGGGCTTGTGGGTGGGTCAGATTGCCTGTTCTTGTGACCAAAAGGCTGCAGGCTGAACCAGCATGACTGTTTTTGGCTCCAGGGCCAGTGTGGTGGTGGGGGAGGAGGGTCACTTTCCAGAAGCCCATGGGCAGCAGGTTTCTTGAAGCCTGGGTCCTGTTTTGGACTGTGGTTTGGGACTGAGGGGTTTCCTTTAGAGCCTGCTTGAACCACACAGGGAGACTGTGTCTCAAAATACAGATCAAGAGTAGAAACAATAAAAAGAATAAGTTTCTGCTCCACACATTCAGCCTGGGTGGCAGTAGTTGGACTGGCAGGGGCTTGCAGCTGTTTAGTGTCCTTTCTTCATCTGGGTCAGTACCTAGCCTGACTCGAGGCACCTTTGTCTAGAAAGTGGACTGAGATTTTAATTTCTTAATTCTTACACACAGGTTCCTGTGCTGATGAACTGCTGATCCTTTCTATGCAATGGCTTCTTTAGAGGTGTGCTCCAAGCCTCCTGCATGCTTAGAAAAACATTCTGCTTTTCTCTTGCCTGCAATCATGCATAGTGGTTTTTCTTTTTTTTCTACCCAGAACTTTGGTAATGACCCTCTGTTGCTTTCTGTCACTAAAGCTTTTTGTTTCTCACTGAATCCAGACCCCTAATGACTTGCTTTTATGGAGTAGTGGTGAAACAAACTTCCTCAGAATATTTGAGTCTAGCATTTTCTGCTGGATTTCCTAGAACAAAACCATTCATTCATTGATATCTATTTTTTGGTAGCATACAAAGAATGGCATTGTCATGTGTGTGTGTGTGTGTGTGTGTGTGTGTGTGTGTGTGTATATATATATATCATTATATTTTTTCTTTTTCTCTTTTTTCAGAAGAGGGGTTTGGAGACAGGGTCTCTCTAGATAGTCCTGGCTATCCTGGAGTTCAAGATGTAGACTAGGCTGGCCTCAAACTCACAGAGGTCCACTTGCCTCTGCCTCCCAAGTGCTGGGATCAAAGGCTTGCACCACCTCACCTGGTATTATGTCTTTTCTCCTTCACTCCCACCCTACACGACTGTCCTTTCATGTAGCTCCTCTCCCCATTTTGCTGGTTCTCCCTACTCGTTTCCATGACACATATATCCTACCACTCATTCTCGTTCTTCTGCCTTCAGATCTCTTCCTTCTCTCTCATGACCCCCTTTGAGAGTTGGTTTATTTTGGCTAACACCATGATCTCCAGGTCCATCTTGTGAATGTCATAATTCCATTCTTCACAGCTGAGCAAAATTCTACTCTATATGTGCACATCTTCTTCATTTGTTGGTCTGTTGATGGGCACCTAGGCTGGCTCTGTATCTTCCTGTTGTGAGCAGTGCAGCAATAAGCACAGTGTACTGTAGAAGGAACGGCGGGCTGCGTCCTGCCACCCGGCTCCCGCACGGCTAGCTTTACACCAGAAATAACACACAAATTGTATTCATTTAAACACTGCTTGGTCCATTGGCTCCAGCCTCTTACTGGCTAACTCTCACATCTTGATTAACCCATTTCTATTAATGTGTGTAGCACCACGAGGTGGTGGCTTACCGGGAAGATTTTAACCTGCGTCTATCTCGGAGAGGAGAGCTATGGCGTCTGCCTCACTGCCTTTTTCCTCCCAGCATTCTGTTCTGTCTTCCCCGCCTACCTATGTTCTGACCTATCAGGCCAAGCAGTTTTATTAATTAACCAATGAAACAACAGATAGATAGAAGACCCACCTACATCAGTGTACTGCTAGCTCTGTGGAGGGCTAGTGTACATCTTTGGGCATTCATCCTCCCAGGAGAGTAGAGCAGGACCATATATGGTAGGTCTGGCCTCACTCTTTTGAGGAGTCGCCATGCTGTATTCTATAGTGGCCGCACCAGTTCCCACTCCCACCAGCAGTGTGAAAGAACAGAGTGTGTTCTTCTAATGCGAAGATTCATGTCTTAATTCCAGAGAAAAATTCCTGTATTATGCGTCTAAATTATGCTCTGCCACCCTTGGTCAATTACTTTTTATAATTACTTTACTACCCTAAGCTCTATGTTATCAATTTAATTTTAAACATGTTAACATGTTTCTTACCTTTTCAGGGGGGCAGACAGGGTTTCACTATGTGGCTTTGTCTTAGGGTTTCTATGGCTATGATAAAACATGAACAAAGAAACTCGGGGAGAAAAGGGTTTATTCAGCTTATACTTTCATATCACAATTCATCATCAAATTAAGTCAGGGCAGGATCTTGGAGGGATGCTGCTTACTGTCTTGCTCCTCGTGGCTTGCTCAGCCTGCTGTCTTATAGAACCCAGGACCACCAGCCCAGGGATAGCACCACCACAATGGGATAGGTCCTCCCCTGTCAATCAATAACTAAGAAAATGATATACTGGCTTGTCTACAACCCAATCTTATGGAGGCATTTTCTTAATTGAGGCTCCCTTGTCTCTGATACTCTAGCTTGGGTCAAGTTGTCATAAAACTAGCCAGTGCTGGCTCTGACTGGCTTCAAATTCAGGATCCTCTGCCTTCCAGGTACTGGGATCATAGGTGTGTGCCACCACATCTGGGTCTTTACAGCTCATTTATTTCTTCTGTGATATTCTCTGCAGCCAGTCTTTTTCTCTCCTGTTGTTCCTAGTCATGTCTGAATATGTGTTTTAGGCATTCAGAGTCCAAGTTTCTTAAGGGCAGAGTATACCTGCAGGGACTTCTGCCTCTTGCATGAGCTTTTCTTCTAAATTGGATCCCCCTGTTCCCCACACATCTCCAACCCTTATGACTATAGCACACATAGTTGCCAGATCATTTTGTTTAAAATTGCTCACATCTGTGGTATGTTCCTCAGTTCAGACTGCTTGTTGGTTTGATACATTGTTAATGTATTTGCTTTGTTAAAATACCTACATGTCTTAGTTACTGTCCAATTGCTGTGAAGAGAAACCATGACCAAAGTAACTCTTACCAAAAAATAATTTAATTAGAGGCTAGCTTACAGTTTGAGATGATTTGTCCATGATCATTGTGGTGATATTTTGTTTGTGCTATAACAAATAAAGCTTGCCTGAAGATCAGAGTGCAGAACTATCCACACTAGTTAGCCATAGGGGTCAGGCAGTGGTGGTGCACACCTTTAATTCCAGCCCTTGGGAGGCAAAGACAGGTGGATCTCTGAATTCAAGGCCACCCTGGGCTATGTGAGATTGAAACTGTCCAAAAGACAGAGACAAGCAGTAGTGACTCACACCTTTAATCCCAGCACTAGGGAGGTGGAGACAGGAAATGGCTGGGTGAAGAGAGGAGTATCAGGCGGGAGGAGACAGGAGCTCAGGATTCAGCCTGAGGATTTATAGAGGTAAGAACTAGTGGCTGGATGCTTTGCTTCTCTGATCTTTCAGCTTTCACCCCCTAATATCTGACACTCTTAGCTGAGAGATGTCATGCCGTGCTGACTGCATGCCTTGTGACACTCTTAGCTGAGGATGCTGACTGCATGCCTTGTGACACTCTTAGTTGAGGATGCTGACTGCATGCCTTGTGACACTCTTAGCTGAGGATGCTGACTGCATGCCTTGTGACACTCTTAGCTGAGGGATGAGCTGTGTCCTAGTCTTTGCTGCACTCCTACAACTGCATTCCCACCTCAACTCTGCCCCAGAGTCACTCTGTTCAGAGGAAGACAGAAGGATGCCATTACAGCAAGAGTTTGTCAACTCACACCACAGCGCTTGCTCTGAAGACAAGACGACCAAGTGTAATATGAGCCAGATCTGAGTGACTGTGGCCTGGGGACACATTCCACTGTGGAAGTAGTTACATAAATTTGTAACAGAAAACTCAAGCATTTGCTAAATATATTGGTGAGGACTCAAGTAGGTGGTTTGCAATTAAGCAGGGGAATCCCTGATATGTGTTTCTGAGGCTGTCAGATGACTGTCTCAGCTTTGGGGTGACTGAGAACTAGCGGTCTGCTTATGGCTCAGTGCATTTCAAAGGTTTCCCTGATGGAAACATGTCCAGTCGTCTGCATGGATGCATATGAAATAGCGAGGGGACCGAGGACAGCATAGGTGATCTGCCTCTTCACCTGCAACATCTCAACTCTCCAAAGCCACACAAGTTCTAACCAGTCTGGAGAATCAACTTGGCTTCCTCAGGGATCTTCAGTTTACGTTACTAACCAGCTCCTTTCTAACCCCGAGATTTTAGTGAGGTTCCGGATTTTTCCCTCAGTGGCAAGGGGATTAAGAGCTGTTCTGTCTTGATGGGAATCTAGTCTTCATCTTTGGCTAGGACTCTGGAGCTCAAGGCACAAATGCAAATCTCAGTTCCTTCCACTGCTTGATCCCTGGGAACTTTCAAAGTTTATTTTTTTAAAACTTTTTAGAATTGTATTTATTTTGATTGCCATGTTGTTGGATCTTAAGAAAGAAGTTCTGCAGTCTGGATTCATCCTGAAAGGCCCCATGGACAATTGTAAAGGCTTGCACCAGTAGTTCTGAGGATTTCAATCAGGGATGGATGTCAGAATTACTGGGGAGAGTTTAACAGCATCAGGAACAGGCCACACTCCTGAGAATTGACACATAGGGAGGGACCCAGACATTAGTGCTTTTAGACTCCTCCCACCAAGTCTATATACAGACAGTTGAGAATGATGAACTGGTCTAATCCTACTCATTCATAATTTGACATCCAAAATATCATTGACACGTTTTAGTAGAATTAGCAAAGGCCAAGTAATATTATACATAGACATACTGACAGACACACTCAGAGTCACATGCATAGACACATAAACATACACAGACACACAGACACATACATGCAAAGATGCACAGCCATACAGACACGCAAAATCAGCCCTCTGCTCCTGACTCTTCCTTCCCTCCAGCCCTATTGCAGCCAGTGTCTCTAAATATTGCTTAAATAATCAGGGCAGCAGGGGGGAGCTGCACTGTGTGGGGCACTGCCTCATGCCTATTTTCATGTAGTTGGGTAATAGAAAGAATTCATCTGAAAGAATTAGGAAACACCATTTGAGGTGACAGCTCGTAAAACTGCTTCAAAGTCCTTGCAGAGACAGAAAAAGCACCATCCGAGGCAGGGTATACAAACCTCAGAGTCATTGGTAGCTACACCAATAACTAGACATGACACCAAAGAATTAGCCTAGTAACCTTGCAAGTCATGCCGCCTCCTCCAAGTCCTCTTGACGTTATATTTAGACACACAGGAGTGTTAAAGGAACTGGCATCTAGGATTTTGTGGCTGGGAAGTTTGGAAGTGTTTTCCTGGAGTGGCAAAGGGGTGTGGCTTTCCAAGTTTGTGCAGGGGCTTGAGTCATGGCATGGAGCTAAGGGAGCATTTCCAGGCTTGGAAGACACGTCAGGCAGGGTGAGAGGGAGGAGGAAGATTGAGAGGTCATGTTGCAGCTTAGGGAATGTGGGTGTCAAGGAGACCTTAAAGACCAAGTGGGTACAGAGAGTGAGGGAGAAAGGAGATGAGGGGATGTCCACTGACTTCAGCTGGAAACATTTAAGGGGCAGCCAGGCTCTCTCTGGGGTCTTAGGGGAAGGAAGGACTACTGAAAGATCATCAGGAGACAGGTGGGTCTAAATGGAGCCACCAGACTCAGTCCAGCTGTAATTTAAAGACCATCTGCGGGGAGTCTAGGCTCTAGGACCACCCAAGTGTGCAAGGACAGGAAAAAGAGGACTAATTCAAAGCCAGTGGGCAGGAACATCACCCTACTTTCCCCAGTGACTGAGGGAACGTGGGCACGTGGGGGTGGGCAATGATGTCTAATGGTCAGAGGATGGAGAAGGCAGAGGGCCCAGCATCTAAGCTGAGTGATCTATGAAGGACTTTGAACACTTAAGAAATTTAAAACCATTTCAACAATTCTGACTCTACAGCCAAACAATGGCCTACGACAGGCCACACACGTCATCAAAGACGTGGTGGCTCTGTTCTCTAAGGGAGACAGTCTCACACAGCAGCCTACTTACCTACCTGCAAAGCAATCTGTGTCCTCAGTCACCAGGGCCAACACGAACATCACCGCTTCAAAGGTTCCCTCCCTTCTGTGCCTCTGGAAGGATGGCAGTGGTGGATCCTGGTTACCGATGTGTGGTGCAGAGGGTTTCTATCTGCTGTACTGGTGTGTGGCGCAGAGGGTATCTCATCCGCTGTACTGGTGTGTGGTGCAGAGGGTATCTCATCTGCTGTTACTTGTATGAATATAAGGGAACTAAAATATCAACTCTCAACCCCCTCCCTTACACCTGAAGTGTGCACCGTCTCTTCTCTCTGCTTGATGAACACTAATTTTGCTTCTCTTGAGTTCTAAGATTCTTTTCTGAGGCAGACAAGGATCTGGCTTCACTGGAGTGGAGTGCTCTAAGGGAAGAACGTCCCAGGCTCTGGCAGTAGTGCTGGGCTGTGACATCATTGCTGCTCATTCCTCTAAAAACAAAGAAGAGAACCATGTCTGAAAAGGGCTGGTCTTTCTAGAATGCCCAGATCACCAATGCAGATGCCACCGGTCTTGAGAGCTTTGTGAAGACCCTGGAGCTGGCGGTTCTAGGTTCGTAGCCTGTCTCCAGTCTTCAGCTGTGGGAATTAGGTAAAAGGCTGCCCAGTCTGAGCCTCAGTTCTCCTAATTGTACCCTGAGGTACTATGTATAGTACGTGGCTTACAGGCAGGAAGAGAAAACGGTTAGTTTCAGTCAAGGACTTAGAATGATGGCTAGTATGACGGGGGAGTTTCATAAACAATGCATATCATTGGCATATAAACATAACTCATACAAAACCTCTGAGGAACACTTAATAAAATACTCTAAAAATATGTTTATTGTAACTAATGAATATAAAAATTTGACAGATGTTCTCAAACATTCTCCAAAGGAAGTAAAACCCTCCCCTGCCCCACTTCACATGAAATACAGAATAACAACTTGGACAGAGAAGCAGACAAATTTGCACACAAGATTTCCACTCAACAATTGATCCTAAAAGGCTCCAACACATTTCTAAGCACAGGTCCATTAAATTAAGAAGCCACAAGCTGTTCGATGCTTTTGTGGTTTAACTTGTTTCCTACCAGCATTCTGATGTCCATTCAAAATACTGAGACCAGAGGAGGTAACACACGATCCTGTGACAGATACTCAGGGCACGTGGCTCTACAAAACTACAAACAGTCATGAGGATACAGACTGTGGAATTAAACATTAACGTGGAAAGGAACCCGAGAAAAATCTATTTATAGTTTAGCCTTTGGCATCTGGCATAACACGTTTCTTCTTCATAGAGATACCACACTGTTCAATTTATTAACTAGAATAAAGTTCTCTGAACACATTTCCCACCTAACACAGATTGTCCACAGCCAATTTCACATGAGGTAGTTGGGCTGTTGAATGACATTCTAGTGAAATTCTCATGACACACGGGAATCGGACATTTCTCGTGCCATGAAGCTGGCTCATCCACTGTCTAGATCATCCTTCTTGTCACTGACTCCACGTACTTGTGGGCACACACAGAGTTCTGTGTGGATGGGATAAGGTGTGCAATGAAGCCATCCATGCTAGGGTTGACGGAACCATCCACCCAGGGTGAGGAGAGGAGGACACTGACCACACTTTAAATGTATGAGACATTTAAAACAAGCCGGATATTATGCCCCCTACAGCTTGGCTGGAAATGCCTTTCACTCTGAGGAGTGACTCAAGGATTTACAATTTACAAGAATCCTGAAACCCTCGCATTTCAGAGTAGGGGCATTTTTTTCCTTTCCATTAAAGGCTATAAATAGACCATGGAGAAGAGAGATCAACGCATGCTTCATCTGTATGCGCGGCATCACCAGTGACTGGCTGATCACACCCTAGATTTCTTGAATGCAGCTGTGCAGTAAGAAATCATGCAAATGGTCTTCAGGCTAGTCTAGACGGGGCTGGACTGGGAGCATTCCCAGGGGAGGGCCAGTGAGCAGTGAAAGGACCCTCAACTAACATTATACCTCTATAACCTTGTTACAGATAAAGCCTTCGGACACCATCAGACAGCTACTAGATAGTTACGTCGTTACTGTGACAGCCCTGAGTAAGCGATGGCAGGTCACACAGAAGCACTCGGAAGAACACATTTCTCAGTACAGCACTTCACCACGTGCACTTCTGGGGTCTGCCGCACACAAGCATGCAGACTGAGCAGTGTCACAAAGCATCTCAGGTCTGGCTCCCTATGGTCAAACACATGAGATCGCTGAGCTGAACGATGGCTCAACACAGATTGTGGTTACATCTAGAAACCTTCAACTTTACAAATGTTTGGTAGTGAAATCAGGGTGAAGAGTCGAACTGTTGCAAAGCTGGGACTAAATCAGAAGCAGTGGTTTGAACTGATGGTTCAGAAACACAACATGACAGGACCTGGTGGTCTAATAGGAAATTCACAAAAAACCTGCTCTCCAGAAAGTCTCCAAAATGCCTTCTATCCTGTATTGCTCAAAACCCTCTCATGTCTCTGTTGCTTTGTCTGAAATCTCTCCTTATATATGACCTTTAAAATTGGACTAGTTTTCTTTAGAAAAAATTCTTCAGCTCTTCTCACTTCCAAATTTAACATTGTGCACCGAATTTCCCAACCCTACCATACATTTCTCTTACCTAAAACACTGCTCGGCAGGTAGAGAGATGAACACACTAACTGTACAAGGAATAATCAAAGGCAGAGGTGTGCATGCTCCCTGTGGCACCCAGCACTCCCACTGTGACATTCCCCTACCTTACAGCTACAAATGTGCACACAGCTCTCCCCGGAGCTCTGGCAGTTTGGGTAGCAGGTCCTGGACCAGGCTGCGGCTACTGCTGCTACAGGGTAAACAAGAGCTAGGGGTGGAATCACTGAGGCAAGCTGATGGGGGGAAGGTGCAGCTCAATGCTAGCAATGATCAGTAGCAGAGAAGAAAAAGCCCCAAGGTTGAAAGAGGAGGTACAGATGATGTCCCCCATTATGCAAGTGACATGAAGTGATGCTTTCACCCTCAGCATGGCTTGGACATAGTAACGAGCCACTACATACTCAAAGCACCCTTCATGTTTCAGCCCGTGTCAGGAGCTGCCATGGGAATCACCTCTGCCTCCGTTACAAGCTGGTTTCCACCCTCAATGGGGTCACACCTCCAAGTTAGTTTTCTTTCAGATTTTGGTTATAATCAGATTTGTTTTTAAAAAAAAACAAAAGCCTTTCGCAGTTGATGCCAGGCAGTGTGGAGCTGAGCTTCATGGGGTGGGGGAAGAGCAGACTGACGGAATGCATGGTGGTGGGCAGTACTCCATAAGGACGGGGTCAGCTAAGGGGTCAGCCAGCGCTACTTAGTCAAGCCTGCTACTGTCTAGGGAGACGCATTTCCCTAGTCTCCAGCTCCTCTCTTAAACTTACGCTAGAAAATAACCCAAAACCTGTTGTTAGCAATGAAGACAAGGTGAGCATTCTGTCAGCAAACACACCAGTCCTTCACCTGTTAGGGTGAGGGTGGCTTAGGGATGCCAGAGCTCTTGGAAGGCCCCTGGCAGCACTTTCAGGATCTTTTCTTATTAACCCTTTTTTAGCAAGTAACTGAAAATCAGAAGAAACAAAGCCTGGCTTTAACTAAAATGAGAAACAGGCAACTAGCAATCCAGGAAGAAGGAACTACAAACAGACTGCCCTGCATGGCAGCTGTGCACTTGGAGCCTCACTGCAGACCAAGGTGTTCTCAGAGTGCCCCAGCCCTGGGTTCTAGAGACCACAGAGGCATCCAGAGCTCCTTAGCGCAGCCATGCTTAGCATCAATTTCCTGTTAGCACGGCACGGACGGCACACCCACTCTCAGAAACAGCAGATTAGCTGCCTTTTCTTTTTCTGGTCTTAAGAGGCTATGCCACGGGCAGGAGGTTTAAACTAGCTCCTCCCTCAGATCTCCACTAGCCAGGGAAGAGGATCCATAGGAAGCTCTCGTGGGAGCAAAACAGCACATTGTTAGTAATTGCAGCCCCTTTCTCCTGCTCCTGTTTACTTGCTACAACTTCTCGTGTAAGCAAAACGCTTGCTTCACATAAACTTTTTTTCTTAAAAATATTTTTAAGAGGCAAGGTCTCTTGCTATGTTGCCCAGGTAAACCTCCAAACTCTGGGATCAAATGATATTTCCACCTCATACTCCTGAGTAGCCTGGATTTTATGCACCACTGTGGCCTGCTCTACTGCTTCAATAACTTGAGGAAATGCCCACTTGCTTAAAGATGACAAAAAAACAAAGCCAGTACCTTTCCCTGCACAAAACTCTCTGCAGAGCCCTAGTGTGTGCAGCAGGCACAACCACTCCTTTCACCTGTACCTGGCAAAGGGGTCACTTTCTTTGGGGGACTGCTTATGCTGGAATGACCTTCCTTGTTACAGAGGAGCATTTCCTGGAGAGGGCACACATGGCTTCTCCCCTATGCATACTCTAGGCAGCTTGGCTCATTGCTGGGAGACAAGGGTACCTTGTCACTCTACAGAAATGCGACAAGCATTGTTCCACAAGCTGCTGGTCTACTCACTCTACACTTAATTATTTCACTTGAATGATACCCCCTTCCTCTTGGGGGTTAGAGGATGTATCATTTGGTTTTTGCAGGAGAATGGAAATTCTGAAAAACTGGAATTCAACTGGTAGCTCAACCAGCTGAGTATCACCTGGGAAGGTCATCAAACAGCAAATTTCCTATTTCACCTCCAGATGTGGGTTCTTCAGGTAAGTTCTAGAACTCTGTTCTTTGAAACAGTACATTGAGTGACTTCAATACATGAGTAATCTAGTTCACATTTGAAAGCTACCTGGCTCTTTTGCTGAAGAGAGTTCATGAAGCTAGGCAAAAAATAAATAAATAAAAATAAACAGAAACAAGATACTCCATGAAAGTGAGCAGAGCTTCCTATTACAGACTTTACCACTGAAGTAGGATAGGAATCCTCTCTATGCTGTGTTGTCCCATTCAAACAACACACAGGAATGTATGTCCTGGATGAGAGTGGCGGCATGTGCTACCCAGATGACTCACCCTGCCTTTCTATTCTGGTCTCAAGCATCTCCTTGAGCCGGTCTCACCTGACAGCAGGCATGGCAGTTCTTGTTAGTGTTTTCCCACAAATGTAGAAATGCCTTCACTACACAGCCCTTTTCATCAGCAGAGTCACAGAGAAGGGGCCTGCTTGGGACAGTCTAGGAATAACAAACTGTTACATGGCAAGTGCTTCAACAAAGCGGCCTTTACTCCCTCCAATGCTCAGTCGACTCCTAAGCTATTTTAAACACTGGCTTTGTGTTAGAGTCCTGCATCTGCTTGGGTTTGGGTGGCCGCTAAAGCTGATAACTGAAAGAGAACCACACAAAGTCTGGTCCCAACAAGTCCGTTTGTCGATTTTGCTTACTGCTTGCTATTCAAGTCTACGGTAGCTATGATTTGGTTCCAGTAGGCCTGTTGAACTGAAATATTTAGCACCTTGATTTTTTAAACACACCAAACACAAACGCATTAAAACAATCCTATGAAAGCACAAGGTTTCGCTTCCTCCTGTCCCTCCCCAAGGAAAGGAGTTGGAGGGTATCGGAGCTGTTGCTGGAAATTAACTAGGGCGGCACAACACTTTAGCAAACTTTATTCCCTGAAGTTAGGAGGCGCTGCCCTGTAGCTGTCACACCACCTCATCAGACTCCAGCCCGTGGATCTCGTATAAAGTGTCCAGTATGGCCAGCTGCTTTTCCATAGCAGGGAGGTAAAGGCTGAGGTCCCTCTGCATCCCGGTACTGAAAGCTTCTTTCTGGTGGTCGCCTTCTTTTATGGTTAGCGCTGCCACAAAATCTTCATAGGATGGTGCTGCCCTCAGTGCTAACTGCAAAAGAATTACCTGTGAGGATCTGCAACACAACTGTCGCTTGTATACTCTTAGACACACACACACACACACACACACACACACACACACACGGGGAGGGGGAAAGGAGTGGGGAGCTGAGGAAAGCAAGGGTAAACAAATATGAATGTCCTTCTAATTCACAGATTGCCTAAAATCATGTTCTAAGCACCAAATCAAACCACTTCAAGGCTAGAAAAGGCAGGGGTCTACTTGGGACAGTTAGTGACGACTGACACCATGAATCCTCACAGTCAGTATGCACATCTGTCTGCGGATATTGCATGCACCTGCCTGGCCTCCCAGGGTTTGCATCTCACTCACATTCCATTTGTCTTATCGCCTGTTATTTCCCAATATGGACATTTCCTATAACTTTTTCTATTTTTTTCTAATAAAGAAGGAAACTTGTAATATTAACAATGATTGTTACCCTGACAGGCCTAGGAGACAAACTTCTAGGCCTGTGTGTGAGAGCGTTTCTCCACTGATTGACCGAGGTAGGAAGAACCACACTATAAATATGGGTGGCATCATTATGTGTGTTGGAGTCTCAGAAGAAAAAGAAGAAACGAGCCAAACAGCAACATTCATCTCTCTTACTTCCAGACTGGATGCGATGTGACCAAGTGTCTCATGCTTCAGGGTACAGAACTACACTCAAAATATAAACCAAAATAAACTCTATTTCTTCAACTGCTTTTGCTGGATACTTTGTTGCAGCAATGCTAAAAGTAACTAATACAAAAGAACTAATACCAGGAGTGGGCTTGTTACTTGATGAAACTGACCTCCGTTTCTTGTACCTTTGGAACTAACTGGTTTGAGGAAACAATGCAGAAGAGTGGGATTTCAGACTAGAAAAGCCTTAGGATGTTATAAGCAGAGCTTGGTAGACTGTTCCAGTGTTTGTAAGATTAAGAAGCCAACAGAACTGTGGGCAGTGGAGGTGCAGGTGATGCAGTTTCAGAGGGAAACAAGAACTCGACTGGGAACTGGACTAGAGGCCAGTCACATTATATTCTGGCAAATTGATTATCTGGCTGCATTCTGCCTGTACTGAGACTCTGAGTGGGGCTGAACTCAAAGATGATGGTCTAATCTCTTAAGCAGAGGAAATCTCAGGATAGTTTGATGGTTTAAAAGAAAATGGCCTCCAAAGGGAGTGGTACTATTAGGAGGTGTGGGTTTGTTAAAATAGGTGTGGTCTTGTTGGAGGAAATGTGTTGTGGGGATGAGCTTGGAGGTCTCCTTTGCTCAAGCTTTATTCAATGAGACCCTCAGTTTACTTCCTGTTGCCTCTGGATTGAGAAGAAGAATTCCCCAGCACCATGTCTGCCTGCACACCACCATGCTCTCTGCCATGATGATGATGGACTAAACCTCTGAAACTCTAGGATGCCACCCCAGTTACATGCTTTCCTTTATAAGAGTACTTATGGCGTCTCTTCACAGCACTAGAAACCCCAAGACAGAAGCTGGTACTGAGGTCTGAGTATGCTGAGATAGGCTTTGCCATGCTTTTGTTTGGAGGATTTTAGACTTTGCAAGTTTGGGTTAGGAAAGCAGTGGAACGCTTTTAAGAACTGCTTAACAGGCCATACCAGTCGGAGCACGGTAGACAATAGTGCAGGGAGTGCTGTGAACTGTTGGGGGCTGGCTTGAGACTTCAGAGAAGAATTTTAGCACGTTGCCTAGAGATCATGTTTGTGATATTTTAGTGAAGAAAGTGGCTGCTTTATGCCCTTGTCTAAAGAGTCTGCCTGAGGCTAAAGTGAAGAAATTTGGATAAATTCCACTGTCAGAAGAAATCTCAAAACAGTCCGGTATTGACTCTGCTGTGTCGTAGTTATTACTGGTCACTCTTTAACAGATTTATAAATTAAAAGGAGTAAGAAAACGCAAAATTTGAGAAGGAAAGGAGCACCAGTATGTGGAATGGAGTTAAGTTCTGTGATCAAGGAGCTAAACAGATTTAGAAATGGAGTGAAGGGAGTAGTGACCTCAGGGCAAGATTCCATCCAGCTAAATTTCCAACTTGTAAAAAAGAATTAAAGAAAAGTTTAGAAGCTGGCAGTGGTGGTGCACACCTACAATCCCAACACTCTGGAGGCAGAGGCAAGTGGATCTCTCTGAGTTCAAGGCCAGGCTGGTCTACAAAGCAAGTTACAAGTTAGCCAGAGCTGCAGAGAAATCTTGTCTTGAAAAACAAAATGAACAAACAAAAATAAAACAAAAAATGAGAAAATCTTAGATTCAGGTATGGTGTTGCACACCTTTAATCCCAGCACTCCAGAGGCAAAGGATGGTGGATCTATGAATTCAAGGCCAGCCTGGTCCACAGAGCAAGTTCCAGAATAGTCAAGCTTAGGCAGTGAAGAAAATCTTAGAGAACAGAAAGCTAGAGAAGATGTAATCGAACAAGAAAGCCATGTTCCATGCCCAGTAAGCAGCAGAATTTGGCAGCTTCAGCCATGTGGTCTCTGAGACTAAGGAAACCTGCTGAGGTCAGGCATGTGTTAGCACTGGCCCTGAAGGGAGGTAGAGAAGTCACTGCATAAAGCTGTGAAGCTGAAGCCTGGATTACCATGGAGACCCCAGGATGCTGGAGATGCCAGAGCAGTGGGATGCCTGCTAACAGGGAGTAGAACCAGCCCAAGAAAAAGAAGTTGTGTTGCAGTCAACAAAGCTGACAGGACTTGGAGATTGAAGAGTGTTTTGGCATCAGACATGGATGCAGTGTTTGGTGTTTGCCCCAATGGTTTCCAGTGTTGCTTTGGTCAAGTGTTCGTCACTATGCGCCCTTCCCTATATTTTGGAATGGCAATGTGTATCCTGTGCCATTATATGTTGGAAGTATGTGATCTGCTTTTTGATTTTGATTAAGAGATTGCATGAATCTCAGAAGAGACTTTGAATTTTAAACTTTTAAGTAATTTTGAGGTTGTGATATGAGACTATGGGGACTTTGGAAGTTGGACTGAATGCATTTTTGCATTACGATATGGCTACAAGCCATGGAGTGGAATGTGATGGTTTGAAAGAAAATAGTCCTTAAAGGGAGTGGCACTATTAGGAGGTATAGCTTTGTTAGAGTAGGTGTAGCCTTGTTGGAGGAAATTTGTTACACTGTGGGGGTGGGCTTTGTGGTCTCCTTTGCTCAAGCTTCACTCAGTGTGACACTCAGTTCACTTCCTGTTGCCTTTGGATCAAAATACAGAGTTCTCCAGCACTACATCTGCCTGCACATTACCATGCTCCCTGCCATGATGATAATGGACTAAACCTCTGAAACTGTAAGCTGCCACCTCAATCAAGTGTTTTCCTTTATAAGAGTTGTTGAGGTCATGGTGTCTGTTCACAGTAATAAAAACCTAAAGACAGACAGCATCAAGGCTGTAGCATGTTCTGGTCTGATTCTATAGTCAGAGAACAAAAGGGAACAGAAATGTGGTATCTGTCATAGAAAAGAAACTCAAATTTGCAGATAAGGCCAGTACCCAGAAAGCAGCTAGAATTGTACAGATTAACATCATAAAAAAAAAAAAAATCTGAGACAACAGGAAAGGTACCCTGAGGGAAAATCCTACCCAACAAAAGCTCCATCTTGTATAATACAAATTCATGCGGAGGGGGAAGAGGAGAGAGGAGAACATGAGGGATGGGGGGGAAGGATGACACACAGACACCGGGCACTAGGGAAGTTGCCAGGAATCCACAGGATGACCCCAGCTAAGAACCTAAGAAATAGTGGAGAGGGTGCCTGAACTGGCCTTCCCCTGTAATCAGATTGATTACATAGAACCTTCATCAAGCAACTGATGGAAGCAGATGCAGAGATTTACAGTTAGGCACTGGGCCGAGCTCCCAGAATCCAGTCAAAGGGAAGGAGGAGCGATAATATGAGCAAAGAGATCAAGACCATGATGGAGACACCCACAGAAACAGCTGACCTGAGTTAATGGAAGCTTACTGACTCTGGACTGACAGTGGCGAAACCTGCATAGCACCAAATTAGACCTCTGAATGTGGGTGACAATAGTGTGGCTTAGGCAGTCTGTGGGGCCACTGGCAGTGCGACCAGGATTTATCCCTAGGGTATGAGCTGGCTTTTTGAAGCCCATTCTCTATGGAGGGATACCTCGCTCAGCCTAGATTGGGGGGGGGGGGGGGAGGGAAGGGTCTTGGTCCTGCCTCGAAGTGATGTGCCAGACTTTGTTGACTCCCTACGGAAAGATTTATTCTCTCTGAGGATTGAATTGGGGATGGGCTGGGGGGAATGTGGAGGGAGCAGGAAGAGGAGAGGGAATGGGAACTGGGACTGGTTATGTAAAATGAGAAAAGATTGTTTAAAAAAAATTTAAAAAATTAAATTCATTTGAAAGGAGATCCTAAATTGAGAATACCATCAAAGAGGTTCCTTGGTTAACTACTACCACCTAGGGAAGTTTTCCCCGGTCATCCTGGAAGACCCACAGAGGCCCATACAATGGATGCTGGGATGTCAGGCTACATCTTGCTGCTGACAGCAAAACTTGGGAATACTGTCCTTGTGTTAATGGCTTTACAGCCATGCCAGATGCAAGAGTGAGGAAGTCACATAGGCTTGACTGAGATTCCAGAATGCCTGAGGCCAAGCTACACGAGGCAAGGTTGGATTCCTTTCAATAAGGCCCAGGGAGCCCATTGCATAAGGCTGCCAATGGGAAGCCCAAGCTGCAATGGAGAATTCAAGATGATGGAGATGCCAGGATCATGAGACATCCACTGAGGAAAAGCTAGAGACAGGGATTAGAGGTGGCTCAAGAGAAAGGCTCCAGGTGCCACAGTAGCAGAGCTGCAGGGGCAGGGCGGTCAGTCACTAGGGAGTACAGCGAGTCCATCGTGTTCCCTAGACACCACATTTGGAGCTACAGAATTTGGTGTTTTCCCTTCTGGGTTTTGGTCTTACGTTCCCATGTTATGCCCCAACTTCTCTCTTCTAGAATTGGAATGTCTACTCTGTGCCCTATTATGTGTTAGGTTTCCATGACCCAGTGCTTTGGCAAAATGTATAATCACCCCAAACGCTGGCACTTCCGGTTCGAGGGCCACACATGCGCCATCAAGCGCTCAGACAATTTACATGGCCACCCAGGGCTCTCAAGCCCTACATGATGTATGTGCTGCATGGTCACATGATCTACGCATGAGGCAGCTACAGCTATGTAAGCCCCTGTACGCCTGAGCTAGGCAGCCTTTACCAGCTAGACAGGCCCACTCCATTCTCTCTTTCCGTCCCTCTTCTGAAGAGGTAACTACTGCCCTCCCGGCCCGTACCACCTCCTCAGGCCCACGCATGTGTCCTTCTCTCTCTTAATAAACTCTTAAAGTGGGTTTCGTGATTTGTTCTCACTTGTGCCCGGTAATTTCACTATGTATGTTGGAAGGATGTAACTTGAGTTTCAAAAACTTTTTAGTGGCTCAGAGTTAAGGAGATTGCCTGTGTCTCAGAAGAGACTTTTGAGCAGTTTTGGAATTGTTAAAGACAATAAAATGGTAACTTCTGAAGTTGGACTGAATGCATTTTGTGTGATGGGATGGCTAAGCAATGGTAAAAAGGGTAGACTTGTGATGACAACAGTGTCAACATGACAGTATACAGAATCTCTAAGGGGACAATCTTGTGAGCACGTCTGTGGGTAAGCTTGAAGGTGGGGCCATTAAGGCTGGAGAGACTCACTCTCACCGTAAAAGGCACTATTGCATGGACTGGGGCCTCAGTCTAGGTGAAAAGGGAACACAGCAGAACTCACCTCACTGCTTCCTGACTATGGAAGTCATGTGACTAGCTGCTTGAGCTACTGCTGTCATGGCCTCTCTAACAAAACGGCATCCTCAGATTGTGAGCTGAAATTTGCTCTCCTTCCTTAATGCTTCTGTCAGAAATTTTGTTGCAGCGACAAGTAACTAATAGAAAGATAATGTTTGCTTTGGTACTGATATTATAATCATAATTTGTAAGAACCATGAAGTCTCTATCTCTATTCTGTATAAACACTGTAAGTCTCAGGCACTTGGGACCAGGTCTGAAACCTAGGCTCAAGTCTGTGCTGCTTCTCGACCACACCACACTCTTCTCGGTGGGTGACTTCCCAGGTTCGCTCCCCACCTCTCACTGCAGTTTGGCTAGTCCGGCTATTCCCAGCAGGCCAAAGCTCATTTCTGAATTTCACTAGGCTTGGCTCTCCTGAGACAGCAGAGGATCTATAATGGTTCCCCATATATTCTGAAAGCCTTTGAGAGTCCCTTCTACCCACTTGTGAAGCAAGAATGGCTTGTATCATTGAATCTCAGATTTTTCACACTCATTTGAAGACCTGAGCAAAGTGTTTAACTTCCTAGAACCTTACTTTCTTCAGCTATAGAAGGTAGCTGAACTTTCCTTTTCTTATTTTCAAGATTAAGATCATACAAAAATGTTTTACCAAAGCTTGGCACATAGTTAACATTCAGACGACATGTAAGTATAAAGGCAAGAGACAGAAAAAGGAAAATAAGGTAGTTATTCAAAATACAATGTAGAAAATCTTCTAGTACTGAAGGGCAGGCCCTGTAGTTTAAATGATGAAAATCAAAGAAAAGCTGATCATGAAATTTTAGAGCATAAAGAAAAGGAAAGTATACACAATTCTCCTTATCTTGATGGCAAATACAGCTGATACAGACCAGGGTGGGAGCTACCCTGAATTTTCTAGCAGTGATAGTGGAAGCTGGAAACAACAGTTGAGGCTTCAACATCGCTAAGGAAACAACTGTTAGTCTAAGTCTACCCAGTCAGACCAGCGCTCTAGGAAAAAAGACGCAGGGCCAATGCTAAGCTCGCCTTCCAGTCTGGCTGAAGAGGAAACAGGAAGGTCAAGTGACAGCTGGGTATCAGCAAGCTGGCGGCAGAAGCTTGGCTGACTTCCGTTTAGACTTGACGTGTTTGAGGATTAAGGTTCACTACTTGGTTGGCAAATTAGTCAGATTCCAGGGATGGAAAGATGTGTTCTCTGAGCCACTGAGAGCTGCCAGCTGGCACACTTAGAAAATGCAATAAGCCTTTCCAAGTGTGGACGACCTGAGGATGACTATGAGGCTGTAAGGTCAGTGAAGCCCAGACCTGACCCATCTCCAGCAGGTGCTTTGTGATGATATGCTTGAACTCATGTATCGCTTAAATACCAGCAACATCAAACACCAGCAGACGGGCTAGCTCCATCTGTGTCAGAACCCTGACTACAGCAGGGAACGGAAGTTATCTCCGTGTTAGGGGAGTACTAACTTTGTGTCCCTAACACGTAAAACAGCGTTTAGTGCATGACAGGTGCTCTAAACTGTGAGCTGTAGATGCAATGCTTGGTATTTGATAGGCAATTCTTTCAGCAATCTACTTTTAGAAAATAAGAATTTTAGTACAAGAATGTTTGTGAACGGATTCTGTGCTGCTGCTATGAACAAACTCACATATTATGGGATGTATTATGTAGTCACTAAAAATAGGATTTATTCTTAGACTATCATGATATCAAAATGGTCCTAACACGGGCTGGTGCAATAGTGCCTGTTTAGCACATGAGGCTGAGGGCTTGATCCTCAACAACAAACAACAAAAGTCACCACAGAATCTTTTAAGTATGGATAAAGACAACAGAATTATACTGTAGCAAAACGTAAAAAATATAAATTTACATAATTAATTATATACATTCCATAAACATGTGGGCATATACTTATAAGTGGAACTATATATTTAAAGAAATATATAAACTAGGTCAATATTTAAAAGATTAAATCAAAATGTATTTTTAAAAAGTTAGGAAGGTAAAACAAAATGCCAGGAAGAAGAAATGGCCGGTAGTAGTGAACATGCATACAAGTCTCTAGTGTCTCCACTGTGATAACAACTGTTTAAGAAGGGATGACCAGCCCTGCTTGGTGTACCCACACAGTTAATATCTGACACAGATAAAAACAGCAATGGCAAAATGAGCCAAGAGTTGAGAATGAATAGGGCTGACAGAATGGGCAGCAAAGAGAGCTGTTAGCTGGAACTCCTCACTGGACCTAATCTCTCCTTGGTGGTATTGGAAATCACAGCCTACACCCAGCTCTCTCTGCATGGCTGCCCAGCTTCTTATTCCCTCTCAGAAGACAGACTGCGGGGCACAAGTGTCACTGAAGCGCTCACTGGCGAGTCTCGGCTAGTCTGTGGGAGCTGGTGTTCTCTACTGCTGACAGTCCACACTCCAAAGGCCTACAGGCATAAATGAGCTGGCAATTTTTGTCTTCTCTCCAAAACTAAAGCAAACAGAAATAACACACAAACAAAACGCACCTTCCTGATCACGCAAACTTTAGAAGACAGGAATGACTTACCGCAAAAACCCCGCGAACTACCCAGCCATGGTGTTGCCGTAGTGTTTTGCCGTATGCGTTATCTTGAAAAGAATGAGATTTTTGTGAGGTGCGAATGCTAAGACGCTGGTGTGATCTGCACAGTGCACTGTTTAGTGCACACTTACTACTGGGTTAGAATCTAATTCCAAGGCTTTGACCCCAGAGCTACAAAGGCGCACACTCAGACTGCCACTTTCCCTTCCTCCCCCTCTTCTTTTCTGCATTAAGAAAACCAGGCGTTTCCACCTGAACTTCAGTTTATTACCATAGTGGGAAAATGCTCATATAGAACGCAATAAGTAGAGAGAAAAGGTACAGAAAATTATGACTGAATACAATTGGAGTGTAATTAACTTAAAACACAGTTCTTTGAAATGCAGCCTAACCCTGGCCCAGGCTTATGTACCTTCTCTAATCACAGTCTCTCCCGTAGTGAAATAATCTTTAAGTTCTTGACCTAATGTTTGCTTCTGAGATAGCAAACATATGTCTTAATACCCTATAGCCTTGAATATACAATATAAAAGCTCAAAATCTCCAAAATGTTATGGAAAAACCATGTGTACTGTCTGTACCTACAGTTCCAGCCACTCTGCAGGCTAAGGCAGGAGAGTCATTCAAGGCAAAACCTTTGAGGTCAGTCTAAGCAATAGAGAAAGACTATCTCAAAACAAAACAAAGCAAAACAAAATGTCTGAACAGGATGGCCTGAAGTTAGTCTTAAAGCAAGTGTAGAAAGCTGTTAATAAAGTTATTCACATGCTATATGCTAAAGATAACTAACTGCCTATTATTCTGGTCTCAAGATATTTTAAAGTGCGATTTTAAAACTGGTATATAATAATTTTAATTTAAAAAATTCTAAGAGCAAAGGATGGTATTTTATGCAAGGGATACATTTTCTGAAATATTGGGTAACTTAATATATAGAAAATTCACCTGAGGCAGAGGCAGGTGAATCTCTGTGAGTTTGAGGTCAGTCTGGTCTACAGAGCTAGTTCCAGGACAGCTAGGGCTGTTACACACAGAAACACTGTCTCAAAAAACCAAAAAAAAAAAAAAAAAATTCAAAACGGATTTTCCATCATTTCCACAAGACAGATATATCCTTAGAAGACAATCTGAAGCCCCCCACGCACCTGTCTTCCTACGTTTCATGCGTGTCTACATTGTCTCCAGGCGCACGTGGCATCCTGGGGTTACTTGCACAGCGCACTACAGGGGCTCGACCTTCATCTCCATGTTTTCCCGAGCACATCTAAGTTTCTACCCCAAACCTATCTACTTTCCAGTGCTATCAGGGTTAGTGCGGGTAATGTTCCACTCGGCGAAGGCTTAGGTGACATTGGGACAGGCTGTACAGTCATGCTTGGCTCTGGCCAGGGCAGATGCACAGAAAACAGACCCTAGAACTACGAGCATGAATTCCTATGTGGGGAAAGCAGTACAGGGCACAGGACACTGTGCTCAGCTGCTAAGTACAGCCCTGCCACGTGGCTGCAGCTTAGAAGGGCTATAGTCTACCACAGCTTTAAAATTATGGAATTTTAGCCAACTTCTAGTCCAATATTTTGGATAAGGCTTTATTAAAAACTTCAGTGTGCATTAGCATTTCCATTTTGCATAATCGGAATTTGTACAAATGTATTTCTATAAAAGAATGCTTCAATATATGTTGTAACATACTTTATACATAAGACTCAGATTATAAATACAACAGAGTCCCTTGGCTATCTAGAGTTTGGAACAGGATGAGATGTCAGCATTAGTGTGGTAGCTCATGCAGAAGGAAAAAAATTAAATGCAAATATGGAGAAATTCTTAGATATAGTTGAAAGGAGAGTCCAAGATTAAATTTATTTTTTTCCCCCTTAGGTACATAGTATGAGCAGGTTAAAGGCACATATCCTCCATGGAAGCCTGACACTTAGCTGACTCCGGGATGGCATTTTGGAAGTTTAGATGGTACCTGGGGCTTTGGTGATGACGTCATGGGAAGAGCACTACTGACTCACACAGTACAGAGAGAGTACAGCACAGGCAGGCAGTGCCAGACATAGCTCTGAGGAAAACCAGTACGACAGTCATATGTCTAACCCTCTCAGCTATCTAAGGAGCTACTTGGACCAGTAATTACTGGGGGAAGGTAGTAAGACTCCTTGCTTTCCTGTGACCCTAATCCAGCCAGTGTATTAAAAACCATTATGAAAATCTGCTCTAAGCCAGGCAGTGGTGGTGCGCAACTTTAATTCTAGCACTCGGGAGGCAGATCTGTGATTTCGAGGCCAGCCTGGTCTACAAAGAGTTCTAGGACAGCCAGGAGTGTTACACTGTATTACCCTGTCTCACAACCCCCCTCCCCCAAAAGCTCTGAATATCTATAGTGAAAGCTGTTTCACTTAACAGGAGTTCAGAGTTGATCTACTACATTCCACACACTGGAAAGCAGTAGGTTTTCAGATGAGTTAATCTTAGTCAATCCTCTGTCCTTAGAACTTACTGGAACAAGAAGGAGCTGGACTTTTAGCACACCATTATCCTATAAATACGTTTATATGACAAACTGTACTATAGTGCCAAAGGAGCAGACACTAACCCAGCCTCGGTACAGCAGCCAGGGTTTCCAGGGACCCTGAAGGCTGGAGAAGGCACAGAGAAGGGAAGATGAGGCTACAGATGAGGACTCATGGAACTGGGCCAGGCTGTGCAATCAGGAGCAGTTCACTGGGACAGGAAAGAGGCTGGGATCAAACAGCAAAGATCTTTATTCACTACGTCATGGATTCTGAGTTACCTAGGGCTCAGTGGCAGTTCTGAAAACATGAACATATTCCCTCCCTGGTTGTACAGTATCTAATGGAGAAGAGAAAGAATATGGCAACATGGTGTGTACCCTGACATGTAAAAACTCAGATACACAGTTTTTAAATGTGGGGGCTAAAAAAACTGATAGATTTAACTAATACACAACATTCTAGAGAAACTCTGCTTTTTATAGAAAATGTCCCTATACAGAGTATTATTTTTATATAGAAACAAACCCATCCTCATCTTAATTACAACTGTGGGGGGAACTGACAGGATGAGACTCACTTTCTTACACTATACAGCAAACAGTGCTGTTCTGGACTCAAGCCTCATCTACAAAACCCCTGGCTGGGAAAACTGCTCTGGAGTCAGTGTTCTGCCAACCTCTGGGGGCTCACATTTCCTGCATTGTGCCATCTAAGTCAACCATTCCAAACCCTCTGGAAACCCTTCTCCATGCCCTTCTAAAGGGCAGGAAGTAGAGAAGATCTACAAACATGGGCATCAGCCTAAGGACAGGGAACATGTGTACCACACGCCACCTGTGTTTCCCACACGGCCTGATCAGAGGAAGTGGCTGCCCCTTATGCCTGCACCCTGACCTTGATGGTGAGTGTTCCCACCTGCTATGATGGAGAAGAGAGAAGACACAACTTGGGCTGGGTCCTAACAAAAGGCTAGGAAGACTAAGATAAAATTCAAAATATTTAGACAAACTAAAAAAATGCATAAAAAAGTCAAAAGTTCTTAGCTGACTACTAGGGCTGCAAGTAACTGTCATGTGAAGCTGTGCTGAAATAAGATGAAGTCTAACCTGATCGAGTTTGGCTACACAGAGAAGGCTAAGTAATGAGAAGCATTCATCTTCACTGGAATTCTCATTATCATGAGGCATGCTCTGTAATCTGGCAGGATTTTTTGGCCTCTAAAAGACATAAATGAACCTGGCATGGTGGTATACACCACTAATCCCAGCACTTAAGAGGTAGAGACAGGTGGATCTCTCTGAGTTTGAGGCCAATCTGGTCTACACACTGAGCTCCAGGATAGCTAGGACTACATAGAGAGACCCTATATCAAGAACCCAAAACTAAACTAAGAAAGAACTCCACGAAATCTTGTGAGGCTCTAGTGAGGAAAATCATACGAGGAAGCATCAATTCAGTAACCAAGGGCAGATACTGAGTAAGCCCCCAGACACGCCCCATGTTAAGTTGGGACACTGTCATGAGCAAACTTGTCATAAGGCAACTCTGCCAGTTTAAGGCCTGCTGTGAATTCCTGCCTCTTCATGCTTTCAGAATAATTAGTCAGGTTTTGATTCAATATTAAATATTTGCCCTGCATTCTCACTTAGTTCTGCTTGTCTAGGGTGGCCTTTCACATTAAATACATGACCTAGCATCCTCTGGGTGTTGGGAATTATTCCTTAGCTTAGTATAAGAGCACTTTCCCAGCATGTATGAGGCCCTGGTTTGGACCCCTAGTACTGCCAGAAAACAAAGCAAACCAAAACCAAACAGTTACTATTATGGCTATAGCTGGGTACTATTTAGTAGCTAAATTTAAATAAAGTTTTAGAATTTAAAGAAGCAAGCTAATTTGCTTACATGCAGCATATAAATTGTACAGTGTTTAAATGTTTTATGATATATCTGTAGGAGTCTGTATATAAAACAATGTATGTGACGGTTAGGGGACAACTTGTGGGGGTTCTACCATGTGGGTCCCACAGGACGTGATGGCAAATGCCTTTACTTGTTGAGCCATCTCAGTGGACCCTGTCATACACTCTTTTATCTACATAGTCACCTTAATTCAAGTCAGACAAGTTAGCAGTTCCACTTGCAGAGGCTATAATTTTAAATAAGACAAGCAAAGCAATTGTCCTGGAAGAAATCTACATCAAGGAGCCTCTAAGGTCTGAACAACTTAATGTAAATGGTTCTTTTAAGACCATGTTTGCCATTTGCTGTGGGACAATGGTTTGTACCCTGTCAATTGTATTTTAGTAAAACGCTGATTGGCCAGTAGCCAGGACGAAGTATAGGTGGGACAACCATGCAGGAAGTAGAGGTGGAGTGACGAGAACAGAATTCTGGGAAGAGGAAAGTTAGTTCTGCAGTCGTGACCCAGCCTCAGAGGAAGCAAGATGTGACTGTTTCACCAAAAAGGGACCAAGCCGCATGGCTAACTCAGACAAGAATTATGGGCTAATGTAAGATATAAAAATTAGTTAATAAGAGGCCTGAGCTAATGGGCCAATCAGTTTATAACTAATGTAGACATCTGTCTGGTTCTTTGGGACTTAACGGCTGCAGGACCAGGCGGGACAGAAAAACCTCAGTCAATAGCCAATGGTGAACAAGCTTGCCTGGGGTGCCTAAGAACCTTAGCATACACTGACAGACTAGAGCTCATAGAGTCTGGGTCTGTGACTGGCTTTTCTAAGGCCCTCCTGCTGAATACTGGCTTTTATACTTTAAAGGGGAATTCAAAGTGTGAGGAGTATTTATGGAGAAGGAGTTCCGCAGGAGTGGAAGAGGATGAAAGAGGTATGGACAGAAATGACAAATACTATAGGTGTGAAGTAAGAATAAATCATGTCTGTCTGTAGTTTGTTTGCAGCCATATATGAGGGGTGAGGGGCTACGGTACTTTATCTCCTCACACTAAATGATAGCAGAAACTAGGGTTATTACAAAGACACCATTTAAGACCTTTGAAATAAGCCTGAATGTCAGAATGAAATTTCGAATTCACAGTTTCCCTTTCTTTTCCAAGAACAGCACTGAAGGGAGAGTGGGGAGGCCTGGCTACGAAAATCTTCAGTTACATAGAAACATCGGCCTTCAAAGTTTCTCTTCACAGAGTCAGCATCTTCTGGGGCCGGTCTGCTGCTCAAGTTAATGTACCAGCCAGAGTGCTGGGGGAATGGGTAGCTCGTGGGAAGAGTGCGTGCCTGGTGTGTGTGAAATCCTGGGTTTGAGTTCCCAGCCCCAGCCCTGCAAGAACCAAGAGTGCTGATACAGGCCTATAAGCCCATCACTTGGGAGCTGGAGGCAGAGGGGACCCAAATTCTAAGGGTATCCTCAGAAGCATACTGAGTTGGAGGCCACCCTGGGCTACATGAGATCCTGCCTACAAACAAACAAACAAACACAAGTTCCGACTAGAGAAACAATGCAGAATGGCACGGGAGAGCTGAACCTCAAGGTCAAAGCCCTCCTGTTCATGAGCACAGCCCTGTGAGCATCAGGATCCTTTCTCCCAGCTGCAGCAAAGAGCACCATCAGCACTGCCCTGGCTCACAGGTGTGACCTGTAAGGCACAGAGCATCATCTCTGGCCCTTCCTACAGGGAAGTCACCCTTTCAGTAAGAACTTTCCATGCTAAGAAGCCAGTCTGAAGAAGAATTTCTGGTTTGGCATCTGAGATAAACAACCTTTCTACTTGTGAGCTGGGATAAGTAAGCCCCATTCTCATGTGATGACTCTGGGATCTGCAGCAAGTATTTCAATCCCTCACAATTTCAGTTCTCTACTGTAGTTAGGCTGTGCCTATTTTTAAAGTGCTATAGAACTGTCATCATAACTGTCACATGGCATTCCAGCAGCTTCTAGCCAGGACAGACGGGGCAAATTTCAATGGGGCAGGGTCTTTCAGAACTCATGCCAAGAGGGAAGACACCCTCTAGGAAACTGAAAAAAGTACCACGAAGAATATTCAAACTCTCCCCAAAGGCACAGAATTAACTAATTTTTCTGTTTATAACAATGGCCACATAATACCTGACTTTGTGTCTCAACACTTAATTAATTATCCAGGCTTTAGAATAACAAGAATTTCACTCCCTCCACATATCAGACTTATGAAGGCCTGGTGTGTTGGCACATGCCTATCATTCCAGCACCCAAGAGACCGAGGCATGGGATCATGTGTTGGAGGCCAGCCTGGGCTACACAGTAACAATAACACCAGAGCAAGTACACAAACAAAAAGACTCGTGCAACACGATTTCCACAGGTCCAGAGTGAGGATTCAGCCATGTTATAATCAGTGCATTGTAAAGCTGCTATGAAGTCTAGTTTGTCAAAATTATTCTAATAGATGCACCAAACCACAACCCATCTACCAGTATTTACATACTAAGAAGCACCTGAATGCTACAGTTACCACACTGTGATGGAAATACAGGTTTATCTCCTCTCACAAAGGCCTTTCTTGCAATCTTGGCTCTACCACTACAAAATGGGCATGTGGAGGAGTGCAGGATGACAACTAGCCCCTAGTCCCACTCCACAGCAGCTCCTCCGGATTCCCCCTTTCGCCTACTTTCATGCACTCTAAAATGAGCTGCTCTTCACATACAAATACTTGCAAACTCATTTACAAAAGCTAACCTCATGATAAATTAGGATGATAAACTGACTTTTAATAAGCCAGACCTGGATAACTTAGTCACTGCATAGGTTATTTCTTTCCCTCCCTTTATTTTGTTCTTATAACAGAGGGTTTGAACCCAGGACCTCATAAATGCTAGGTAAATGCTCTACCACTAAATCACATCCTCACAGATCCTGTTTAAAGAAAGCTGTAAGAAGAAATGACTAGAAATTAAATAAAAAAAGGAAAGAAAACCAAACCTATGGAAGCAGAGATGTCCCCACCTCCAGGGTCTCCACCTCAAGTCTCAATGCAGACAATAAAAATATGATGAAGCACACTTACTCAGTGCTGTCTGGATATCTTTTTCCCCATTCTTCACTTCTGTCAAAAAGCCCTTTAAAAATTTGAGACCTCTAAAATGGAAGAGAGAAGAATATTGTTTTCAAAGTTCAGATGGCAGATGCTAGCTTTTATATAAGTGTCTCAGGCAAGGCAGGGAGCAGACAGGATGGACAGAGGCCCTTCTGACTGGCTTCCTATTAGAAAGCTCTGGACACTCCCCTCACCCCCTCTAATATTCCTAATGCAGTGCTTTCAAATTATAGTGCTATGATTGTGGCTTTAGCATCATCTAGAATTCATTAGAAATGAAAATTCTAGACCCCCACACCAAATTCAGGGGTTCAGAAACTGGTTCTGAGTTCAGCGTTTCCCCAGGCACTGCCATTCAAGCGGAAAACATTCACTTAAAGAGAAACTCACTGACTTTCCTAGAATTCTGATCTTACAAATACTTCCACAATTCATAGCCATCACTATGAAGCTGATCCGACTTTCTAGAAAGTCTAACGTTTGGTGGATCCTTTATTCCAAGGCAACAGTGAGCTGTAGCATCTCGGCTGAGCTGGACTGAGCATGTATGCGCTCCACTTGACTGCCTCACCTCTTCAGCCACAAGAGTGCTTCGGTCGCTGAGTTCCTAACCTGAGCTACATCCGCCTCCACCTCATGCAGCACTATCTTCTGGAGGGTAGTAAACTCCTCCTTGTTGGTTATGTACTTCTGATTCACCTTCTGGAAAACAAAAACAAGAAACAGGACAACTGCCTAAGATGAAAACTGTAATATTACCAGTTCTATCAGTACAATATTCAAATTTAGAAGCAAGAAGAGTCTAACAAGTCAAAGCGAGACTTTACTATCCTCCTTATGTTTTCAGGGTGAGTGTTTTAAACATTCCAAAAATTCTATGAGGCTTTAACTAACATCAACAGTTGCAGGTTTTAAGCAATATTCTTGAGGGACCTTTGTCCACCTCATTCACTTGTGTGACTGACTCCATATACCTCACCACCTCTCCAAACACGCAGGAAAGGTATCCACAGACACCTCCCAACTTCTTCAACATAGCATACCTGGTGGTGGGGACTGTATTCTAATTTATTTTTGAGACAGGGACTCTCTACATAGCCCTGGCTGTCCTGGAACTCACTCTGTAGACAGGTTACCCTTGAACTCTCAGAGATCCTCCTGCCTCTGCCATGCAAGTACTGGGATGTTAGATGTAATACAAACACCTCTGGCTTTTCTGGGAAGGAGGCTCAGACTTCCTGTTGTTGATGGCTCCACAGATGTACCAGAAAGCTGGCCTTTTGAGTAGCCCCAGACAAATGATAGCTATTGCCAGTGACATTTGTGGAGAAATGTTCCTTGTTATTGTTTAACTCCAAAGTGTATGCAATCATTGCCGACAAGAGTAACTCTCCACTGAGCCAGCTCTGACCTTTAAAGAGGTCAGCCTACCAAAGGCTTGTTTCTATCACTTACCAGGGCTACCTCAGTCATTCTACTCCTGAAATTTCCCAGCGCGAATGATTTGTCCCCCTCTGATTTACCCTTGTCAAACACAAAAGGAGTGGAAACCATTCCTTTATAGACACGGCTCTACAGAGACAAATCAGTATATTCACCTTGATATTTCCAACAAGATCCATTTTCACAGGCGCAAACACTGTAGGACCAAGTTTGTCTGAAAGACAGTATTGGAAATATTTTTGAAAAAGTTTTTTTAATGTAGAAAGCACACACATATAATAGAAAATATCTGTACAGTAATTAAACGTTTAGAAGATCTTTTCTCCAACATTACTCTGACTTCTAAGTAATTTTCTAAACATAGGCTCTGGAGCTGGACCTGTCACCAGCGCTTCTCTCTCACGCTGCTGAGATGAGGCCCAGTAACCAGGGCCCATGCGGCACATCTGATGAAAATGCCTCCTAAGTATACAGTACCCATTTGAGATCCTTTAGGTTGGCTTAGTACTTGCTCAATCGAAAGCCTAAAATACACTATTAGATTTTAAAGATTTGTTCCCAGAGAATGAAAACTACCTCATTAATGGCTATCTGTAATGACTGTATGTTTCTATCACATTACAGATATGCTATATCTCAAAAGATATATTAATTTTTATTTTACTATTTTAATATATCTTCTATAAACTGAAAATTACATGTAGTTTGATTACACTACTAATTTTAAGTTTTCTAGATCTAACTTACTAATTTTAATTATTTAGGTTTACTAAACATAATCTTTAAAGTATAATCTAAAAGCAGCAGAGAAAAAATAATGAATTCTAAAAAGTATCTGATTTTTAAAAAGGTTCAAAAACACATAGTTAAAAACAACCCCACCTATGAGACAAAATAGCACACTGAAGAACAATAGCTTCACTGGCTCAAAGCCAGGAAATAAGAACAAAAAGGACAAAACAGAAAACACAGAATAAGATGGTAGAAACAAAGCAAAACAGGAGTGAATGTAAAGGAATATAAAAATGTAGTTCATTATATAGGTAATTACCAGAAAAACATAAATTTCAATGGCTGCAGAAAAAGCACTTTATAAAATTATCTGATTTCATGGCTATAAAAACAACTACCAGCACACAACAATCAATTGTCTACATATATTAATGGTACATGTGTAAATATGAAACCCATAAAATTCCGAAGTTTATTCCAAATAAAACACAAAGTTATACAAAAGCATTGTTCAGAGAAAATAAACATAATAAAAGGTATATATGTATATATTTATATATTTCACATACTTGTGTATATAAAAATACATACGTTAAATTAACACATACATCATACTAATGGACTAGAAGGCATAATGTTAGGTAATTTTCCTCAGAATGGCTTACAAATTCAATGCAGTTTTAATCAAATCCCAGAGGCCTTTTAATAGGTAAGATAAAACTAAAATTATACATACCTGTAAGGGACCTAGAATTGCCAAAACGATCATGAAAAGAAATAAAATCGGAAGACTTATAATCTCTGATTTTGAGCTTTACCTACGTAAGACTCTAAGGAAATACAAACAAATCACGGGAGTGGAAAAGAGACCATTTTATGGGTCTACAGGTCTTGGAGTAGATGGCCAGGGCAACCTAAGAAGACACTGGTGGTTGTTTTTCTTGGCAAATGGTTCTTAACTAGATTATAATTAAGACAAAAATGACCCTCAGTCCCAACATCATGACATATAACGAAAAGAAAGTCCAGCATGGACTATGGGCTGAGGAGGCTGGAAAGTCCCTCCCTGCCTTTGGTCCCTAGCACCCATGGATGGGGGAATGAACTAGGCATGGTGGCACATGCTGACAGTCTCAATATTGGTGGGGACACTGGGGAGTTAGATGCAGGAAGATCCTTGTTTAGCTACAGGCCAGTAAGATACTTTGTCTCAAAAAACAATGTGGATGGCATAAAGAAGACCACCCAAAATTGTCCTCTAGCTTCCACAAGAATGTGCACTTGTGCACACAAGTACTCTAGCACACATGTGTACACACGAACACATGCACGCACACACACATAAACACACATACACCTATACACATATCATAAATGTAAAAATTAAAAATCTAGAAAAATTATGAGAAAGCATCTTTATGACCCTTGATTAAAGTAACCGTAGGACAACTGAAAGCATTAACACAAAAATCAACTTTGTGAAAATGTGAAACTTAATTTTCAAAAAACAGAGTTACAAAATGATATCTTAAAACATAAATAGGCAAATGACGAGTCTGTGGGAGAAATATTTTTGATCCATGTCTATAATGGGATTTTACTTGAAATATTTAAAGAATTCTCAGAATTCAATAATATGAACATCTTCAGTAATAGTACCCTAAGTAATAAAAATAAACAATTTTAAACATAGGCTAAATTTGGAGAGACACATCACAACAAAAAATCTTTCAGTGGCATAACTGTATGATAACATACTCATCACCATGGTCACTGGTAAATGCAAATTAAAGCTACCACGGTAGCCACTGAAGACACAAGGATGGCCTAAACTTGAAGTACCTACAAATGTGAAGAGGTGAAGAAGCAACTGCAATCCCAGCATGAGGCAGCTGTGAGTGCACAGCTGTGCTAGCGTCTGCTCCTATGGGCTATCACAAAGGGATAGTAATTCAGTGACTCAGTAACATTGGAAGTTCTTGTCCTAGACACCCGAGAAAATGAGGAATATACGCACTATGGGGATGAATCTCCAAACACACACAGTGAGAAATGCCAGATACAAGCGTAGACAACAGGATTCCATTCAGATAGACAAGGAAAAACTAAACTATGGTGACAGGAATCAGTACAATTACTGCCTCAGGCTTCACAAAGAATTGTGAAACAACTGGCACAGGAATGTTCTAGGGTGATGAAAATGTCCTCTACTTTGACAGGAATGTAGACTATATAGGTAGGTGCATTTATCAAAGTTACAATCACAACACTAAGTTCTAGATGTAAGTTATACCTCAATTTAAAAAACATGAATAGGGTTTGGGAGATGTTTAGTGTATGGAGCACTTGTTCAAGTGTGAAGGCCAGAGTTCAGGTCCCCAGACCTCATGCCAAAGCTGGGAAGGTGCAGAAACCACCTATAATGACAGTATTTTGGAGGCATAGGATCTGCGAGGAGCACTGTAAATAAAGTGGAGACTGATGGAGGAAGACACCTGATATCAACCTCTAAATCCTACATATATGCACACACAGTGCACCCACTCCCTCACCCATATTACCACACATATATTCACATGTACCAAATACTCAAACATGAGAAACAAGGGAAAACATACATAATAAATAATAGAGTAAATTTCAACACATTAATAATTTACTACCTTTATACTAATTAAACACACACACACACACATACACACACACATGCAGGATGGAGAATACTCCAGTCAAGACTCAACCATAACCCTAAATTTTCTCAGGGTCCCCCAAAGATTACCAGCAGCCCCAACCAACAGGAAGTAGTCTAGAAACTATGTCCACATTCCCCCAAAATAGGTTATAGATATTTATTATCATGTAAGGGGGGGTTGATTACAAACCAGGAAAAAAGCTAAACAAGGGAGTAAAATTCAAAGATCTCTTTCTAAAGGAAAAAAAGGATAGGATTTAGAAATGATACAATGAAAGGGAAGATTATTGAATCTACTTTAATCTAAAAACAACTATTAATCTTTAAAATTTTACATTGGTATGGATTTTGGCATGTAAGTTTAAAGTTAATTATGTTATACTGTATGTATATTCCTACTCTTATTTAAGGTATTGTGTTTATGAAGCTCATTTAAAAATGTAATGTATAATTGAAAAATACAGACTAATAGTCATCTATAATAAACTTATAGTCATGTTAGGTATGTTTTCAAGGTCATGCACAGATATATTTAGATAGACAGTCTTCAAACATTTCAAAGACCTACAGAATATGGCACTTAATATGTTTAATAACCTAAGGTTTTTCATGACAATGAGACACATCTGCTCCTGGAAGCACCAATATACTTCAAAGAAGATGATGGGCATCGAAGAAACTCCATATGCTGTTTGTTTTCTTTATGGCAAAAGCTAGTTATGCGGCCAAAGAACTTGCCCTTGCCCCAATTGCTGACAATATACTGTCCAAACTGAGCCAGCAGTACTCAAGAAAGGCAACTGCGAAGCTTTGCCAAGACAAGGTGGGATAGTCCTTTAAATTCCTTGCTTCAAAGGAAAGGCTGTCAGATATATCAGGTCTGCAGGCCATAGCTGGATGCCCCAATGTCACAAAAGAACCTATGTGCTGTCCAGACAGCTTGATATCCCTGTTATTAAATAACAGTTCACCCTTTTGGGGCCTTTGATGGAGCTAAAGACTAGATAGATATAAAACTTTAGACTCATCAAGATAAGATAAATAATAGAATATCTTCTGTAATTTTGCCAAATACAAATGGACTGGCTATTTTAACTGTAATTTTTGCTTCTTAACTGTTTCTGTTGTATATAATTTTACTATGTTAAAATTAAAATCTTAGGCAAAATAGGAAAATGCTGTGGAATAATCCTTTTGTGTACACTGTAAAGATTTGCCACTCAGATTTGTTAAATAAACACTGATTGGCCAATAGCAAGGCAAAAAGTATAGATGGGGCAATCAAATTGAAGATGCTGGGAGGAAGAAGGGTGTAATCAGTGGAGCCACCGAAGCAAGACTTGTAGAAAATGAGGTAACAAGCTATTAGCCATGTGACAAAACATAGATAACAAATTTGTGTTAATTTAAGTATAAGAGTTAGCTAGTAAGAAGCCTGAGCTATTGGTTTGGCATTTGTAATTAATATTAAGCCTCTGAGTGATGATTTGAGAGTGGCTATGGAACAGGAAACTCCAACTACATATACATCTACATATATACACACAATTTATCTTAAAAAAATTCTTTTGACTGGTAAGGTATTTCCCCATAGTACTGATAAAAGGTCTGTTCCTGGCCTACCTCCACTTTGCAGTACAGATGAAAGTCCTGTTCCTGAACTACCTCCACTTTGTATGAATATTTTCTAGAAAGCAGAATTCCCTGTTTTCATTATACTATCCTAAGATCAATAACTTAATCAATTAGAAATAGAATGGGAAAATACAAGAGTGTTTAAGTCACACAGTTTTCACTGTGTGGCATGTGATGTCAAAAGCTGAGAAGAATCAATTTACTGTACAAAGTCCAGAATATTTATCATTTGAATTTACTGTGATGGGAAAACAGTCTAGAAACTAAAATATAATGCAACTGTAGCAATCTTACCGAGTACTGGAACCACTGCATAACAAGATGCCAAGAACGCTTCTGTGGGAATGCCACTGTCTTCCAGAAGTTCAATGTCACTAAAGCTGAACAATTTGGTGACATGGAGAACGGAAGATTAAAACCACAACAGCACTCTGCAGTTCAGAGATGTTACAGAAACAGCTTTTTAGGGAAAACCACTTTGCCTGATTTCTGAGCAGCCCCAGACATTATTTTTCTATTATGAAACAATCCATTAACATAATTTTACAGAGATAATCCACCCTGATAATCCAAATCCTCGGTCACAATTGATTTCTCAAAAGGGAAGATAGGGTCTGACTGTCGGGGAGTTAAAGGGCCTGGGATACCTGGCACTCATGGCACTGAAGAAAGTCGGGATAACTTCTTCATTGTTTTCCCAGACGGATTCAAGCGAGGAAACTGAGTCTGGCCCAGGCTGTGCCAGATCACTGTCATGATTCCCCAGGTTTTTCTCTCCATCTTCCTTCAGTATCTCACCTTGGACTACAAAGTAAATGATAACTATCACTAAGTTCTTATATACTATTATAAAAATTAACATACAATCATTAGTGGAAATTTCTAAACCACAGAACAGGAAAAGCACATACACTCACGCCTGTATGTATAACTTATTTTCAGTCATTAGTGCATCACAATTACTTCACTATTGTTCAGTACTCTTCAAAAACATGATGCACTGGTTTCTGCAATATATTTATTTATATACTTTGTACATGTGTGTGATCAGAGGACAACTTGGAGGAGTTGGCTGTCTCCTCCCATTATATGCATTCTAGGGAATCCAACCCGAATCATCAAGCTTAGTGGGAAGTGCCTTTACTAACTCAGCCGTCTTGCTGCTCCCTGAAACATGATTATAAGGACCTCATGGTAACAGCTATAGCAATGCAATAGGCTTTAGTGATTTCTAAGATCTTTCTCCTACAAATATAGCCAGTCCTGGCTGTAAGCATATTCTTTGTCTGTGGATTTGCCCACTTGTTAACATTTACTTGTGAATCCCAAATCAAGACTTGTGGTGCTTTTTAGGCAGTCGTGGCAGCGCAGGGTGGTACAAACTTGTTACCAAGGATGCATGGGCTTAGGTGTTTGTCTTGCTTCAATTCTCATGCCACAAACGTCTTTATTTACTACCATGGTTTTTGTATGTGTATACCCTTTGTAACTATTTTTGCAGTTTAAGAAGGCTCCAGGCAGTAACACTGTCTGGAGTGTATAAACAAGAAGTCTGAGGTACACCTTCCTGAAGAGAGTGTGCGTGTGGACAAACTTCATGTAAACACGAGCTCAGCTGGTGGCTGATGTCTGCTCTGAGTTTGATGTTTATCCAGACCACATCGGTGTTTTTATATTTATTTTCTATTGAAAAGAGCGTGAGAGCAATGCTATTCATTGATTAGCTGATCAAAACCACAGAACTGTGGAAAGCAAACTATTCCCTTAGAGCACTCACATATTGGGTGACTTCACACAGTATAAGCACAATCCACAAGAACTGACGCTCATGCTGTAAAGAGCCTGTCCAAAGGTCTGTGGGCATAGACTCCTATAGGGAATCTTTACTCAAGAGATCAGACTTTTAAAGGACGTGTGTTACTTTTATCAGACCCACATCTAATAGCTTCTAGGATTAACACAATTTAAAAAAACTTGACTTGGCTAGAAAAATAACAGAACCTTTTATTTTAAGACAGCTATAGAAGAAATTAACTCATTTAAGTACTCAAACTTAAAACCATTTAGTAACCACCTAATACACAACTACCAGTTCTAGTATAGTTAATCTGGCTGATATGAAGACAGGGCTTTGTGATTAGTGCCAATGCAATTAGTAAATCTGAAAGGACATTATTCCCAACTACACCGGTATTACCTGGAATTTGGTGTGACTAACTCACAGAAGTATGGAGGCTGGTAAACTGTGACATCCTCAGGCTCTACTAGAAACCAGAAGATTGAAACACTTAAGCTGCTCTAATGTTATACACCGAGTCTGACATCACAGTCTGGGTTAAATAGAGGCTGGGATATTGTGGGGGAGTCAGTGAACTACTTACACCTGCCAGAACACAGCCACGACAACCAGCGCCAAGATGGGGAAACAGAACACTGGACAGTTAGGTGACCTGCGGTAGCAGGCTCCCTTAGGTCAGCGGCACACTTGGAGGCTAATCTGTGTCAGTGTCCTCCTACGTGTACTGTTCAATACAGCATGGAAAACTTTCTTTTGACATCACCTGTCACATGACCATCTGTGTTTTCTTCACTTGACATGCTGCAATCTACCTCTGTGGATTTCAAATACAAGGAACTCTTGGTTTTCATCAGGATTTCTTCATCACTATTTACTTCCATATTTAAAGATCCATTTTCACAACTGTTCAACTCCATCTGCCTAAAACAAATGGTTTAAAAGAAAATGTTGTAATTTGCCACAGGTTGCCCAGATGTTACTCTAAGGGACAAGAAGATCCACAATCACTAAACACTGATTAAAAATAGATATCTTAAACGAAACCAAACCTCTCAGTCTCCTGAAGACACCAAAGCAAGAACAGAAACCAAACCACTAAAGCTGAGTATGGGGGCTCATGCTTATAATCCTCTCCTTAGGACACTGAGGCAAAAGGATTGTCATCATCTTAAGCTAACCTGGGCTATAGATTAATACCCACTTAAAAAAATAAACAAGGAGCCTTAATGGCTTTTCCTATACCACATGTCCTGGTGACATCATTTTAGGCTAACCTGGGCTATAGATTAAAACCCTCTTTTTTTTTTTAAAGGAAGGAAGGGAGGGAGGGAGGGAGAGAAGGAAGGTGGGAGGGAGGGAGGGGGAAAGGACCCTTAATGGCTTTTCCTGTACCACATAACTCAACCTCCTTGCTTTCCACCAGCATCAGGAAATGCTCAGGGCAGCTCTTTAGTGTGCAATAGGCTTTCTCCAGGTGCCACATTTAACACTTAGCTGACTTTCTTCAACTTCTCCCTGGGAGGTTTTTCCTCATCACACTGGCTACTTAAACATGTTTGCTTAGTAGTCAATTATCTGAAGAGGCAACTGTGGCCAGCAGAGATTTCTCCTGTCAGCAGGAGGATCACAGGGGGACTGAGAACACATCAGGGCAGCAGAAAAAGCTGTTTGACACTTAAATGAAACAGCTGATTCTGTTAAAAGGGATGTGGTATCTTATACCCAGTCAAATTAAAGCAGTAACAGGACAGGATTCAAGCTACACAATGATTCTAGCAAAAGAAAAAATTTATTTCAAATGCATATACAAATCTACAATAAAACCTGTGGACACAGACAGAGCCAAAGTCTGAAAAGAAACAGAAATCTACAAAAATGTTTCTAGTAAAAATATCTAAAAAGGAAAAAAATTAGCAACCAAACTGAGGGCAATCTTTCTAATAACAAATCCACACACACACACACACACACACACACACACACCATATATTGACAGCATATAAAGGGATGAATTTAGTAATTTGAGAGGGTAATGTGCACCATATCAATTCATGGAGGTGCTTACACAACTTTATTCTTTTATGAGTAAAGACCCTGACAACTGTGTAATGGGAGCTTTTCCTTTCTTGGTGGTACTGCAGATTAGACTCAAGGCCACACACACAAGCTAAGTGAGGATTGTACTACTGAGTTACACAAACTTGCAGCACGTGTGTGTGTGTGTGTGTGTGTGTGTGTGTATACACAGTTTTTATTGTATATATATTTATTTAAAAGCAAAGAATAATTTAGAGGAACGGTACTAGTTTAGATTTTGCTAGCAAGTTATCCTTCAACTTATGGAGCTACTTAAAATTCTTTTGTCTAAATAAAACAGAGAAGCAGCACTAGTTTTCCTGGGAAAACCACACTGCACTCAACACCGAGCTCTTCTACAAGACATGTTCTGACTCTCAGCAACTCTAGACAGACCAAGTCAGGGGATGTGATGGCAAATCTGCCCAATTCTGCCAATTGCAGTTTAGCTTCGCACAGGGAAGTCTGTAGTTTGCTTCTGGTACCGTCTCAAATCACATCACAACACCACTGCTTCTTTAGAATGAGGAACACGGGATACAGGTTTCTGACTTTTAGAAGGAAGAGGAACAAGAAGAGTTACTATACCTTTCCATTGAATTATGAACTGGTATGATAGGATGTTTCATCTTAAAAAAAGCAAAGAAATGAAAGTTCACGTGTTAAATGGCAACAGTGTTATTTAGAATACCATCACATAGGAAAGTGGTCAATACAGTCATAATACAGATTGCCCTCCTCAAGGAAAGAATTCTAAGTCCCCTCCAAATGAAGCGCATCCAAATATCTCAGGAAAGGAAGATAGGGTTTTGAAAGATCTCGTAGCTAAATTCCTAGTGACTAGCTCTTTTTGTAATTTGTTAGCCTTACTCAGCATTAATAGCAAATTATGGTGAAGCATTATACCCAACACTAGCAGCATGAAGGTAAGCATTATGGACATTCCTGCCCTTAAGCCAACAGAAGTTAGGGAAATAGGGGAGTGTATGAGAAGAGATCTTCTTAGTCCAATGTAGGGACTGAGGGAAGACTAATGGAAGACAAGTAGAGCTAAGCTGGGAGAGAAGCTGAGAGTATATTCTCAGCACTGAAAAATGACATAAGCAACAGCATATTCAAGCTAGGTACTGTCAGGGGGAAAAGCAGGTGACACAGGAAAGGGCTACACTGAGCTTATAGGCCATGAAAAAATGATCAAAAAGTTTAGATAAAATCCAATTTACACTTCATTACTATTGGCTAATGAAAGGGCCAGACTGACCATGACTAGTAAGGGTAACAGTATTCTAGGGAAGACTCTTTGGGGTTATAGAAAAGAGGTTAAAAGAGAGTACGAGGAGTCAAACTACTAAAAATAACTGATGAGACATAGGGGACCGAGGGCAAATACAAAAGTGTAAGTAAAGCAAACCACTCTATAAACAGTATTAGCCATGAAAGGATGTGTCCTTAAACGTCTAATGTCCCACAATGCTGCTGGAGAGAAACTGAGCTGGTAGATTCTTACCTTGCTGGACTTAAGCACCGCTAGCTGAGGGGATCCTGGGGGAGTATGGTAGAGCAGCTCAGAGGTGAAGGCTGCATTTGCAATCTGCATGCATTCCTCCAAGGTCTTCAGGAAAGTGTTGCAGGTTGATTTCAGCAGAGTTCCCACATTGATTCCCTCCTACATAACAACCAGAAGAAGAGTCTTTTGTCTTGCTACAAGATGAAAAACTCAACTGTTTTATCTCCTGAGAAGCTTATATTTGCAAAACAATACTAATATACCCAGTCAGAATGTTGCTGGATAAATATGCACGAGTTACAAACAACAAAATGAACTAGCCCAAGTTATCATATACACCCTTACTGTTCTGACCCTTCATTTGCTCACTGCTCCAGCTAACTGCAACTTCTTTTGGCTCTGCACAAGAAGCTAGGTGCTAGGTGCTGGGCAAAGATGCAGGCACTGTGCATTGTTTGCTCCCAGTGTGGATAATTCACGGAATCGTGATAACTGGAATTTTATTTTCTTCTAAGGTAGTTTACTTGTCTGGGTGTTTTGCAGCTGTATATTGATATATGTAAGATGTTCATGAAATATCTGGAGCCACACTCTTGACTAGAGATTGAAGAGGAAGAGATGACATGTATTTTTAATAAAGGTCCCAGGTGATGCTGTCAGTTGTAATCCATATTTGTTATCAAGTTCCCAAGTCTCTCACTGTAATTTCTTTAATTACAGACTGCTGTGTTCACTCTAAATCTGGCTTCTACCTTGGCACTCCCAAAACTTTGGGTTAGTTAGTATGTGTGTGTACGTCTGTGTGGTGGTTTGAATAGGAACGGCCCCAGAGACTCATATATTTGAATGCTTAGTCGTCAGGGAGTGGTACTCCTTGAGAGAGAACAGGAGAAGAGCCTTGTGGAAGTAGGTGGCCTTGCTAGAGGAAGAGTGTCACTGGGCGGGTGGACTTCGAAAAAGTTTCAAAAGCCCAATCTAGGCCCAGTCAGTGTCTCTCCCTTCCTGCTATCTGTGGATCCTGAAGTAGAACTCTCAACTCCTCTTCTGCAGCACCATGTCTAAATTCTGCCATGCTCCCCACTATGATGAAAATGTACTAAACGTCTGAAACTGTAAGCAAGCCCCAACTAAATGCTTCCTCTTATAAGCACTGCCTTGGTCATGGCATCTCTTTACAGCAACAGTAACAACTAAGACAGTCTTCCTGTCTGTCTGCTGCTTACAGGGGTAAAATACAATTCTCCTGCTCACTGAAAGAAGTTTAGTAGTACCCCTGGATTCTAAACAGTAGATACCAATGGCACTTCCTCAATCTTGACATTCTAAATGTCCCCAGATACAAAACCTGCAGATTGGGAGCCCATGCTCTAGAATATAAATCCTTTAAGAACAGGAATGAAATGGCTTTTGGTTCTTCTGTTCTGTCATCCCCAGAAACACAGTGTGCTACACTCAACAAGGCAGCTGATAAATGATCTTAAAAAGTCAAAGAAAGTGAGTTAAACCTGTTTAACAGAAGGACTTCAAAACAGTATTAGTGAGAGGGTTTTCTAATCCGTAAGGAAATGAACTGCCACTCGTATGTATACGCTCTAGACTCCCCAGGCTGTAGACCAAAGCTGCGTGAGAGCGCTGCAGAGACCCTCTCTGAGTCAAGGCGACTAATTCCACACACAGACGAATGGATCTTTTTCTGATGCTTTGAGATGATTAAACAGCAACTTTATTAACAAATGGTAAAGTTCCAGATCCTCAACTGGGAAGGGTGCACATGCCTACAATCCCAGTACTCAGGGAAAAAAAAAAAAAAACCAAAAAACCAAAACTTCAGTAGGAAGGTTTAGAGTTCAAAACTAGCCTGAGCTGAATAGTGAGATCCTGCCTCAAAACAAACAAACAAACAAACAAACAAACAATCAATCAATCAATCAATCAATCAAAATCCTTGCTGGCATGTATCCATCTCTGAAAGTATGGGGCTATTTCAGAGCACATTTACTGTGACAGAGAACAGTCCTGTCAGTCTCACCAAGAGTGACGGACAGACATCATGCTGACATCTTAGTAGACACATGTAAAGAAATAGTTGTTATACAGGTAAGACTAGCTATTTAAAAAGCAGTGCAGCCAGGTGGTGGCAGCTCACGCCTTTAATCCCAGCACTTGGGATGTAGGAGCAGGCAGAACTCTGTGAGTTTGAGGCCAGCCTGGCCTACAGAATGAGTTCCAGGACAGGCTCCAAAGGCTACACAGAGAAACCCTGTCTCAAAAAACCACAAGGGGGAAAAAAAACAGACAGTGCAAAGTGGGAAGAAACACACTTTCTTTTTTCTTAGTACTAAAGCTAAAAATCCCCCATATTCTGGGATTTTTATGGATTCATCATAAATTCCTTTGAGGGTGGGAAAGTATGTTCTTCCAAGCAGTGCAATACATTTCTGTGCAGAATTCTGCCACTATCTCCTAAGGAACAGTCAAGTCCAAGATAGTCAGGGATTGCTAGAGAATAAATGCCCGCAGGCGATCTGGCACTACTTTTCTGTATCATTTCAGTAATGTCATAAAAACAATACTTTACCTCGGAGTCAGCAACACCGGATGTGGCCACTTCTTTTGTTTTATCTACTTGCTGAACTAGGAGGTCACAGTATAGCCTTAGTTCCGACATTTTGGTTTTCAAGTTTTCAGTGTTTTCTGCGAATTCTAAGTTAACACCAAGAAGAAAAGGTAAAGCGGTCACCAGAAGAAACAGCCTTGTCCTTGTTAGTAGCTGCTCAGTAGAGGAGTAACTAAGGCCTCAGATGAGGGTTATGGTGTATGTTTCAGATGTGATAGGTAAAGGTATGGGAGGGACAAAAACAGAAAGAGGGCATACCCTAGCTATTTCTTGAGACAATGCACTGAACAATCACAGATTCAGAAAGAGAAGAGTCTGGGGAGCCCCCTCTCCTGGGAACTGGGAGCAGAGCCAGAGCTCAGTGTTGTGGTCTGCGTCTGCCTCTCTGTACTATGGGATCATAGTTACCTGCCCACCAGGAACAGCGTTTTGTCTAGGACTGGTTGTACATGCACCCATCAGGGTTAATGGCACCTAGTTGTTAACAGCAAGGCTCTACTTCACCTTAGTGCTGAGGGATCAGAAACAATTGCTCCCACTTCTGTTTCCTTCTCATGGAAGTGTTACATATTATCACCTGCTTTGAGTCCAGCCAACAGCTGAGAATTTGTTCCCGATTTAGCACCAAAACAAACAAGGAAAGGAGGCCACTTTATTGGGTCTACTTGAAGAGTAGGACTTTCTCCCTCTGTCACATGAAAGGCTCCTTCAGCACAGCCAATTTCTTCAAGTGTACACATAGGCTTGTGGAGTTCTGACAATAGTAACCAGGGGCCAGGAAGCAAGCCTTGACACTCTGAACAGTGCAAAGAAAGTCCATCATGGTGCGCAGACCAAGTGACGTCAGCGAGCATCAAGCATCAAGCAGCAAGCATCAAGCAGCAGCAACACGGTAACCAAGTCTCCACCCACCGTAGGGGAGAAAGCGGAAAGCAGGTGTATACTGCAGAGAACACCCTGACCCTAGGCTTCTCTGGATCACCTACGCTTCGCCAAGTTTTGTGACACCATTTCACGTCATCACCAGACCTCACAGTCATCCTTCAAAGGCAGAAACCATCACCTTTTCAAAGATGAGGTGGATGAAGCTCAGAAAAATTAAGTGACCTATGGCAGAATCATTCAGCTATGAAGTACTGATACATCATTCAAGCCAGGAGTGTCTGGCTCCAATGGCTTCATGTTTTTTACTGTGCTAAGAAAGCAGAATTGGAATTAGGTAGGGACCCTGGTGTAAGCTCGGCTTAAATACATACATAGCATTTCAACAATACAAAACGCTGTGTTAGAGAATCCAGCGATGCCTCTGGGTAATTCCCAAGGTTCTGGGACAAGAGGACCATCAATACTTGCCTTTTTCCTTCTGGGTCCTACTATCTGTCAGGCAGGCCTTAGCAGACCCCAGGGCCACTAGCCACCGCTGTCTCTCTGCCACACTTCTGGCTTTTAAGTAGAAATATTGTTCCCCAGGGATGATCAGGTCCATGCGAGTGTTATCCACAGAATGAACTAGAAGCAAGGAAAGAGAGGGTGAGACTAGGTAAGAACTGCCTGGGCAGCTCCACCTCAACTTCCTATTTTGTTAAGATTTATTATTAATTTATTGGTGTGCTTACATGTGCGTGCGTGTGTGCGCGTGTGTGTTAGGGTACGTAAGCCTGATGCCTGTGTGTATGCCAAGGCCAGAAGAGGTCAGCTCTTCTCCTCTATCACTCTCCAGCTATTCCTTTGAGGCAGAGCTGCTCCCTGAGCATGTGTTCTCACAGCTAAGGTAGAAGTCAGCAAGCCCCAGAGATCCTCCTGTCTCTGTCCTTCTCAGATCTGGGGTTACAGGGGTGTGCAAGATGCCTGGCTTATTATGTGGGTGCTGGGATCAAAATTCAAGTCCTGTTATTGGGCATCAAGTGCTTTTAACCACTGAGCCAACTCTTGAGCCTCCTGACAGAGAGAGGGGCCAGTCCTTACCAACTCTTCTAGTGACACTAATTTCTGTTCACTTACCTTTCTCCACAGCTTTGCTGATCAAGAAGGGAAACCTTGCAGGGTACAGTGGCACACACCTTTAATCCTAGCACTTGGGAGGTAGAAGCCACTGTTTGGAGGTAATTACACAGTTCTCACGGGGTTCTGATTAGTACTTGAGGGGGGTCATTACACAGGAACAAAGGCTCCTCCCTGGTTTTTCTGGCTTCCTATGTGAACCTGCCTTCCCTGCAATCTATCACATGGTGCCATCTATCACGGTATGGCGTACCCAGTGTGCCCTAACCAGAGTTAGCACTCTCCTACTTTAGACTTTCATACTCTCTATATATGAAATATATATATATATAGTATTAGCTAAATAAAATGATTTTCTTCATACATTACCCAGACTTGAGTATTTTATTATCACAACAGAAAACAGCCCAATATACATGCTAACAAACAGGGGTACAATCTTTATCTTCTTGGATATTCTAGGAAACAAGAACACATCCCCCTTTCTACTTCCCTTGAGCAGTCAGACCAATGTGTGGGTCTTAGAACCCTCAGGGCTCTTCCAGAGAAACCAGCAAAACATGTTCTCCTTCACTTTCCCCAAACTAGTCCCATTGGATAGTTGAAGAGTTAGGAACACCTCAGCCACATAGCTCACTGTCTCAAGATTCCAAAGCTAAGACGTAAAGACTATTTGCTGGCTCCAGAGGTGTCTGCTTACTGTGACTGTGATTGAAACACAAACGCGTTTGATGCCAGAGTAAAATCACTGATGCCTTAGGAACAATCTCTGCCCCCAGGTGAGCAGGTAAGGAATGTGTGTTGAGTGTGAAGATGGTGCTTACATCATTCCATCATTCTGATCAGTTCTTCTTTCTTTCTTTTTTATTTTTAGAAAACAATGTCTTCTCATTTTTACATACCAAGCCCAGTTCCCACTCCTTCCCCTCCTCCTGCTTCCCTCCCTTCCCCCTATCCCTCATCCACTCCTCAGAGAGGATAAGGCTTCCCATGGGGAGTCAACAAAGTCTGGCAGAGCACTTTGAGGCAGGACCAAGCCCCTGCCCCCTGTATCTAGGCTGAGCAAGGTATCCCTCTATAGGGAATGATGGGCTTTCGGATCAGTCTTAACCCATCCTGAAAAAGCTGGCTGCAGTTTTAGATTTCTTCCCAAGGCTCTACTGCAAGGACACTGGACCTCATACTCCAGTTTGTACTGCAGGAACAGCAGAGAAAGCTCTGTGGGGCCAGTGCTTTTTCATTCTTCTAGGGAGGTACAAAAAATTAAAAAAAAAGTTGCCACGTTGAGAGTCACTCACCTTGAATCTCACAGACTGCCATCTGGATGCTCCCTTTACAACCCTTCCAGGCATCTTCAGGAGAATCATAGTAGGACAGTATCCCCCCACAAAGAAGGAACCATCGAGGCTGCCAACCTAAAAACAGGGGAAAAGCCAGGGCAATTATTGTTGGTGTGTAAGGTGTCAACCCAGGTGTAGAAATGGGACCTAATAATGTAGGCTACCAAATCCCAGATGTGAGGCTCTTTTCATTGCTTCTAAGAAGGAAGCAGGTTAGAGAAGACTTGTCCATTGATCCAATTACTGTAAAATTAGAAACAGTCCTACAGGCACATACTTTAGTCATGGGAGATACAGAAGTTGGGAAGGATCAGGAGCAAAGAAGTGGTGGTGAAGCTGGGCAATGGTGGCGCACGCCTTTAATCCCAGCACTTGGGAGGCAGGGGCAGGCAGTACTCTGTGAGTTCAAGGCCAGCCTGGTCTACAAAGTGAGTTCCAGGACAACCAGGACTGTTACACAGAGAAACCCTGTCTCAAAAAAAGTGATGGTGACACGAGATTTTTATTTTCATCCCCCAACACAGTTCTAGTAATCTCTATTTCTTAATTTTTCTAAGACAAATAATTACTGTCATATACATCATTGTCATCATACATCTATTCCCCTTGTCTAAGAAATATCAGGACCTTAAAAACTGTACGACAAAGATGACGGTGTCATTTCAGCAAAGGTTATGCACTGTCCAGACTAACGAGCCTGCCTAGAAGCCCTGAGCTCTAAGGACTGATTTCTCTGACCATTTATTATTGATCAACCAAAGCTCAGCAATCTTTAAACCCTCAAGATTTAAATGAAGCGAGAGCCCACAAAGTCTGGTCATTAATTCATAAAGGGGTGCAATGGAAAAACAGACCCACAAATACAGAACAAGGTAGACACCGCTGCTGATCAGTTGCCGCTGTCCTGCCATTCTACCCAAGGGCAATGAGGACTAACAGCAAGACTTGCTACTACTCTGGCCCACCAGAGAGAGGGAGGGAGAACGAAAGGGAGAGAGAATGCAAGCATGCACTCTATCTCCTCCATTTTATCCAATAACATATCCAGAAAAAAACCACATCCGTTGGGCTAGTCATTCCTCCCCCCCCCCCACACACACACACCAGCAGGCATCTTCAGTTAGGTAGTTTTCCTCTTTGAGGTGCCACATTATCTTTCTCTCATGTGACTCTACTGTGGCTGAGGCATCCAGAGCGAGGGTTGTGGGGACTTGGAGCAGAGCTCCAAGGACTGAGCAGACATAAATATCTATCCAATGGGTCCTTGGGGATTGCATAACCATGTCAGTAGGGGCTGGAGAATAAGGAACACTTGCTGTTCTTGCAGAGAACCATGGTTTGGTTTCCAGCTAATAACTGTTCCAGAAAATCTAATGCCCTCTCTGGTCTCCATGAGCACCAACCAAGGCATACAAATGCAGGCTAAACATTCACATGCATAAGAAAACATTTTTTAAAAAATATGGGTACAACGCCGACTGATGTTCAAATGACAGTGACTTATTTTGATGTTTGGGGAGAAGGCTGTACTTTCTGGAGCCACTCACTCCACACTTCACTCCCCCAGGCTAAATGGTCTGCACTAAATCTAAGGGAAGGAGTTGGGAGGGCTGGTGAGATGTCCTTCCTACTCATCAGGGCCTGTTTTTCTAGGAACCCGCAAGACACAAGCCTGCCAGGAAACATGTCTCTTGCTTCCTTAAATAAAACTAGATGAACATTAATTCTCAACATTTACTCTTCAATAATTCCTGAACTCAATTACCTTGCCATATATTTTTTTCTCAGCAAAGATAAACGTTTTTTTCAAAATTGCAGGTATTCCTCCTGTCACACTTTCTGTATTGAAAGCTTCTGCCTAAAGATGAAGATCCTTTGTTGACTGTACAGAGCCCCATGGTCTTATCATGGCCACAGCCCACAGTCCTAGCAACCTTGTTGAGATGAATTCATAAATATATGTTGGAAGACGATACTTTGTAATCTCAACTTTAAGTTTTACCAAAACACAAACTTGATGGCCACCATCAGCACAACTGAGTACACCCATCGCTCATCTGAGTACACCGCTGCTCTCCTGGCATCAGACATCACTGACGCATTACACCTTTGCAAAACAATCTGATTATTTACGCCACTATTTAGGCCACTTCCCCCTCAGTGAAACAAATAGTTTCTCAGAATCTGAAAACCAAAGAAGTCTTTGAAATCACCTAAGTCAATTTGTTCAATTTATAGATAAATAAACCTATCCCAAGGCATGTCCTGTATACAAGAGAACTAAAAAGAAAAATCATGCCTTCCTATATTGCCCTTGTGAGCACACAAACTCCTAAGTCTTGGCTCCCTGCTGGCAGAAAGCCATCTCAATACATAATAGTATTTTCACTTATAGCTCAACTCCTGCCACTTTGACTTGTGTGGACACTCCCTGCCCCCAATATATACCACAATTCTTGCATAGAAAGCACTTAAAACATACCCAATAACTATTTCAACAAGTTTAGGGTTTATCTGCTTTAGCAGTCTCCAAGAAGCAACAGGATCACATATTGACATACAATATAAATTACTATAAAGAATCAGCTCATCCTAAGATCTGCAGTCAGCAATGGGGGGCATGGAGTAGGTTTCAATGAAGGTCAATGCCCCATCCTGTTCATTAGAGCTGGGCAGGTGGCACCTTCTTACCTTTTTGTTTTAATCTGATCTTTAAGTAGCTAGGTTAGGCCCTAAAAACATGATTGGAGGAACATTCTATTTACTTGATCTATCAATTCAAGGGCTAATCTTACCTAAAAACCCCTAGACCCATTGAGAATGTTTCTGCAAATGTCTGAGGATCCAAGCCCGTCGACTTTCCATCACCATGACAAACATCCTAAGATAAATGAACTTGCAAGGAGGAGAGATCTTGGCTTAGTATCTTACCAGATGTTTTAGGGACCCCACTGCCTTTGGACAATGGTAAAGTGGTACAAGATGGTAGTGGTCAAGAGCTTGGTGATACAAGATGCTTGCCTCACAGCAGCTAGGAAGCAGAAGAGGGACAGCATCCAACTTTTCTGGAGCAAGCCCTCAGTAACCCCACTTCCTTCATTTTTCTAGGCTCCTCAGAAAGTTTCTGCCACCTGACAGCAATATGAAGCTGAGGACCAAGACTTAACTCGTGGGCCTTTGAGGAGCATTCCATATTCAAACTCCATCAGCCCCCTGGGGCTCAAACAGACACTAAATAAATCACATCAATTTCAAGACCACTTTTAATGTAGCACAGAATTTTAAAAAGTCTGCTAATTAAACAAAGACAAAACACTAATCACAATGTGATTCCAGATTCTGTAGTAATAATAATAATACAAATGATAAACTTGACATTAAAAAAACATACTAAGCTAGCTTTATCTTACAGGGCTCCTAAAATGCTGAAAGTCCTCCCCTCTCTGCACAGCCCAGTTGCAGTGAGTTTTGAGAGTGGCTGGGGATCTGAACTGTGGGAGGCACAGAGGTCCTAGTACTCCCTGAGAAGCACTAAAAGAACCAGGAATGTTAATCACACAGGGTGTCTCCTCAATGGAGGAGATACAAATCAAATATCTACATTCCATCCAGAAAGCTGGGAATGGAGGCTGTTAACAACCTGGTTATCTGAAAGAATAGTGTCACCCTATTCACCAGAATGATCATCCCAGACTCTCTTTCCCTAGACCATTCCCCATCCTTAGGGGAGATGTCACAAGTACTTTATCCCTAGATTTAGGCCTTTTTAGCTAGAGAAGCCACCCTCACAGTCACACGTACTTTGTAAAGAGTCTCTAGTTAGTCACACCGTAAGCTTCACTGTACACCTGGAATTGGACCAGTTGAACTGACTGTAGCCTGGAAACCTTTCCTCAAATTGTACTATGTTTTAAAACTGCCTGGCATTAGACTCCCCAAAGTCTGATCTGGGCTGACAAAGTCAATCTGCACTGGGTTTTCATTCTTATCACTGAGTGGCTTTCTTCCCTGAATGACACCTGCAGAGACCCCTCACTGCACTAATGATTGAAGCAACTCCTTCACTACTGTAAGGTGTTTTTACCTGGGGGAATATAATTATTCAGGGGAATTTAATATGGCACCACTTTATTCTTTAATTTGGAACTATAGAAACTGACAAAAGGAACTTTTTTAGAAGCTCAAGGTTCCTGAAGTCTCAAAAGATACGTTAAGAAACCCCATTCCTGTTAGATGAGATTAAATGCTGGGACGGAAAGTCCCATTAGTGCTGGACACACTGTTCTTTTTAATGCCCAATGCTGACAACCTGGGCTACAGCCCAGCAAAGGCAAACTGAACAAGAAAAGATGCATGAATGGCGAGGTGGCTGTTGATCTACTCCACATTTCAAGATCTTCTGCAGATAGCTGGGAATGGGAGATAATAAAAGACTCAAGGTAACAGAGGACTGGTGGAAACTACAGGTCTGCACCATTCTCGTTATCCTGCCAACTGACTCATCTTCCTGTCAAACCCAAACCACTTTTTGCTATTCTCTATTAAGGAGGAACATGTTTCCAAACTACATACATGAAAGGATGAGCCAAGAAACTAGTTTTAGCTCACACCCTCTGTTATCACCAGAGATGGCATTCATCAAGCTCAAGGCCATCCTGGTTTCTGTGGTGAGTTCCAGGACAGCTAGGGCCACATAGATAAGACCCTATCTCAAAGACAAAACAAAACATTAAACAAAGTGTTTAAGTCCTAAATATCACCACTCCCAAACTACAGTCTGCATGCGTGTATTTCAATGTTAATTGAGTTTTAAAACTTTAGCAGGTATGCCGGCATGGTAGTACCAGCTACTCTATAAGGCAAGGCAGAAGGATCCTTTGAGCTTGGGATTTTGAGGCTGGACCAACACAGCAATCCCCTGTCTCCCAGAAAGCTGATTCTGCAAATGGTTGTCTGAGAATTAAGTGTCGAAAGCACCTGCTGTGTGAAGGGACAGCAGACTGTAGACAGACAGAGAGGAAATGGGGAGGGAGGGAGGCAGAGGCTGCCTCTTCAGAAGAAGACAGAGAGAGAAAGAGGAGGAGAGAACACAGACAAGCTGGAGATCAGTTTGCCTCATTGGTAAGGGGGAGATTGGGAGTGGGCAGAGCTTGTCTCTTAAAGGGACAGGGTCCTCAGGTGACAGGGCAGGCCATCAGAATTATAGCAGTCCTATCTTTCTCTTATAATAAAAAGGCAAGGAGTTAGGCATGGTAGGTTAAGGGGATGAGGACGTTAAGTTCTCAAGACCGCTTCCTGCTGATTTGTGGACTTCAGAGTCTTGGGGGATCTGAGAAAGCTGGGTGCTGGTCATGGGATAGCTGGGTGCTTCACTCCTGTCCAGGATTTGTGCTGTGGAACTGTCTGGTGTCTCTTGGACCTGGCAAGGTGTTGGCAGAGCAGAGGACAAGGTTAAGTATACGAAGAAAAATTTTCCCTAAAGTTCTGGTAATTGAGGAGGAGGGTGTCAGGACCATTGAATTGTCTGACCCCACGACAGAGAGAGTTCTGATCTCCAAAATATACAAAGAACTCAAGAAATTGGTCATCAAAAGAATAAATAATCTAATTTTAAAAATGGAGTACAGACCAAAACAGAGAACTCTCAATAGGGGAATCTAAAATGGCCAAAAGACACTTAAGGAAATGTTCAACATCCTTAGTCATCAGAGAAATGCAAATCAAAACAACTCTGAGATTCCATCTTACACCTGTAAGAATGGCCAAGATCAAAAACACTGATGACAGCTTATGCTGGAGAGGTTGTGGGGAAAAGGGAACATGTTTGAGATGAATCCTTCAATTTGACTCCCTGAAACTCATAAGAATTCTTTTAGTTTCTGAAAACATAAGTTTTAGAAACATATATTGTATAAAATTTAGCATATTTATGCTATAATAACTGTGACAGATGATTTTGTACAATGAAAAGTATCTTTAGAAAATGACCAAAGAGAATTCAAAATCTTATCTTGTAGTAGTGGTAGTGGTAGTACTCTGCCAGAGTTAGATTAATAGTTTATCAGCATTTTATTGATAATGTTAAGACTATGAATAGCAGTATTATGAAAGAGAGATCCAGTCAATGAATTTTGACGTGGTAGAAGAACAGACTTTTCAGCAGTGTCTAAAATGGCCTTGAAACACTTCTGCCATTTTGTGCTATGTGTTTAGACAAAGTGGCATTCTCTGCCTTGACCATTATACAATCCAAATGAGTTGAGTCTAGTGGGGTATGCCTTTAACTGCAGCACTCAAAAGGCAGAGGCATGTGTTTGTGGGGGGTATCTCTGAATTTTAGGCTGTCCAAATCTACATAGCTAGCTTTAGCCCAGCCAAAGTTATACAGTAAGACTCTATCTCAAACACTGAAGATGCTCTGTCCTGCAATGTCATATATTCAGCCAAGATTTCATTTATATAAAAATAAACCAGCATATATCTCTTATTAATATGCAAATTTACTTCTCACTTTTAATGCTAGAATTATATATATACTAAAATTTTTGTTTTAAAATAAACTTCTTAATCATTTATTATCAGTAAATGCTAAAGTCACACATAAAATGAGATTATAGATGGAAGTGTAAGAAGCCTTGCTGCAAAATTTTTCACAGACCATGAAAGAACAATACTCAACTTCACATGGAAAAGCAAAAAACTCAGGATAGGAAAAGCAATCCTGTACAATAAAGGAAATTCTGGAGGCATCACAATCCCTGACTTTAAACTCTACTACAGAGCTACAGTAATGAAAACAGCCTGGTATTGGCATAAAAACAAACAGGAGGACCAATGGAACCGAACAGAAGACCCAGATATCAATCCACACATCTATGAACACCTGATTTTTGAGAAAAAAGCAAAAAAAAAAAAAAACAAATGGAAAAAAGAAAGCATATTCAACAAATGGTGCTGGAATAACTGGATATCAACATGTAGAAGAATGAAAACAGATCCATATCTATTGCCATGCACAAAACTAAAGTCCAAATAAATCAAAGACTTCAACATAAAGCCAACCACACTGAACCTCATAGAAGTGAAAGTGGGAAGTACACTTGAACGCATTGGCACAGGAGATCACTTCCTAAATATAACCTCATAGCACAGACACTGAGAGAAACAATTAATAAATGCGACCTCCTGAAACTGAGAAGCTTCTGTAAAGCAAAGGACACAGTCAACAAGACAAAACAGCAGTCTACAGAATGGGAAAAGATCTTCACCAACCCCACGTCAGACAGAGTTCTGATCTCCAAAATATACAAAGAACTCAAGAAATTGGTCATCAAAAGAACAAATAATCTAATTTTGAAAATGGAGTACAGACCAAAACAGAGAACTCTCAATAGGGGAATCTAAAATGGCCAAAAGACACTTAAGGAAATGTTCAACATCCTTAGTCATCAGAGAAATGCAAATCAAAACAACTCTGAGATTCCATCTTACACCTGTAAGAATGGCCAAGATCAAAAACACTGATGACAGCTTATGCTGGAGAGGTTGTGGGGAAAAGGGAACACTTCTGCATTGCTGGTGGTGCAAGCTGGTACAACCCCTTTGGATGTCAGTGTGGTGATTTCTCAGAAAATTAGGAAACAACTTTCCTCAAGACCCAGCAATACCACTTTTGGATATATATCCAAAGGATGCTCAACTGTACCACAAGGACATGTGCTCAATTATGTTCAAAGCAGCATTGTTTGTCATAGCCAGAACCTGGAAACAACCTAAATGCCTCTCGACAAAAGAATGGATAAGGAATATGTGGTACATTTACACAATGGAGTATTACACAGAAAAAAAATGACATCTTAAAATTTTCAGGAAAATGGATGCATCTAGAAAACATCATATTGAGTGAGGTAACCCAGACCCAGAAAGACAATTATCGTATCTACTCACTCATAAGCGGCTTTTAAACATAAAGCAAAGGAAACCGGCCTACAATTCACAATCCCAGAGAACCTAGACAACAATGAGGGCCCTAAGAGAGACATACATGAATCCTACCTACATGGGAAGTAGAAAAAGATAAGATCTCCTGAGTAAATTGGGAGCATGGGGACCATGGGAGAGGGTGGAAGGGGGGCAGAGGAAGGGAGAGGAGCAGAGAAAAATGTATAGCTCAATAAAATCAATTTTATAAAAAGGCATGCACCACAAGAGGAGGAGGAGGAGGAGGAAGAGGAGGAGGAGGAGGAGGACAAGGAGAAGGAGGAGGAGAAGAAGAAGCCACAGCCGCAGCTGCAGCAGCAGCAGCAGCAGCAACAACAGCAGCCTTGCTGCAGAATAAGGCAGCCATTTCACCTGGGGGGAGCCTGTTTACTTGTTTAAGAGAATCATTATTGGGCCAAGAAGAAAAAAAATCCTTTAAACACTCTCAAATAGGAATTCTGAAAATCTGGGGCTAGAGAGATGGCTCGGCAGGTAAGAGCACTGACTGCTCTTCCAAAGGAGTTGGTTTCAATTCTCAGCACCCACATGGAGGCTTACAACCATCTATAACTCCAGTTCAAGAGGATCCAACACCCTCTTCTGACCTCCCCAGGCACCAGGCACTTATGAGGTATACAGACATATATGCAAACAAACAATTATACCCACACAATACAATAAAATAAAATACATTCTGATACAATACAATCCAAAGATAATACTAATATGATATGTATAGGCTGAGAAATGGCAGTAGGAATAGAAGCAAGCTACTATATATTTTTAATATTTGTATTTGTTCTTTGAAAGTCTCATAAATGTATACAGTGTGTTTTGCTCATATCCACCATCTTCTCCCTCCAAGTTCCCTTAGTCCCACATTTCTCTCCCAAAGTCCTGTCCCCCATGTTTTGTTGTTATTGATAAGTTCAGAGTCCAAACAGTGCTTCCCACAGGTATATGGGTGTGGGCCATGCACCGAGGCCATGTCCCCAAAGGAGTGTGATTTTCCACCCCTCAGCAGCCATCCACTATAGTCTTCAAAAGCAGAAAGCTTGATATGCCCAGATAAAAACACCCCAGTTCCTGGCACACACTAGCTTTAAATCTAGGCTGAGATGTTGGGCAGCATTTGTAGACAGCGTGCCATGGAAATAGGGACAGCGAAAGTGCACAGCATGCATGCTCAGACCAAAGTGGAGTGAAGGTCTGACATGGAGCACAGGTGAGCTCATGTGGGTAAAAATCCTTTAGCTTTGGTGCAACTCCCTCAAATTCAATTATATTGACTCTCTACAAAGTTGGGACCCATAGTTTTAGAATCTGTGTGCTTGAACACATCATTCTGCCCATCAACTCACCAGAATGCCTTAAAGATATGCTCATTAAGGTATTAATGGGCACCAGGCATTTACAATCTCACCATTAAGCAGGAAGAACTGTAAAAAGAAAACATTGGATTTATTGAGTTTTTAAATTCACCAAAAATATTGCCGTATAGAAATTCAGGGGGAAAAAAGAGAAGAGCATTACTTAAATCCCTTACTGAAAATAAAGTTAAAAGTAGAAAAAAATGCACTGCTTGATCAATAAAAGGAAAATTCAGTGACTTCAATAAATGGGCCAGATTGCTGGAGCGAAAGGCAGCAAAGTCCCTCAATTAGCCTCCTGAGCTCCTAAGTTAACCTGAGTCCCTTAACTAACCTCCTGAACCCCTGAGCCAATCTCCTGAGTCCCTGAACTAACTTCCTAAACTGTTTAACTAATCTCCTGAGCCCCTTAAATAACCTCCTGAACTTCTGAACTAACCTCCTGAGCCTCTGAACTAACCTCCTGAGCCCCTTAACTAATCTCCTGAGCCCTTTAACTAACCTGAGCCCCTTAACTAACCTCCTGAGCCCCTTAACTAACTTCCTGAGCCCTTTAACTAACCTCCTAAGCCCTTTTACTAACCTCCTGAGCCACTTAACTAACTGCAGCTTTAGCTTTTCCCATAAAACTTCTGTGAAGTATGAATGTTCCCTAAGTTGCTGCAAGGTTTTTTGTTTGTTCTTGTTTTGTTTTTCAAGACAGGGTTTCTCTGTAGCTTTGGAGCCTATCCTGGAACTAGCTCTTGTAGACCAGGCTGGCCTCGAACTCACAGAGATCCGTTTGCCTCTACCTCCTGAGTGCTGGGATTAAAAGCATGTGCCACCACTGCCCACCTTTGCTGCAAGTTTTTAAAATGTGTAAATCTCACCCTCATAGAGAGCAACAGAAAATTCAACTTTTCCCCAGATCATATAAGGCTAAATAACTAATGTTAAGAAAAGAAACTGAAATTAAAATTCTTAAAGAATTGACAAATTTTCTGTAGTAAGCCAAAATTTAACTTTTATCATAAAACTATAATTTTTATGTTTTTAACCCATGTTATAATACAGTGTTAGAATGGTTTGAATAAGAATGGTTTGAATAAGCCCACAGACTGATATATTTGAATGCTTAACCATCACGGAGTGGAACTATTTGAGAAGGTTTAGGAGGTGTGGCCTTGTTGGAGGCAGTGTGTTTGAGAGGTGAGATCGGAGCTTTTAAAAAGCTCACACCAAGGGGCTGGAAGGATGGCTCAGAGGTTAAGAGCACTGTCTGCTCTTCCAAAGGTCCTGAGTTCAATTCCCAGCAACCACGTGGTGGCTCACAACCATCTGTAATGGGGTCTGGTGCCCTCTTCTGGCCTGCAGGTATACACACAGACAGAATATTGTATACATAATAAATAAATAAATAAAAAAGCTCACACCAAGTCCAGTGTTTCTCTCTGTCTGCTGCCTACACATGAGAATGTAGCTCTCAGCTACTGCTGTAAGGTCATGCATACCAAATCCTCTGAAACTGTAAGAAGCCCCCAATAAAATGCTTTGTTTCCTAAGACTTTCCTTGGTCATAATGTCTCTCCACAGCAATAGAACAGTGGGTAAGACAAGCATATATTGTTTATGTTATATAAATGTATGAATCATTTTAAACAGAAATAAAGCATGTATTGACCTCAGGTAACCCCGACCTCCACAACCACTTTGATAGCTTGTAACATCTAGCCTGGCACTCACACCAGATCTCCTCAGAGCCCACCTTTACCTTAACATCTCTAGCAGGGCCCCACACAGAAGGTGGCTAGCAAAGCCTTGGGCTGCTGTGCCAGGCCAGTCAGTAACTGAGGAGGAGGAAGAGAAGGAAGAAACACCCCTTATCATAAACAGAGAATCTGTGATTAGTCAAATTACAGGCTCCTTAGCTAATATTAATTAATGCTCAGATCATGTTTTTAGCAGCTAAAATTGTCAGGCTTAGAGTCTACAGAAAAGATCCCAGACCTCAACAAGTGACAGGCTTGTAGAGAGTGGGAATGCAGGCAGTGAGGGGCTGAGTACAATCACCAGTATTCAAAACTCTTTGGACCCTCCTGTATGGTCTGCTCTGATACCTCTCTTGTGTGCACTAGGCAAACAGACGGCACTAATATTTATCATGTATTGCATGTTTTCTGCATGTAGCACCAGACATTTTGGTGCAAGCCAAGACTCCTGATATACCTGCAGAGTCATAGCTGCAGGCCATTCAGTTGGTCTGAGCCTTCTTTGCAATTAACTGGGGCGAACTAAATGGTTTTGAAGTTTCCTTCCAAGTTGAGCACATCATCACCCTCTCACTGGGTGTCTTTCTCAACAGATCCGCAGCACCATCCAAGCTGGAAGCCGGAAAGCCAATTCTGCCTCGTCCTCTAGGCCAGTCACCGAGCCCCTCCACTCCTGATATTTCTACAAGTGTTTTCAGCATCCCACTGTGCCACACTGGGACACGGAGCGTGAGGTCACAGACAGGATGGTAATGCAGGACGGGCTCACTGTCTCTAACTTATTTATCGTGTGAGCCTTGGTTTACTCATCAGTGACACGGGAATACTGCCCTTCTCCCCTTCTCCCCACCTCCACTCCACTCTTTCCTGCCATGCCCAGCCAGGTCAGTCTTCTTTGAAGACTGTTTTTACCCACTCTTTCTTCCTGCTCTGAGGTCCTGAGTGATGTCTACCGTACAAGCTCCACACTTCCCAGCTTGGTCTAATGATCTAATTCTCTCCTCACATCGCTCCGTCATTTCCTCTTCTGAAAAGAATGTATCCTTGGTCTTGCTTTGTCCTTGATAAACAAATTTTGCTCCTTACCTTTCCCTGTATCCACAGCAATTCTACCACCCCTTCCATCTTACCTCTTACAAGAAGCTTTTCCTTCATCACTGCTCAAGGGGGTTCTTAACATTTTTTCTTGACAAAAATATGCCTCTCTTTTAGCTAATTTTATACTTTCCTCTTTGTTTTTTTTCTTCCTATTTTCTGGCCTGCAATGCCAAGCCAGATGGCCCAAAACGCTAACAGTTCAGCAGGTTAGAGGTAATCCAACATTGCTGTTAAAATATCAGTAAAGACACTAGAGTGAAAGGTGACACCTATACTCCTCCAGAGACAGCCATGTACAATGTGATCTTCCTCCAGAGACAGCCATGTACAATATGATCTTCCTCTAGAGACAGTCATGTACAGTGTGCTCCTCTGCTAGAGATAGCTATATACAGTGTGCTCCTCCGCTAGAGACGATCATGTACAGTGTGCTCCTCTGCTAGAGACAGCTATATACAGTGTGCTCCTCTGCTAGAGACAGCTATATACAGTGTGATCCTCCTCTAGAGACAGCCATGTACAGTGTGATCCTCTGCTAGAGACAGCTATATACAGTGTGTTCCTCCTCTAGAGACAGCTATATACAGTGTGATCCTCCAAGACTTATGAAGTCACAGCCCTGGGGGAGCCAAAAAAAAAAAACTTCTATGTCCAAACCCACACTCAAGTGGAAGTGAATCTCCATGATTGAGAAGGTCCCCCCTCAGACTACACTTTCTTAAGAACAAAGACTCGGCCCTGCTCCAGGCATGGGTCCTAGCACTCAAAGGGTCCTGATGGATGAGAAACTCAAGCTCAATAAGGGTTTCTCAGATGAATAAATGAAAAGCAGGTTCTAGTGTTGAAAGAAGATTTGTGAAATCATTTCTCTGATTTTTAAAAATAAGGAGAGCTTCTTGTCTTAGAACATTTCTAGCTGAAGGAAATGGAGTGCATTTCAAGCAAATACTCAGTTTCCTGTTAGAATACTGAGAACAGTTAGCTCTCTGAAGCAGTATTCTCTCTATATTTGCATTTCTTGATCTTATCAGTTGCTGCCACACACTCCACAACCTGATACAGATCCAGAAAACATGCCGGCATTGCGGTATTAGATGCACCTGACTTGTCTGATGTGTCATCTTGTGCATGACGTAACACCACAGCTGGCCTTGTCATGGCTCTTACATCTGGTTCTAATGGAAATTGGCTGACTTCTGCTCATCTAAACAAAACCAAAGTGATGGTAACAGGAAGTGGTAAGGATTAAACACCAAGAATACAACCTGAAAAACAATCCCCACTCTTCTTCAGTTCACAGACCTAAGACTCTAGATCACTCCTAATATACCCAATCACAGGACACAGCAAACAAGAGTGTGGCACTTCTGACTGGGTGTCACCACCATAATCTACCAGCTATCCCGCTATGCTTGTTTAGTTGTCTGGAGGGAAGAGCCTTACTACAGGGGCATGGTCTAGCAGGACATCTCTAGGACACAGGAATGTTCTTTAGGGAATCAGAACCTTAGCAACTGCCTTGCTCTGTTTCCTGGCCGTGAAGTAAGTGGTCTGCTCTTCCACACATTTGCACCACGATGTGTCACCTCACCACAGGCCCAATAAATCACAGGCCAGAACCTTCAATATTACAAGTCATTCTCTTTATGGAGTTAATGACCACATGGATTTCACCACCGTAGCAAGAACTGAACAACATACTCAGACACTGAATCTAAACTTTTGTGTAAATGTTAATCATTAGATATCTACATGTGAAAGAATGAAGTTGCACTGCACCTCACATCAGATATGAAAGTGAATTCAAAATAAACTAGAGATCTAAATGAAGAACAAAAACTATCAAAACATACAACTCTGTCTTCATAGTCTGGGGTTAGGCAACAGTTTGGTGTCAACGGTTATGCTATTAGAAGTATACAAATGAAAATACCTGATAAATTAGACTATATGAAAATTTAAAACTTTTGTGCTATCAATGACACCCTTGAGAAAATGAAGCCAATCCACAGAATAAATATTTAAGTCCATATATCTGATAAGAAATTGACATCCAGGCTGGAGAGATGGCTTAGGGGTTAAGAGTACTGGCTATTCTTCCAGAGGACCTGAGTTCAATTCTCAGCAATCACATAGTGGCTCACAACCATCTGTAATAAGATCTGGTGTCCTCTTCTGATCTGCAGGGATACATGTATGAAGAACACTGTATACATAATTAAATAAATCTTTTATTTAAAAAAAAGAATTTGACATCCACTCTAAAGAACTATTACAACTTCATAAGGAGAAAGAAACCCAATTAGCAAGTGAGCAAAATGTAAACGAACATTTCTAAATGGCTTATAAGCAACTAAAAAGATGCTTAAGAGCTATAGTTAGGGAAGCATAAATCCATTCATGTCAGTAGGGTTAGCTATAACATGAAATAAAGAAACAAGTATCAGCTAGGATGTAAAGAAATTGAACCTTGATTGCTAGTGAGAATGTAATGTGTGTGAAGACTGGAAAACAATCAGGCACTTTTAAAATTGTTAAAAAGAATTATTGTACAACCCAACAAATCTACTCCTAGAGATATGTATACAAAAAAACTTGCACACAAATATTCATTTTAATATTATTCATAATAGCCCCTATATCTAGCAATTCCACTGTCCACCTATTGAAGAACAGATATGCAAAACACAGTATGCAGTGAAGTATTATTTAGTGGTAAGAAATGAATTAAAATATGCCAAGACATGGATAAACAATAACAACAAAAAAAAGTGATTTGTTTAAACAGTGAGAATCCAGCTGTTCAAACTGTTCTGGGAAATTGTGGAACCTTCTGGATGGGACCCAGCTGGCAGAGGTGAGACTTGAGGATTATGGGCCAGCTCCACTTTTGATCCAAGCTTCTGTTTCCAGACTGCCTAGCAATGTGACCAGCTGCTGCATGCTCTTGATGCCACAGCCAGGGCAAGCTCACACTGCCATGCTTTTCCATGCAAGATGGACTGTGTTCCTTAAGCTGTTAGCCAGAATAAGTCCTTCTTTCTTTAAGTAGTTTCTGTTAGGTATTCTGTCAATGATAGGAAAGTAAATGACACAGAAAATAGCTAGACCAGGCAAACCTATACAAATGCAATGGATGTTGCTAAGGCAGGAGGAGGGAGGGCCGTGAAATGCTTTAAAACTGATGGTAGTAATGGCTGCACCGTATGTGTGTACACACAAGCTGCTGACTTTTATGCTGTAAATGGGTAGATTTTATTGTATCTGAATTATTATTTCAATAAGAACGTTACAATTACAACAGAGAACGTGAATAAGTAGCTATGAGACCATGACTCCTACTCAGGGTCACCATGTTCTAGATATCCTCCTGGCAATTGTACAACATAAAGGTACAGGGCAAGAGTCACTTCTACCACCTGCGGGAAGCATCACAGTGTCTCCTCACTGGCAGCCACCTGGCAGCATGATGCAAGCTTTTGTTATTTCTGGAGAGCAGTGCCACAATGTTTGTGCCTAACCTGCTGAAGAAACTTGCAGCTGGTTATAGCTTGAGGTGACAGCCCTCCTGTCTGCTAAGTGGGCAGGAGAATCGGCACAGCAGAAAGCAGAGCTTGAACCTTTCTGTGATTAAACAAATGCCGAGCATTCCAAGTATCCATACTCAAACCTTCCCTCACTCCTCCACTCCTCCCCAGCTCCTCCCCTCCATCGTCCTGCATTCTAGGTCAAACATGCTTCAAATATAGGTACATTATGAATCAGCTAGCATTATATAATGATCAAGCAGGAGGGACCTTTGACAGTATTATGTAATAGAGCGATGACTCTGGAGCCATTTATTAACTCCGTGACCTTAAGCCCAATCTATTGCTGTGATTCAATGTCTTCATCTCAAAAGTGGAAATGATAAAGGCTTCTCAAAGTTAGTGTTAGGTTCAAATGCAAACTGTTCAGAACAGCATATTGTAAGTTACCTTCTCTTTGATGGTAAATAGTTTTTCACAATATGGGTGTATTCGATGGGAAGAGCCAGATGTTTTTAGTGAAGACACAAAACTAGGCACATGGAAGCCTCTGCATGAAATATACCGTTCAGTCTGTTAATTCTGTCTCATGGGAAATCTAAATACATGATGTAGAGGGTTTCTGTGCACACTCATCTTCATCTCTCTTGTTTGATACAGTCTTAGAATTTAACTAGTAAATCACACTCTTTTTATGAAGGAGGAAGAGATTAAAGTTCAAAATGGGCCAAGTGACTGGCACTGGCAGTGATGGAGATGCTGTCCAAGTCCAGCTCTCATTGACCCTAGCCAACAGCCCTGCATGGAAGACACTGACTACATTTTAGGTTTTAAGAGATATGAACAGTGAGAAAACAGTGCCTAAAAGTCATATACCATGCACATCACAACACATATTATTGATTCATTTAAAATATTCCAAATTAGCTGGGCAGTGGTGGAACACGCCTTTAATCCCAGCACTCAGGAGGCAGAGGCAGGAGGATCTCTGATGAGTTTGAGGTCAACTTGGCCTACAGAGTAAGTTCCAGGACAGCCAGGGCTATATAGAGAAACCATGTTCGAAAAGAAACCAATCAATCAATCTCCCAAATTTAATTTTCTAAGATCTGAAAATAAATTTCAACAAGTCCCTTAGCATCTAATATTCTGTACTTTAAAGAGCATTGACTAAGTAAGACTGGTCACTGAGTGAAAGAGGCCTTCTATTCTGTTCCTGCCTCCTTGAGTCAGATTCATGCTAGAAATTTAAATGTTTTTCTCAGGATGTGATGCTTCTAACTTTCAGTAAAAGATGCCTATAAAATAACCTCACTGTGCTAGACAGTGGAGGCGCACGCTTTTAATCGCAGCACTTGGGAGGCAGAGGCAGATGGATCTCTGTGAGTTCGAGACCAGCCTGGTCTATAAGAGCTAGTTCCAGGACAGGCTCTAAAACTACAGAGAAATCCTGTCTTGAAAAACCAAAACCAAAAACAAAAACAAAAACAAAAACAAACAAACAAAAAAAACCCTCACTGCTTGTCAAAACACAGTAAGTGCAGTAGATACAGTAGAGAGAGAGGTCTTACTATGCAGCCTAGGCTGGTACCATGTCTCAGGATCCTGAGTGCTAGGATTACAGGCATGTGTCACTAGTCTACCTAGCAAAAACAAAATACTTGGCTCTTTTATGCATGGTAGGCAAGCTTTTCCACTGAGCTATGACCCCAGACTTGTAGCTGGAAAACACAGTATGATGCAAGTAGAGCAACTCATTTAAATTTCACATACATGCACACTTGTGTGCGCACATAAACACTCACCACACCACACCACACCACACCACACCACACCACACCACACGGCTTACACGGGTCATGGTAAGGCTTCCCAGTACCCTAGCACATCTGTTGCCTCAGTCAGATGGATCCTCTTCTCTCCACTGACTCCCAGTCCCTATCTTGTCTGAAGCCCCCATGCATCTCCTGTGTCATAAATTCTTCCACACTGTCTTCCACGCACAGCTGTCTCGCTCGGCCCACGTGCCTACTTAGGTTGAATTAACTTCTGGCTCAACTTACTAAAACAGTTTTCCCCAACCACCAGACCAACCTCCTAGGTGTCCCCAAGCCCACCACACACATTTGGAAACTGCTTCTAACTAACCCAATCTTTCTTACTGGCCAGACCACAGGCACAGTAGTGCAGGAGAGCTGTCTGCCTGTTGAACATTACTTCCCCTGTTCCTAGCATAGTGCCTATGAACAAGCAGTTGGCAAATGAAGTCATCATTAGGGGGGTTGGTCACAGAAGGTACATGTACCCAGCAACATGAGACCTGGGTTGATCCCTGGTATCACAAAAGAGAAATTAATACATTCTCCAAAGATTCAATGGGTGAATGGATATGCTAAAGTTTCTCCACTCAAATTCGATACCTCCTTTTTGTTTGTTTGTTTAGGATAGGGTTTCACTATGTAGCTCTGGCTGTCCTGGAACACACCGTGTAGACCAGGCTGGCCTTGGAATTCACAAAGATTCATCTGTCTGCCTCCTGGGTGCTGGAATTAAAGGTGTGCATTACCACACCCTGCGCCAGACACCTAGTATCTCTTATCAATCTTTTCACAAGAAGAAATACCCAAGCTACATAAAACGGGTAAGTTATGAGCTTGTTTTGAAGAAAATGTCACAAGAAACCTCAGGTTATAGATTTTTAAATAACTATATGTAAACTAGAAGCAAAAAAGTTTTTAAAATAAGCTTCATACACCACATATTTGAGTCACAGAACACAGTGATCAAACTGGTCCTCAACCTGCTGGCTAGCTTTCCTAGTGCTGGAAGGTGCTGTGCACTCTAGTAGGGAAAAATGCAATCTTCAGTCTCACTCAGCTGTGATCACTTGGAGCTATAGCAGTGATGGGCTTGACAAGGACAAGATAAGCCCACGTGCAACAGTGGCATGAACATTATGAACATAACTAAACGTCTTCTGATTGCATCTAAAGCCTGCTCTGTGAAATGGAACTCATTTGTGGTTGGATAGGTGACAGGCCCAAGAGGACAATCGGGTATTGCTATTCTGATAAACGGACACAGCATTAAACCAACTTTAATGGCTTATTTCTGCATCCATAGATCAGGACATTGCTTAATACTAACCAGAGAAGTTTCTCATCATTGTGGATCGCAATTAACACAGAGACCCTCAACCGGTCAATGGATAGAGAATTAAGAGCCTGGAGTGCTCAATCCTAAATGGCAAAAAACATATCACATCCTACTCCTAAGACTCAGGAATCTTAGTGGAAGAGTAGGTGAAAAGATTGTAAAATCCAAGGATGTAGATAACAACAAGGAAACAAATGTTTTCCGGACACAACATGACAGTTGCTCATACGCACTCAGTGATTGTGACAACACCCACAAGACTTGTGCAAGCTCAAGCTAGACAAAATCCCAGCACCGCCTGAGGAACTACTGGCATTTCATAGATGCTAGGAGAGGGAGAGTCAGCTTTCCTTAACGGTATAGCCCTGGAAGGCCCCCTCTGGAGAGTATTTGGGCAACACTAGCTGGAGGAGAAGGGAGAGGAGAACCTCACATTGTGTGGGGAGTGATGGTGGAAAGGGGGGATATGGTGGGAATTAGAGAAGGATGAACATCAACAAAATAAATCGTGTGACATTCTCAAAGAACTAATAAAATATTTTAAAAACAAAAGCTTCAGAAGAAAGAAGGTAGCGATGCCTCCACCAAAGCTCGTCATGCACACACTCTGACAACTGTGGGAGACCAACAGCAAAGGAGAGCTGAGGAAAGAGGGACCCTTAAGACCTTCCTAAGCCAGTGCCGTTCTCTTCCAAAGTAAGTTCATCCTCTAGTGAAAGTGTGCTGAGCCACAGTTCTCAGCATATCCAGAAGAGGAGCCAGTGGAGTGAGGGCCTTTAGTGAAGGGCAAGGGGCACGCAAGCCAAAGGAACAAGCAGCAATGACTCCAGTGCCCCTCCTCAGGCTTCCCCCAGGAACCACTCAATGGTTCTAAGAGCTCTTACTCAGGGAAGAAAAGAGTAGACTCAACATCAAAATAGATGACATGGGCAGCCCAGAACAAAGGTTCTAGAAGATTCTTCTAGAAAAATGTTGGCACAAAGGATACAGAAGAGGGGGGAGTTACTATCAAAACTTCCCATACTGAAAGGGGAGGGAAAGGAAGAAGGGGATTAAGTTGGGGCTGAAGAAGAAAGTGAGGTGTGAGTTTGTTGTGTGTGGGGGGGTGAAGTTGATTCAAGGATTGATGATTAAGATGCAAACCTACCTCTCAGAGTTTAGGACAACCTCAAAAGGAGACTGGCCTGGCCTCCTCTCTGCAGATAAACAGAACGCTAATAGGCTCTCAGAATTCATCAAACTGAAGCTCAGCCTTGAGTAATCTGCACCTAACCTAATCTCTCTGCAGAGGGCTCTGAAGATCTGTTAAGTAAAAGCCAGGTCTTTTTAAGGGCAACACCTCCCATCACTCCCTCCGACAGTGATTAAAGGGCAAACAAATAACTCAGTGCTAATTACTGCACTAGCCAGAGAGAGAGATTTCTACACGCCAACAGGTGTACTTCCGCCCGTGCAGTGCTGTGACCTCCTCAAAGGTACTGGGCCAACTCCTCTCAGCCACGTCCGTCCTTACAACAGAACTGTCCCATCAAAGCGTGGGGAAATTCCAACTCTAGCTGGGCAGATTTCTGGTTTTTGCATCCTCACTGACACGTTCAATGTTAACTCATTTTTCCATAATAAAAAGTTTAACTTTAAAAACGCACCCAGTACAGTTCATAGAGCATACAATTTATTAAATAGTGGCTGCTCGGATGAATACAATTCTCACTGAGAACCATCTTCACGGCTGAGGAACAGTTCTAACTTCTAGATAGTTGAGGAAAGTGCTTTCAACAGCTAGAAGGGGGCAGGGTGCTATTTTAAGCCATTGTGCTGGGCAAGGCAAGGACACGGTTGCTAATATCTGCATTCATTTTATGACAGAGTCTGAAACAAAAGAAATACTCGGAGAGAAAAGCCAAACGCCAGCTCACACTTCGTGGTTTCGGACTGCGGAGCTAGAGTTCCGCTACCTCGTTCAGCAGGGGGATGACCCTGAAGGTGCGTAGGGAGAGCGTCTGCGTGGAGACTCTAGAATACCGGCGGCTGCTGGCACTCGCTCGACACCCTGCAACTGGCCTAGAGCCCAGGCGAGGCCGCCCCCTACCCCATTCGCGAGATTGGGGTGTCCCCGCGGCGGGCCCGGGCTGTCGGTGGCACCCCAATCCCGGTCCTGGCCGCGAGCCGGCGGAGGGCGCCGCGCGCACGCGGAGGCCGGCACTCACCGCTCAGGTAGTTGGTCCACTTGTACAGCACGCCCTCCATGGCGCCCGCGGGCCCCTCGCCGCCCCGGCCCGCCGCGGGGACACCGGACCAGCCTCACATCCCGGGCCCGGGGGCGGGGTCACCGCGACAGCCGTGGAGCACCCGCTTCTGGTCGGGGGTCTGCGCCTGCGCCAGGCGCGGTCGGCGTGGACTAGGCGGAGCGGCCGGCAGAGCGAGGCGAGGGAGGCGCGGCCCCCAGAGCGACGGTCGCGGGCGCCTTACCGCGGCCACCGAGCCCACAGCGCCCGCCCCGACGCGCTCGCGCATGCTCACTGCGCCGCGCGCACGCTCCCAAATCCACGCCGGCGTTTTGGCCGCGGCGCCGTGGGGCTCTCGGGAGGGCGGGGCGCGGTTGTGGACGTGGGTAGTAGCGGTTCACCCCTGGGCTCTAGTCTCCAGGGGTCCAGCTTTTAATATCAAGATGATCAGTGTAGAAAGATTCGGACTGAGACCCGAATGAGGCGAGTCTGTAGTGCGTTTCCGGATGCACTCTAGGGTGAGACGCTATTCGAACCGCTGGGCCTCTTTGGACCGCTGGCATTGACTTCACCTAGTATTCTCTTAAAAATACAATCTCGCCCGGGTTCCAGATCTTTTGGATCAAAAAATCTGCATTTTCACAAGGGGAATGCCTATGCACAAGAAAGTGTGAAATTGCACTGTCGGGATTTTTAGCCAAGAAAAGTGTTAATCACGGGTTAAGTGAAAAGAAAATGTTGACAAAGATACAACCCAAATGTCACAGAAACGTGCTCCGAAGTGCTAAAGTTTGGGCATTTTCTTTTCCTTTAATGTAAAGTTGACAGGCTCAGTAAATAATAGCTAACTTAATTGGTTATTTACCTGAACTGCACACCTTACTTAATGCCCTGTTTACTTTTGGTTTAATCTAGAGGTCTTCTTTTGGAGATTCCCAGTTTCTTCTCAGTCCTTTACAATGGGCTGTGTCTGAAATCAGGGCAACCGTGTAGAACTAGGAACTTTAAGCTGTATAATTCTTAAACAGTAAAGCTATTTCTTCTTTAAAGAGAGATGTCCTTGGCCATTATTTACTCTATACTAAGGCCACTCAAGTGATGAATCGCTAACAGTCATTAACAGTGGTGTTTGTAGAATGAATCAGGTCTAGTCTGAAGGCAGAGTGCAAATTCTTCACGGCCAAGTGACCTTAAACAGGACACTAACTTCTAGCTTCAATTTGTCTATCCTCTGTCCTGGCTAGTTTAATGTCAACTTGACACAGATACAAGTAATTTAGAAAGATGAGCTCTGAACCGTCAGAGGATTTGTCTGTAGGCAAGTCTGTAGTGTATTTTCTTAATTACTGACGGATGTTGGAGGGTCCAGCCCATGACCAGTGGTGCCATCTCTGGGCTGGTGGTCCTGGGTGCTATAAGAAAGCAGGCTCATCGGCGGATCTCTGTGAGTTCGAGGCCAGCTTGGTCTACAGAGTGAGTTCCTGGACAGCCAGGACAGAGAAACCTTATCTCAGAAAACAAACAAACAATAGGAAAAGAAAAAAGAAAAAGAAAAAGAGAGAGAGAGAGAGAGGGAGAGAGAGAGAGAGAGAGAGAGAGAGAGAGAGAGAGAGAGAAAGCAGTCTGAGCAAGCCAGTAAGCAGCATTCCTCCATGGGCTGCTTCCAGTTCCTGCTTCCAGACTCCAGTTTTGAGTTCCTGCCCTGACTTCCCTGGATGATGGACTGTGATATAAAGTGTAATCGATAAAAATCCTTTCCTCCCCAAGTTGCTACTGGTCATGATGTTTTAACCCAGGAACTAAGACTGTCTAAATGGGAAAAATAACCACATTAAGTTAGTGAGAATCTTGCCCTAGAATGTGCTTTGGGATCCTTAAAGCATTCTTCGATCTTAGAGTTTATGTTCTAATTCTCAGCCATCGTTTATTATCCGGTCTTTGCAAAAGCCCAAGTGTCACCTGGCCCGGGGCTCTTCAGTGGCTCAGTTGGAGTTTTTCACAGGGGCAAAGCCCTCTGGCAAGGTGTTAACTGTTAGCTCTGCACCCAGCTGTCCTCCCAAGGTGGGAGAATCTCTAAATCCGCCGGCTCTAGGACTACTCAGAGAGGCTGGAACCGGCGGTCTGACCCAACACCGCACAGAAACACTACACTGTTGCAGCGCCATTGGCTGGAGAGGAGCCTGAGTGACAGCATCGCCAGCCAGTAGAAGGCAGCCTTTCCCCAGCAGCCTCCAGACCAGAGCCAATCATGTTGGGATGGAGCTTAACTCTTTAAAGGCGAGTTCGCAGTGTGTGGGAAAGTTGGTAGTAAAAGTGCCACGTCTTCCTGGGAGGTTGGGGGAGTCCTGAAGTTAGCCCAGGCTGTGGCCGCTTTCCGCACCTCTTTAACTCTATGAAGTCGGGGGCCCTTTCTCTGCTTTGGTAACATGAGTTTTTTCTTGTGGAACGCGATCTTGACACTGTGGGTCACGGCTGTGAGTGGAGCTTTGATCCCTGAGCCAGAGGTGAAAATCGAAGTTCTCCAGAAGCCGTTCATCTGCCATCGCAAGACCAAGGGAGGAGACCTGATGTTGGTCCACTATGAGGGCTATTTAGAAAAGGATGGCTCCCTGTTTCACTCCACGTAAGTAATTATGCCTCGCAAGCAGAGGCAGAATGATGACGGACCCACCCAGTCACCCCAGCCCTCCTCTGTAAAATTAACAGTTCCTTTACCTCTAAAAACAGAAAGAAAACGCTGAAACATCTGCCTTACCTACGGGGAAAGAAAATTGTCAAAAGCCAGTTTTAGAGAACAAGGCCTTGAAAGGACTTTCTGGAAACTTGTCTTGATAAGTTAAATTCCTTACAGTTTTATTCGTTATAAAATTAGATCTAGAATATTTGAAGTTTTACAGAAATAGTAGTTATAATTAAGCAGTAAGTAGAAAAGGCTTAATAGAATCGTCTACCACTCCATTCCCTAGGTAAATTATCTGATTCCACTTTTAATTGGTCATAAGAGATATTAAAACATGTCACTCTGCTTCAAGAGCAAAATGCGCAATCGTCTATTTGCCGCCTTCTGAAAGATGCACAAATGCTCTTTCATCGACCTGTCTAACTGTCTGGCAGTCTGGCGGGTGGCATTTTGGTCAAAGCACAGGCTGGTGATTTCAGGAGTTGTTCCTTTCTTTTCGAAAGTCAGGCTTCCTCGATGGAGTAGGTGTGGTTTTAGAAGTCCAAGTGGAAGGATTTCCAGGTACTTGGCGCTAGCATTTCTTTTCTCTAAACAAAGAAAGACAACAGGTAACGTTCACAAGTGGATTGATTTCCTTTCTGGAAGTGTTTAGTGAGCACTTCCTTAGGGACATTCTGGAAGTTCACCTTCTAACCGCCTACATCCATTCATTCATCCTGCCTGTGAAAGGCTCATTGAAAGCCGCATTTCAGGTCCTGGAGATGCAGCGTTTACTAAAAATAAGTTCTGGTCCTCCAGCAGCACTCCTTGTGCAGGGAACAGGAGATGGGACAAGGCTCACTTGGTGGAGAATGCAGAATGTTCAGAGCACTGGCAAAGCACGGGGAGCCTGTGGTCAGTTGTGCTGAGGCGGAGGATAAAGACGCTTTCATAGCAGAACAGTCCAGAGAATGATGCATGGAGATGATCAAGGCAGAGCTGCAGGAGGACTTTGCAGATGAGGGAAGCACATGTGCTAAGCCCGTTAGCTCACCGTTGGTCCTTAGGTTGGTTGTTTTAATAAACTACTTGGAGACATGGTCTTTAGTGAGGGTTGAGGATAGTGAATGACTTTTCTCTCTGAACACTGTTTGCCCTGGTAGAAGGTTCCAAAAACAGCCAGCCGGGAGGTGGTGGCGCACGCCTTTAATCCCAGCACTCGGGAGGCAGAAGCAGGCAGATCTCTGTGAGTTCGAGGCCAGCCTATTACAAGAGCTAGCTCCAGGTCAGGCTCCAAAGTCACAGGGAAACCCTGTCTTGGAAAAACAATAACAAACCAAACAAATGAAAAGTTTCCAAAAACAGTTTGTCGTAGCTTTGTGCTCGCCAGTAAGGCCAGTGCACGTCAGATAGCAACTGATGCTGTGACACCGCCCTTCCAGGTTTGCAGTTACAGTCTTGCTTTCATATCCAGCCTGCTTTCTTTCCCGTCTCAGGGCCAACAACCTGGGTGGATATTTTGTGGCACTTCACTCTTGTGTTCTTTATTAGGAACTTTGGGAAGGGACTGCCGTTACGCAACCTTCATGTAAAATCATAGGCCTGGCTAACTGAGTATAATGATAATGAAGAAATATCATTAAATAAATCTGCAAAGAGTGTTTTGTGTCGCCAGAACCATCATCTATGTGATGACCAGCTTAGCTGTAATAGGAAATGTGACCAAATGTAGTTAGTGCCGATGATTGCTGCTTTGCCATCCTTTTTGCCCCATGATCACGAGGTCTCTCAGGATGCTCGGACATTTTTCTGTTCCTTTACCCTCCAGAACTCGAGGGGCTACTGCTCCAGGATTTGCCAAGTAGCCCCATAGTAGATCTCTGGAGAGGGTCTGGGTGTAAGTGGAGATTTAGGGTGAAAGCAGCCTTTTCTGTGCATCAGAACCATGAGTGAACTGTACATCAGAAAGGCTTGTAGGCAGGAAGTAAGATAACCCTGTCTCTGTGTCTGGGGTCGAATAGGCCTTCACCGTTTAGCAGTAATTCTCATAGCCTTGTATCTCCTTCTCAAACTCAAGACATTCCCTGAGTTTCTTCTTGGTCTGTGGCCCTCCTGGGAAGTCACTAAGACCTTGAACTTAGGGGTTAGGTATATCTGACATCAAATGTTAGTACACTTAACTTCAATTTTCTCTGTACAAAATGTTAATACTAGTATAGCTGGCCCTGCCTGCAGGTTCTGTGTCCCTTGATTCAAATTTAGTATAGATCCAAAATACTTGAAATATTTGTATATGTGTGTGTGTATTGAGCTTTAGTTTCCGAGTTTATAAGCTTAACCACTGGTGGGTAGAAAAAATGAAGCCCAGCAATGATATTTGTTATAAAGTCACTAAAACTATCTCTAATGTGTAGAGTGCTTACCTAGCATTTGTGGGACTGTGGCTTCAATTCCTAGCGGGGAACTGAAACTGAAAATCTGGAAGGGCGGTGTCACAGCATCAGTTGCTGTCTGACGTGCACTGGCCTTACTGGCGAGCACAAAGCTAGGAATTAAACATAATTATTTGAATTCTGATGTGTTTTCTTTCTGGTAGTCACAAACATAACAATGGCCAGCCCATCTGGTTCACCCTGGGCATCCTGGAGGCTCTCAAAGGCTGGGACCAAGGCCTGAAGGGGATGTGTGTGGGAGAGAAGAGAAAGCTCATCATTCCTCCTGCCTTGGGCTACGGCAAAGAAGGGAAAGGTAAAGTTGTGTGACCTTCACTGCTGTGCATCTCTGAATGCTTCCTCCCTCCCAGAAACCCACCCGCTCACTTTAACAACGCAACAGAAAGGCCATCCAGCAAAAGCGTCTTGATCATCTGAATGTTTGGAATACAGATCGTTGGCTATGGTTTGATGTGGTAGCTGTGTTTATAGCCAGGAAATCTTCCATACTGTAGGTCTCATTAGGAGTCCTTTCATTCTTGCTTTTAAATGTATTTGTAAAAATTTCAATAGCTTATCTTAATTTTATTTATTTTTGTGTTTTCAAGACAAGATTTCCCTGGCTGTCCTGGAACTTGCTCTATTAAACCAGGCTGACCTTCTAACTCAGAGATCTGCCTGACTCCACTTTATGAGTTCTGGGATTAAAGATGTGTGCCATCACTGCCCAGCTCAATAGCTTATTTTAAAATAATTCATTGACTTGAGTTAAAAATAATTCTCTCTGTGTTACAAGCTGCCTGGCTGGTCCATACAGCTTTTGTGCCAATTTGTTTTATGGCACAAGCATACCTGGTGTTTAGGATGGGTTCAGGTAGGGAGGCTCTTTGGTGCTCTCCAAGGGTTGTTCGGTGATACTTATCAGATGGCCCCAACTGTAGTCTCTTCACTGAAATCTGCTCTGAGCCAGTGGCCAGATCTGAAGCAACAGGTTAGTGAACCAGGCTGTCTACCACTGTGTTGTTTCTGATGTTAAAACAATTGGAACCAACCCAAGTGTGTTATCAGCAGAGGTTAGCCAAATAAAATGTAGCCTTCTTATTAAAAGTGCCGTTTGCAAAACGTTTGTGTTATATATGAAATGTGTGCGGTATAAAAGTGGCAGATAGATTTTCTGTCTGTCTGACTTTCCCCATGAGTGAAAGGGGAGTAAATGCACATTGTATCCCAATGAATAAAATATTCATAGTGTACTATGATTCTGAGAATTGCATTCATTTCTGATTCTATTGTCCGAATTCTCTATGAAGAAAATGTTAGTACGTGTACAGTGAAGAAGATATTGTAAGAAGCCATCAAAAGCAGATAAAATCACTCTGATGTGGTTTAAATAGATTTCATTCCATTCGTCGGCAAAGCATAGCCCTTGACAAAGTGGGGATCAAGCCTCTTGCCGCAGTTTCCTAAGGAGGTTGACTGTTGTATATGAAAATGATGTACTCCAAAGTAGGACTCACTATCTAAGCCATGTCCCGCAGGCTTGGTTATTCACCAAATGCAACTCTGATTATATTCTACAGAAAGCCATCCAGTGTCTAGGGAAGGTGTCTCTAATGCCTAGACGTAGTCTTTCTTTCCCGCGTCTTTGTTCTTTTGCTCTGAACTTGGGGTATGCAGAGCAGCTGTAGTTGTCCATGACATACTTAATTCAGCTTTACATCATAGGCACTCCCTTCAGTGTCGTGAAACTAACTCTTCTAATCTGTGTTTGCCACTGGTTTTGTAGTGTGTTAGTGCACGCTTGCATGCCTCCGTGGGAAGACACCAGCTTTCCCACCGACCTAGTGCATGCCCCTTCCCTGTGCCAGCGTGACGGTAAGCTCTGCCCCACATTGTGAGCGTTGCCCTCTTCTTACTGCCCTTCCTTCCGTGGAACTTTGAGGAGATGGGGATTGACTAATGCGTGTGTCCAGATCTTTCTGTTACATAGAGTTGAAAGAAAGCAAGTCTGAAACAAAATAGATGCCCACAATTCCAAGAAGGGTTTGTTTCTTTGATTATATATGGACTGTTTTTGTTTGTACCCTGTGATTTTAACAAATGCATAAAGTACTTTATTAGGAAGGCATCTCCTAAGTTGTTGAAAATTTTGAATGTTCCTTTATTATTTTTAAGACCCGTAAGAAAATTATGTCTTAGTAACATATAAGGCACTTACTATTTATCAAGAATAACACTGAGGGTTTTATTTTTGTATGAGTTTTCCCCTTATATCCTTCTCACGGACTCCTAAGGTAGAAAACATTATCAATCTTATTTTACAGACAAGGAAGGAATTGATGCCCAGAGGCAGCAGATGTGAACAGAACTCACACTATTATATACTGCCTCCCAGTGGCAGACCCGGCAGCAGTACCCCTATGTACTTGAAGGTCAAGACTTTCTAATCTAAATTAGTAAATCTCTTGTAATATAATTAAGTCTGAACTACTCAAAGCCCTTTACAAGTCATTCTTGACATAATACATGAAGGGCCTTAATTATATTTGAAATTTAGCATCGAGACTTTTAGAAACATCTGCCTATGTATATGTATTTCATTGCTGCTCCAAACTAGAGTGCTTTTGTTCTGCCATTTTGGGTTAGTCCTTCTTGTGACCTACTTTTCATTCCTGGGTAAAGTGTAGTTATAGAATAAGTGATTCCCACCATCTGTGACCGTCAAAGAGTCTCTCCATTTACTGTAGTTAAAATGTCTGTTACCACAATTGATTTTGTTATGAATACTTTTAGATCTTCTAAATAAAAACTTCCCTATCTCTTCATATCAGGCAAAATTCCCCCAGAGAGTACATTGATATTCAACATTGACCTCCTGGAGATTCGAAATGGCCCACGGTCCCACGAATCATTTCAAGAGATGGATCTGAATGACGACTGGAAGCTCTCTAAGCATGAGGTGACCTCTATGATGTCTTCTTCTGCATCTTTAAGGCTCACCCTTACAGAAATGCATTAGCTGCTGGGAGAAGGAAGATCAGTGTTCTTCAGTGGAATGACACTGGGCATGTTAGCCACAGTGCAGGGCAGGCCCCCATGCTCAGGAGTAGTGGCCAACACCAATTGGACACCCATGGCTTTTAGTGACTTTATTTTTAAAAAAGAGAAAGAAGCCACGTGGTGGTGGCGCACGCCTTTAATCCCAGCACTCGGGAGGCAGAGGCAGGTAGATCTCTGTGAGTTCAAGGCCAGCCTGGTCTACAAGAGCTAGTTGCAGGACAGGCTCCAAAGCTACAGAGAAACCCTGTCTCAAAAAAACAAAATAAATAAATTAAATAAATAAAATAAAAAAGAGAAAGAATGTGAAGTTGGGTGGAGGGGGAAATCTGAGAGGAGTTGTGGATTCATAAAATATGATAAAATATACTCTATAAAATTCTCAAAGAATAAATAAATGAGGTAAATTTATTTTTGTTTAGATAAAATATTATTCACAGCTTTCCCTGAAGTGCTTTGAAAGTTGCCTTTTCTGTAGGAACCCATATTGTAAGCTGGGGATTTGTAGCCCTCCTGCTCACACAGCAAATGGTCTTATCCACTGAGCCATCTCCCCAGTCCTTGATTATGTTTTTAAAGACAATAGAAAATTGTAGCATAGGCAGTTGAAAGACGCTGCTTTGATTTCCAAGTTTACAGGATCCTGGTAAGGCTCCGCTGGTGTGGCGTGATCACAGCCAGACACACTCTTCTTTCCACTTGTAGCTGTGGCTTCAGATGAAAAGGGAGAATGTAATCTTATTCTAGGAGGACTGTCCAGAATTCTGACTCTTTTTAGAAAGAAAGCCTGACGAAACCAATGTGTCCAAATGCAGCCATTGTTCAGGCCCGCAGCCTTGTTTGCATTCTGACAGGAGCAGGCGGTATGCATTGTTGACCCAAGCTGGCCCAGGAACACAGCTTCGGGACCGCTCATCCTGATGATCCCTTTGTAGGCCACACTGCTGCCTGTGCTGTCTCTGCTTATTTATTCCATCCGAGAAAGCCCTGTTCCTTGGCAGCCGCTTTTGCCAAAGCTCTGGTTATTTGCAGTAAATTTTGGAGAAAGTTCTATTGAAGGAAAGCCGGAAATACTTGCATGCTCTCTGTACTTGCATGCTCTCTGGGAAGAATACTGGAAGTGACAAAATATTTTTTACAACTATTATGCAAGCGTTAGGTGAACTCAAGACAAGTTCTTGTCATTACCTGACTTGTTTCAAATGGTTCTATGGTAGGGTCAGAAAGGCATAGATTTGAGGCACCGGTGTTTTGGGGATCCAAAAGCAGAGAAACTTGGATATGGCTTTCAAAATAAATTTTCTTACACACCGAGTCATATATTAGCATGCAAATGCTGCTGATTAGAATGGATGCTTTGTCTTCATGATACATGCTTCTTACAGGGCTTTGCTCCAGTGAGTCGCTGCCCCATCATGGAACACAGTGGCACCAACAGAGTGTGACCTCATGCCCTGTAGATCTGCCTTGCCTAGATGTAGCCTGTGGCAGGAAGGGAGGGAGGGAGAGAAAGAAGGAGAAAGGGAGGGAGGGAGGGGGAGGGAAGAAGGGAGGGAGGGGAGGAGGGAGAGAAAGAACGAGGAAGGAAGGAAGGAAGGAAGGAAGGAAGGAAGGAAGGAAGGAAGGAAGGTGGATAAGCACATTTTAGAAACTGGAATCAAATGAGCAGTGGGAGAATTTGATGAGAGAAAAGGCGTGACAGGAGGGTAGGAAGAAGAAGGAGTGACGTCTATGGTGAACCACTTAGAAATAAACTCCTGGACAGATTTAGATGGAGCACAGATGTAAAAGAAAAGTTGTTTCTGTCAAGCATATTATAATTTTTTTCTAAAAATAGATTTTTCTTTACCTGATTTGATTCTAGCACATTATTTCAAACCTCCTGATTATAAAAGCTTAGATAGAACCTTTCTAAGAACATTTTCTCATATGTGTGAGTATGTGTGTATGTGTGTGTGTGTATATATATAATGTATTTATATTTTACAACTTTTAGCTTTTGATGAGTATAATATTTTTTCTTTTGTATTTGTTTTGTGTTGTTATTTTTGAGAAAGGGTTTCTCTATGTAGCTAGCCCTGACTGACCTAAACTCACGATATAGACCAGTCTGACTTTGAATTCAGAAATCTACTTACTTTCACTGGCATCAAAGGCATGTACTATCATGCCTGGCAGTCTAGTGTTTCTTATTGCACACTTATCTCTTAGTTTCAACAAAGCGAATTGTAGTGTTCAGGTAAACCAGGAAACAGGTAGCATAATTTGTTTAAAGTTTTCTTTGGTTCTTGAGAGTCAAACAAACAAACATAAAAACATCCAGTTTATAATAATGCTCGACTTGGGGTGGAAAGATAGCTCAGTGGTTTAGAGCACTGACTGCTCTTCCAGAGAGCCCAGATTCCGTTCCCAGCACCCACATGACTCACAACTGTCTGTAAGTCCAGTTCTAGCTGATGCGACGCCCAGTGACCTCTTTTGACCTCCATGGGCACGAGGTACATGTGTGCACATGCAAACATGGAGGCAAACACTCAGAAAATAAAAATAAATGTTAAAAATTTCCTTTTCTATAAGTTAAACTTTTTTCTAAATATTTATTTATTTATTATGTATACAATATTCTGTCTGTGTGTATGCCTGCAGGCCAGAAGAGGGCACCAGACCCCATTACAGATGGTTGTGAGCCACCATGTGGTTGCTGGGAATTGAACTCAGGACCTTTGGAAGAGCAGGCAATGCCCTTAACCTCTGATCCATCTCAGTTAAACTTTAAAAGAACATTTGATTAAAAAAATCAAATCTCACAAACTTCTAGAAGATTTTATGACGTTAAAAATGTTTTGAAAGTGAACTTGATTCAGCGGTTTTAATGTAATGCTGTAAAATATTAGCCAAACGTAGCAAACAATGCAATATGTATGGCATGGTTAAACATTTTAAAGGTTATGTTAATTCTATTAGTACTTTAAAATGCTGCCCAGACATCTTTGTAACTCCTACATTTTTATTTTCAATTAAATTAGTATATTAACCAATTTGAAAACCAAACTGAATAAAACACGAAGACAATGTCCTAAAAATTAATGTCCTGTCCCCCCCCCCCGACTTTCCCCCTTAGTTATTGTCCAGTGAGTGGATGAGTACATTTGCTGTAGGCATCCTGTGGCGAGCGAATCAGTTACGTTTGTTTGCCATTCCTGATTCTCTTACGATTGTGAGACTTCACCCAAAATGCTGTGTCAGCGGGACTGTTCTGAGAGTTCATAAGTGAACCATTTTTCACACTTGAAGAATAGTAATAAACGCAGTTCACAGTCAGAGAATATTGGTGTATAATCCGGGAATTAAAACTGCTTATAGATGGGAGATGACGAGGTGGCTGTCAGTGAAGCGCTTGCCGTTCAAGCGTGATGACTTGAGTTCCAGGCCCAGAATCCAAGGTGGGTGTGGAAGGGTGGAAGTGTGGAAGGGTGGCAGTGTGATCTCAGAGCAGGTAGGTGGAGACTGCCAGCTCCCTGGAGGTTGCTAGCCAGTCCAAAGTTCTAGGTGAGAGACCATGTCTCAGAAAATAAGACTGAGAAAAGAGACTGACTTCTGGCCTCTGTATACGGGCATACATGCAACAACCCCGCATGAACAAGCACATGCACATACACTCACAAATTTAAATGAACTGCCAAATAAACAGCTTCAATTAAATGTTGACTTCTTAATATGAAGCTCTAAGAATGAAAGTGAAGCCAGCTTAAAGCAAGCAAAGGGACTGGGGAGATGGCTCTGTGCGGTAAGTGCTGGCCATGCAGGCCTGAGGACCTGGGTTGGGATCCTTAGTACCATGGAAAAAGCAGAGTGTGGTAGTGCATGCCTCCAATCCTGGCCCAGAGGAGGCAGAGACAGGGAGCTCCCTGGGACTTGTTAGCCTGCCCGGGTGGCAATCAATGAGCTTTAGGTTCAACCTATGAGGGGAAAGAGTGGTAAAGGGACACACACACATGGATACACACGGACACATACACACACACGGAAACACACACACACGGATACGCACACATATTTTTTAAAAAGGCAAGTAATAGGTTTTAATAAAAACCTTATATTTGATACAAACATTATATTTGAATGTGTCTGTGTGTATATATGATATAAGCATATCTTCATTTCTGAAAACTATCTGGTATCTCCACCATTCCTGCAAAGCAAAGATTGCTTTTCTTCCTTTAGGAATGGGTCACAGAGTTGCTTTGTTCTTGCTGTGTATCGTTGTAACAATGCAATGTGGATTATGATTAACAAGAACTGTTATTTTGTAGGTTAAAGTGTATCTGAAGAAGGAGTTTGAGAAGCACGGTGCAGTGGTGAATGAAAGCCACCATGATGCTTTGGTGGAGGATATTTTTGATAAAGAAGATGAAGACAAAGATGGCTTTATCTCGGCTAGAGAATTTACATATGTGCATGACGAACTGTGAGGGTGCACCTGCCATTGTATGTGCATCCATCTGTAAAGGGAAGACGGTACCTTTAAAGAAAGTTGTAGTTTTGAATAACATTCTGTTCTTGCTTTGTTTGTTCTCAGTTTTATGTTATTTTCTGTTATTTAAGAAACCCCATAGACTTTGTAAATATCCATATCTTTCTTTTAAGTTATTGGGAAGAAACAGTCATCTTTGAGTAGACTTCTGGGCCATTCCATGTTCACACGAAGCTTGTCTGCTTGCTTCCTTCTCACGGTAATATTTTGCAGCTGGAAATGTGCCACAGCATATGGACAGGTTGTAGCACAAATCGGCGCCCCAGGGCTTGCTCCTTTCAGGTTATAATGAAGTAGTTTTTTCTTTACCTATTTTTGAGTCCCTGCCTGAGGAGGCATATGGTAGGCCTCATTCCTTAACAGTTATGGCCTCACTGTGGAGATGTGTAGTGTTGGATGATTAATGGAGTTAGCAGCTCGTGAATAGGTGTGCATTGAAACATTCTGCCCAGACTTCATAGTGGCTAATGACCTAGTAAAATAAGTCAGACAAATCAATTATGTGTTTGTTTCCTTGTAATCAATGATTCAAAATATGGTGGGCCTGGCAGAAAGTTGTATTTATGGTCAATGTTTACTTTTAAGGCTACCAGATTAGCCTCTTGGTTCTTCACTGAATAAAGTTTACAGTTAGTACATTATTTCACAATAACAATGAATTATGAGAGAAGTTAGTAAATCAACTAGACCATCCCATTTCTGACTCATTGAAAACGAGGCCGACCTATACCAACTTCTAGCACTACTTATCCTGAATTTGAAAATGGACCTTTTTCATTTTCTCTCAAATTGACTTGTAAAAATGACGACTAGTTCTGTTTTTAAAAATTGATTTTAATCAAATTGGCTGTTATCTTAAATACTTAAAGCAGACTTCCCAGATCTCTATCTGTTAGACATAGGTTCTCATAGTTTATAAAATGGATCATGCGCACTGTTGTCTGACCGTTGTTGTTCTGACATTTTTGGGAAGCTTCTGGGTCTGATGTACTGCTTTACAGATGAGAAGTGCTGTTCAGAGGTGACGGATGAGTTCAGTGATGATGGTTAAGCTGCAGACACATCTTCAGTCCCTGAGCTCAGTCCCCGCTAAGGATGAAGCAGCGAGTTTGTATGTATCAGTTGGGCCCCATTTCCCTTTACACCTTTACCTCTGGGAACAGTTCCTGACTGATCTTGGCAGATCCCAGGTCTCCTCAGGATTCAGGAATGTCTGTGTTCTCATAAAATAATCTTTATATTTGCTTCCAGTGAGAGGGGTCAGGTCTTAGTTCACCCATTCCCATCCCCTCCTGTTGTTTGTAGAAGTTAGATGACTTCGCTACCTATGCATTGACACTTTCCTAGCCAAAGCATGTTATTGGGAAGACTATATACTCTAGGGCTTGTTCTTGAAGATGTCAGGTATAACCGTGAAATGATTGTCAGCACTGCCTTTTTCTCGGCCTTGGGAGGTTGTGGAAAGGCCTGTGACTGTCTTGAGAGGACAGTGGGGTGTCTTGAAGCCTGCCTTGCACTGAAGCTGCCACCACCATCTGTGTTGGAACAAGGAAGGAGAAAGAATCTTAATTATTCAATTGTATAATTTTGTATAGGTCCTCAGCTAAGTAGTCAAACAAGTGTGAAAGAAAGATATACTGGTAATAATGGTTGCTTAAGCCTTCCGCCTTTTGTATAGCAATATCTTTGCACCCTCCCATTAGTGGAAATAATCAAACACCAACTGTGACTTCACATACATGTTATTTGACTCATAACTGTTCCATGTGTCATGTTTAAATTTCTATGTCTATTGTGATACTCCTTTTGCAAATAAAGTTTATTTGGGAAATAACTGGTTTTGTAAAATAATGTTTTGCATATGTATACGTGCGTAGTGTTTGTATGTGTATTCACATATGTTGGGGGCACAGATGTGTGTGCAGGTACAGGGGTCTTCCTGGATTTTTCCACCAGTACATGGAGGCGGGATCTCTCACTGAGCCTGGGGCTCTTCGTTTTGGCTATCCAGCTTGATCCAGGAGTTCTGTCTCTGTCTCCCCAGCAGTGAGGTTACACCTAAGCCAGTTTGCCCACTGACTTCCTTAAGTGGGTTCTGGGAAGCTGATGCTCAAGGCATCATACCCGCTCATCCCTTCAACCCTGATTTTATGGAGAAAAAGAAGAACAATGTTAAAGCAGCTTTGCCGCTTCTTCCCCGTCTCTCTCCCTCCTGTCTCTTCCATGCTGAGGATGGAGCCTTCTGCGTGTTAAGCCACAGACCGACCCCCGTAGTTCCTCTCACATTTTAGTCTCGGTTTCACGATAGAGTGGGCAGGATGGGCAGTGGCGGGAGCTGGGCAGAGTGGAGCGGCCTGCCTCTGAGGAGCTCCGCTGTTGTGGTTCGCCAGAAAAGCTGCTGCTTCAAGTTAGCAGGAAACCTGATCATTAAGGGCTGCAGTTGATAGTGAACTTCACACAGGGCTTATGGGTAGGGAAGACAGGAGCGTGTGTGTTGTCCCTGTTGTTTAGGTTTGGCCCTTGATTGTGTGTGTAGCAGGTGGACAAGATTTCTGCCTGGTTAGTAAATTAGTGTCATCAAGTGCCTAGGTGATGACAGGGGATGCCCTGGTGGTCACAGATAGCAAGAAACCATGATTTCTGCTTCAGATGAAGCAACTAGCTGTTTGGATTTCGGCGTGTGCAAAGGAACTGTACTTATGAAGTGAATTAGTTCCACAGTGTTGTTTAGAGTTCGGCCTGCTCCCTCTCACCTGAACAGTGTGTGTGAGAGAAGTGGTCCTTGGTGTCTGAAAATCCCAAGATGGAAAAGCCTCGATTTGATGGCATACTATGGAGGAAATTCCAGTCGCCTTTTATTTGAAAAGAAAATTAGCACTGTCATGTGTTCCTTAGCATCCACCATTCCACGCTTAGCCCATATTTCTGTGTTTTAACCACACATAAATTATACTAGAAGCAGCTGTTTTCCTTCTGATGCAACAATGACTTCTTCCCCTAGCTTAAGAGAGGCTCCTTTGCATTTACTTAAGTTATTGCTAAAGAAAGGGTTAAAGCCACGTGGAACATAGAGAGATCCACAAAGCAATCGCCCTGGGGAGTCTTTGTTTACCAGTTCTCTGTGTTCCTGTGCTGCCGGTAAAATTTCTGATATAAAATGGATGGCTCAGTGCTTTGAGTTAGCCAGTCATATTGAAGCCAACCTTAAGTGCCTGCAAGCTAGACTAACATCAATTTTGCTTTACGATGTGAAGAGAAATGACAGGAGACCTTTGCTGAGTTCCCTCCCCCCAGTAATTCAGAGTAAAGTAAATGGGGTCCCGTTAGTCTCTGGTAATAACTAAATTATCCCCCTTCCCTGGTGACAGCTAAATTATCCCCCGCTAGGGGTTTCTGGGAATTTATAAGGCATTTCATTAATTGGAAATTCCATGCTGTAGCAGGAAAACAGATAATTTCTTTAGTAAACAGTTGCAGTAAAATGGGCATGAGCACAATGTGAAGCGAGGTATCTGAGGGCCAATTTCATGATCACAAGGAAGGTAAGGGTACAGACACCCTTTGTGCTAAGTTCCAGCTTCTGATAGAGCATTTTCATGTATTTTCCAGCTCTCTTCTTGCAAGGTTGTGTTATGTAACCTCCTGGTTAGGAGACCGGAATAAAATGGTCCACTCTGTCTTTGTGACTCTTTCTCATATGATCATGTGTTTTCTAGAATTGTTATACAGTTATTTTTCTACCAAATGTAATCTGTTTAAGGTAATTTTCAGGTGGCCCTGGAGCAGCTAAATTTAGTTGAGTCAATAATTAAACTGATGGGGATGGGGAGATGGCTTGGTGACTATGATGTTTGATGTGCAAGCCCGCAGACCTGAGCTTCATCTCCAGCACCCAAGCGAAGGTGGGGGAACATATGCACACCTGTAACCCCAGCATTAAGAGAAGGCAGAGATGGGTGGATTCCGGGGGCTTGCTGCAGCCAGTCTAGCCAAAAGGGTCAGCTGCAGGTTCAGAGGGAGACTGTACCTCCAGAAACTAAAATGGAGAGCAATAGAGAAAGACCCAAAATTGACCTCTGGACTCCATACATGGGCAGGTGCAGCCCCCAACAACAACAACAACACACACACACACACACACACACACACACAGAGAGAGAGAGAGAGAGAGAGAGGGAGAGAGAGAGAGAATGCTAGTAGTGATTAAACTGTGTAGACTAGCCAGATGAAATAACAGTACAGAACTAAGGAGATTTCCCTTTAAGAAAGCTAATATTTTACATGTAGAATAACTTTGGAAAGCTCTTGCAATGAAATTAACATCTGTAAAAGCCCATTTTTCTAAGGATTAGTGTTAGTTCTGTCAATGGTTTCTTGAGAATGTTTGCTAAAGTTCCTGCCCCCTCTATTATTTTGGCTGAATTTTATAAGGACGGAGTCGTCCAGAAGATGCCCTACATTTTTTTTCTTGCCTCTTGTGGCAGTAGCCAAGGCTTTCTGCTTTGTGTCCTGGTCTTTAAAGAGAATTAAGCAGCTTGCTAAAGTTAATTGATTCTTACATTAAGACTGAGCAGTAAATCAACTCTGCTTGAATTTTTTTCTAACATTTTATTGCTATGGCAACAATATCTCCAAAGCTACTATTAACTCTTTGAGGTTTATTTCCTCGGACCTAGGCAATGTGCGTTGGCTTTCTAATATCTCTTTTCTTTAGAGAGTGGAGTAATGTTTAGTAAAGTTAATATGTGCTCCAATAGCCCCCCACACACATGCTAAGTGCCTTGCTCTGCTGTCCTTATTTTATTCTAATTGGTTTGACAATATCATACATGCATAGAATCCATTCATACATGTCACATGCATCCCTCCACCCTCTTACCTTCCACTCCCACCACCCCTTTCTTCACACCCAGGGAGGTAGTGGTGTGGGTTGGTGGGGGGGGGGTCTGCTGGAAGACAGGAAGCCACTGCCTTGTGTGATACAGGACTGGGGAGTTACGTTTCTGTGACCAGCTCCACACTCATGTCCACATGAGTGGCCTTTATTAAACGGGGTGGGTCACCAAAGAGAAACAGCCTTTTTACGTATGTGTGACAGGATATTGCCATATAGCTCAGGGGGCTTTGAAATCATGATTTTCCCACATCTCCATCCCAAGTATGGGATTAGAAGTCAGTACTGTCATTCTGGTCATGAGCTTTCAGCAGACCAATCAACTTCAGGATAGTCATGTAACTCTAACCTTCAACACTGTTATAGGACATTTTATAGCCTCAAAAACAAAGCCCCACATGATCTGCAGATCCTCCCAACACTAAGCAGCTGCAAATCTGCTCTTTCTGTGGATTTCAAGCATTTACAATAAAGTTCAACCATTTATTTCTGTTCAAAGTAAGGATAGATAATCTAAAAAAACCCGATAATTTCTATTTTGGCCAGGCAGTGGTGTTGCATGCCTTTAATTCCAGCACTCGGGAGGCAGAGATAGGTGGATCTCTGTGCGTTCAAGGCCAACCTGGTCTACACAAGCTAGTTCCAGGACAGGCTCCAAAGCTACAGAGAAACCTTGTTTTAAAAAAACTACCAATAAAATAAAATAAAAACAATAATTTCTATTTTAAATTCTATTTTAAAGTAAGTACTATTTGAAATTCAAAGGTGGCCTAGCTGTGGATCCCAACCCTAAGGAATAAATCACTCCACACAGCTGAAATGTCGAAGTCTATGCACATATAAGCGCTAGGACCTATGGACCATGGGTAGAGCATGAACAGTGAAAACCTGGGTCTAGGTTTATACTCAGGGTCCAGGGCAGTGAAAAGGGAAGTGACGAAGGAATTTAAAAACTAAAATGTTGCTATGAATCTGCATTAGTTCCAGTTCCAAGAAATCCAGGGGAGTTGATCCAACATGACGTTAAACGATACCTTTATAAAATTTTCTTTTGTTTTTTGGTTTTGGTGGTTTGGGAAAATTAAAAAAGTACCCTAACAGAATTATTTTCTAAAGCTAGAGAAATTTCATAATTCTCTCAATAATGCAGTCACTATTGAATCACTCATAGCAAGAGAGAAGTGTTCCTTTAGTGAAGACTAAATTCCTACCGGACTTTAGACCAACCGTCTGGTTGTCTGAAGAACTGGACTATAACTCATAGTCATCTCCGTGTAAAGTGACTTTGTAAGTGAGCAGTGTTAATACTGCAGGCTGAAGATGCTCACAATGGAATACGATAGGTAAACCTTAACTATTAAAAATAGTTTGTAGGGGTTGGAGCATTGGCTCAGCAATTAAGTGCATGGACTGCTCTTCCATGCGACCCAGGTTTGATTCCCACCAACCACATGACTGATTCTAATACCAGCCACTCTCCAGTTGCAGGGGATCAGACATCCTCTTCTGGCCTCCAAGAGCATCAGGCACTCAATGGGTACATATATATACATGAAGTTAAAACACTCATAGACATAAACTAAAAATAAATAAATCTTAGAAAGTGGTCTTGAATATCACTAGAATATTAAAAACAAATTTAATTTTTAAGCTGTACATACTACAAGGTGGACCATTTCCACACAGAAAAGTGTGTGTGTGTGTGTGTGTGTGTGTGTGTGTGGAGAGAGAGACAGAGACAGAAAGACAGAGAGAGAGTACACAGAGAGACACAAAGAGAGACAGAGAGCAAGCCCGCGCGCGCGCGCACACACACACACACACACACACACACACACACACACACACATTGTATGTCACCAAGGAAGGGTTAGGATAAAACCTGAAGTCTGATTTGAATTTTGACAGGGTTTCGATCATTGGAAAACCAGCTTTTAGCGCCAAACAACTAAATTCATGACTAACTTCTGGGTGGTTTGAGTGAAACTTGTCTTCTGTAACAGGTTCACGTATTGGAACACTTGGTCCCCAGTTGGTGGCGCTGTTTGGAAGACTGTGGCACCTTTAGAAGGTAGAGCCTTGCTGGAGGCAGTAGCCACTGAAGATGTGCCCCGTACAGTGTCGCTTGGCTCTTGGAAACCTTGGCTCTTGGAGCTGTGAGGGAATGAAGAAATGAAAGACATGAAAAGTCGGAGTCCAGTAGGTCTGTGGGCTCTGATGGAGCCACACCTATTACTTCCACAAGGAAGATGTCAGTGGGTTCATTCTGTCAGCACAGGGGAGGGTTTAGCTAGTCTTGGTAGGGGGTCTCTGTCAGGTGGGTGAGCCATCTCTGGTTGTAAACGTCCAGAAGGAAGAAGCTGCAGTTGCTAGTTTTTGTTTACAAACTGGACAATCTTTTGTAAACACCGGTGCTTGGACCAGAGGAAGAAGGCTGTGCCAGTTTCGAGCCTGAGCCATGAGGGGAAAGAAAGTCTTTGCCAATTTCCCATGCGTCTCAGGCCCTGGTCCATGTTATGGCTATACCCATGTCACCAATGCATATTCACTCAGGACTCCTGCTCCTTACAGGGTGGGTTCTGAGACTCTATGGCTTTACTCCACTTCTTGTTTGTAAGTTGCTGTTGGTCATGGTATTTTATCACAGCAAGGAATAGAAACTGATATAAACTCCTAAAGGTGAAGCAGATAACAAATGTGTTCTTAAAACTAGGCACAGAATATTTATGAGTTGTATTTTGTTTTAAATTAATTATGAACCATTGACTAAAATGTGTCTCTTTGCCCAATGCAATTCACATCTGGAAGCTTTGATGGATTATTTAATTCCTAAATGTGATTAAAAATAGAGTTTAGGAACAAACGCTTGTGTTCCCTATGTTTAGCCTGCACAGTAATTTTGTAAGTGGCTTTAAGGGCATCCTAAAGGCTGTTACTATGGTAACATGGTCCTTAGCATGGCAGTAATAAGATGAAGATGGGTGGCTCTTGAATCTTGACTAGTGCTGTTCTTTCTCATCTTTCCGTGGCTCCACTGTCAGCTCCTTCCTCTAAGCTAACTCAGGGACAATTGTGAGGCTTTCTTCCTTGCACGTAAGTGCTGCCTTCACATGAAATCGTCCGGCTCATCCCTGTCAGATTTGCAGACCGACAGGCCTATTCTTCTCTCTCCCCTTGCTATTATACTTAAAGGAAGCATGAGCAGAAAAGACCCCTACATGCTTTGTGCTAAACGTGTTTCTAACTTGCCAGTATTTCAGACCCCTTTAAAAAAAGAGCACAGTGGGTTTTTAGATAAAAAAAAATGACCAATTGGTCAGGGATAATTTTTAAGTAGTTTGTTAGGTACTCTTCATTTATGACCATCTTCTAAACTTGTTTATATTTCTTAATGCACTGAAACAATACGCTTGTCTGTGTCCAGCCCTTGCATTCCCCAAATAGCACATACAATAACTATATGCACACAGAGACAGCCTGTGTCCTCGGGATTCACATCTGTGGCTTCAAATAAACCGGCAGATTGTTCGCTCTGGTTCTTTTAATGCCCCATTCCTCTCATATTATGTGTTTCCTTCTACATTCCTAAATATATTTGTCATAATCTAATACTGGTTTTAAAGTGTTAGAATATATTAAATATTAAAGATAGGCTAACTCCATTATTTCAGTTTTAGTCTGTTTTTATTGATTAGTATGTTTTCTCCTTGTCTTATAATTTAGATACTAGACTTACTTTATGTTGAATTTTATGCTGGGAGTGGTAGGTTTTTAAAACTCCTTTAAGAGGTGCAGGCCTTTGCTCAGCTCTCTGTCTGGCTCTGTATTCTTCCTACTAAGGCGCTCTGCAGGCAGAGTCTCTAGTGACTACTCCACACATTCCACAGGAGGAATGTGTTTTGTGGACATGTGAACACTTCCTATGAGTTCTGGGACTTATTTGAGCTCCCCAGTAAATGGCCTTCCTGCTCAGGTGACTCTGTGCCCCAGCCTGGGAATTTCACCTCCTGCACGCACAGTGGACATCCAGTCAGTTACTCCCAGGGAGCTTACACAGTTTCCAACGTTCTTTCCCCAATTTTGTCTTCCTCAGGGTGATGCTTCACAAATCCTAGCTGCCCTGACCTCCCTGAACCTGTTCCTTCAATCCTCAAATCCACCCAGGCAGTAAGACTGCTCCCCTCCCCTCGTCTACATCCCCATGGCCCTTCTTTCTGCTCTCCATCTCCTCTCCCTCCAGTCTCCTTTCTTTCTCTCTCCTTTCTCCTCTCCATTATTTACTTCTGACAAGGTTTCACTCTCTTGCCCAGGTTGGCCTTGAATTCCTGAGAAAAGGCAATTCCCCTGCCATAGCCTCTTGAGAAGCTACAGAGCATTCGACTCTTTCCTCCTTATCTGCCCTTAAGTAGAAAGCTGGAGTGCTTTTCCTCTCAAATATCATGTTCCTACTTTGCCTGTTGTCCAGTGTCTAACAACAACAGGTTTCACATATTTTGCCTGATTTTCTAGTTACTTCCCATGGCTAGCTGGTTTCCTGAATTTTCCCTTCACGGGCAGATGTAACAGTACAGGGACACTAATCTGATCCTGATGCCTCTAAGGAACTCAATATCCCCAAATACACTAAACTAGAGGGCTTTTTTTTTTTTTTTTTACTCAACTAGAGGTTTTTTTTTTTTTTTTTTTTTTTTTTTTTTTTTTTTTTTTTTTGACAAGGTTTCTCTGTATAACAGCCCTGGCTGTCCTGGAACTAACTTTGTAGACCAGGCTGGCCTCGAACTCACAGAGATCCGCCTGCTTCTGCCTCCTGAGTGCTGGGATTAAAGGCATGCACCACCGCTGCCCAACTAGCACTATTATTTTAAGACTATCCTCAACATACTAGTTCAATAAGAAGCACGTGTCTAACACCTGTACTGGGGACTGCCACCTCCTCAACTAACGGAGCCAAGTAGCCATGAACTAAAACTTTGAAACCCTGATTCAAAGTAAAGATTTCTCTTTGTAGGTTATTTATGTTGGTATTTGTCACAGGGATGGAGTTCTGATTAACAGGAGAAATGGAATTTGCAGGTCTAGCACTCGAATGTGCCTGATCTCATCTTAGCAGCAGTAATGTCCTTTCTGACTTATCTACAGCCTGCATGTGCTTGACCTTTGAGTGGCAGGGGCCACGAGAAGGGGCGGAACGCATTTGTTTGCACTGTTCCTCCTGAGCGTTGTTAAGGAGGTCCTGGCCAAAGCAGCAGCAGATGAAAGAGAACTAGAAAGCAAACCATTGGAAGGAAGAACTAGTGTATCCGAGTTTGCCATGATCTTGCACAGAGAGAAGGGGAATGAGTGACAGAAAGTGTATGGAAGTGACAAGTGACACGTAGGAAGGTTGCAGTTTGCTTTCTGTTGCGGTGATAAAGATCACATGCAGGTTTTTGTCAACTTGACCCACATCTAGCTAGACTCATCTGAGAAGAGGGAATCTCAAACTGAGAAGATGTCTCCATAGACCTGGCTTGTAAGCAAGTCTGTGGGGGGTAGTGTATTGATTAATGATTGATGTAGGAGGGTCCAGCCCACAGTGATGGAGTTTGACCTGGGAGCTATAAGATGAATTAAACCCCTTTATTCTCAAATTTCTTTTGGTCATGACATTTTATCAGAGCAATAGAAACCCTATGGGAGACTGACCATAGGGAAGAAAGACCATCATGGGGGAAAGTCAGAGCAGGAACCTGGAGACAAGATCTAAAGAAGGAACCAGAGAGGAGTGGTCTCTTGAGGCGAGAACCCACAAAAGTCTAAAACCCAGTTTATTAAGGGGTGCAATGAAAAGACAAACTTATAGATACAGAACAAATCAGATGCCTCCACTGATCCAGCTGCCTTTGCCCAGCAGTCCTGGACAAAGAGCACCAAGAGCACCAATGGGCTATCTCTCTGCCTGCTCTGCCCCAATCACTCAAGAGAGCCTGAGATAAAGAGAGCATGTGACCCTCTCCCTAAGCTGTGAGATAGGCAGACAAGACCACACTCTAGGGCTTGCTGCCCTAAAAGTCATTGGCTAAACAGATTGAAATCCCACCACAGTCTCTTTTTGGTTTTGCATCCTTTTTAAACCACACGAATTCATTATGTTTGGATACAAGACAGAAAATGCACAGATCATTAATCATGAAGATGCCCCACAGATTTGCCAACGGGCCAACAGATTGAGGCGATTCCTCATCTGAGACTCACTCTTCTTAGGTGATTTTAGCTTCAGTTAAGTTGATAAAAAGCTAACCAGCCGGGGCTGGAGAGATGGCTCAATGTTAAGAGCTTTGGCTGCTTTTCCAAAGTTCCTGAGTTCAATTCCCAGAAACCACATGTGCTCACAACCATCTGTAATGAGGTCTGGTGCCCTCTTCTGGCCTGCAGGGATACACGAACACTGAATACATAATAAATAAATAAATCTTTAAAAAAAAGCTAACCAGCGCCATCAATGGGTATAATCCTTCATGATAGTTCGAGATGAGTATGTTTTGTTTTTGTTTTGTTTGTTTGTTTTGTCTTTTTGAGACAGAGACTCATTACGTAGCCCTAGCCCGGATCTTGCTAAGTAGACCAATTTGGCCTCAAATGACAGAGATCCACCTGTCTCTGCTTTTCGAGTGCTGGGATTAAAGGTGTTCCTGGCTGACTCACAATCTTCTGACTTCACAGTGAAAGTGATACACACTGACCAGAAAGCACACTTCAAAGCTGAAGTCTCTTTTCCCAAGCTATGATCCCCAGTGTCAGCTCCTGGAGTGACATTCTACCCGGCTAAGACACTGGGGGCCAGGTATAGGCAATGTGTTTATGATGTTTTTGTCATATAGCATCCATCAGTTTAAGTGGGAGGGCACCTGTATGCAAGAGTCAGTTGTTGGATTGGGGAGACAGCTCAGTTGATGGAGTGCTTGTCTTGTAGTGCAATGCCTGCCTCCAGATCTTCAGGACCCACATAGGAATCTCTGTGTGGTGGCATCTACCTGCAATCTCAGTGATGCAGAGGGACAGGAGGTGGATCCAGGTAAATCCCTGAAAGCTCAAAGGCCAACCTGGTCTACATAGCCAAGCTCTAGGCCAAAGAGAGAGAGACCCTGTCTCCAGGGATTAAAAAAGTGGGGGAGTAGAAAGCACCTGGGAACTGACACCCAAGGTTGGTTTCTGACCCCCAAGGCTGTTCTCTACATCCATATGTATGGCATGCATGTACCTACCCACATACACACAACACACATATGAAAGACAGCCATTGCTTTTATACATTAGTGACAAACAATTAGAAGTAAAGCAGAAAATTAGCAGTTATAATAATATCTATAAACATGGAATTCTTACTAAACAAAGTCTGTTTAAGACTTACTGCTGGACACTATAAAATTCTGAGAAAAATTAAAGACAACTTAAATGAATAGAGAAATATGTTCATATATTAGGAAACAGCTTAAGATGAGAATTTTCTCCATAATCATCAGTGTATTAAAGGTAATACCAGTCAAGATTTTAATAATAGAAACTGATGAAAAGATTCTAAAATTTATTGGAAAGTACAAAATACCTAGAACACCCAAAACAGTTTTGAAAGAAACCAGAGTTGGAAGACTTAAGATCCCTGATTTTAAGGCTCACTATAAAGCTACAGCAACCAAGAGAATGCAGTATTGACATAAGAATAAACACACGGAACAATACAGCCAAGATAGACTTGTGTTTATGTAGCCAATTGATTTTTTTCTTACAAAAGCATAGAAACTCAGTGGGAATAATCAAATGGTTCTGAGCAACTGAATACTCATATCTAAAAAGTAATTGACCTTTTCTTTCCTTTTGCAGAAATGAAATGGGAATGCGTCAGGGTCCTGAGCATAAATCTAGTGCTACCAATTTCTGCATGCAAAAAAAGGAGAAAATTCTTGCCATCTTTAATTAGTCAAAAAGATTATGTGTGTGAATATGCCAGGTGTGTGTGTGTGTGTGTGTGTGTGTGTGTGTGTACAGTGTTGTACATTCATCTATGTGAATGCTGGTGTCATTGTGCCACAGTGTGTGTAGGTCCGAGGACAATTTTGGGTGTCAGTTCTACCTTCCACCTTATTACAGACAGGACAGCTTTGCTGTTGTCTGTAATGTTGTCTGCTGTATGTGCCAGTCTGTCTGACCTGTGAGCTTTCGGGGACTCTTCTGCCTTTGCCTCAGTTCCCTGTAGAAACACCAAGATTACTGATGCTTGTACCACACCTCCCAGCTTTTACCTTAGCCTGGGGATTCAAACTCAGGTCCACAGTTTAGATAAGGCACTCGAGCAGTTTTGCCCATTAAGCCAACTCCTTAGCCCATAGTTTCTTTAACCGAACACAAAGGACTTTAATCACAAAAGGAAAAGAAGAAATAAATTGGATGCCACCCATATTGAAATCTTTCCAGAAGTCTTCATGAATAATATGAAAAGCAAGAGCTGACAAGTATTTTCTGTACACAAAAATGATAGATAGACTTGTATTCAAACATAATGGATCTATGTGATCTAATATGGATGCAAAACCAAAATGGAAGTTTGGGATAAGTGGATTGAGAACGTGAGAACCTCCTTAATAAAATGTAGGGAAGGAGAGTTGTCCTGTTGTGTTGATCGTCAGGGAAATCCAAACGAGGCAGCAGCAGCAGCTACCACACATTCACTAGACCAGATAAATGTCTCCTGTTGACTCCTGGAGAATACAGTTCAAATGAAAGCTGGCGAAGCTAACTTCGGAATGCATTTGACAGTTACTTATGAATTTAAATATATGTGCCATATGACTTTCTCATTTCAATTTTAGATATTTACCCAAGGGAAGTGAAAACCTGTCTCCTCACAAACCCGTGTAAATAAAGATGAGTAGTAGATTTAGTCATAATTTTCTCAACTGAAAAATAAAAACCAATATATGGTAACCTTTGAGTGCCTCTTCTAGATGTTCGGCAGGCAGTCTCCAGCCATCAGCGTCTTCTGCCTCAGTTGTAGTGAGTTATCCCCCAAAGAGGTCCTGGCCTTTCCAGGGCAGCCCCACTTCTCTTAAAGGAGAAGGGTGGGGTGTGAAGACCCAGCCTTCATGGTTACATGCATGGCATTATGATGGGCAATGCACTGCAAACTGGTGGCTTCCTCTGCACTTAGTTTTACGCCCCTTCTTCCCAGCTGTTATACTTCTAAAATAAACACTGTCTCAACTCCCCTGGACTGTTACAGAGAGTCATTTACAGACAGGATCCTATACAGACTCGGACACTTTCCATGAGCATCAGGATATTGGCTTCCGTTCTTCCAGTCCAGGACAACTAATTGCTCATGGGCCATACTAACTGAAAAGCTAGTTAGGGTTGTATTCTTTTAGTTAAAAAAAAAACTTGATTACTTAGTGTGTGTGTGTGTGTGTGTGTGTGTGTGTGTGTGTGTACATGCTGTGGCACACATATGAAGTCTGAGAACAACTTATCTCTTCTCTCCTTCCACTATGTGGGTCCTAGATATTGAACTCAAGTCATTAGGCTTTGCAGCAACAGTCTCTTACCATTTAAGCCAGCTCACTGGCCCCATGCATGTTCTGAACAGTAATCCAAGTGGGGAAGAGAGGTTATATACAGGAACAGTTATGATGTTTTTGGGGTTGTATATTTTGCAGTATCCCAGATAATCTTATTTCCATCTTACTGCTTATATATAAGACCAGAAGTGCCCCCATAGGGTTTCACTAGAAAGATATTATGAGTATTCCTCGTGGCAACACATAAAGGCTAGGATCACCACTGTATCCCTACCTCCCCTTTGGTTCTGGAGAACAACAACAACAAAAAATCCTCGCCTTCATTATGGAATAAACAGAGTACAGTGCACTGTTATTTACTGACTCTCAGGCCCCTGAGTGTGCTGGGTAGACTATCATTGACTATGTAACAATTGTGTGTTATTTAGGAGATTGTTCCTTGTAGGCTAGCTCAGAGAAGCCTTGTAATTTACACAACACTAGACGTCACATGATTGATAGGGGCCTCTGGTTAAAGCCCTAACTGATACTGCTGGATGTTTTCTGTATCTGCTGAACTGTTCTGTTCTCTTATTTCTATGTGTGTGACTTAAATGGCAGCAAAGTGTGTCTTTCCTGTTCAGAGCCAAGAAAAAAATGTCTCATTGGTGGTAAATAAGTACTGCTAACACCATGGCACAGTGTCTCCACGCAGGCTCTGGAGATGAGGGAGACAGTTCAAACAGCAGCTGCCAAACTTTAATTCACAAGGAAAAGCCGACCGTTTGATAGAATGTAAGTTCCCTGGCCTCAGTTCCAGAGACTGACTTTGGTAGTTATGGGAGAGGTTCTATTGTCGATTAACCAGATTCATTAGCCTACAGTTCGTTGTTTGGAGTACATAAACAATAAGGCTCCTTTGTGTTCCACGTCTGTGAACCAATGGTCCATTCTACACCACTTCCGTACCCTCATCTTCCTCCCACCGTCTGTACACTGACCTGACACGCTACAAGTACACACACATTTAAGAGACTAAGTGGTTAGCAGCCAGTCACCCTGTTCTCCTCCGCTGTGGAATTGTTTGTTAATATTTTCTTTCTTTCTTTTGTTGTTTTTGTTTTGCTTTTCAAGACAAGGTTTCTATGTGTAGCTTTGGAGCCTGTCCTGGCACACACTTAGCGGACCAGGCTGGCCTCAAACTCACAGAGATCTGTCTGCCTCTGCCTCCTGAGTTCTGGGATCAAAGGTATGCTTCCTGTTAAAATTTTTTATGAATCCTTCCAAAGATAGTCTATGCATTTGCAAAGGAAAGTGCAAGTATATATATATTATTTTCTACACACACACACACACACACACACACACACACGCACACAGTTTTGCCCCTAAGTTTCCCCCACTTTAGCCTTTTATTTGGTATAGGTTGGCAGTCTTGTATCAGTACACAGACACTGACCGCATCTTCACAATATACTGTACAGCATCCCATGGTATTTATAGGCTAAATTTTATTCAGCCTTTTAATTTATTTTTTGAGGCAAGGTATTACTATGTAGCCCAGGCTAGCCTCCAACTGGTCCTCAGTCTCTCTAAAGATAGGGTTACAGGTGTGTGCCACCACACTGAGGTTTATTTCTAAGTGTTGCTGGTGCAGAGACTATGGGCCTGGAGGGCCTCCTGCTCATCTCACACCTATGTCCTTCCCTCTGTAGATAAATCCCTAAAGCAGAATCAGGTAAAAGTTGACACGTGTTCTTATTTTGAAAGATACTGCCAAATTCCCCCACAGAGACTATAAAACTTGGATTTGTATTCATCTGATGATTGGGAAATGCTTGTAGGTTATCTCCCGCCAGCAGGTCTACTGCCTTTATTTCCCTGTGGTCTCTCTTCTTACAGTTGGATACAGTCTTTTCTTAACAATCTATACAAGGTCAATCGAGTCTCAGCCCCAGATGCACTGTCAATAACCTTAAGGTGGGCATCACCTTCTCTCTCCCTCCACCCCCCAAAAGTTTATTAACCCTGGTGTGGGACCGGGCTTTGTTACTTGCTGTGTGACCTTGGTCCACAAAGCATGACTATGCTGCACAGTTTGGCTTATGAACATAGTTAAAATCAGGGAAGGACTTGGACACAGAACACAGATCTCTGCAGGGAATTCTCACCTAGGCGCCAAGGCCCAGACCAGCGACCAAACAAACACCAGGGTCAGTAAAAACGTTACCGGGAGGAAGCTGGGCCTGGCTCCTTAACGCTCTGATTCTTCTCTTTGAGAGAGCTGCAACCAAGAAATAAAATCTAGAAAGGAGGGAGCCACTTTCTGATTGAGTCCCGCCCTCTCTGCTGCTCTTGTGCCTCCTGGTGCCCTCTTCCCCTCCCTGGCAGGGACGGACGTGAGGCCTTGACAGTCACAGTCTGGTCCTGTGGCCCTGAGCGCAAGGAGGCGGAGGGTGGGTCCGCGGTCACGTGACCCAGCCAGCTGTTAGCAGGGGGTTGGAGAGCCTGGAGTCTGGAGATCGGGAAGCGCCGCCGTCGCCTGCTCTACTGCCGCTGCAGCCCTCGATGCAGACGCAGTAACTCGCCCGCCGCAGCGCCCCCAACTCTGCAGTCTCAGCATCAGCACCAGGACCCGACCGGAGCCAGCAGCTTAGCAGGTGAGCCGCAGGCCACGCAGGGAGCGCGGGGCGCAGGTAACTGCTCTTCCCCTGGGCAGTCACCACATTTCCCATTGCCGTTCTAATGTCCGTGCCTCCCCTCATTGCGGGCCGGGGGAGGGGACAGCAGATGAGAGGTGGCCTGGGTCGAGCGTGACTGTGACTCAAGACCAAGGACTGCGGGGACGAAGCTACTGCAGCCTGGTCAGAACCTGCTTCTGCTCTCCACCCCGCATCCTTCCTGCACCTGCCTTTTAGTCTTACAAACCCGGGGCTGATTTTCCTGGGCGTCGAGTTGTAATGCCCAGTGAAGTGTCTCTGTGCTACGCCAGGCGGCTTCTGGGCTTTCGGGCTCGCGGGCGAGGCTAGCCCAGAGAGCCTGTCTCCTTCCCGGAGTAATGCACCTGCGGCGCCTCATGGGGCTGCTGGCCTGGGCCGCCCCAGCAGAGTCTGCGGACGCCTCCAAAGGCCAATGCACTGGATGGGACCTGACACTGCTTGGCCCAGGTCTCACCCCTGCATTGGAATTGGGGTGGGGTCATGCATGGCAGGTGTCTAGATCCTTGCTAGTAGTTGACTTCAGTTTATCTTTACGTCCTCGCTTTGTTATTTCTGTCCCGGCATAATTATTTACCCACCACCGTGAGGTCTACAGGGCAAAAGGGATGCTTGGATTTTAGAAAATTGGTTAGAATTTAGGAATGAAAATGTCGCTCACACCCATTTGTATTTAAGGCAACTTACTATTTTCTGTCTCCCAAGCTGATCTAGGTTCCGTTAAATAGTATGGTTTTTCTGTGTAATTATAGCTTGTGCCTCATCCTGGTCGTGTGTGTGTGTGTGTGTGTGTGTTGTGCTGTGCTGTACTGTGCTTCACGCCTGCCTAAAAGATGCATCACTTGCTGAGGAAACCTATGCTAATTCAAAATGGCAGCATGAAAAATCAGGCCAGGCGGAACCCGAGCAGACCACAGCCAACTGCAGCTGCCCCCTAACTTGAGCTGCGGAGATAATCAGCAGCAGGAGAGGCTCTTCTGGGTATAGGCCAGGAGTGTTCTTAGGGCTGCTTAAGTGAGCTGAGAGCGAGCTGCAGTGACGGGGAGCAAGCAGGAAGTTTGGGGAGCTGCAGCTGTTTTCCCTAACTTGTCAAAAGCTAATACAAACCTAACTGAAACTCTAATTTGATCTGATTTTCTTTAGGCTTATTTAAAGTCCACTGTACAGCTCACCACTGTGCTCGGCTTGCACACTTTGTACCTACAAGTGGCTCTTATAAAGGACAGTGTACAGTGTAAATATCCTCGGAGAACAGTGCACGAAATGCACACAGTGCGTTTCTCTGGGAGGCTGACTTAGCCTGACAGTACCCAGGCACTAGGGTTGCAAATTCTTGAAAGGTGACTCATTTCAGGATTTCCCCCCCCACCCCCCATAAAGCAGCTTTTCTTTCCCTTTTCGCTGCAGGGCTGCCAGCCATCTTGTCTTTTAGGAAAGAGGAAGTGTGCGGGGAAGCAGGTGCCTTGGGGATAATGAACAGAGAGGAAGATGATCCCTGAGGGTTAGTGGCTGCAGAGCTGGAGGGACTGAGCAAGCTCACTCTGGGCTGCAGAGCAGGCTGAAATGCAGGCTGAATGGACAGCTGAGCTCATGCCTATGGCTGCAGCTGACTGTGCGGACTCAAGCCAGGTCTTGCTGCTTTCCTGCTCAGAGCTCCACATGCCTCATTTCAAAGTCTGAACATTCGAGCAAAGGGAAGCAAATGGTAACAAATTAAAAGCTCTGGGTTTTAAGCGGTTATGCCTCCCCCTCCCCACAGTCCTTATGCAGGCTAACCAATCCATTTAACTTCATGAAGGTGTCCAGCTTCTGCTCAGCCACCTTTTCTAGTGATGACGCTGCATCTCTATGTAATAACCACAGCTTTAGTTGTGACAGAATCTTTGAGGTGGGAAATCCATCCTTTGAGAAACTGGTAGCTTGTCTTGTATTGGTGGGCAACTCTCAGATGAATTTATTTTGCAGAGAAACAGAAGTGGGCTAGGCATCTACTTTTATGTAAAAATACATCACAAGCCTGTTCTGAAGGCCGGTTTTTCTGTAGCTGGAATTTTCTGAGTTGTGAGCCAGTGACTCTAGGTCACTGAGAGCAGAACTGAGGCTTCTGCACCGGCTAGCGCACCGAAGGGCTTTGAGGAGATGTTCGGCTGCTCTGTTTTCACAGTCAGTTGTCACGGAGACGAGATTAGCAGGAGCTGGAGAGTGGAGTTGAGACACAGCGGTGGGGTAGGCAGGAGCCAGGTATGGGCATGTGTCATGCAGCTGTGACATGTGCCACCTAAAACTGTCGCTTGCATCAGGACGTGAGTGGGAAGACATGTCGAATAAACTGAAAATAACAAGTTTTTAAAATGTGTAGCCTTAAACCAGGGAACGTTCTAATCCTAGCATTCAGGAAGCAGGTGGATCTCTATGAATTTGAGGCCAGCCTGGTCTACATATTGAGCTCCAGGACAGCCAGGGCTGCATGTTGAGACTGGGTCTCAAAACAAACAAAAAGAAACAAACAAGCATTAACCTAAAAACAGAAGCAAAAGCCCAACTTGGGAATGTAGTTCTGTAGCAGAGCCCTTCCTTAGCCAGACACACACGGGGTTCGCGTTGTTGGAAAACAGTGAGTGAGCAAATTTGAGTTAAAAAAACAACTCATGGAACTTCTAGTTCCATGCTATCTGGTATATGATGGACATTGGCTTTGTGCCTTGTAAGCCTTTGAAACCTAACCAGTGTGGGAGATGTGTGAGTGCAAAATTTGCACTGGATCTAAAAAATTGATGTGGAAAATGTAAAATTTGTCATTAGTAATTTTTATATTGATAGGATATTGATGTAGTATGAATATATATATATATATATATATATATATATATATATATATATAGTTACCTTTTAAATGTGGTTGCTGGACAGTATTAAACTTGTACACATGCCTCATATCTGTCTTATATTGCTGGGCAGTGTTGGGTCTGGGTCATTATTAGGAAGTGGAGATTGCCAAGAGGCTCCTGATACTACTTGTAACACTGGGTGTAAAGAGACAGGAAGACCAAACAGATTAAGTGACTGATAACACTGGATGGGAGGGAAATATGTGGTGGGCATGAACAACCCTATTAGGAGATTCATCTCTCTCTGTGTGTGTTTTTCTGGTGTTAGTTTCATTTCTGTTGTGATAAAAAATAACCCGATGAGAAGCAACTTAAGGAAGAAATGGCGTGGGGAGGTCAAAACAGCACAGCCCTGAAACTGGTCTTATCCACACTCCAAAGTGAAGAGAAATAGATGCATATGCTTGCTTGCTTGCTTGCTTGCTTGCTTGCTTGCTTGCTTGTTTGTGCTCAGCCTGATTTTGTCACCCTTAGGCAACTCTAGAACCCTTGTCTAGAGAATAGTGCCACCTACACTGGGCTGGGTCTTCTCACATCAATTAATTTAATTAAGACACTACCCCACAGATCTGCCAGTAGTCCAACCCAGTTCCTCACTGAGACTCTTTCCCCAGGTGATCCATCAAGTTGACAAATCCAGCTATCCACCCCAAATTATCACTGAGCTATTGTCCAACCCCAGGAGACCTTTGGAAGCAGTCTAAGGAGACTGCGCAATGACCTTTCACTTGGAACCCCTGGAGTGGGTGCTGGCAGATATTACAGTGGTTCGCAGGGATGGACTGTTAATGCTCCTATCTGGTGCTCAGTCTACCCTGCCCATCCCCATATGGCTGTGTTCCCAGGTCCGCATGAACAGAATGCAGCCCAGTGAAGAGAGGGACCTGGACTGCAAGTTGGGTGTCCCTGGGTCCTAGTGCTTGTTCTATTCTAACTAGCTGTATGTCCTTGAACAAGTCACTCATTTCTTGTTTTGTCTCCTTTGGGGAAAAAAGTGAGAATGTATCAGTTTCACATGGACCACTCTTACTAATTGCATGATGTCTCATTCTTGTTCTTGCTGCATTCAAGGCTGTCTGGGTAGAAGTCGGTTGTCTGTTACACAGACTGAACAGAAGGCCTAAGCATTCTTGCAATCTGCCATCTTGCCCTTTCTCTGTACCTGGTGCCTTCTTGACTCTTTTCTGTTCTTTTGTCCCACATTGAACAGCATCTGAAACACTCTTTGCCTTGGTTTCCAACAGACTTCATCACCGTGGATGGCTACATTCCAGGCTACATTTCTGTTCTCGTCTGTGCCAGTGTCAAGCCATCTTAATCCCGAAACTTGGGAATATGTTTTAATATCATGTAGGGCTAGACCTGCTTCATTAGTTTTCTCTTTTGAGACTTCTCCACCGGTCTGCCCTTTCTTTTGTAGATTTGGGGGTGCGCTGAGAACTGAAACAAGGTTCCGAGCAGGTACCCCACTACTGAGCACTGAGCCCTTAAGCCTTCAGGATCCTCTTGGACACACTTTCTCTTAGAGCCCTGTTTATGTGTTGATTGCTGCCATGTTGAATCCTCAGATTCATTTAGGGAGGAGTAACAGCTCTGAGTAACACTGGATGCTTACAGCAAAGAACTGGAACATTCCTGCCCTTTAGATCTTCTCTGTCCACATACAGTCTTACAGTTTTGTTCGTCTCTGAGGTTGATCGACCACAGCACATGCCTGTCTTTGAGTGCTGGGCACATCCTTCTTTCATCCTGTACATCTCTTCCTCTCTCACGCCCATGCCTATCCTCCATCTGAGCCTACTATGGAGCTTTCCTCTTGGCGGCTCTTAGACATGGTTATGAAGTTCCTGTTGGTGGCATCACCAAGGCGACATGCTCACCTTCCCTTTATAACAGGTGAGATTCCTGAGGACCAAGAAGGTAAGAAGCCACAGGTATGCGTTAATCATACCTGCCTGTCTCCACTCCCAGCATCGTTCCCCTGCATCACTCAGACTGTTGGGATTTTTAGTCTTCCAGTCAGGATGACAAGATAAAAGTTGAGCCTCCCACCCCCGGGAGAAGGAGTTTGAGGCAATTCCTCTGTTCTGACTGATTGTGTGCTTAACCTGAGTCCCCCTGTTCTACTCCCCTGTATGAACTAGATGTCGGGAAAGCTCTCCAGGGACTTGATCATTGTTGAAATCAGGTTACTACCCTCCTCTCTGGTCACAGAGGTACACACTTCTCTCTGGTCACACAGGTACACACTTCTTCCTGAGACCTTGAGAAGACCTTAGCTTCATTTCCCCTGAGCTGAACATAGGGCTATGAGAGGTTATGTGCTCAAAGTACATGTTGGCAATTCATCTGGCTGAAAATCCCTAATTAAAATGTAGCAAACAAGAACTGAATAGAGGCTCTTGTGTATTTTTTGATTATATTCAGTAGTGACCTAGTGACCTGAAATGTTTAATGGAATATCTTAAAATGTCCTTCTTGCTCACTGAAGTAATCAGATTTTTTTAAAAAATTGAAGTGCCAATAATGAAATCTGACCTCACTACTAAAAAAAAAAAAAGGTTAAGGCTGCATAGCCAGATAAACTGAAATTAAAAGTTTCTGTGTCTATATTATACCTTTTTGTTCAACTCTGAGTTACATTCTAATCCTTTCAGGTCCCTTTCTGTATGTGTGTATATATTTGCTATCATATATGCCTGTATTATATGCTTGTTTATATGTATGTATACACATGTGTATTTGTGTGCATTTAATACTAATATATACACATGAAATGTATAGGTTACTTTTTGAAAATACAATTGAAAAAAAGAATTGCTAGTGGTAAAACCCAGTAAACAACCCCAGCACTAATGAATATTTACAAGAAGTTTTAAATTTCATTTTGTTGGTTGTAAAATAATCTCATTTCGCACCAGCAAGATTTGTACTTATTTACACAGCAATGCACATTATTTCTCCTGTAGAAAGTGGAAGTTAAGCCATTTGTTTTACAGTGAGAGCTAAATTCTGAGCTTCCATTTTCAGGACAATGGGAGGATTGTTTTTAAAACCCGAGTCTACAGAGTTACAGGTACGTTTCAAATCACACTAATGGCAAAAGATTTGAATAGACAGCACATTGTTTGGATGGAGAGGAAGACAGATGGCGGGATGGGGAGGTCATGAGTCTAAGCAACCTGCCAAATGAGTGGACACAGTGACAGCAGTGTTGGAAATGAGATCAGAGGGGATGAAAGGGCCCTGCAGGTGGCTTTCATGGTTGCTTGCAGATTTTCCCACGGAGCATGCTCTAGATGGTGACCACAGAACTCTGCTCTCTCAAACACACTTTTCCTCCTTTATCTCTAGGACTCTGTTCTTAGGGCAGTCAGTTTCTTTTTTATTTTCTCTTTCTCTCTCTCTCTCTCTCTCTCTCTCTCTCTCTCTCTCTCTCTCTCTCTCTCTCTCTCTCTCTCTCTCTCTCTCTTTTTATTTTGAGACAGGATTTCTCTGAGTTCCAGGTTTCTCTGGCTGTCCTGGAACTCGCTCTGTAGACCATGCTAGCCTCAAACTCAGAAATCTACCTGCCTTTGCCTCCTGAGTGCTGGGATTAAAGGTGTGCACCACCATGCCTGGTCCAGTAGTCTTTTTCTTAATGGACTTTTATTCCAAATGATCTGCATATAACTGTACATGGTTGACATCATATGAAGAACTTGATAGATGTAAGAACAGAATCCAGAATGTGGGTCTGTCTGACTTTTTGAAGCAGCCTTTATGTAACTATAAAAGTAATTATTCTGACACTATATTTCTAACCCATGTCATTAATGTCTTGCATTCTTTCCCTCTTCTCCCCCTTCCCCATCCCATTTGAAAGATGGGAAATTACTTTCCAACCTGCCGTGTATAAGAGAACATCTTCCTTACAATGAACTTGGTTTGACGGTATTATCACATCCCCCTGGCCTACGCCGCACTGAAATCATTTGTTCACTTTTTCCTGAATTAAATAAAGAAAAGGTTATATTCAGTTTATTTTTCCTCTTCACTGCGGAATCCTTTAAGATAGTCATTTATTTTTGTTTTGTGTACGAGTATTTGCTTGCATGTAAGTGTGTGCACAGACTGCGTGCAGTGCCATCAGAGACCAGAAGAGGGCATTGGATTTCCCGGAGCTGGCCTTGCAGACAGTTGTGAACCTCTGTGTGGGTGCTGGGAACTGAACCTGAGTCCTCTGGAAGAGCAGCGGGTGCTCTTCACTGCTCACCAGTTGCCATCAGAGTCTCTACCCTGTCAAAGGGCCACCGTTGTCAGTTGCAGAAAAGTGAGTGACAAGCTCTTTTGTTGCAGCTGTTCCATTGGAAAGTTTTGTAGTTACAGGTTTTCAGTGTCATGTGGAAACACTGGAAATGCTTGGAGAAAATATATGTAGATTGCTGTCAATAGTAGCCCTATGAACTGTGCACAGCTTCACACCACTCTGCCGCGTCCCTTCCATTCCCTTATGATTTTTCCAGAATCTTCTTAAATAACAATGATTTAAAGGATGTCATATTTATATTTTTATGAACTCTTTCATTTCAGTAGCTTTTCCTGATATGTGTAGAATGAGACTGCTAGTTCATTTCCCGGCTGCCCAGACCAGAAAAATCACACAGGAACTGTATTAATTACAATACTGTTTGACCAATGACTCTAGCATATTCCTAGCTAGCTCTGTCCTTCCTGTTACAACATTCCTTCTTCCTTCCTGTTACAACATTCCTTCTTCAAGAAGGTATCTGAGACACCACACAAATTGTAAGTAGACCCTGTAGGCAAGCTTCCCTTCCAGTGGATCAGTCCAGTGTTAACCCCTAATCTTGTAAGAATCCTAAACATGTGCTTTGGTTTTATAGTTTTATATTTTCGACTATGGAGACAGGGATCTTCCTGTGTAAGCCTCCCAAGTGCTAGGATTCTAGACATGCACCATCAGCCAGCCTTACTTTTGAAAGGTTGATTATTATAGAACAATTCAGCCACCCACAAATGGAAAGGGGGCACTAGAACAGGACCTCATGTTCCTGCCCATCACCTCGCTCAGCTTCTATGTCAGCCATCTTGTTTCCTCTGAGCGCTATCTCTGCCTTCTGAATTATTTCCTCTATAACATTTACATAGTATGTGCTTCTATAAAACACGTGCTTTTTAGATGAGTATTTTTTTAAGTCTTCTCTCTTTCTCAGAGTCTTACTATATGGTCCAGCATGATCTCAGATTCCCGGGCTCAAATGATTCACTGAGATCAGCCTTCTTGAGGAACTGCAGCTAGTGGTGTTGGCCATTACACGTACATAAGACATGGGCTTTTAAAAATCAGTTGTTTTTAAATGGAGATCATCACAGTATCATGATAGGACATTAACAATCATTCTTTGATACTGTCAAGTATCTAATCATTGTTCATGTTAGCTCAGTTGCCTTAGAAGATTTTTGTATGATATTTTTTTAAAAAAATTAGGATTCAAGTAAGTGATGCTCATTGAAATTGCTGGGTGTGTATCTTAAGGAATTTTTCCCTCCATCTGTGGGGTTTTTTTTTGCTTATTTGTTTGCTTTTTGCATCTTTTTTTGTAATTTTCTTTATTGTTGCTGTCAAAGAAGCCAATTTTGTTCCGTAGAGTTTTCTAGAATGCTAATTTTGCTGATGGCATCCTATGATGTACTTTTATTTCTTGTCAGTTGTCAGTGTGCTTAAGTTGCACTTTGGAATAGGAGTATTTCTGATGATCTAGGTGCCAGCTACTGGTGAGAAGGATGCCACAGGATTAGATTAGTGCATCACCAGTGAGTCATGGGTGATAAGAAGCAAGCATTGATTGGGTGCCCACTGTATGCAGTCACAGTGCTAGGTACGTTCCATGACCTCTCTTATAAACCTGTGTGCTGTGCTGTGCTGTACTGTGCTGTGTATAGGGACTGTCTCCGTTTCCAAATGGCACTGTTTTGGAACTCATCGATGGAGTCATGATAGGAAACAGGACCTCTGCGTCTCTTCAGCATGTCAGTCTCATGCCCTAGTGCACATGTGGCTTCAGGGGTAGGCAGACCTTAGAAAAGAATACAGTTACACAAGCCAGATCCAGTAGATCTGGATTGTGGATGGAGGGATAGAGGAAGAAAGTTCGGAGAACCCCAGCCTGTCTCTCCCACCCAGTTCCATCCAGTCTTGGAGCCAGACCTTTGAGTTGTCAGAAGAGGCCAAACATCAGAATGTCTGTCTTCAAAATGTTAGCTGCAGATTCAGAATTCTAAAGGGCAGTGCTCACTCAAGCCAGACAGTCTGCAGGCCCACATCACCCTGCCGGGAAGCATGTGGGCCGCAGACCCAGCAGTTAGCTGGCAGAGGCAGCCATCCTCAGAGGCCCAAGTACCCTCTAGCTCTCGCCGCAAGTTGGGAAGAGTTCGTGACCCCTCATTACCTCCGACAGAAGGGACAATCTGAGATTTGAGGTGACGTGGACTTATAACCTGCTGTTATGCTATGTAGTTAGTGTCTGGTGTGATTCCCCCAGTCCTCCAGGTTAAATGCAGACTTGATTCCCAACCTGTGGCACTTCTGAACGATGGTGGCATGTCTAAGGGTGGGCTTAGCAGGAAGTCATGGGTCACTGGGGGGGGGGGGATGACCTTCATGCAGCAGTGGACTCAGCCTCTTCCTCTCTCTCTTTTTCATTTCCAGTGAGGAAGTGAGCAGCCCTGCCTGACATTCCTAATCATGGGCCCAGAAGCAGTGGGGTCTTTAGAGCATAAACTAGAGCCTCCCAAACTAGGAGACAGTAGTCAGGATAGCTCCTCTGCTGTAAGGCGATTGTTGTTGTTTCTTTTCCCCCAGTGAAGCAGAGCTGGCTGCACACTTAGTTAACACGTCTTTTTTGGTAATCCCTCAATCAAAGCCATGGCTACCAGGGTCAGGGACCCCCTGGCTGTGGCACTTTATGCTCTAGCCTCCTGAACTCAATGGAACGTGTAAAATCTGTCTTCTCTTAGGCAGAGCTTGCGGAGTCTGAGATTACTCACACCCTAATCTTTAGGTAACTCCTTCCCCAATCATTTCATTATTCCTTCTTATTTCAATAGCAAAGCCGTAACAGGAGATCCAGTTTATAAGTATCGCTTGTCTCATTTTCAATTCAGCAGGAAAATCAATAGTTTTAAAGATGAATTTGTCCATCAATAACAAAATCATTTGTTTGCCTCTCTGGAAGTACTATTTCACAGACTTTGATTTCCAAGTTCCTTGGAGGGTGGGGTAGAGAAGACGTGCTGGCCATCGACTTTCATCCCTGTTATAAGGAAAGGCAGTTTTCACAGTTATTTGCATGGTAGCTAACAAGCTATAGCTCATATAGAGAGTTATTTTCTTCCTCTCCAGTAACTCAAGGCTTTGTCTTTATTGGCCCGGGTGACTGATGAGGGTCAGTCTAGCTTGGCGGAGATAAAGGGGCCAGGGCAGTTTGGCAGCCATACAAAGAACCCCCTGGCCAGGCTTGGAGCATTCATGTTTTCAGTAATTCCTCCCTGAACTTGAAGACAAAGCCCCTTTCTCCCATGCAGCTTCCTCCCTCCTTGTCTAGACATTCTGCAAGGGTTCCCTAGTTACAGGAGCACAAACCCAGTCCCGCAAGCCTGCAGGCCAGCCGACAGCCACCAGGCCCAGGGTGAGTGCTGGTAGAGGCAGCAACACTGAATGCATTCTAGGCGAGTCTTATCCCCAAGAGGAAGTCATGAATCCTGAGGTGGTCCCATGGGGGTGGGAGGAGTGGTAAAGCCTGTGCCTAGGGAGTCTCTGCTTAGCAATGGCAACCGATCTGAAGCTGTCCTGGGGATAGAAGAGCACCACAAGCAGATATTTACCTTTAAATCTTTGACTGTGGTAAATATACATACGAGGATCATTGATGTCACTTCTAATGGTGTAGATAGGCAGCGTTAAGTACACCCACTCTTGGGTAACTGCTGTCCTGGACTTTGTCCATCTTGCAGATGTAAATGCTTTTGGCCCCTCCTTCGCTCAAACCCTGCAATCCCTGTTTTGTTTTCTGTTTCTGGGTGTCTCACTATGTTCCTTGATGAAACTGAAATCATATAGTACAGGCTGGACACGCTGTATCTGATAGTGTGGTTTGAATATGAAATATCTCAACTCCGCTCACGTGTTTGCACACCTGGTCCACAGCTAGAGGATGGGCCTAGGAAGTGAGTTCTGGAAGAGGCTATACTTAGATACTTCCTGTCTCCTCTGATCCCTGACTGAGAGCCCAGGGTGACCAGCTGCCTTCTGTTCCTACCAGCATGCCTTTTCCTCCGTGGTGAACTGTATCACCCTTGAACTATGAGCCCAAATAAACCCCTTGCCCTTAAGCTGCTTCTTGTCAGGCCTGTAGTCCCATAGTGAGGAAAGCGGCTAATGAAGCCAAGAGTGCTACTTCTCATGTCCGACACGACTCCAAGAACAGGAAATTTCACATCCAACCTCATGGGTCCATCGTGACAGTCAGGCTATGTGTACAAGGTGTAGAGGAAACGTCACACATTTTGTGTTGTAAGTTTGGGTCCTTCCCCATAGTATAAAGTTCATCATATGTTCATGTCCAGTAATCTGAAAATAATCAGAAGTCTGAAACATTGCTCAAAGGGATACTCACGTGTATTTGTGTTTTTCTAATTAGCTTATTCATTAGCATACTGTTGGCTGCTGAATTTTAATTTGTGTGTGTGTGTGTGTGTGTGTGTATGCATGTGTTTGGGTTTTTGTTTTTCTTTCTTTCCCATTTTTGTTTTTGCTGTTGTTTGTTTTTTGGGTTTTGTTTTTTTTTTTGACAGGATTTCTCTGTGTATCCATGGCTGTCCCAAAATTCACTCTGTAGACCAGGCTGGCCTCGAACTCAGAGATCTGCTTGCCTCTGTCTCCTGAGTGCTGGGATTAAAGGCATGTGCTACCACCACTGAGCATTAAATTAATTTAAAAATATAGTCTCTTAGTTTCGCTCAACATATTTCAAGCACCCATTAGCCACAACTGGCTAGCTACTACTGATGGCCAAGAAAGAGACTTCCAACTGCTCAGAAAGAGCTAATTGGGTGGAAAGCTGCTGGCTTACACTGATAACTGATGGGGGGGGGAGTGTGTGTGTGTGTGTGGGGGAACATACCAGATATTTTTTCACACTGTGACAGCTAAGAAATAATCAGACTTCATTTCTGTACCTGCCACAAGGCATTTGTATATTTCTGAATGGGCTACTTATCCCAGCTTCCTATCTTTTAAAGTCCCCTCTCCTCCAGTGCATGACCATTAAGTGACTAATTAAAGAATTTGCTTAGAGAACCTAGAGAGCACAAATGCACTTTGAAATGTTCCCAACGTGGACGTGGGAGAGGCCTGCTAGCACCGCCATTGATGGGAGTTAAATTGGAGTGTTTCATTAATTAGCACTGAATTGCTAACCTGGCAAGAATCCTAATTAGCTTTTGCTACAAAGCAGCCATGTTCAGTAGGCCTACCCCTCAACCAGCTGCTTTTAAGGCTTTTTTCCTTGAGACCCAGAGTGAATGTGGAATGCCACGCCAATCCAGTATCTACACACATGTGTCTGTGCAGATATACTCTGAACTGCCTATGATTTTACTGACCCTTGCTGCGTGAGATCCACATATTCCATTCTGTAGCCTGCAAGAGGACCACAGCATAGGGTTTGAGAAGTGCTGTCTTGGTGGCACAGGGATGCCACTCTTACCACCAGTGAGTCTCCTCCTACCCCTCTCACACACACAGCTTTAAGAAAAGATTATAATATAATTACAATATTTCCCCCTTACCACTCCCTACCTCCCATATAGTTTCCCCTACTCTCCTTCAAGTACATGGCCTCTGTTTCCACTAATCATTATTGCATGCACATATGTATTTGTATATACATATATATTCCTAAATAGAACCTGTTGAGTTCATATAATGTTACTTGTCTGAATGTTTTCGGGGCTGACCGTTTGGCACTGGATAACCAATTGGTGTGCTCCTCCTGGGAGGATCACCTCTACTGTTCCTGGCTTTGCTCAGTTGCTGTAGTTCTTTGTGTAAGGTCGAGACCTCAGGGACTTTTTCCTGCACACTTAGTACTCTTTCGTGGTGGGCTAGGAAGCCATGCCTGCTTAAGGGAAATGGGTGGAAGTTTGAAGGAAAGAAATGAAGGCAGCAGAAATCACTTATAAACCAAAGAGAGGAAGTAAACCAAGTATTGCAGGTTAAATGAGGTTGTCTTTCTGGTGGATTCTACCTTAGCACCATGAAATGCACATGTAGATAAAAAGACTATCCGCTCAGATGGAGCAGCCTTCTCCAGAGCCGCTGTAACCAGGTCAGTGGCTGCTTCCTGAGGTTTCCTCCAGTCTCCAGAGCATCCCATTCTTCTTTGCTAAGTTCAGGGGTTTCTGTCATTGTTGTTGTTTGTTCTGTAGTCTGGGCTGGCTTGGAATCTGTTAAGTAGACCACGCTGGTCTTCGCAGAGTTCCTCTTTCCCTGGGAATGCCAGGATTAAAGGGGTCAGCTTGCTACCGTGCTCTATAACAGGTGGTAATTCCGTTTTGGTGGCTGATTACATATTTAGTCACTGGGCTAAATGGAAGTATTTCTATAGTATTTAGGGATTAACAGAAACTTTGATGTGGAAATTGTCATTTCTGGGTTTCTTTTGGAAATAGTTTGGCCGATCCGCCTAGCAGAGTTCTTAGATGTCACATATGGCAGCTAAAATGTAAATTGTTATGCATTATTTTTTGTAAAGCTGACTGTTCAGTTCTGTAGCCAAACTGGATGTACTCCAGCAGCTGCATAAAGCTAGTGGTCACCATGCTGCAGTGAGGAGACATGACATTTCCATTACAGCTGGTCCAGGAGGCCTGCCGAGTCATCTCTGAGGCTAGTCGATGGGACTCGGGCAAATTAAGTTGACAGGTAGCTCAGCTTGTGAGGTAGTTTTCTGTTTCTTTTAGCTACACACATACACACAAACACACGGAAAGAGGTTGGGAGAGATTGGTGGATTGATTCCACTACCTTCTAGCACTCCTGGTCGTCCACAAAACTCAATGAAAAAACCAGCCTCCCTGATCCTTGCCTTCCTCAGCCTGTTGTCTGTGTCCTCTTTACAGTCACCTGACCCAGTGGCCCAGCTGACTTGCTGAGCAAGCAGGAGACTAGATGATAGATAAAAACCCATTGGGTTTTGTGTACTCTGCAAGTACCTCTTATAACTGAAAGACCTGTGCTTGGCCTAGCCTGGGCATAGACCTAGTAGTTTCAAAACGTGTCTGACTCTGAGCCTTGATAGCTGCTGTAGGTGTGAATGAAGCTAGCTGGTTTTGACTGGCTTGCTTGGGGGAGTTTGGAGTGAAAAGCCAGTCCCCATGGTATCTTCTATGTACACAGCCTTTAACACTTACAAGTATGTCTTCTGGGTCATGTAAATTGACATTTGTAAGAAGAAGCATGTGAGGTGAGAGAAAACATTTGCAGCAGAGGAGCCAAGGCTCAGAGAGGTAGAGCGGTCTTCCCATGGTCACACAGCTGGCAGCTGGCAGAGCTGAGCTTTGAGTCTCAGTCTGGAGCAGTGCTTCTCACCCGTCCTAATGATGCGACCCTTTAGTACACTTTGTCACGTTGTGGTGACCTCCAACCACGAAATTATTTTTGCTGCTACAGCATAACTGTAATTCTGCTACTGTTATGGGGACAGTAATGTAAATATCTGTGGTTTTCAATGGTCATAGATGATCCCGACGAAAAGGCCATTTGACCCCAAAAGGTCACGACCCCACAGGTTGAAAACTGCTTTTGAGAGGCTATGGCTTTACTTCTGTTGGATTCTGGACTTGTAAAATAAGACGTGTTTAGCTGGGCAACTGATGGCACAGACGGAAAGTCAGCTCAGCGAGTGGTTTTTAATGCTGGACTTGGAGAAGGGCCCTGTAATCCGGTGGCTTGGGTCCTGCCCTGCCCTCGGGGGCTTTTTTTTCTGAAGCAGGTGAATAAATATATTACAAGCAACAAATGTGTGTTATTCTAGAAAAAACTGAATGTATTAGTGCTCATGGATGCTGAATAACTGGCCAAGTCCTTTCTAGAACTCTCTTGGAAAGAGAACAGCTTCGAGTCAGATCCTGATATGCAAAAGGACTAAGAGAAAGGGCCCTTGACAGGCGCAAAGGCTTGATGGCAAAGCAGACCCTTGGTGACAGATGCTTCAGTTTGCAGAACGCTAGAAAACTAGAAAAGGAACACGTGATTATTGAAAACCTACTCCTCACAAGACATTGTGTGGAGCTGGGTTTGCAGCGGGGTGTTAGGAGACTTAAGCCCCACTTTGACTGTGTGTGGTCTTTGGAGGGAGAGACTATCAATTGTTAATGGTGACACAGTTACCGCGGGATTTCAGACTGCGGGTGTTCCTTCAAAAGTAAGCAAAGGGCTTTCATGAGAGGTGTAATGTGATCACGTGAGTTAGAGTGGTGTTTGACCTTGGATGGCAGCTGTGAGAATTACCCAGCGACATAGGGAGCATGGAATGAATAGGGGTAAAGGTGGGAGCAGAGCAAAGGCCCTGGGATGTGGGAGACCTGGAAAGAGGCCTGTGTGCTGCTGAGGATGGGGGGGAGGGGTGAGTGGTGGGAGGTGAAACTGAAGGGCGGGTCCCAGGCTGATCAGAGCTTCTTCACCAGGCCTTTAAGAGCTGTCATCGACTTTACGGTATTTAAAGCAGAGATCATGATTGAATGCATTCTTCTTTTCAAAGCTGCCTTGGCAGCAGTGTAGAGAATGTTTCCAGAAATTCCCGAGGGCCCCCCATGTGATCCTGGCTAGAGGTGATGGCACAGGGTGGTGGCAGCTCTGGGCAAGGAAATGGCTAATTCCCAGAGGGCTGTGGGAGACGTTGAAGCAGATGGTAGGATGGCTTCTGATGGTTCCCTGATGGGATGGATGTGGAGCTGGCCCTGGGATCCGGGAGAAGATCAGCCTTAGACATCAGAGAGGAGCTGGGTGCAGAGGGGTTGGGAACTCGAGTTGAGAACTGAGCTGGGCTTAGCTGGTGAAGTTATGTGTGCAAGGAGTCTCTGGGCCACACCCCACCCAGGGGAAAAAGCACGCTAGCTCAGGAGCCAGTAGAGGGCTACAGGAAAACCCAAAGCACTCGTATATTATGTCACCGAGGCAGAGTAAAAATTATTCAAAAGAGTGATCATATCTTTCCTATCAAGTCGTTTTCCTTATAATGCACAAATCTGTCAAGGGGTGGCCACCAAGCATCTCTGGTCCAAGGCGCTTCCCCAAGGGAGAGCTGGCTCACTGTGTCATTGCCAGTTCTGTATGTGTGGGTTCAGACAACTGCGGGTCAGAAATACAGCATGGTGGGATTGCCTCTGAACTAAACATGCACAGGCTGTTTCATCTTAATATTCCCTCAAGCAATATAGTATATGAATTATTTATGTAGCATTTACATTGTGTTAGGCATTCTAAACAATCTAGAGATGACTTCAGTCTGCAGGAAATATGTATAGGTTATAAGCAAGTACTGCACCCTTTTAAATGAGAAAACTGGGTATCTCTGCAGGGTCCTGGCATCAACCTCCTGTGAATACCAAAAGACAACTGCCTATCATTTATTCATATGTCAGATTGCTGTGTGTGTGCACACATGCACGTGCATGCATGTATGATGCTGGGAACAATAACCTCTTTTTCTTTCTCCTACATGACTGCTCTTTTTTTGGCTGCCACTATGGCCTGTTGCCAACTCGAGATTACTTAGCCCCATGAAGGACTAAGCATGTGTGGTCTCTGCAGCTATGCAGTTCTTCGTCAGAGTCCCCAGAATAACGCCAGCCGGGATGCTGGTCTGAGATAGCTGCAAGCAGATCATTGGTTAGCCTGCAGTATCTGCTGATGTGCGATCCAAGCACAGGCAATTGGAGTGTCCCCTGTCCAGCCTGCTGCCATATTCCTCCTTGCTCTTCTCGTTGCAGGATGTCTGGCGCTCCTCCAAGTTACTGTTTCGTGGCGTTGCCGCCTCGAGCCAAGGATGGCTTGGTGGTGTTTGGGAAAAACTCAGCACGGCCTAGAGATGAAGTGCAGGAAGTTGTGTATTTCCCGGCTGTCGATCACGAAGCGGAGAGCAAAGTTGAGGTGAGTGGTAACTTGAGGCCCCTCTGCTCCTCCGGACGTTGTCTTTGTAGGGCTTCGCCTCTAACTACCTAGCTTCTTCCCTGAATGCCTGCTTGCCTTCCAGATGGCCATGTCGTTTTTACTAATTCTTTTTGTCATGCCGATGGGCTTATAGCCTGAACAACAAGGGCACAATGGAGAATTCTGTATCCACTCCGGTCCTTGTTTTATGGCTAAAGGAAAATATATAGTTCCAAAGACAAATCTGTGAAATTAAAAATGGATTCGTTGAAGTCTAGCTTGCCTCCTTACTTGGTTTCCTTTTTCTTTATAGGTAACCTCATTTTGGAAGTATTTTTGTTTTTTTGATTTGTTTAGCCTTCTGCAGTTTTTTAAGGAGAAATGTCGCCCACCAGTTCAATTATCACCACTTGGCGATACTGTTTTGCCAGGTTGTGGAACGTTCACAAGGAGAAGCCTTGCTGAAGGAAGTCTGTAACTGGGGGGGGGGGGCGGGCCTTTAATGTTTCTAGCTTCACCTTGCTTCTAGCTCACTCCTCTTGCTTCCTGAGACTGAGGTGTGGTCTCTCAGCTTCCTGTTCTAGCTGTCCGCTGCCCTGCGGCCCCTGCCATTATAGACATATATTCCTTGGGATCTATTAGTCAAAATGAACTCTTTAAGTTGTCATCATGAGTGTAATAAGTCACACACAAGGCATATGCATCCCCATTTCTTTCTGTGCAGAGCCCCCCTCCCCGCTTCTGTCTCTTTTTCTTTACTTTCCCTTTTCTAAGGCAGAGCCTTGCTGCACAGCCACACTGGCCTTGAACTCACAGCCACCTCATCTCGACCTCCGAGTACTAGGGTTACATGTGAACACCAATACAGCGGGTCTGCTTTTCCCTACTTTGCTTTTCTTCCCCTCAACAAAATTTGTATCATGGTGTATTTGTTATTTTTCTGTTGCTGTGATAAAATACCACTATCAGGTAGGGTTTATCATTCCAGAGGGGTAAGAGTTCATCACCCTTACTGTGGGAAAGCCTGCAGCAGGCAGCATGGCAGCTGGTGCAGCAAGCTGAGCGCTCCCATCTTGACCTGAACCCAGGAAGCAAAGAGCACACTGGGACTTGCACATGGGTTTTAAAACTCCCAAATAGCAAACCCTCCCTCAGTAACATATTTCCCCTAGTAAATCCATACCTTCTAAACCTACCCAAACTGTGCCACCAGCTTGGGACCTAGTATTTAAACATCTGAGCCTATGGGGTTTTCTCTTTGAACCATCACACTTGGAGATCGGAAAATACAGTATACACGACATGTACTTACTTCAGTGTGCTTTATTGGGTAGAGTTATAGTCAGTGGCTATGTTAGTCGACCAGCTTAATCAGCTCCACGTTGCTGCTGGATACTGGGGTTCTAGTTCTTGGCTGCTTCCAGAAGTGCTGGATGAATAGTTGTCTTTTTATCGATGTCTTGTCTTTTGTATTTCTAGCATGCTAAAGATTGTTCATCACTTCCTGTTTTGAATGCTTTAAAATTTCATTTTTATTAATATTTATTTGGGATACTTGACTAGGAACGAGATTCTGGGTCACGAGCTAAGTGCATATGTAATGCAGGCAAATATAATCGTACTTCTTCCCATAGGTGGTTTACTATTTTGCATGCCCACCAACAATGCATGACCGCATATGTCTCTCTGTGTTCCTAGAGTGTGTTATTGGACTTTCATGATGGTTATCTTACATTAATTTTAAATTCTGCTATTTTACCAAATTCCTTTTTCAGTTGTATCACCTTTGGCCAACATTTTTTTTGGCCTTTCCAGGTGTCCTATTATAGCCTCCAAGTTGGGATACTTTGATTCTTCTTCTATTTCTGATTATTTTCTTGTCTGATTGTGTTGGCCTTCATCTTGGATGCAATGGAGATAGTGGTGTCTTTGTAACTGACCCTGATGAAGTGGGGATGCCTGGACATTCACATCTGGATGCGGGTGTAGGGACTGAGGCTGGATTAATTTTGTTATAGTAAAATCTCTGCATAAGTTCCTATTTAAAATTTAAAAAAATAGCTTTGAGGCTTTGCTAAATTCTATTAAAGATTTGAAGATTTTTTTTTTTTTTGGTTTTTTGAGACAGGGTTTCTTTATAGCTTTGGAGCCTGTCTTGGAACTAGCTCTTGTAGACCACACTGGTCTTGAACTCATAGAGATCCGCCTGCCTCTGCCTCCTGCAGTTATGGGGCAATTGCCTAATGCCTTCCTTTCTATTTCTTTGGCAAATTGAGCCATGTTTGCATTCGTGAGTTATGCTTCTTAGTTATGGTATTTTTTGGATGTTTAAACAGTAGTTGTTAAATATTTAAGAATTTGTAGAGAAAAGGGAGGCTAGTCAAGAACAAGCTCTGCCTACATCTATACTCTTCAGTGTGTTATGGTGAAGACAGCAAATGACTTTTCTCATGCCCTGCCTGGTTTAAAGACACAGTTACCAATGTGTCTAGCATTTCCTGGACACCGTTTCTGCTTCTCTCTGTTAATGTGTACATTAGCACCAAAAGGCAGCAGACCACGATGAGGAGTTGCCTATTTTGAGGAAGGCCGAGTTGGGTGTACCTTGATGTAGCCGTCTGTGTAGAGGATGATGGGAGACTGTGTCCCCTGGGGCTTTTGACAGGACCACTTGCTTCTTGAGTTGAGCCACTACCTAGTCCCTGTGTCCTATCTTCAGTGGGATGCTTATGTAGGTGAAGAGAAAGTGTGATCTCTCTGGTGAGCTCCTCAGAGACCAGTGTCTATTCCTCAGTGAGTGAATGTCTGTGTCATTTGAGTGTGGATGTCTTTTCCAGGAACAGGGAAAACTGCCCGGATGACATTTCCTGGTTTGAGTTATCGTTGCTTTCTCCTGTCTGCTTTCATGAATCTTTAACTCCCGACCTGACTGCAGAGACATAGGTACTGAAACCATCCTGTGGTTTCTACAGGATGAAGTCAAACCCCAAAGGCAGTGGTTCTGGTTTCTATCCCACGTATCCTTATTCCTCCCAAGCCGAGGGGTGCTTGGGGTCTGCACCATTCACTCTGACATGGACGAACCTTGCTGCAGGCTGGTGATTGCTCTGACCAGTGGCTCATGCAGCAGTGCTACGGAATGTTTTCCAGGGCTTGATAATAAGATGTCATTTTTTTTTCTGTCTGTCTCTCCTTGCCCAAAGGACTATACCCTATGAACTCAGTCACCTGTCATGCTGGGAGGTATTAAAGTAGTCCATATAAACAGGGCAGGTCCCACAGGGATAAAACTAGCATTAACTGCCAGTAAGTGGATGAAAGACATCGGATCCAGCCCTAGAGAGTGGTGTGGAGACGCAGTGTCTGACTGCTTGCTATTCACATGCCTGATTCAATGAACCCATGAGCACAATAAACGGTTGTTAATACCATTTAGTGTAGGGGTAATTTGTTAAGTAGCCATAGTAGCTATAATATTATACAAAAGTCTGGTGTAAACATGTCTGAAATAATAATTATGTGGGGCTAAAGAGATGGCTCAGTAGTTAAGAGCACTGGCTGCTCTTTCAGAGGACTTTGATTCAAGTCCCAGCACACACGTGCCAGCTCTCAACTGTCTGTGACTCCAATTCCAGGGACCCTGACACCCCCTTCTTGCCTCTTCAGGCACTAGGGGAACTTGTGCACAGGCTTACGCACAGAAAAAACATACATACAATTTTTTTAAAAAATAGCTATAAAAAAAGAACTTCAAGAAGTTTATTTTCTTTCTTGCTAGGCAAGCTAAGTGGGTACTGGCACTCTGCTCTCATATCAAGTATCCTGTCAGTCAGGCGGCGGCGACGCACACCTTTAATCCCAGTACTTGGGAGGCAGAGGCAGGTGGATCTTCGTGAATTCAAGACCAGTCTGGTCTTGAAGAGTTAGTTCCAGCATTGTTAGGACTGTTACACAGAGGGAAAAAAAAGAATCCTGTCAGAAAGCAGACACGATTCTGCTCTCTGGCTTAACACACAATATGTTATTACTCAAATATGCCATAGGTTGAATCATGAGTTCTTGCACAGATCGAGATGTGGTTCATAATATCCAGCAGTCTCTGAGATGCCCCTGGCCTCGTCATGTTCCATACCTGTGTCATGAGCTGCCTCTCTACACATGTGTGGTTAGCAGGTAATATAATACCCGAGATAAAAACCACATTCACGATCTCCATTTTATTTGTCTCTGTTGTCTGTCCACCTCACTGTATGCACACAGTTCATGCTGGAAGCCAGAGCAAAGGCTGAACTTTACCGTGCACACCCCAGGATGCACAGCAACAGCTGTCACTGCATCCTATTGTTCGAACACAGTCTGGTGTCCCCATCTCCTCCCCACCGTTTCTGTCTCGCGTTTTTTTTTTCTGTTATTCTCTTATTGGCATGGAGTTCTCTCTGTCTTGATTATTCTTCTTGAAGTATTACCAGGAGTTTTTTTTTTTTTTAAGATTTATTTATCTTATATACAGTGTTCTGCTTGACTGTATACCTGCAGGCCAGAAGAGGGCACCAGATCCCATTGTAGGTGGTTGCAAGCCACCATGTGGGTGATGGGAATTGAACTAAAGACTTCTGGAAGAGCAGCCAGTGCTCTTAACCTCTGCGCCATCTCTTTAGCCCCAGAAGTTTCTTTACAAAGCAAAGCTGTCCCTACGTTATTGAAGTGTTTGAGTGGATGATAGGCAGGGCTGCTATGTGTACTGTTTAGAACTCTTCTCAACTGGCACCTTGTCTACTTCTTCCCTTTTTAAATTATTAGAGTTTTAAAAAGAGCACTGCTGTGTTTAGAAGAACGTGAACAGAAAGTGGAGTTCCTCCTCTAAGTAGATTTCCTTAGGCATTTCGTCATGGTCACTGACACAGGTCCTAGTGCCAGGACTGTCATTGGCACTTGTGTCTCAGTCTGCTTTTAAGCCTTCCCCTGTAACCCCTTACATTTATCCCAGTCTCCAGTTTATCCTTGTCACCAACACAGAATGACAACTTCTCATATATTTGCCCCCATGAACCACAGTCACTATCTTGAGACTTCCACAGAAACACTCTTTACCATAAAGACTTAAACAAAACAAAAAGACCTTTGAGAGCTTCTCATTAAAAAAAAAAAAAAACAGGGCTGAGAGATGGCTCAGTGGTTAAGAGCACTGTTGCTCTTGCAGAGGACCCAGGTTCAGTTCCCAGCACTCATGTGGTAGTTCACAATGGTAACATCCGTGATACTACGTGGACTATGGCCCTGTAGTGCCTGTACTACCTGTACTACGGTACTGCACCTGTAGCTTACCGCCTACAATACAGAACAGTTTGTAAGCCTGGCAAGGCCCTAGAGATTAAAACACATACACACAGACAGAGACAGAGACATGGGTCATCCTTGAGTTCCCCAAGAATGCCAACTTTATTGTGTTCCAGGGAAGCTTATATGTACTGGCTTCCCTGACCAATGGTCACACCCTAGCTCTTGGGATCCTTCAGCTGCAAGCCACCAGAAACCACTTCCCTGTCTTGTGCTCAGAGCAGCTGCAAACACAGGAAAACAAGTTGCTTTGCTCAGAGCAGCTGCAAGCATAACAAGTTGTTTATAGGAAATTCAGGGTCTGGGGGTCCACAGTCCCCAACATACAACCATCCATATCTCCTGTTCCAGGGGATCTGGTGCCTTCTTCTGACCTCCTTGGGCACCAGGCTCACACATGATACACAAGTAAATGAAGGGAAAACACTCGTGCACATAAAATTAAGGGACTAAATCTAAACCAACACCCATCTCATGCTATTTCAAACGCACAGACCCTGAGGTTGGCTTAGAGAACTTGTCCGAGCATGCTAAAGTGGCCTCCTGACAGCTAGTCCATCCTTCTGTGTGTCTTTTCCTTCCACCCTGCCCATCCAATTCCCCTACCCTTCATCTTCCTATCAGTCATTTTCATCTAACTATCATGTTGCCTGAGACACTATGCATAAGAAATGATGCTCCCCGGCACAAGATTCTCAGTTCTAAAATTATACTGAATGCTTTTGTTCCTTTTGTGCAGCTGGAGGATTGAAACATCTGAACTTGCTATTCTAAAGTTTTTCCATGTGTATTCTCAGTTTAAAACAATTCTCTTAGGGTTGAAGACTGGGACAGATGCGGCTCTCTTTCTTTTCGTTATCGTGTGCAAGGACCATGCTGATCTCCATGCGGTTCTAATTTTAGCGTATGTGCCGCTGGAGTGAGCACCTGTGTTTATCTTCAAAAGCTCCCCTGTGCAGTCTGGGGATGTTGTATGGCTGAGCATCCCACGAGTCATCTTTGTCTTAGGACAAGCCTGTGCAGCTCTTCCTGGATGGGGAGAAGAAGCAGGTGGACACGTCCTGGATAATGTTGTGCTGTTTGTGTGTCTTCATGTGTGCGTGTATGTCTGTGGACATATGTTTCTTCTTATATGGCTGGATCTTCTATTAAGGAGAATATCGTACCAACATTAAAATACTGTTTCAGAAAAATAATAAGTTTTTAGTAAAGTTCACATTTATACTCAGTGCCCATGAGACAAATTATTTTGTTTTGTTTTGTTTTTTGGTTTTCAAGACAGAGTTTCTCTGTGTAGCCTTAGCTGTCTTAGAACTCAATCTGTAGACCAGGATGGTCTCAAACTCACAGAGATCCACCTGCCCCTACCTCTGCCTCCCGAGTGTGAGGACTAAAGGCATGCTCCACTACCACCTGGCAAGACTAATTATTAATAACAAAGTTAGATTTGATTCATAATACATCATGAAAGACTCTAGTGCTGCTTGAAAATAAATCTCAATCCATTATTCTGCTGTTTATAGTTCCCCTTGTTTTTTTTTGAAGGTCCATTTTAATTTATGTTTAATTATGTTACTACATGGAGTAGTGTTCGTGGCACAGTGAGGCTATTCAATGCCCGTGATTTGGGATGAGTCTTTGGTAAATTGTTTCTTTTCCTGCACAGGGGAAATAGTTATGAGAAGACTAGGAATAAAAAAAATGACTCCATGGCATTGTTACAAAAGTTGTCCAGATGGAGAGGGTAGTGTTTTTTTGTGAGGTATGTTGGTGCAAAAACCACAGCTCTCGTCTTAAAGGGAATAGGACATAGTTTACTCTGGAGCCATCTTGAATGATCGTGACCTGGGAACACAGATGTAAGTTACCCCAAGTCCCATGTCCCAACATGGAAGTGGTTCCATGAAGCTTTATAGCTTTTATAGAACAAAAAAATCATAAATCAAGGCAAGTTTAAAACACAGAGAGGTGGGTCCACCAGAGAGGTAGTTTCAACGATGGGAGTTTTTCTATAGTCTCAGGATGCTATCACCAGAGAGGCAGTTTCAATGTTGGGAGTTTTTCTATAGTCTCAGGATGCTATCTGATGACATTCTTAACTTTTGGAATGTTGGAAGTTAGTGGTCTGCTAATTTAATAGATTCTAGAAGGTTTCTACCTACTCTTGACAAGATGTTAGCTTTTCTATAGGTGAGCAAGGAATGCTGGATATTCTGGAAGACATGCTGCTTTCTAAGAATTTTCATACAGAGCCTGAGACAGCTTCTTTTCAGGAATTCTCCTTCATAGGGATATGCATGTGCGTGTATGTGTGCTTTTGTATGTGTGTCTGTACATGTGTGTGCCTGTGTATGTATGTGTTTGTGCACATGTGCATGTGTCTGCACCTGTGTATTGTGTGTCTATGTATGTGTGCACATGTGTTCGTGCATGCATGCATGCATGCGTGTGTGTAGAAGTATGAATTTTACTCCATAGTCATTTCTCACAACAGGTGAATACAAGTCGCTGTGACATCAGGACAACTGAAGAGAGTTTCACGGTCACCGGGCCAGCTAGATGCTGTCCCTCACATCTTTCTCTTCCTTCTCTGCATCTCTAAGGTCTGTCCTGAGTGAGAAGTCCGATGCTCAGGGCTTTGGGATCGTGGCTTAGTAGGCTTCCTTCTGGCGAAGTCCTTCCTGAACCCACTCCTCAAGCCAGGCTTTCCCCTTGACCATCCCCAGAGTCTGGCAGTCTCAGGGAAATGCCAGGCAGTTTCTGAGATGTGATTGAGGGTGGTGCTCTCTGCCCTCAGCACTGTCTCTAGAGTTCATTTGTAAGTCAAATAGCGGGCCAGTCTGTGGGCTGAAACAAGCCCTGCCCTAAGCCTCGAGAATCCGGATAGTACTGCTTTAACTGTTTTAAAAATGCAAGCTTCTTACATTTCTATCTCAAAGCACCCCAGTCTCCCAGTCTTTTCTATTCTGCCCTTGAAGTCTGGCTGACTCATCAGCTGTCCCTCCAAGGTCCTCACTGGTGGTGTCAGGACTGTGGTCCCCATCTGAGTACAGTAGGAAAAATACAATGGCCACATTGCACAAACTGAAATGCCTATTGTGTGAGTCTCTCTTCGCCTCTCACTGGGTGAAGTCCAGAGATAGTGTGTCCTGGAATGGTGGCGTAGGCACCCAGGAAACTGAGCTTGCTCTTTAGTTTTGACCCAGCCCCACAAGCGAAGGGCTTGCTCTGCACGGAGGTTGTGTCTGTCACACGGGGGGCCCTTTGAAGGCCCATCTTCTCTCCCTCTTCCTCCAGGTATCCCTCTGAAGCCACCTGAGAGGAGGAGAACTCAGGACTGCCATAGCTGACAATGGGAAGTACCCCGCCTGCTCAGGCAACCTTCTATTGTTGTGGCTTTGGCACCCAAAGTCACTCTCACTGACAGACTGCTTTGTGGAAGGCAGGGTGGGAGGGAGGGAAAAACTGTTCATCCTTTTCCTCAGCTTCCAACCACCACTGCCATGATGCTTTTATGTGGTGAAGACTTTTTGTATGTGCGTGCATGTGTTTGTGTGTGTGCACAATATGTGTGTGCACGCGTATGCACACATACTTGCATGCACATATGGAGACCTGGAGTTGGTGTCAGGTTTTTCCTCCAATTGTTTCCACTTGAGTCTTTGAGAGACTGCCTCACTGAACATGGAACCCATCAGTTTGGCAAGTAGCAGACATCCCCCTGTCTCTGTCTTACCCGTGCAGGTGTGCTCTGTTGCAGAGAGCTTTTCTTGGGTGCTGAAAATGAACTCAGGCCCTCATGCTTAGGTGTCAAGCCCTTATCTTTCTGGGGCATCTCCCTACTCTCTGAGATTTTGTTGTTGATTGTTGGCTTGTTTTACTGTAAAGTTAACTAGGAATTTTGACTTGGGACATTCATTTGCTTTTGCCATGAGAGATTTCAGGTGCTTTCTGGACCTGTGTTCCTGGGGGAAGCCTCTGTACCTCAAATCGTGCTTCTTCTTTCCCTTATTAACTATAGAACAATTGCCAAGGTCAATGGATTTTATTTATTAAAAAAATAGAAAAGAAAAAGACTTCCTTCAGAGTCCGTGTTCTAGATGGCCAGTTCTACAGAGTCAAGCTAATCACCTCTGATGTAAATGACCCTTGTTTTGTGAGATTTCCTTTCATACTGGCATGGTGAATAGCCAATCCATGTGAGCCTGCTGTGCTCTCTCCTCCCAAGCCCAGTCCCAGCCTCAGAGGTGGCTGTGATTAGCTGGGTTTAGCTGACAATGGAGTAGAGAAAGCTTGAAGGGCTGTCACACAAGGGCCCTTGTTAGGCCAAGGTTCCTGAGGCCTGCGACAAAGAGGCCTTTGGAGGTGCATGTTACAGGCTCCCCGGTGGGGTGGATTTGGAGCACTGACTCTCAGGTTCAGGAGGGGCTGACTAGGCCCATCTGGCTACTTGGGGATCCCCTTCCTAGCTCATCATCTAAATCTAGCCTGAAAAGTGTCAGGTTGGCTGCATGGATTTTAACTCCCACAAGCACCATCTGGTCTTTCTGAGTCAGTGTGGTACAGATTTATCATTCAGCCCTTACTGAGCCACTGAAGTTCTGTGCTGTAGTGTGGCACAGTAGTTCCCCTCCGTGCTACTGAGGGCATTTTCTTGAACTGTGAACACACAGTGGACATATAGCATTCTATTCTCTTAGTTCTGTGTGGCATCTGCCACCCAGGCCATATTAAGATTCTTTCAACATTCCCTACTTGGCAGTCTCTGGCCAACTAGATGTATTCTTTCTAATACTTTCTGAGACCTCGGTAATTCATCTATTCATGTATCCACCATTCCTCCACCCACCTACCCATCCATTCATCCATTAACTCATCCATCCACCCATCCATCCATCTACCCATCTACACACCCATCCACCCATGCACCCATCCACTCACTTACCCACCCACCCACCCACCCATTCATCCATTAACTCATCCGTCCACCCATCCATCCATTCACCCATCCACCCATCCACTCACTTAGCTACCCACCCATCCATTTATCCATTCATCCAAGTTCATTGACAGGTCTGGAGAAATGGCTCAGAGGTTAAGCACTTACTGCTTTCATAGAGAACCTGGGTTCAGTTCCCCAGCACCCACATAGTAGCTTACAACTATTTGTAACTCCAGTTACAGAAGATCTGACACTTTCTGCTGACTGCAACAGGCACTGAATATACATGGTGCATATAAATACATGCAGACAAAACAGTCATATGCATTAAATAAAAACAAATCTTTAAAAAAGCCTTTGGTGCTTTCTAAGTTCAACATTGGGTTGTACTTATAAACTAAGCAACAAAAAACATCTTTATTCATGGAACTGGCATTCTGGCAGAAGGAGATAGCAGATATGTAACTAACACATATAATTAAAACATAGAATAAGAAGCATGGTAAGGTTAATCAGAAAGGGGTTACAGGATACCATGTGTATGAAATGGGCAGGCCCCTGTAACATGTTCTGAAGTCATCCTGATGATGGCCACCATTTGTGCGCGCTCCTTCTCCTTCCCAGGCATAGAACAGGGACTGGCCTCTATGATGTCTGCCAACAGGAAGTGGTATAAATGCTCTTTAGGCAGGACGGATATGATGAACTAAAGGGATGTGGGAAAGGAGTGTGAAGCCTCTTGCCAGCTGAAAGTCAGAAATTCTAGTCTAATTTATAGCATTTGATGTGAAGGTGGCCAACATGATGACAATATTCCTTATACAAATATGTTTCAAATACATATAAAATAGCAATGGATCATGTGATAGTTACCATCAATATAAATTATCAGTTCAGTAGGATCTAGAATCACCTAGGAGATGAGCCTCTGACCATACCTATGGGGGACTGTCTAAATTAGGTTAGCCTTTGGTCATTCCTGTGAAAGATTATCTAGGTTAGTTTAGCTTCTGACCATGCCTATGTGAGATTATATAGGTTGGGTTAGCCTTTGCCCATGCCTATGTGGGATTGTCTAGGTTGGGTTAGCTTCTGGACATGCCTAGGTGAAATTATCTAGGTTGGGTTAACTTCTGCCCATGCCTATGTGGGATTGTCTAGGTTGGGTTAGCCTCTGCTCATGCCTATGTGGGATTGTCTAGGTTGGGTTAGCTTCTGGACATGCCTAGGTGAAATTATCTAGGTTGGGTTAGCCTCTGCTCGTGCCTATGTGGGATTGTCTAGGTTGGGTTAGCCTCTGCCCATGCCTATGTGGGATTGTCTAGGTTGGGTTAGCTTCTGGACATGCCTAGGTGAAATTATCTAGGTTGGGTTAACTTCTGCCCATGCCTATGTGGGATTGTCTGGGTTGGGTTAGCCTCTGGCCATTCCTGTGAAAGGTTATCTAGGTTGGCTTAGCCTCTACCCATGCCACTGAGGGATTATCTAGGTTGGGTTAGCCTCTGATCATGCCTGTGAGGGATTGTCTAGGTTTGGTTTGCTTCTGGCCATGCCCATGAGGGATTATCTAGGTTGGGTTAGCCTCGGATCATGCCTGTGAGTGATTATCTTGATTAGGTAAAAGAACCGCATTCCCTGGGCTTCAGTCCTGAATTGCACGAAAAGGAGAGAGAGAGCCTCACCAGCATTCCTGGCTCTCTAATTTCCGGCTGTGGACAATGTGAACAGTTGACTCCACCTCTTGCCTCCAGGACTTTCCTGTTGTGACTGCCATGACAGACTTTACCTTATAATCCTGTCCCAAATAAACCCTTTGTCTCCAAAGCTGCTTTTTGTCAGGATAATGCAAAAATAACCAAGGCAAAGCCCGAGCATATTAGCCTCCAGTGGAGCCGCTCTCCTGCCACCCTCCATCATGTGTAGCTGTCAAAGAGCCTCAGTACAGGTGTGTCTAGACCTCCTTTGCTGCTCTTGTGATGCAGGTTTTACCTTACCAGACTGAAGTCCTCTCCACCTTATAATCCCATTTAAGGAAAAAGAGGAGCTAGGAAGAAAAAAAATTTGCTTCTTAGCAACCTTTTGAGATGCAGCTTAACAGCAACCAAGATGCTGTATTCAGCTGCTTCTACGACACTAAAGTATGAGTCTCCCTCGAGAATCTCAGTCTCACCCTTGAGTATGTCTTAGGTTTCCCTTGAGAGCCTCTCTAACCCCCGCGCTTAAGTCTCTGCTGAAATCTCTTAGTAAACTCCAGTCCTGCTTCAGCCTGACTTGTCCTGAAATTCTTTTCTCTGACAAAATCAAGAATCCCGTCTTTCCCTGAGTAGAGGTCACTGGAAAGAGCTTCTCGGGTCTCGGGCCCGTGCCCCGCTGCTGCTGACTCTGTCTCTGAGTGTACTGGGTGCTCTGTACATAATTGGTCAAATGAAAGTGAGTGTCTAAAAAGGAACTGGAGGACACATCAATAAAACCATTTCTTATTTTTAACATTTTTCTGTCTCAAAAAAAAATGTAAAGATGAATCTCCATACTTGAGAAGCCATAATTCCTTCCCTGCTCAGTCATTCTTCTTGAGATAAAGTTTGTCACTGATGCACTTTGGGGAAGGAGTTTTGAAAAGGCTTGGCCAATGCCTGTGCTAGCCAGCCTTTCATCAGCATCAGGATGCTCCAGCTAGCTACGCTATGCAGGGAAAGTTTTTGTGTGGGTAGGGAGCTAACAGTTTGGGGTTTCCAGCTGTGACCCTCTGGCCCCATTGCCTTGTGTCTGTGGGAAGGCAGAGCATCGAGGCAGGAGCATGTGGTTGAGAATTGCTGACATCAAGACCCAAGGGATCAAGGTAGAGAGAGGCCACAGTCCTATAGTCTTTTTGAGAATGCCTCTGGGGACCCAAGGCTCTCACTTGGCTATACCTCTGAAGGACTCCATGACAATTTGAAGCTTCTGGGACAAAGCATTAGCCCCTCATTTGGGTCCATAGGTAACTGAGTGCAGGAGGAAAACCTTTACTTTGTTCTTCTGTCTGTTTACTTTGTGTCAATCGTGTTTCCCCGTCATAGGCATGCCAATCACTCCAGGTGTGTCCATTGGTGTGCGTGGGTGTGTGTGTGTGTGTCAAGAAAACCACCCTAACACAGCCAGCAGCAGCCAGAGAAATCCCCTTCTTAGGTACTTAGGCTCAGGTAAAGCTGGATTCTTGACTCTGCCATAGAAAGGAATTTTGGGATGAGCCAGAGTGAAGCAGAGTTAGAGAGTGCAATAGGAATTTAGAGAGGGATTCTCACAGGAATCTCATAATCTCAGAACAAAGATGCTGGCTTCTCTAGGGAGTAGGGGTTTGTTTATGTGGCTGTGTTTGATCCTGAGTTTGAGATACATTCCTCAAAGGATGGAATTTACATGATTTAAATATGAAGTAATGCTTAAAATTAAAGATTTTAAATTAGGGGGAAAATGTGAGATGGTGTAGTTATTTTTCGTATCAATAATTTCTCTTCGTGAGTGTAATGTAATGGTGAGGTATTTTTTGAAGGTGCGGTGTAGGTTGTAGGGATAGATGATAGAAGAATACAGAGGAACTCAAGGACACGAGTGTTCTGGCTTCAGTCAGCGCCATTCCTTTGTTTTTTAATTATTTGATTTTTATTTTATTTGTGTAGGAGCATTTCATGCACACATGTCTGTGCACCTCGTGTATGTCTGGTGGTCATGGAGAGCAGAGGGAGGCATCAGATTCTCTGGAACTAGAGTTATAGATAGTTGTGGGTTGGTCGTGAGCTGCTGTGTAGGGGCTGGGAGTTGAACCTGGGTCCTCTGAAAGAGCAGCCAGTCCTCTTAACCTCTGGCCATCTCTCCAGCCTCCTCATTTGTTGTTTGGAATATTTTTGTCTGCGATGCCTTTAGGTAAACATATAGTCTCATTATGGGTAATTTTGGCTTCACCAGTTGTGTTGAAGTTTCTGGCTCTCAAAAGACAAACTAGATCTCAGAGTGGGGGACTTTTTTCCTTTCTCGTGTCCACTTAATTTTTCCTGTCTTTCTATTTTGCCTTGTGTAAGTGACCTATCTTATCCCCCTTTAAGGATGAAGGCACAGAGACCATTTGGTTGTCTTAAACCTGTGGTCACTTTGAATTCCATGATCAGCAGTGCCCCACAATACAGACCACCTTCCAGATGAAGACAAGGCTGAAGCCTTGAACAAAAGCCATGGTTTCCTGAGAAGCCTGCTCATCCCCTTAAGCAAAACATCTTTCTTAGACCACCTTGCAGAATCAGTTGAGACTGTAGCTCAACTTTACATACACCCTATGCCCTTGTACCCCGATTCTTGCTCATCATCCGTACCCGAAGATGAAGAGTCATAAAATGCTTCCCAACACTCACTAGCTCTCCTTCCTCTGTCCTTCATCAGTGCTGCTCAATTGGCATATTGCATAGGTAGCTGAGCCTAGTCTGCTGGGGCTGATGGAACTGGGGCAATTATCCCTGAATGTCTGGCGACAGATCCCCTATCTCACAGTAGTAACTCCCTGGGGACCAAGCCTTTCACACATGAAGCCATGATGATGCAGAACTGCTTGCTTCGCACACGGGAGTGAATACATTTTGAAGTCGGAAGCTTCTGTTCCATTTAGGAAAGCATGGAGGAGTATAGCAGTGAGCACTGCTAGGCCAGCTTTTTGCTCTGCAAGAGCCAATTTTCAAAATGAATTCTTTTCAGCAAGTAAATCAAGGAAAACATTTCAAGAGTGTGCTTTATTGTCAATTTGCCACACACACACACACACACACACACACACACACACACACCTACCTCAAGGGTTTCTTGGCAACCTCTGGGATTAATTAACTTTCAGTTTCCAAAAATGACTGGATAAAATAATGTTACTTCAGTGCTGAGAAACACCTGACGCGAGCCGTGCAGAGGCTGAAGCCATGGCTGAAGCCAAGAAGTGTGTGCACCGCCTGTGTTTCCACTCTAGACAGAGCTCACGATGACAGGAATTAGTGTAGAGTGACTGTCTGGGCTGCATTCAGTTCACAAACAGCCGTCTTGAATGGAGAGAAAGAAAGCTATCTCAGGCTGCCTTGGAGCCAGGGCTTTCAGCCTCCCAGTTTGAAATGTGGGTGGAGCCTGCAGCTAGCTTCGTGTTTCCACACTACAGACTACATACAAAGAGCTTGGTACAGGCTTACAGAAGGTGGTCATGAGGTCCCATGGATAACTGAGTGCCCCAGCCCAGTCCCCTGGGGGAGGTGGGGAATGGAGTGAGACATGATGTGGGAGGAGGGAAGGAAGTGGAGTAGGCAATGATCACAGTGGCTTTCCCACCCAGTGGCTGTCCCACCCAGTGGCTGTCCCCACTGTGCCCCTTCCCACTTTTGTTGGGTCAGCTTTGTTTCTATTTTCCTTCTGTGTAACACTTTGTGTGAAAGGAAGGCACTTTTTGTTGATTTGCATATTAATTTATTTATTGAAACACTGTTGGAAGAGGGCCCGTTTGTTCTTCCGGGCCACCCTGCTAGCTTAGCCCTGAAATGACCACACAGAAACTGTATTAACTAAATCACTGCTTGGCCCATTACCTCTAGTTTCTTATTGGCTAATTTTAATATCTTAATTTAACCAATTTTTATTAATGTGTATATTGCCACGTGGCAGTGACTCACCAGGTAAAATTTTCAGCGTTTGTCTCTGGCAGATATGTCGTCTCTCTCTGACTCTGTGTTCTTCCTCCCAGAATTCAGTTCTGTCTTCTATACCTACCTAAGTTCTGCCCTATCAGGCCAAGGCAATTTTTTTATTCATTAACCAATACAAGCAACACATAGAAAGAAGGACCTCCTATACCATTTCCCCTTTTCTGTTTAAACAAAAAGAAAGGTTTTAACATGGTAAAATTCTAGCAAGAATTACAGTTACAATATTTATATCTACTTTATCTTTTATGATAACAAAGAAAAACTGTAACTATAACTATAAATTCTTTAACTTCATCAAAGACACCAGAAGGATATATTACCTAAGTAAACAGGAAGTGTATTATAAGCAATTTCCAAAACTCTAGAATTAACAGAGACATCTCACTGCTTGGACAGTCACCCAAAGTTTTTCTGTACCATTGAGGCATCCATCTTTGGCCTTTAGGCCCACAGTATTCAGCACACTTTTTTAAGAAGCAGGAAAATTTAAAGACAGTTTAGTCACTTTCTTTTGTATCCTGTAGAATGTCTCACAGAGTCTTTCATGAAGCAGGAACCCCAAAGAATCATCTCACCTTTAGGCAAGTTTAGCAGTCATTTTTCTGTGGGTCCTGCATGTCCAGGCAAGAGCAGTTTCTTTTCCAAATGGCTAACAAACTCCATAAGGAGCCTCTTTGATGCCCATCTTCCTCTTGAAGTAGCTTGGTGCTGCCAGGAGCAGATGTGTCTCATTGTCATGAAAAGTTCTAAGTTCTTAAAACACTTAAATGCCATATTTTGAAGGTCTCTGAAAGATTTGAAGAAAACCTATCTAACTGAAATATATCTCTATACATCTAGAAAGTCTAACTAACATGATTTCAAGCTTGACTATTATAGGTGAGTATCTATTACAGAGTCAGAGAGATGCATGGATCTGCTGCCAGAGTAAGACCTGCTGCCGAAACTTAGCTGGTAAGCCACTGCCACATGGTGATACACAGATTAATATAAATGGGTTAAACTAAGATGTAAAAATTAGCCAATAAGAAGTTAGAGCTAATGGGCCAAGCAGTATTTTTAATGAATACAATTTCTGTGTGTATTTTGGGGCTAAGCTAGCCGGGTGGCCGGGCCGAACAAGTGGGCACTCTTCCTGCAACAAAACAGCATCTCAAATAGTCCAAGCTGGTTTGAACTCATTATGTAGCCAAGGCTGGCTCCACCTTCCAAGTGCTGTCATTACAGATGTATGCCGCCACGCCTGATTTATGGGATCAAAGTCAGGACTTCCTGGATGATAAGAAAGCTCTCTACTAACTGAGCCTCATCCTGAACCCCTGGCAGAAGAATCCGAGGTTAACAACACCTTCAGAGTCATTTGATCTAGATGAGCGACCTCCTTCAGGGTTAGGCTCAGGTTTTCAGAGTAGTGTGTGTTGTGGCCCTGCTAGTGCTGAGAAGTGCACCCCTAGGCAACCTTTTCCTGTTGGTGGCTTCACTTGCTTAGCATGAGAATCCAGTGGTTGGCAGGGGAGTGAGTGTGTGTGGTGACTCCTCGTCATATGAAAGTGTAATGGTAGCGATGTTTCTGGGTCCCCTCTTCTACCCTGCTGAGATCATAGGCTGTCAAAAGTTTTATAGACCCCAGGGATCAGTAGTCACAATGGGGCTCAGATGTCTCGTTTTTTGTTTGCTTTAGACAATCATCTTCGTACCTGCTTTCTGGGTAAAGCTTCATTTGAAGCTAGAGACCCATGACTTCTAGGGAGTTTGGGGACCATGGATACAGCTGGAGATTTGCCTGTGAGGATGAAGATCTGTGAGCAAACAGAGAACGGCAGTGCAGTGGGCATCTCCACACCTGCTGAGGATGATGGTGGGAGAGGAAGCGTTGTCAACAGATTGGCTAGAACTAAGCAGAATGGCGCTCAAACTGCAGGGATCCTGAGGCTATTCCTGGTGTCTGTCTGGAGACTGGGCATTCCGGGTCTTTTGCTTCTCAGCTTCGTTACTAATGTGATGGTCCAGGGTCGTAGGTACCAGGGTGGAAACTAAGGCTTCCGACACGTAACTGTACCTTCTTGCTTGTCTTCCTTTTCAGTGTACTTACATCTCAATTGACCAAGTTCCCAGGACCCACGCCATAGTGATAAGCAGACCCGCCTGGCTCTGGGGGGCAGAAATGGGAGCCAATGAACATGGGGTGTGCATAGCCAATGAAGCCATCAATGCCAGAGAACCAGCTGCTGAGACAGAAGCCTTACTGGGGATGGATCTGGTCAGGTAAGATGGTGATTCTCGGAACCAGCTGCCAGTGGGACTGGGAATTATTTTCTCCTATAGTTACTGTATTATAACAAGTTCTATTTATTAGAAATTCTAAGATGATGGGGAAACTAGAATAGATGGTAATGAAACATTATTCATCAATATATTAAGTACCGCTGTGTGTTACAATTAGCATCTTGAGAACACGATATACACTAAATAAAAGACATCAGATATAAATGTCACATGTGTGTCACAGAAGTGACTACATGGATGAATATGTAACATATAAACAATACTGAAAGTTTAAAATTTAACGTGAAGCTTAAGAGCTTCCATTTCGAATGTCAATTTTAATGAACAGCACAAATCGAAGGGCAACTGAAGATGACAGAGAGGGGAAGCAGGGCATTCTGGGATGTGATGGCACCTAGTGTGGTACAAAATCCCAGGGCTAGCCTTCTGTAGACCAAGGGTGTTTGGAGGTGTGCCAGGTGCATTAGGGATGTGCAAGGAGGATACGCTGCTCCCTGTGGATCTGCAGGACTGAAGGATAGAGACAGAGAAACTGTAGTTGGTAGATAATTGGCACTGTGAGAGTTACCAAGGTCTGGCATAATAACAAATGCAGGAGCTGATGATGGCTGACCCGTAGCCATGTAAGTTGACATCTCCCCTGGCTCGCACATAGCTATTGCCGTAAGAACAGTGTGACAAACACTCCAAGCTGGCAGCTTTTGGAAGGGGTGCACAGTCTGAAGCTAGAGTAGACATCTAAGTTCAGGGTCTAGTTCAGGGTATGGTCCCAGCTTTAAACGGGCCAGGCCTAGTCTTTCACACCAAGCGAGTCCAAGAGTGACTCCTGAGCCCAGAGTTCCCCAGTGTTAACTGGGGAGTTGTAGAAAGGTGGGTGCTGTAGAACAGGGGTTCTCACCCTTCCTAACACTGCGGCCCTTTAATCCAGTTCCTCATGTTGTGGTGACCTCAGCCCTAGGATTATTTCCATTGCTCCTTCTTAATTGTGTTTGCTACCATAATGAATCGTAATGTAAATCTCTGTGTTTTCTGACGGTCTTAGGTGAATCCTGTGTAAAGGTCCTTTGATGCCCCCAATGGGGTCGTGGCACATATCACAGGGTGAGAACCACTGATGTTAGGTCACGACCACGGTGCTGAGAGTGGCCAAATTCTATCGCAGCTGGCCTTAAAGCGTGCCCTCCACGTGACAGCACGTGGGGTTGGCCCACAGTCTGCCTCAGCAGAGGTGGAGCCTACGGTGGAGGATGTAGGGCCGCACGGCTGGAGACGGCCATCCACTGGGCTCAGCCTCCCCTGGCTCTGCTGTCAGCACCATTTCTTGTCCTTGTTTGTCCTCTACGCTCGGCTGCCAGCTCTTGGGCAGCTCCTGGAAGAGCAGACTATTTATATTTCACACTCTGCTTCAAGTGTCTGGGAGACTGTGGCTGAGTAGTCAAAGAATATCACTGCCCCCATCCGCATAATCTGGTCCTTTGTGCCTCCCCCCATACATCAAGTCCAAGCTCAGCTCCAAGAGACAGAACTGAGGGACAGCCTTGGTTTAATAGGCACCATCTTCAGGGTAGAGGTATGATTTGTATGTGCTTCTTAGGGGCGTCTAAGAATGCAAGCATTAAACAGCACTTGTTATAATTCATTCTTAGTGCTAAAAACAAAGCTGTCCATTCCTTCCTTCCTTCCTTCCCTCCCTCCCTCCCTCCCTCCCTCCCTCCCTCCCTCCCCCCTCCCCCCCTCCCTCCCTCCCTCCCTCCCTCCCTCCCTCCCTCCCTCCCTCCCTCCCTCCCTCCCTGTTTCCCTTCCTTTCTTCTTTCCTATTTTCCTTCCTTCTTCTCTCCTCCCTCCCTCTTTTTTATTTATGTATCTCTGACTAGTCCTCCCACAGCCCCCATACCCCACCCCACATATAAACACATACACATGCTTTGCTTGCTTAGTGACTATGGATCCAGCTGCTGGGAAGTAACATAAGATGGGGGTTAGCAGCTGGCAGGAACTAACATAGGATGGGGGTTAGCAGCTGTTGGGCGCTAACTTAAAATGGGGGGTATTTTCTAGAAGTCAAGGTGTCTCTTACAACTTAGGTCCATTACATCCGAAGTCTGCCTGTCCTGATGATGCCTCCTGACCTCTATCCAGATGAGGACCCGGAGGCATTTGGATCTCATTAGACAGTGATATGCTGGGAAATACCTAAGAATCATCTAGACGTGAAGGGGGCAGCCCTAAACTGTGGCCTTTCCAACACCTGTGATATAAAAATGCCAGCTGTGATAGATTTAAAGACAATAAAGGATTAGCAACTAGCTCAAAAGTTCCTCACATTTAACCCTCTGTTGTCGGAGCAGGCCGGTGCCAGCCCACTCCACAGAGCACTGCATCTGTCCATGCACTGCCCTGTCCCTTACAAACAGCTCCATTCTTTATTTTTCTGCAGAGCAATCCCGTCTTCATTTCACGTCTCTCTCTCTCTCTCTCTCTCTCTCTCTCTCTCTCTCTCTCTGTGTGTGTGTGTGTGTGTGTGTGATGTGCAAGCATGTATGCATGTGTATACACGAGGAGGCCCCAGGTTGATGTCTGGGACCTTCCTGTATCCTTCTGCCTCCTCATTCCTTTAGGGATGTTCTCTCAATAAGACTCAGTTAGTATCTGTAGAGGAAGGACCTGTCTAATTAAAGCCACAATTTCCTGAACTCCCTTTGGAAACTGGCTTGATATATGTGTTATCTCATTTAACAATCACAACAACCCGAATAGCCAGGTCTTCTAATTCCTTATGGTAGATGAGGGAAATTAGGGAAATTAAGTGGCTCGCTCGGCGCCCCAGGGCTAGAAGGTGGCTGAGCTAGGAATACCAGGGTACCACTTCTCTCTAGATCAGATCGTGCTTTACTTCTTCCGCTGAGACAGAACACACTGAAATGGAAAGGAGTCAAAAGGTCTCAAACACCCTCTCCCCTGTCAGAAGATGAAGTGACAGCCAATTTAGTTTTAGACTGAGTGGGCGTTTGCTCGTGATGCCTGACTCAGGGCAGCCCCTCATTTTGGAAAGCAGAAGAAGCTCCCAGCAGGCAAGAGTGGAACACGGGCTTTTACAGGGTGGAAAAGGAGAAGCAGAACAACTCAGGGAAGAAAAAGAAACCCATTAACATTAGGTGACTTCAGGTTACTTTCCTATAGGAGCTACAATTACAGGGATTTTCTCAAGCTGACTCAGGGAGACTAGAATCTATTGTTCGTTGAAGAGAAGTGAGAGTGGGTTAACTCTGCCTTCAAACACTCCAGCAATGGGGCATTTAGCATAGGCAGCTCCCGTTTGGACTGGTCAGCTGAGGCCTGTTGCAGGAGTTCAATCCAAAACAACCACTTTCCATACATTTTAAAGTTCAAGCTCACACAGCACGTAACATCCACTTAACACTTTTCTTAGTCCATTTGGAGTGCTATAACAAATACGTAACAGGCTGGGAGGTTTAAATGACAGATACTTATATCTTCATTCTGGAGGCTGGGAAGTTCCTGATCACAGTGCCAACAGGTCCCACCTGAGGTCCAGCTGGCCACAGCAGAGAGAGGACGGCTTCTGTGTGTCTTTGCAAAGGGCCCTGAGAGAGGCCAGGCTTCTGTGTGTCTTTGCTAAGGGCCCTGAGAGAGGCCAGGCTTCTGTGTGTCTTTGCTAAGGGCCCTGAGAGAGGCCAGGTGTCTGTGTGTCTTTGCTAAGGGCCCCGAGAGAGGCCAGGCTTCTGTGTGTCTTTACTAAGGGCCCCGAGAGAGGCCAGGCTTCTCTGTGTCTTTGCTAAGGGCCCTGAGAGAGGCCAGGCTTCTGTGTGTCTTTGCTAAGGGCCCTGCTCTTATCACAAAGGCTCCATCCTCACGGCCGCCTCTCACGGCTCTGACCGCCACCACACAGGGGAAGTGACTGCATCATTTGAAGATGGACACAGACTTCCTGTTCATAGCATCATCCTGTGCTCGTCCTTTCCGAGAAAACTCTTAATGTCCACGAGGCCACAAACCGGAGGGACCTTGAGGCTGTGTTGGCAGGTAGTGGGGAGGGTGATTTGTAACAGTCCTCTAAGGCAGTGTCCTTTGAGAACAGGGTCCTCTCGGGTGGGCTAGCAATCGTTTTCATTAATTGCCTCTGAATAGCAGTGGTTTACCAAGATACGGCAAAGCTCAACGGGCAGGCTCCTAAACCGAAGTGCAGATGCCATTTGCCCAACTCCCCTTTCAGAAATGGGCAGGGAAGTATGACCGACACATCAACAGGCTACAGGACTTAATTTTTTTTAAACAAGACTTGAATCCAGGCACATGTAACTCTTAGATCTAGAACAACTTAGATAAAGCAGTTTGGAAAGAAGCGGATGTCTAAATGGGACTAGCCTAAGCCCTTCCAATCCATCTCTGTCCTGGTCTTTCTTAGGCTAAGGCACAGCCACCAAGTCACCTTAGGCACTGGGCCAGAAGCCCAATTTGGAATCCTGTGCAGCTAACCCATCTGGGAGGCTAGTGTGGGTGGGGACATCTTCAGAACATGCCTTAGGATATTGAGGGATGACCTCCTGTCCAGTGACTCAGGACTCACCTTACCTCTTAAGCTCAGATAGAGGGCATGCAGTCCCAGTGTCCTTGCCTGCCCTTGTGTTGCTGTGGAGTAGGCAATCCTGTCCTCATCCCATGACCCGGAGGCCAGGTGGGAATGGTCACATGGATTAAAGGCATAGATTGCATTTACCCCATGGTGTTGATCTGAGAAGCAGTGAAATCAGAATTCTAACCTGCATTTTGGGACAAAGGGAAAGTACAAGTACAGAGCCTCGATGAGATTTCAGCAGGCGGGGATGTCAGCCATGCACACTGGAATATACCGAACAGAAATTCCAACCTCCAAAGACTGTTGCAAACAGCTATGGCCACATGCTTCTGAAGTATGTTTGTGTGGGTCCATTTGGACCCGCAGAGGCCTGGGGGCATTGAGACATGAGGCACTGTGACCAAGGACCCTGGAAAAGACGTTACTCCAAATCCTTGAGATGCCCCTCCTTTTAGGAGATGGTGACCTTGATAGAGGGGAATATATTTAATGTATATTTCAGTGAGTTTGTTATTTTTATTCATTCCAGAAGGGTTAGTTAATGTGCCATCTTTGATGGGGAGGGGTTAGGGAGAGGAGAAGGGAGGTCTCAGACAATTTGAAACCCATCTGCCCTATTTGTAAAGCTCAAGGCTCAGGATCTTGTTTTATTACTCTCTCAAGGCCCTAGGGCTCAACTTTGTGAAGTATGGCTCTGTAATCGTCTTCCTAAGTAAATGTAAAAGGAGCCCTGTCAAGTGAATTGCTGTATGATGCCGTGACTATGAAATAAGCCCATTACAGGGCTCAGTCCGCAGCTCCGGTTGCATTATCCTTTCTTCTCCATGACAGCACAGTGGGGCATCCCTTAGGAGGCATTCAGTTGAGAGAATTTAAATAGTCTTCTCAAGTCATGAATTTATCAAGGACGGGCTTCTGTCACCACTTAAGTAGCTCTGCTGCCCTCATCTAAGAGGTGAGCTCCTACAAGCAGAGAAATAGCCCCACTGAATGGATGAATACATGAACCAAATGCACCTTACGTGCTATCTTCTGTCATCTCAGCTTGACAAGGTGGTATTAGTGCGTGCACATCGCCAGTATGAGCCCAAAGGGCTGGAAAGGTCACATGGATAAGGGCATACTGCATAACCAGAGCTGGAGCTGGGTCCATGCTCTCTGAGTTTGTACACCATGGCGTTCCACCTGCTGAAGCTGATTGTTTACTAACATGTTACTATCTGGCCATTAGTGCTATGTGTTCTCATATGTATTACCTTATAACACCCTGATAACCTTGACACTTTTCATAGATGGCATGAAACTGAAGTCCAGATCTATTATGTAAGCTGCCCAAAGTCATGCAGAAGGCAGTGTCTGCAGTCTCTGCAACAGACTTATTCGTTGATAGGGATGGGGAGGAAGAGAGATGGCTGGCTCGCTTTAGAAAGAGTCTGTGTCCTTCTGATAGTTGATGCTATAAGCAAAATCAGGTGATACGGTCTGATGAGTAGGAGGGGAGTACGTAGGAAAAGACCCAGTCATATTTTAACCTGTTCCTGATGAGATCTCTAAGCAAATTGTATGCACAGAGGACAATGGCTGCCAATCAAACCTTAGAACCAGCTTTCTCAGTCTACTAAAGAATGCTTTAACAAAATAACTTGAATGAGATAATTATAAACAATAGAAATGTTTTGCTCATAGTCTTTAAAACAAGGAGATCTAAGATCAAGGAAGCAGTATTCAATGTCTGAGGTGGATGCATTTTGATTCATACAGGGCACCTACTTACTGTGTCCCCCAATGGTGGAATGAGGCAAGACAGCTCTCTGAGGAGACCTCTTTTGTAAAGGACACAAATGGCACTCATGAGGGTGCCACCCCCTTAACTTCATCATCTCCCAGAAGACCCACTTCCTAATACCGTCTCATGGGTGTTGGGATTTCAACACAACTTTGGGGAGATACAAATAGGCTATCGCAGTTTCCGAAGCACTCACTGTAAAATAACAGTTGATCCAGGCTGTGGAGATTTTCTTAGGTAGTAGTCAGGAGGAAATTCAGGCTAGTGCTGAGTTTGGTGGGAGATAAGGTCAGCCAAAGGGTAAGGAGGGGCTGATCTTCCTGTCTAGGAAGTGCAACTACTGGCCCCTGAGATGTCTGTTCTTACAGAAGGGGGTTACGTAAAGACAACACATTCCTACAGTTTTTTTTTTTTTTTGATTTTTCGAGACAGGGTTTCCCTGTAGTTTCTAGAGCCTGTCCTGGACCTAGCTCTTGTAGACCAGGCTGGTCTCGAACTCACAGAGATCCGCCTGCCTCTGCCTCCCGATTGCTGGGATTAAAGGCGTGCACCACCACCGCCCGGCTTTTTCAACTTTTTTTTTTTTTTTTTTTTGACTACAGTTTTAATTGGATGTGTGAGAGAGGCATTCTGAGTTAAAGTACGATTAATTGGTTTGGTTATTGGTCTGAACATTTAAAATGTTTCCTGACCTGGCCTTGTCCCAACCTTTGATTGCTATGGTAATGATCATCTCTCTGAAATGACGAAGGTATGCTTCTGATTTCTGTCAGGCTTGGCTTAGAACGAGGCACGACGGCTAAAGAAGCCTTAGACATCATCGTCTCCTTGTTGGACGAGCATGGACAGGGTGGGAATTATTATGAAGATGCGCAGTCCTGCCACAGCTTCCAGAGCGCGTATCTGCTGGTGGATCGTGATGAAGCCTGGGTGCTGGAGACCGTCGGGAAGTACTGGGCTGCCGAGAGAATCACAGGTGAGGGGGTGCAGGGTAGAGATTTAAGGATAGGACAGACTGGGGTGATGTTGGTCGGACGTGTTGGGCTGCTTCAGAGATGCTAGGATGCTGTGGTGTGTCCTCCCTCCCTGTGCTGGTCTTCAGGTTTAGACATGCCTCTCACCTCCAGGTATCTGTTTCCAGAGATGTAATCAGAGTCTCCCGAGTCCTGTGAAAGGATGTCAAGACTCAGGAAGTACATATCTAACTTTTTACACTTCCTGTTTACTCTTTAGACATATCTAGCTATCTAGCTTTGACTATAAGCCATGACTGAGTTAGGCAAGGGAATGGGGAGTCTTCAATCATAATGGGTCAGCGAATCCCTTGCCACTCTCAGCTCCATGGCTACTGACTACGGTTCCTCTAAAACAGAAACTTGGGTCTGTGAGGACTCTTGAGTGCCACTCAGGGCCAACCAGGTCATAGGGCTGAGCCTCCACTACTAGAAGAGCATAGTCATGGCCATGAGAAGTACATTGTAGTTCATGTGGATTCTCGCTTCCGGGGCAGGTCTGAGACAGTAGCACCACCTCAGTACCCTCAGTCAGATTCCCAATGAGATCAGGTTCTAGAGTTGGTTAAAGAGCTTCTAAAGAAATGGTTCCAAAGAGATTTGGTCAATGGCAATCCCCTGCCCTCCTTGGGACGAGATGACAGCAACACACCAGGTGTACTGCCGTTCTCCCCAGCCGAGTTCCAGGTAGCCCAGCTAGTGCACCACCACACTTGTATCTTGTTAAATCTCTACATGGCTGCATTTTTTCCAACATACTTTTTTACTATCAAGTCATTACCATTAATTATGAGAGATATTAGCTATGCTTTCTGTGTCGCCACCCTAGTGTTTAGGTAATCAGAACCAAATCTGTCCTGAGACAGGTCTTCCACAGTCACTGGGAGTCAAGCCAGTGGCACAGGTTCCAGCGACCGAGGCTCCCACAAGACATTTGTGTTCCCTGCACAAAGTTGCCCTGCTAAGGCCAAGAAGTCTAGACCAGTTTCCTGTGTGTGTGAAGACTGTCTGCTAGCAAAGCCACCAGCAGCACAGGGAGTTTTTCTGTATCCACGTGGCCAGCTCACATCTCTCTGGGCGGGTGTGAGCTCCCTTCGCAGGCCTTAGAGTGTTTGTAGAACAAAAGCCCCTTCTCCAGACCTCCAGCTCTCCTTCCCTGCAGGAACTTCACACTCCTTTACAGAAAACCCCTTAAGATAAAGTGAGGTTATCGAATGGCTCTCAGGAAGGCCACTGGGCTGCGCTTCAAAGTGGTCCGGTTGCTTTTAAGTAGAATCTAAGACTTTTTGATCTGTAATTGCATTTCAGAAGCCGCACTTCCTTCGGAGCATCGCTTAGAGAAGTTCATCTCTACAAAACGAGTGTTGTTTTTCACTTGACAGTTCTTCTTCAGCAGCCATTTTTTTACTCATTGATTTCCTGTTCTCTGACCCCAGCAGCATTGTGATTGATGTTGGTAGGAGTTAACGCAGTCTGTTCTCTTAGTTCTGAGTCTTAAAAACAAATGTCTACTGTAAATTAGCTCTCTAGGAAAATAACATCTGTCAAGTACACAAGAATGTTTCTTTCTTTGAATACTTTAGTATGAATGGTATCAAACTCATTTGTTTGAAACTGTTTTCTGTTTTGCTTAATTAAATTTTATATTAGCAATATCCTCCGGGAAAAAAATGAATGGCCAATAACCAGTGCCTCTCAGGAATGCATATTTTGAAGGTTTACATCATTAAAGCAAGGCATCGTGGGAAAATTCAGTCTACCTGATTTTGCTACTAGGGTCCCAGAGTCAGGCAGCAAGGGCTCTGCCTTAGTGGGCTTCAGGCAGGAAGAAGTTCATTGGAGCTTCTTCTTTAGCTCTTATCTCATTCCAAGAATCTGGAAGCTCAGCAAGCTCACTGGGAGCAGCCTGTGTGAATAACCCTTTTGACCTAGCAATGGTAACCTGGCCTCTGCAGTCTAGACAGCCCCTTGAAGCTTAGGGACCAAGTCACCCTCCGTCTGTGCAGGTGTGTGATGGTGGTGGCAGGATCGTTTGTCTAGAAGGAGGAGCCTGTGAATGTCGTGGAGCATCCCTGAGTAGCATTGGTTCTCAACCTTTCTAATGCTGCAACCCTTTAATACAGTTCCTCATGTTGTAGGGACCCCCAGCCATAAAATTATCTTTATTGTTACTCTATAACTGTAATTTTGCTACTCTTAGGAACCATAATGTAAACATCTGATATGCAACCCTCGGTGGGGTCATGACCCACAGGCTAAGAACCACTGCTGTAGCAGAATTGCATATATAGATCCCCCAAGTCTTGCGAGCACGTCAGTCCTGTCAACGAGCTGCTCAATTTTCCTGCAGACATGAATGCTTGGGGCTTATTTAGTACAAATGAAGGGTCTTGAGAGTTTTATTTTGTTCGTGAATTTAAAATCGGTAGAGCTGATGTCCCTCTAAGCTGTAATAATGTCTGATGGAGACAGGCTAGACCTTTTAGGACATCTCTTGGAGCAAGGAGCAAGGATTTCAGGTTTCTCTCCCTAGGGATGGACCTGATTTCTCCCTGCAGTCTTGGGGTTCCTACACTAACCACACATCAGAACAGATTCCTCCCTGCAGCCTTGGGGTTCCCCTACTAACCACACATCAGAACATATCCCTCCATGCAGTCTTGGGGTTCCCCCACTAACCACACATCAGAACATATCCCTCCCTGCAGTCTTGGGGTTCCCCCACTAGCCACACTTCAGAACATATCCCTCCCTGCAGTCTTGGGGTTCCCCCACTAGCCACACATCAGAACATATCCCTCCCTGCAGCCTTGGGGTTCCCCCACTAACCACATCAGACTCTTTGCAGAGGGAGTGAGGTGCATTTGCAATCAGCTTTCACTCACCACGAAGATGGACGAGGAGCACCCAGAACTCAGGACTTACGCTCAGAGTCAAGGCTGGTGGACGGGAGAGGATGAATTCAATTTTGCCCAGGTTTTTTCTCCAGCTGATGACCACCTGGACTGCTGTGCAGGCAAAGACAGCTTAGAAAAGCAAGAGGGTAAGTTAACCTCTCCCTTACGGTTCTCCTTCTTACGCTCTTTGGTTCTCGACTGAGCTTTAGAGGGTCAACAAAGAGGAGGAGTAGAGAATAAGCCTCGCACACTAAAGACCAGCTTGTACCTTCCATCCTTGGTGTGCGGGAAGGAGAAAGCCTGTATGTGTTATGTGCAGCTTCCACCTGTAGGAAGCTGTGGGGGTTTCTTATTCCTCCTGATGTGAGTGCTGCTGTCATGTGATCCTGGGCGGCTCTCACTGCAGCCTTCCTTGTAGCACCAGAAACTTGCGAGAACCCCTCTTCCCCAGCCCAGTTAGCCTGCAGAATAAGCCTTTTGCACATTTTGAGATCCTCCCGTGGTACCTGGTACTGCTTCTATCCATGAATTTCTGCACTGGACTATCAAACTGGATCCTCTTTATAACCTACTTGTGCCATACAGCAATGCCATACATTACTAAATGCTTGCTAAGAACCCATATTTAGGTAATTGTGTTGCAAAGATAGCTCTGTGTTTATATGTGTGGATAGACACTGGCCCCAGGCCTATAATGGTCACATTTTGTATTTTCTAATTCTACATGCATATCTGTCAATCAAAAGATCATTTAGAGCTAATAGCTGCAAACTATGTCCTCTGGCAGCAGCTTCTCTTGTGAATAAAGTTTTATTAGAAAACAGCCACGCTATGCTAGTCAGCTTTCATATTACTGTAGCAAAATTCCAGAGACTAAAACAAAAAAGCTTATCAAGAGCAAAGGTTTGCTTTAGGTTACAGGTTCAGAGGTTTTGGTGCATGATCAGATGCTCTGTTGATTTTGGGTCTGAGGTGGGAACAGGTGTCACGGTAGGAGAAACATGTTGAGGAAGCTGCTTGCCTCATGATGTCTGGGAAGCAATGAAGTGTGTGGTGTGTGTGTGTGTGTTTGGGGGGTAAAGTCCCCATATCTCTTCAAGACCACACCCTCAATGAACCCATCTTCCTTATAATATTCCCCCTCACATAGCATCGTAGCCTAGGACCAAACCTTCAGCGCTTGGGCCTTTGGAGGACATTACAAGTCCAACTGCAGGGCAAACTCACTTCATTCTGTGCCGCCTATGGCCACTTCTGTCCAACAGTGCTGGAGCCGAATTGCTATGGGGACAGTGTGGTGAACACATGGGTCTGGGGCTTAAACTATCTTCTCTCTGGTTCTTTAGGAAAATGTTTTCTGACCCTCGATGTAGAATATTGCTTTGGGATTTTGCTGTACAAATTGTTGAATATAAAGGCGTGAAAGTTTTCATTTTTAAATTTTTTTCATAGTTTAATGTATTTTTATTAGCAAACTTACAGGAACAGCACAGAAGACAGACAACATTAAAAACATGTACTTGCATGTAGGACAACTAAAAAAAAAGTATAAAGTACAGTGAATGATGGAAGCTACCACATGATAAAAATGCTACAAACACCATTTAGTTGCCGTCAATAAGAAATTTACTTATTTAAAAAAAAATCCAAATGCTGGCATTTTCAAGAAAATTTTAACAGGCTTATTTATAATTGTTATAAAGTTGAACTGTTGAAATGTGTTCACTGAAACATTTTATTTGCATTATTGCTTTACATCTTGCATTTATATTAAGAATTCACACACAAATGAAAATGGAAAAAACTGCCAATACCTGATTTCTGTCCCCTATTTTTCCACCCGCAGTCATATACATAGGGACCTTTTGACCCCATGGAAAAAAAATCTAACATTCAGAACATGATAACAGGAAGAAAAGAAATTTTTTTTGAGAGTGAAATGTTTCCCCCCATAGTGGACTCTTAAGCACGTTCTCCGTGTATGTGGCATGCTGAATGGATATCTTTTGTCATAATTGTTACACATTTGGCATGGATAGCACACAGGTTGATATCTTCAAAAAGGCCAACCAGATAGGCCCCACTTGCCTCCTGCAAAGCACCGATAGGTACACTCTGGAAACATGGATCTGTTTTGAAGTCCTGAGCAATTTCTCACACCAGACGCTGGAAGGGGAGTTTGTGAATCAGAAATTCAGTGATTTCTGATAGCATCTAATTTCACAGAGTGCAGGCCTATCATGATGAGGTTTCTTCACCCCTCCAGTAGAGGGCGCACTCTTGCGACGGCTTTTATAGCCAGTTGTTTCCTGGGTGCTTTACCACTGGTGGATTGGCAGGCAGTCTGCTTTGTAGGAGCCATGCAGACTCCTTGCTTACCCCCTTCTTTTTTGGCAGGAGCTTGGCAAGCGAGAGGCAGTGCTGCTGTTAGAGCGGAAGTATTCATTTTTAAGAGGGATCTTCGTTAAAAAATTCTAAAGGTTTTAAGCTAAAACAAAACTAGTAATAAAATTCTTTATCCTGCTCGAACATGAGCCCTAAATCGGCACAAGTTTATCAGAAGCAGAGGGTGGAGGGGCCTGTGATAACTCCAGGTGCCCCCTGCACAGTGCACACCACCTGCAGACACCGCCACAGGAATCATGGCAGGGGCTAACCAAAGGGCAGAGATAACACACAGAAGATGTCAGAGACACTGCCAACCTGTTGGAGACAAATTATAACTAACATGATGATGGTGAGGCAGGAAATCGAGACATTGGGTAGGAAACGAAATCAAAGACATTGTTAATAGTTTGTGTAAAATGTAAACAGAGATTTACAAAGTGGACCTGCATTGCACTGGGGCACCCTGCTCCTGGCTGAGTCCATCTTGGTGCACTCAAGCTAAGAATGGGATTGGTGGCTTCCGTGCCTGGTTTTGGTACTTTGGGAAGGAGTTTTGATGAAGAGTGAATCTATTACAGGTTCCGACATGAAACCTGGAGTCCAAGGCTGGCCAGCTACTTCACATAACTACCATGTTTTGGTTTTGGTTTGGTTTGGTTTGGTTTTGTATTTTGAGAAAGGTTTCCATGTGTAACTCAGGCTATTCTGGAAATTACTATGTAGCCCAGGCTGGCCTCAAATTAGTGCTCTTCCTCCTTCAACCTTCTGGATGCTGAGATTATAGGCATGCACTACCACATCCCGCTAATGGACTGTTTTACAGACTCATAGTCACAGAGGACATGATGGAATGGGATCACGTGTAGTCAGGGACTTCATCCACTCATCTGAATGTAGAGCCTAAAGACTGTGTACTCTAAATGCTTCTCTTTGTGTTTCACTTCATTCTCTTTGTGTTTGATCATCCTTCAAGTAGTATCCGTACCCCGAACGGCAAGTAGGCGTGAAGGTGCGAGTGGGGAGGGCCGTGTTTAGGACCACACGGTTTCTTATGTGTCTGTTCAGTCATTGCTCTAGTAGATCTGAATTAATATGGTTTATAGGAAATGGAAGCTATTTCTTTCCCACATTAGCATCTAGACAGATAGAGACAGTCCAGGGCTAGGGACTTCTCTGTTCAACTCTGGGCTGCAGTTTGTGAACCACTGGTTGGCTTCTCCCAGTCAGCAGGATGGCGGGAGGAAGAAGTGCAGGACTGAACATGGATGTGACCCGAGATGAGCATGCCCGTTTCTGCTCATCTCCCATGGCCAGACTTTAGCAGGGCGAGTAGGAATTTGAGAAGTAAAGAAAGAAAAAAGTGACTCCATTTTGGCTGCCAGGCTTCATAATTATACATTCCTTCCCCCTCTCTCTCCCAGAAAGCATCACCGTGCAGACGATGATCAACATCTTACGAGACAAAGCCAGTGGAGTCTGCATAGACTCCGAATCATTCCTCACTACAGCCAGCATAGTGTCTGTCCTGCCTCAGAACAGAAGTTCACCGTGCATCCACTACTTCACCGGGACCCCGGATCCTTCCAGGTTTGTCTGAAACACGTCTGGCAGTCCAAAGCTCCTGGCCATGTCCTTCCCTTGGATACTTTTCTCAGTTCTCAGCCTGGGCAGTGTAGTATAGGAGCTGTGAGTAGGTGGCGCTCGACCACAGCCACATAGGGCTCACTCTAGTCATGGAGCCCAGTTATTGCTGTTAAGAATAGATAGATCATAGGCCAAGCATTGTGTTCTAGATGAAGATGTATAAAACACAGCAAGAGCCAGATACAGGGCTACCAAAGGTTTACAGTTCCTGTGCGTTCCTGGACAAATGGCCCAGGGGTGGTACAGAGGGAAATACTTACCATCTTTTGACATGTTTTAGAGAGCTGCTTTCTGCCCACCTGCTTCAGCCAGAAGGCAGTCCTGCACAGTGCTAAGGATGCATCCTCTAAGAACAGCTAGGGGTTTGGGTCTCCCACATCTAGTATCGCAGGTCGGCACCGACAGAACCGGCCGGGTGTGCACCGTCTTAGCGATTAGGTTTCTGTCAGTCCTTTCCTTACCTCCTACTCAACCAGCTCAGCCGTCCTCATGGCCCTGCTGCTGGCCCTTCCCTGTGCCATCTGTTCTGCACTGTTCCTTGTGCTCTCTTTGGATGGTCCGCCACCCACAGCTCCGTCTGCTCATCTTGATTTTATCCCCACCTTCCTCCATGTTTTGGCCTAGCAGATCCCGGTTTTCACATCTCTGTGTCCAGGCCCCTCTAAGGCTAAGACTTGTCTCCCAAGGGCTCTGTGGGCCTACAGGGGTCTACAGTGGCAGCGAGAGTTTTGTTTCTGAGTCTGGAGTGTTCAGCCAAGGTGTACAAGGTGTACTGCTCTTTAGGATACAGAAGTCTTTCTTTTTTTCTTTAAATTTACATTTATGTGTGTGTGTGTGTGTGTGTGTGTGTGTGTGTGTGCACATGAAGAGGGAAGACATTTTCAGGAGTTCTCTTCTTCTGCCTGTTTTGGGCACAGGGTCTCTCTTGTTTTGCTGAGATGCATATCTGAACTTCCAGCTGATTCTGTCTCCATCTCACTATTGGACTGTTAGAATTACAGGCAGACACTACTGTATCTGGCTTTTCACGTGGTTTCTTTGGACTCGAACGTGAGTCATCAAGCTTGGGTGGCAAGTGCTTCTATGTTCTGAGCTATCTCCTGCCCCTGTTGTATCATTTAAATCCCCACCACAGCGTGTGGGCATTTACATTTTCCTGATGACGGCTGCCTCTGAGCACCTGTTGGGATGTTAGGTTGCTATCTTTTCTAGACCTGTATATTAGACCTATTGTTTCTCTACTGCAGCATTCAGAGAATCTCTTATGTATTTTGCTTTTCTGCAGCCTCTGTATGTATCCCATGTATCCCTGACTGTCCCAGAATTCATTTGGTAGCTAGACTGACATCAGACTTACAGCAATCCCCCTGCCTCAGACTCTTAAGTGCTTGATCACAAGCATGTGCCACTATATGTTGGATATAAGTCTTCTGTTGGAAAGGGATACCGGAGTCTTTCAACCAGTAGGTCTGGATGGACTTTGCTCCTATGCCCGGCTATGCGGAGGCCCTGCTCTAACTTTGCATAGGATATAAGACTTCATCTCCAGAGCACACAGAGAAAGGAATCCGATTGTCCAGGCTGAAGCAGGCAGCTTAATCCAATTATAGAAATGGATTGTGAAATCGCCTTCTGGTACTTAATGGAAACTTTAAAGTAATTTTAAAAGAAAATTATCTACAGTTAAATTAACTGGAAAGACCTCGTAGAAGATTACAGGCCTTTGAGAAGACAGTCCAGCATTGTCTTCCGTGGTGAAGCGGGCTGTGTCACCCACGGTGACTCAGGACTGCAGTTCTCAGCCTGTCTGAAGTCTCAGTGCTGCTCTGTGATTGGGCACGCTGAGCACTGTCTTTTGTTACTGGGTGCTGTAATCAGGTGATCTCACAGTTGTCTGCTAGTATTAACATACAGAGATGCTTGGAGACAGTGAATTACCCCTCCTCGTTGGGATCAGGACCAAAGGAAAGCCTCTGCCTGGGCTCCGTCTGCTTGGGTACTTCTTTGTCGTGTCCTACATGCTAACCTACAGATCTCAGCTGGCCTTCACATCCGACTTTCCCCTTCATGCCTCCATCTCCCATGCCCCCTCCTCTCGTGTGCCAGGCACGTGTGAATTTGAGAGCGACAGGGGACGCAGAACCAGCCCTTGAGTGCTTGAGGGAGAGGCGAAGACCCATTGATCCAGTTTACTGAGGAGATGGATTCTACCACGTCACCACTCAGCAGGCTCTTCCCTTGCTGACAGAGCCATGCTGGTTGGCTGTGAGGAGCCGGCTCTGACCTGCAGGAGCCATTTCCTGAGAAACCAGTACTCGTGGATGCTCCACGGATGTGACAGGTTGGGAGGGAAAGGATTTTTAGAGAGGTACCTTGGCTCTTTAAGACTGTCAAGTGTGCCAGGCAGGCAATGGTGGTACACGCCTTTAATCCCAGCACTTGGGCTGCAGAGGCAGGGGGATCTCTGTGAGTTTGAGGCCAGCCTGGTCTACAGGGCGAGTGCCAGCAGAGGTGCTAAAGCTACAGAGAAACCAAAGGGGAAGAACAAGAGATCGTCAAGTGCAGACTTTTAGGGTATGTCAGCCAGAGCACTTGTGTTCACCAAAGCTGGCCCATGTGCTCTGGTGTCTTTGGTGGCTAAATGGGCCACAGAGAGCGTTTATACCTCAGAAGTTGGCAAGCACCACAAATCCGAACTTATTTCTTTTGAGAGGTATAGTTGTTAGACTGGGACAGCACTGAGAGGCCGTGGATGTAGGCAAGCTCCCAGAGACTCAAGGATGGGGAAGCCAAGGGGAGAAGGTGTGGTCCCCTTAACTACAGTCACCTTAGCAGGAGAGATGGCCCTGAGAGATAGAAGGCACAGCACCCCTCCAGAATTGGCCCAGATTGTACCATCAGCGTAATTGGTCAGCCTTGGGTGGAACCTGTTGGTTCCTAGAAGAATATAAAAGACTGCTGGGTCCACAGGGCACAACTGACACAAACACATGAGGAGTAGAGGGCCCTGGACCAAATGGCACCCAGGTCCTATTTAGTTTCATTCTGAATCCCCTCTACAGCATCTCTCTGCCCTTTCCCTATTAGACTTCTGACCTTCCAAAGTGCTTCCAAGCTTCTGTTCTGGCTCTAGTCCACCATCTACAGCTGTCCTGTGCTCCACAAGTTCAACTCTCCTTCCCAGTGCTCCTGTACAGTGTCCCCAATGCTCCTACCCAATGTTCCCAGTGCTCCTACCCAATGTCCCTTCCCTGTGCTCCTACACAATGTCCCTTCCCAGTGCTCCTGTACAGTGTACGCTTCTCCACTGAGTGGTTCTGATCTCAGCTGACAGTATATTAGAGTGACATTGGCATATGCCCACAGATGCACCATTTAGAAAGATGCCTACATTTTGAAAGAAACTGGTTGTTCTGGGCAGGTTTCCCCCACTGGGGTCAGGGTTAAACAGATTCATCCAGGGCTAGAGTCTGTGCATTGCTCCTTTCTTGTGTTTCCTGTCCCTCAGGGACTTTGGTCACAAGATGAGCCCAGCATACTCACTTGGGGAGTGTTTATTCTTCAGCAAGAACAAAGGTGTATCTGAGATTAGACTATTGGCTGGCCAGAGCTATTGTTTCTTATAGTAGTACATGTGGATAAAGCCAAAAGGAGGATTAAGAATGAGAAGAGGTAGGGAAAGCTTACTTCACATTGAGAAGACTTGTCTAAATTTAGCCACTTATTTGAAAAGCAGTTTTGGACAAAGCACTGAACTCTGTGACCCTCAGTCATCTCATGTGTAAAATGGGGCCATTCCCTCTTGCCTGGAGCAGCGTGGCCCTCAGGAACACCGGAGCAGCGTGGCCTGTGCTGGTATCTGGGTGGTACAGCCATGACTCAGAGAGGCAGTTTCAGCTTTGACACCGCCTCGTTGTGTGACCTTGGTCCAGTCATTTCATCTCTGTGGGCGTTAATTAGCACTCATACAAGTGCATCGAAGAAGTTGCCATCGGAGGCTCAAATGTAGAAAGATGCCCTGATCTACTGAGAATCATAAATGTGCTTTGCATTAAAGACTGGCCAAACATTAGGGTGTTATCAAGCTGCGGTGCGCCCCACGTTGTCTTTGTAGAGCATGGGCCAGAGGTACAGATGATGAAACATGAGCGACATGTGTTTCTTCAGCCAATTATTAGCAACAGTTGTTACCATTTTATCATAACCAGAATTATATGACTTAGTTCTTTACATAATTTATCCATTCTCAAGCTTACCATCAACCACACATTCATGCCTCATATTTTTAGAAGTTGAGGATGCTGACTTTTTTGTTTACAAACTGAAAAGGATATCCGGGGAAGCTTTGACAGATCCAGATATTGTGGGTACCTGCACATACTTAGTGGTCAGTTTTCAAATAGAAAGGGTAGTTGAGAAGGCTAAACATATGGTACACTTTGCCTTAGAAAAACTACCTGGCGCTTGACAGCATCGTTAAAGTAACTGACATTCAGCAGGTGGTGAGGAAGACTGACACGCTGAATTCCTGCATCTCAGTCCATTTTGTTTAATATATTGGATGCAGAAGATTAATTAAAAAAACCTGTGGGTGGCAGGAACTTACTGAAGTTGGAATGACAAGTCTGCATGCCTCGTAGAAACGGACATGGAAAGGCACAGAGCCAGCAGAGTGGTCTTAGGCACTGGAAGAAACCATAGCCCCCACCTCAGTCCACTTGAGAAGCAGAGAAAAACTACTGGCCTTACATCTGGCCAGATGCAGAGCGGCTTCTCACTCCTCCACCTCGCCTCTGTCCAGTTGTCTGCCCCTCCTGTTCTCACTCAGTTTAGAGCAGCTGGGCTTCCATGCCCGTCCTTGGCAAGGGCCTCCCATGCACAGTAAGCAGGGCAGGGCTCTCTGGAAGAGACCACTCCTCCCCCTTAGAGCAGAGGTCGGTGGACCAGGAGGTAGCATGCCACAGATGGATATTGCGTGCTCTGGGGTCAGAGAGAATGGGAGAACTCCTTCCAAGGAGCCTCCACTCAATTCCTCAGCAGTTCTGTCTGTCACTGGCTCTGTGTGGCACAGCCCTGAGCTGACTCTTCAGACCATGTGAGCAGACCTGTGCCAACCAAGTGTTTGCTGTACCACATGCACCCACCACAGCCATCTCAGTGCTGCTTGCCCTGTGGGATAGGGTGGGTGCTTACGGCAATGCCAACTGTATCTCCAGAGACCAGAAGAAGTGATGGCAGAAGTCTGGATGCCTGTGGGTGCTGGGCCCATGCTTCTTTCTTCCTCTCCCTCTCTTCTTCCTAATGAGGTCATCACAATTGGTCCAGGCAGTTTGAAGCTTGATACTAACTCCTCCTTTACACCCAGCAGGTGAGAGAAGAGAAAGCAAAGATCCATTTCTAAGAGGCTGCAGGAAGTAGAAATGTGTTCCTCTGACCATGGGTAGCTTCCCTCTATCCTGGGATTCCTTTTGGTAATGGCTGGGTAACAGGGGCCCTGGGACAGCCTAGTTAGGTATGTCTTGTGCCGTCTGTCAGATAGGGCTGAGGAATGGATCGGGCTGTTTTGTTTTACGTTTTTGTTAGTTCTTTGAGAATTTCTGTTTTATTACCTCCTCATTTAAAAGTATTATTTTTAAAATATTAATTTTAAAATGATACATACTTCCATGTATCGTTATGCATCTCATGCATGCAATGCCGGCAGAGGCCAGAAGAGGGCGTCTGATGCTCCGGAACTGGCCTTCCAGAAGATTGAGAACTGCCTGTGGGCTCTGGGAAATGAATCCAGGTCCTCAGCAAGTGCTCTGATGATCTTAACTACTGAGCCATCTCTCCAGCCCACCTGGCCCCTCATTTTTCACTAATTCTTTGAAAATTTCTGGTGGATCATTTCTGATGACTGTGAGTCTCGCTGACAGGGCAGGAGAGTCACAGGTACCTGTCCTTTTCTCCACCACTCACTCCTGCAGCTTGGGCCGGCGCAGAGGTTGAGCTGCCTTTGGCGCTCAGGCTTTTGCACGTCCCTCTTGAGATTTCTACCCTACCACGGCTCTGGGAAAGAAATCTAGAGGTCATTTATCAGCCTGTTGCCCACAGCTGGTGTCTCTTGATCTGAGTCATTTTGAATCCCCTCAGGCCTTGCTGAATGCAGATTCTGATTCAGTGGAACGGGGCTGGGTTCAGGCCCCTGAGGGATGTTTATGCTGCAAATCTAGGGATGTATCTATGACAGCAAGGGTGACTGGTTCATGGTCCTTTTCAGGTCACAGCGCCTGTGACTGTGTGGCACAATGACAAGGAGCTCTGGCTGCCTCTAGCCTCATACAGCCAGAGAAGAGGAAGTCAACCTCCCAGCTCCCTTTTAACCTCTTCATGGCTTCTCGTAGTAGGCCCACATGTACCGCTGAGAGAAGAAAACGTGTAAACCACACAAATGCGCCAGAGCCCACAGAGTGTGAAAGGCTCCTTTTCTCAGTTTCTCCTGTTGTTACTGCAAGTGACCCCCAGGGTGTTTGCCAGAACTGTACCTTTGTCCCAGCAGGGTTTTCTACGGGGGGTGGGAAAGGGAGGGGGAGAAGAACAAGACTTTCTTCCAGCTGTTAGTCAGCTGTGGGTGTCTCTCATCCTGCACAGCTCTTTATATGCATGGCTGCTTTGGGGTGCGTACATGTGTTTGTGCATTGTATACCCAGGTATGCACAAGTACGTGTGCCATGCGCCTGGACTCTCCCATCTCCTCTAAGCAGGAGAATAGGAGTCCATTGGGGAAAGAGGCACCAGTCACCTCCTCTGCTCTGCCTAGCTCTTAGACAAGCAGCCTTCTGTTGCCCTCATTGTGTCCCCTCGGGGGCCTCTGGGCTTAGCTGATATCACCTTAATCTGCCCTCCTCTAGTCTATGAGATACTTCAAAGATTTTTCAAGAAAGTAGACCCTTAAGATCAAAACTGAAAACCGCAGCAGCCCTCTGTTCCATTCAGATACGTGGCTTATTCTGTCCCGGTCTGCAGCGCTGTGTCTACTTGCCCTTCTTTCCCAACAAAAGGGGGCTTCCCAGAGCAGCAAAGGTCTGTTTTGACATCAGCCTTTGTAAATGGTTTTATAGAAATCACGACTAAAGCGCACAGCTGTGTGTCTCTTGGCCTGAATTGCCTGCCTCAGTTGGCTCATCACTGGGTACTCCAGGTGCCAAGCTCAGCCTGACTGAAGCAGCTCTCCTTCCTTTCCAGGTCCATATTCAAGCCATTCATCTTTGTTGATGACGTAAAACTTGTCCCCAAAGCCCAGTCGCCCTGTTTTGGTGACGATGACCCAGCCAAAAAGGAACCTCGGTTCCAGGAGAAGCCAGACCGCCGGCATGAGCTGTACAAGGCTCACGAGTGGGCACGCGCTGTCATCGAGAGTGACGAGGTGAGCCTGGAGGAGGTCCAGGGAGGAGGGTGGAGGTCCACAGGAAAGGAGGCAGGGAGGCGGCTGGCACACACATTCCTCTCCTCTCTTTTCTCAGAAAGAGAAGGCAGGTGTTAACTTTCCTGTCAATTCTTCTGAAACCAAAGCAAATGAAACCTGTGCTTTTGTGGTTACCCTGAATCCAGCAGACCGAACATCCCTTACTCATCCGCTGTTAACTTCGGAATAGCAGAGCTGTACTATCTAAAATCTTTGTGAGATTTGGGGTATGAAAAACTGTACTGTATGGAATTGGTCATATGCCATTTCTAAACAGTAGCTGCCCCAAGGCTGTGTGAACTTGGATATCACCGTGTGAGTGTGCAGAACAGCCCCACACTCAAATGGGTCAAAAAAGTAGCTTCTATGTTATGAATATTATATCATGATACAAAAAATTCTCAAGTCCCAGTATTATAGAAATAATTCCTCAAAGTACAACTGTTCTATCTGAAAAGCTTTGGTTAATAAAGTCAGAAGACATCAACTCAGTGAAGAAAACCCCTAGTATCCCCTAATGTTCCCTAGCGCCCGGCAAATGCCCACAGTAGCCTTTGGTGGTGCGTTTTCACGGAAACCCTAAGCCTGTGCTTTGTTTTGGAGAGGAAGAAGGAAGAGGGAATGTGGTTGTCAGATGTTCATCCGCTCTCCCCACCATTTGTGTGACAACTTCCATAGGCCTAAGCTGTCCTGAAGGAAGGAGCCATTTCTAGATGAATTGGGGCACACACTTCATTTTCTTTTGTAGAATTATTTTTATTCCTGCATCTCTGTGCCCATGCTTGCAGGCGTTCAAGGAAGCCAGAGGTGTCAGATGCCCTGGATCTGCAGTTACAGGCAGTTTTAAGTTGCTCAACATGGGTGCTGGGATTAGAACTCAGGTCTTCTGTAAGAGCAGGGTGTACTCCTAACTACTGAGCCGTTTCTCCAGTCCCCCATTTCCTTATACGTAGCGTTGTGGTTATCTGACAGATTTGAAAAGGCAGTGACTGAGGCAAGAGGAACGAGTAGGCAGGCAAGAGCGCTTCCTGTGAGCCATTAGGATCCGAGTCCCGGCACTGAGGAGCCTGAGCCACCCCCTTTTCTCTGTACCCTACAGGCTTGCACAGCCAGGCTGGCCTCTTACAGAGGTGCCTCTCGCAGTACCAAGCCTCTTCCTTCAGTCCTCCTGCAGCTTCCGTGCTGCCCAAGCCAGTATCACATGGGAGACTCTTAGGTATTACCAAGTTTGGCTGCCAGCTTGAGATGTAGCCTTGGCCCCTTGGAAACCACCATCATAGAAAAAAGAGTGACATGGGATATACATGGCATGTTTATTAATCGAGCTGTCTATTCCTTCAGTAGACATTTATTTTATTTTATTTTATTTTTGAGAACGCCTATTGTGCTCTAGTCATTGGAAGGCGGATATAAGCCTCTTCATCTCCGGGAGGTCAGGGTATGATGGGAGACATAGCCGTGTAGGCCATCATTGCAACGCAGATGATGGTGATTATGGAAGAGAGAAGGTATTGCATTCTGGAGGAAAGGCCTTCCGCAGAAGTCCGAGAATGGACTCAGGTTGATCTGGTGATGGGGGAGGGAAGGGCCTCCAGAGTGTAGAGTCACCTGAGCAATGGAGAGAGATTACCATCGAGTGTAGCAATGTATTTCACTGAAAGGGATGGCTAGATAAGGCAAGGGGCCAGAGTGCCCCTTAGTAGTCAGGACTTTGAACCAGACATCTGGTGGCTGTGGAAGTGTTCTGAGCAGGCTGGTGATGTAAACACACTCTGGAGCAGCCTCGGTGTTGGCTTGGGAACTGAGGAGGGGGTAGCCGGTGCTGTGGGCAGGAAGCCAGCTGGACCCTGGGCTGCCAGTGTCCACTGCCATGACGCATGTTGTCCTGCATGACTGTGTCCCTCTTCAGGAGCAAGGCCGCATGCTGAGGAAGACCATGCTGGAGTTGGAGAAGCAAGGCTTGGAAGCCATGGAGGAGATCTTGAGCAGCCCCGAGCCCCCCGACCCTGCTGAGGTTGGAGACCTTTTCTATGACTGTGTGGATACCGAGATGAAGTTCTTCAAGTGATGTAAGCGCCCTCGCCCTTACTTACAACTTCCCACCCGACCAAATTACCAGCAGAGAAACGCTCTTCTGTTTGAGTAAAATGAGACTGACCATGTGGCCTCCTTGTGTCTAAATGTTCCCTCTGTTGAGCTTAGCAACCCCCCTTTCCCCGTGTAACTCCATCCCACATGCCTCTTGCTCCATTGCGTGATAAGCTGTGGACTTGAAGATGTTCTTATATTTCAGTGACAATGGGCACCTTAGGAGAACTAGAGTTCCCTCAGCCTTGGACTAGGCTGCAGAGCCACGATGGTGGGAAAGGCAAGAGCTGTGAAGGTCCCGGTCCCTCTCTAGCTAGGGGTTTCTTCAAGGTTAACAAAAGGCTTTTGTTCACACTGAAGGCGCTTATGTGTGTTGATGGGGGGGGGGGATCCCCCAGCTTTCCTCCACAAAGCACGGGCTTGTGTGTGGCTCACAGTCCCCGCAGGTATATCTTGGGAAATAAAGCCAATGGGAATGAACAGAGGACCCCTGGGTACAGTTCCAGCTCTGTCTCAGTGTTTGTGATAAGACCTGCCTTCTGTGAGCTGTGCCCATGTGCAGTGGACTATGCCTGCTTCCATGTTCAGGAGAGCTGGGCGTCCATGTTAGCTGGACCTCCCCATCCAGCAGCGCAGCCACCCGCAGACGTGGCCCTATGTAGAGATGACTTGCAATCTGATAGTCAGCAACTTGTATAAGACTCGTGAAATGGCCTTGGCAGACTCCATACAACTGCAAACCTCAGCCAATGAGGACAAGAAAGAGACGACCCTCTTGACTGTTGAAAGCACCTGGAGTCTGGGTAGCCACCATCTCAGCAGAGACTGGGAAGAAACTCACTCCTTTCCAGCGCCATCATGTTGCAAAAAGGATTCAACTCCACAGGAGTGTGTGAGAAAAACAGGTCAGGCTGAGGGCAGACGCTGTGCCCACTGCCTGGTTAACTGGATCCCACAAGTCAGTGTGCTGAGCACCTGGCCCCAGGGTCTCCCCCTTCCAACCACTTAGTTCTCATGCCCCATTGCCCAGTGGCTGCCTTTGAACTGGTGTCTAGAATGGGAGAGAGGATGTGGGTACTTATCCACGGCCACTCGCCACTACTCCTGAAGGGTTCAAGGGGGTAAAGATGACAGAGTGTAGATAAGAGGAACACCTAGTGGGGGTGTGTGCTGTGGGGTCCAGTTATATGTCATCATTCTTGGCAGGGCTGAGCAAACAGAAACCGTCCATCAGCGGTCTCAGGCATGGCTTAGGGCCCCCAGATCATTCTTGGCTGCAGTATCATGGACTGTGAGAACTGGCAGGGACCCGAGCTCTCATTTCACAATGTGATGCAGGCCAGAGGTTTTATTGGGACCACCCTGGCTTTTCTTTCCACCCTCCTTTAGGCGGGTGTGTGTGTGTGTGCTGTGAGCCCTTTTCTCTACTGTTTCGTGAGTTTCATATATAAACAAAGGGCAAAACATAAGAGAAGGGACAAGTTCGTGACAGCCAAATGGTGGCTCGCAGTTGCTCGGAGCTTTGGGGCAGGCTGACCCTGGCATCTAATGCACATGAACAGAGGGCACAGGTGGAGCAGCGAAGCTGAAGATGCCCGCAAGTGCAAAGGAAAGAAGGGCGATGTTTGAGGGGAAAAGAGTTGTCCATCCAACCCCACCTGCTGAGTTTTTTAAGCAAGGTGATGCAGAAAGCCATTCTGTGAATTCCCTGGTGGTCACACTCTACCTGTGAGGCCAGCCGGTTTGTCAGATCTGACCCGCCTGAGAAAGCCAGGGCGATTCAGGGTTCCATTGGAAGTCCAGTGAAAGTAAGTGACGTGGTGACCTTCTTTCATTACTCCGGCCAAGGCTGTAGCTGGCTGTGCCAGCTGCATGCCATTACTCAGGAGGGCACTGGAAAACACTGGCTATTTCTATGATTGGATATTGGAGCACTGTACATTTCAACCATGTCGTCCTCTTACCACTAGAGGTCGCAGGAGCCCTCTATGGGCAACCTGGCCGACCCTTAGGGGCCTGCTTTTTCCCCTCAGGCAATGGATGGGAGCTGGGAATAGTGGCTTTTCTCACAGCGAGGGGTGGGAACAGAGGCGTGGACAGTATGGAATCCGGGAGAGGTGCTCGCTTGTACTATAATGACTTTATCTAAATTAACAGCAGAAATGATACTGGATTTTGAGTAGGCAGATGTAGAAGAATATTCATTTTCAAATGCTCCTAACGGATTTCTCTTTGAAGAAATGCTTCTGCGGTGGGTAATTTCCTTAGCAGGGGTTGGTTTCCTGAACAACATGGAGAAGATGGATGTTCAGGATGAAATACAAATGGAATGTTTAGGATCATGCTGTAAATAACTTCCCAGAAGACCACCCAATATCTATTAAGCCTTGAGCATGGAGGATCCTGAGCACACTTTGTGCAGACTGCCTGCCCCCACCTGCCCCACAGAACCTAACACAAGCTAGCTAGTCTTGTGTGAATGAAATTTCCACTAAGTAAAAACAGCATCGTAGCTGGGGGCAGACACTAGAGTGGACGTAAGTTAGCATAAATAGGACATAGTCTTTTATCATTCTTGGGGGTGTCTGGAAGCAGTGGTAGAATAAGGACCTGATAAAAGCTGTGGAGTCTCAGCCTGACACACGATTCAGTGTTTATAGGCATCAACCTCACAAACTATTGAAGCGGATGAATGTCTAGTGGAGTTCAACGCTAACACTCCATCACTCCCAGGCAAATCAGCAGCAAAAACCAATTGTCAGCCACAAAAAAATGTCATCCCACATTGATACAGGTGATACCACCTCTGGCAGAATCACAGGGCAGCCAGGTGTGCATGCCTTGAAATCACTGGCTACATTCTTTTATTGCAAAGGTCTGCAGCTGAGAGCTCAGCTTTGGGAGAAAATGGGGAGCAAAGGGAGGGCCCATGGACAGAGAGGGCCGGCAGGTGCAGGGCCAACATCCCAGCTCTGCTATGCCTCCCTTAGATGTGGTGTCTCATCCCACATGGTGCGGAGTCCCGGCTCCTGTTCCGTGGTGTGTGTCCAAATGTGTTTTATCCGATTGAAGCCAACTATCCTGAAATACTGCACACAGAATTCTTGCAGGAATGAATAAGTACGTGTCTTTAATCATATTGTGAGAAGTGAAATGCCATAGTTGGAGCAGTGTAACAGAGAACCTTTGTTTCCTGTCACGGGAACTGACTGTGTGGTCTTAACAGCCTTTTGTACAAATAGCTACGAGTTAAACAATGTCCCTATCCAGTGCTTGCCTGGAGTGTCTTTAAATGCACCCAATGTACAATAAAAATATCGAAGTCAATGGCCAGGACCCTTCTTTTGTGTTTCATGAGCACAGTCGGCACCGGTCACAAGACAAACAGGTGAAAGAAAGAACAGTGCTTTTCTGATGGGAACTTTAGAAAACTCAGTCACCTTAGGAGGGCCCGACACTGTTCCACTGTGAAGACCAAGTCACTATTTAAAAGCAAACCCCAAACGATAACCATATGCTACTCGGTCCCATCAGAACAGCAGCAGCGAGAATTGGATACCCTGCAGACCCCAAACTGCAGGATTTCCACATCACAGGGCAACAGCAGGATAAGCAAGAGAAGCCCCAATGAGGGCCCAGCATCAGTAGGGCAGCAGAAACCAGAGGCCTCCAACCAGACCAATGCAAGTAAAGCTATGAACAAAAGGGTTTACTGCGTGACTCACTGTGTCCCATTACAGCTTCCATGACAAGACTCTTCCCCCCTTTCTTCTTGTTTTCTTTCGTCTCTTAAACTGTCTGCAAGGTCAGAGTGTGGATAAGCAGGAATGGGAAAGGAATGGGACCAAGACGCATGATGTGAAAGACACAAAGAATAAAAAGGTTTTTTTTTTTTTTTTTTTTTTTTTTTTTAAAAAGAATCGACTACCATGTAAGGAGCTGGAAACATCACTCACAGCTGGCAGAAATGTTGCCCATTGTTGAAGATGGAGATTTTTTTCAACAAATTCCATATGACCCAACAATCCTGCTTCCTAGTGTGTGCCAAAAGAATTGAAAGCAAGGCTGGAAAAGATGCCTGTTCAGCCACCATCCTAGCCTATTAAATTATCTGTAGGGGAGTGGATGGATGGTTATGTAATGAGGTCTATCTGTGTAATGGAGTACCTTTAGCCTTAAGAGGAGAAGGCAACTCTGATACATGTCACAATATGAACATTCTGGATATTATGTTAGACTAAATAAATTAGTCACAAGAAGACATATATAACTCTGTTTACATGAAATACCTAGAGGGGACAAACGCACAGACTGCATGCTTTCCAGAGTGTGGGGTCTGCTGCTCTTACTTAGCCCTGGGACCCAAGAGTTCAGGGTTTGGCAGCGTGTCCTCATCACTGTATGACCATATACACATTTACACCCCAAGTAGGCTGATGAGGAAACTGAGGTACACCTAAGTAATTTAATCCCTCAAACTCAAGAGATTCATATTCTTGTTTGCCTTTCAACTCTAGTCTCAGTAGAGGAACCTCATCTCTCCCATTCCAGGCTCCCGTGTCCACTAGAACCACGGAGCCATGGAGATTAGAGGACTCTGCTCCACAGAAAAGACTCTTTTAAATGCTGGCTGAGCTGCAGGGGAGAGACCAAGTGTTTTAGGATGAAGGTTTCCTTAGTATTGCATGCATAAGGCCCTGGATTCGATCCCTAGTATGGCAAACCTTTCCCATTTTAATACATTGGCAGAATCAAGCAACATACTTGGCCCATATTGTAGTAATAAAACTGGTAAGTATATTGTTATCTACTTTAAAAATGCATATGGAAAGGTTTCCCCTCCCTGCATTTTTTAAGATTTATTTATTTATTATGTATACAACATTCCTTCCATGTATGCTTGCATGTCAGAAGAGAGCACCAGATCTCATTATAGATGCCTGTGAGCCACCATGTGGTTGCTGGGAATTGAACTCAGGACCTCTGGAAGAGCAGTCAGTGCTCTTAACCTCCGAGCCATCTCTCTAGCCCGCATTTTTGGTTTTTCAAACAAAAAAGATTTTCATGGGGGGGGGGCTAGAGGAAAGACTCAGTGCTTAAGTGATAATTGTTTAATGCTTTGGGGGCAAGTTTGACATCGTCAACAAAGATGGGAGACTTATATCTAGACCTGGAGAGAAAGGCAGGCTGTGTCAGCCCGACTGAGCCTGGTACCAGGGGTGCCAAGTGATGAGCCAGCTGAGGCAGGCAAGGGCATGGCTACAGGTTTTAGCCACTATTTCAGTCAAACTAACAGCTGTTTACAAAGGCTGATGTCGAGCAGACTTTTGATGTTCTGGGAAGGCAACTGGAAAGGGCCCTTTTCATTGGCAAGTAGACACCGTGCTCTAGAACAGGGCAGAATAGGACCAGAGGACCCAAATTCAATTCCCAATATGCACACAACCACCTGTCACTCCAGTTCCAGGTGATCTGACACCCTCCTTTAGCCTCTATGGGTACCCATGGCATACACACCTAGACATATATACATAAATAAACACATTTTCAAGGACGCTATTCTTGGTGTTCCAGAAATCCCTGGCCTTAAAAATGTGTCTTAGTACTTGAGTCTGACTGGAACACATTTCATTCCTGCACCACAGCCTCATATTATATTCCAGAAATGTGTGTTATCATCACCTGTCAAAGAGGCTTAGATCAGTACTGGTGATCACAGGCGGAATTTGCAGGGAAACAGCCACAGACATTGCCACTTATTAAAGTTTATTGGATACAAAGGAATGAATCTGCAGCAGGAGACACCAGTAAATATAAAATACAGGGGAGACACTGGGGAGTCACAGTCTGCAATGTGAGGGCAGGCAAGAGTGGCAGGGATGCCTCCATATGTGCCACGGTCGGGGGCCCAACCTGTACACTGCCGCTGGGAACTGGGCATGCCCACTTGAACTTGGAGGGGAGCTTCAGTGATAGGTCTGGAGGCAAGCTGCTAGGCCAGATTCCTGAGATTGCTCTCTGCTTGCTGTTTTTGGTTTCTGCTTGTTCTTTCTCTGTGTCTTTAAATAGCTTTAAAAAATTATTTGTGTGCTATGTATGTGTGTGTGTGTGCGTGTGTGTGGTGTGTGTGTGTGTGTGTGTGTGTGAGTGTGAGAAGGCACATCTGTGCACATGCATGTGGAGGCCAAAGGTCAACAACCCAATGACCACTGTCTGTTTTGGTCTCTCTCTCTCTCTCTCATCCTTATTAAAGTTTCTTGCTAAAGCTGCAGCTCGCTAATTTGGCGAGGTTGGCTGGCCACTGACCTCCCTGGGATCTGCTGCATCTACCTAACTCTGAGGACCCGGGTTACAGACATTCACCCCCAAGCCTGGCTTTTATGTAGATCCTGGGGATATGAACGCAGGTCCTCATGCTTGGACAGCAGACATCTCCCCAGAAGACTCTTGCATTTCTGTCCCATCAGTTGTAGACATAAATACGGGAACAGTCGCTGGGCAAGCAGTCTACCTCAAAGGGCAGGGCTGCCTTGCTGATGGCCCTCCTCATAATTATGAAAACTTCTTATTATTGTTACTTGCCTGGTTTCCAGTAGAGGGGAGTGGAGGCTGACCTTTCTGCAGACTTCCAGAACCAACATAACAAATCTGCAACAAGGAGGCTTTCAGTTTTCATTAGTTGTTACAGTGGCTTGAGTCATGTCCCAGAGATGGGAACTGGACCCGGGCTCAGTTTCTACTATCTCCAATGAGAAAGCACAACAATACAAGACACTTGCTCCAAAAAACAGCTGTCTGCAGACACCTGACTGAAGACCCTTGTCCATCATCTCTGGATGGCCTGGCCTGGGCTAGTGTTCTTGTTGGTGGGAGTGTCTGAGGGGGATGCTTCAGGGCACCCCAACGCTCACTGTCCTCTTCCTTTGCTGCTATTCTGAGCACAGATCCTGTTTCCTTCTATTTTCTGCCTTCTCTGCTACAGCCTGCAGACGGGAGCTTTTGGGGCCTGACAAGAAGCAAAAGCATACTCTTCCCTCCCTTGAGGCCCAAAGAAAAGTACATAGAGCAGCCCCAGCCTGGCTTGGCCCTCCATCTATTCAGGACCCCTAAACTTGTTGCATATATCTGGCTGCCAATCCAGGTACACACCACAAGTGCAGACAGCTATCAGACAGCTGTGCTTTTCCGTTCAGAGGGAAATCCTTTGGGCTGACGGGTGTTCTAGGATTCCTACCAATGGAATGCTTTGTTCTTTTGTATGTATTTGTGTATGGGTGCATATGTTTCTGTGTGGAGTGTGCATGCACATGTATGTGTGAGTCTGGAGAGGCCAGAGGTCAGTTTTGGGTGTTGTGGCCTCAGGAGTTGCCATGTTGTATTTTGAGACAATATCGTTCTCTGGGACCAGGGGCTCCTTGATTAGCCTGGCTGGCCAGTGAGTCCCTAGGGATCTGGTTGCCTCTGCTTCCCCAGCAATGGGATACAAGTGTGCACTGCCATATTCAGCTTTATGTGGGCACTGGCAATTGAACTCAGATCCTTAGGCTTGTGAGGCAAACATCTTACCAATGGCGCTATTGCCCCAGCCTTGAGTTGTTCTTTTTAAAATGTATGTTGTATTTTCCATGTAAATCCTACACTCAGGGTAGGGTTTGGGAGAGGGAAACCTCTGAGGTAAAAATAAGCTTATCATAATCATGAGCTATGTACATTTGTAATCTTCAGAGGTGGCAAGATATCAAAATCTCATAAAGCTGACTTTACCCTGGCTATCAGGATGGAGCTGGAAACTTGGAGGGGCAGAAGGAAAGGGATGGAGACTGGGCACTAGGGATGCTGTAAACAGTAAAAGCATTGGCTATTTGTAAAAGATCTGTTACAAAAGGGGTCCCTGCGGAAGGCATGTGAGGGGCCAAGCCCACTCTAATCTTTGCACTGGGATATATTTACACTAGGCAGCAAAACGACATCCCTGTATCGATAAAAAGAAGCGAGACATGGCATCTCGCTCACTGGAGGCTGTGTGGCACTGCCAGGACCCGGGGACACACTGCTTCCTCTGGGCTGCATTGTCTATAAGGCATTATCTGGTTGGATTTTGCAGTTGGTGGGATGAGAGTCATGCCAATAAGAAGCTGTTGTGGATATTTATGACTTTGGGATGACTTGAAAACTAAGGATGCTCTGGAAAACGTTTCAGAAGGACCAGCCTGCAAGCATAGTTTATAGTCACAGTGGACACTACAGGGTGGGATAGGGCTCCGTCTGTACAAGACAGACAAGTGCCAAGATGCATATTTAAAAATATTAAAATATTACTCAAATAAAAGCTGACGGAAAGGGTGCTTCAAAGTTCGTGCAAGTCATTATTTACAATAAATAATGCTCCCTTCAGAGCCTGCCTGTCAATGACTGGAGCTTGAGCATGGTACAGTCTCGACGCGTTATCCCGGTGTCCATCCAATCAAGAACCCCAGGGCCTTGGCTTCCTCTGTCTTCTCACCGGAGTGCCTTCAGAGACAACTGCGGAAACATGGCAGAACATTACTGAAAAGGGGTCGGAAGACTTATTGCCCACAAAGAACCTTCCAGGCCTGGGGTCTTCTTGTAGGCGAGGTGGCCCCATCATGCACAAGAAGCTGTGTTTTGTGATTGTTTTGTTTTTTGCACACCACCCCCCCCCAGGGATTGAGAATGGGAAGCAGTAATGGAAACCGGAAATTGATGGTATGTGGAGACCCGATTCTGTCTTAGGAACACATATGGAAGCTCAGGAAAAGCAAACGACATGATGAAGAAACCATGTGAAGGCAATAGAAAGGAGGGAAGGAGACCAAAGTCCTCAGACTTCCAGCCTAGGGCCACTGGACCCATACCAGTACCATCCCCTGACTCTGTTGACTGTTGACAGCCCAGTGGCTTTCCTGTGCACTGCTTGTGTCCGCATACAGTGAAAATTAATTAAAATGCTTTCCAATGAGACATTCAATAGCTTGACTTTGGATGCCTAAAGACAGTTTTACAACCTCCCCTTGACTGAACGGGGGCCTTCTATACAGGCATCGTGGCCTAGCCATGCTAGGAGCCCTTAGCTATAAGCATATATATATATATATATACATACATATATATGAAAATCATCATCATGGGATGACTTAGGTGTGTGCTTGTCCTGGGGCTGGGGACTACATCATGCCCAGTGGTCCATGCAGCCTTGCCGCATTGATGGAGATGGTCACTATGGCTGCTCGGGATTCTACCACACTAGAAAAGTGGTGGGAACAGCAGGAAGAGGTCAGAAAGTCACCCCGGGTAACTCTTTGGCCTTCTGCAACACGTTTTCCTTGGTGGAAACTCTCTCCAGCTTGACCATTAAGCTACTGGAAAGATCAAATTAGAGAACACAGACAAGCTAACTGAAAAATAGAAAAAGCTTTGTCACTGGGGGTATGATGATTTTTTTGCTTTTCCGATCATAAAAATTTTTAGAAAATGCAGGGTTGGAGAGATGGCTCAGAGAGTAAGATCCTTGACTGCTCTTCCAGAGGACCCAGGTTCTATTCCCAGCACCCATGTGGCAGCTCTCAGCTTCCCACTACAGGCGCAAAGTGCCCAGTTTCTTCAGGCGCCTGCCTCCACAAGCGGGTAAAGCCCCCTCGCTACAGTTGCTCATAACGTATTTACCAGTGTAACAGGAGAGTGACTCGTGTAGACCTAGCCATTTGTGCTTGAATGTCCAAGGGGAAACAGAAAAATGGAAGAGAAGAAGGGAATCTCCCAGGAAGCATTTCAGCCTGAAGGGGAGAGGCTTGCACCGACTTGGGGCAGCTGAGAAGATGTTGGCTGTGATCTGAAATAGTGACGAGCAGTTGGAGTATGGATCCCCAATTATCTGGAGGACTGGGCAGTTTCCTTCCCCAAGTGTTTAGGTTGCTCCTCTCAGCCTTTCAAGGGGGTGGGTGGGGAACAGTTAGCTGCTGATGTTTCATGAACCGCAACTGAGCAACATCAACCAGTTCACAGGTCCCTTCTTTCCTGGGCATGGTAAACCTTCTGTTGATGCCAGAATTCCAAGACAATTGCAACAGACAGAGTGGCAGGGACACCACAGTCCAGGCAGAGAGCCAGACTGGGGTGCCTTCTACCTCACCATCTTCCCAGAATCCTCTTCTCCACCTGTCAATAATCTTGCATGAATCGTCCTCTCTCCCTTTTCCCCTTTATGAACTTGTGATCATCACGCACTCACTTTTGAGCCTGTGATTATCCGAGATTGGATACTGTGGCTCCTGCGTTACCTGGGTTTAGGAAAAGGGGTGTGGCCTGGCTGGTAGAGGAAGCGCTCCTCTTTGGGGGGCAGTCACAGCTTTCAGGACTCTATTACCTTCCCAGCCAGGGTACTTCTTTAACATGTCACACAGTTACTGAATGGTCCAGTTCATCAACAGCCAGCCTGCTGTCTGGCACACGAAACTTGGAAACCAGTGTAAGCCAGGGCAGGACTAAATTCGCGTACGTGGAAAAACAAAGGATCTTGTTCTTTTAATTTGTTTGTTTTTTGAGAGAAGGTTTCTCTAGCAGCCCTGCAGTCCTGGAACTCACTTTGTAGATTAGGCTGGCCTTGAACTCACAGAGACCTGGCGGCCTTCTGTCTGCTGAGTGCTGGGATTAAAGGCCTGAACCACCACACCCAGCAACAAGGGATTTTAAAAGAGGAGACCACTGCATGCCCAGTGAGAGACGTCGCCTCTATCTAGATTAGAAAACTCTGCATAAGTTACTTTGGCTGAGAACAAGGACATTTATATGATTTTTTTCCCTCCCAGCTTTGACAATTAATTACATGCAGCCAAGGGCATTTAAGTTGTGATTAAATTTTGGTCAAAATCAACTGTAATATTGATGCAAGAAAAAGCTCCAAAGAACTATCTAGTCTGTAGGTGAGCTAGAACACCCAATCATATGGTATGGGGGTTTTTCCCGGGCTTTTGGAATGATCAGACTCTGGAGGAATGAGACTGTGGGGTTCCGAGCGAGTATCACCTTCTGCACAGTGATGCCTTAAGCAAGGCCCTTTCTACATGGCAGAGTTTGAAACTGTAGGGCTATCATCCCAGCCTTTAACAAAGGCACAACAAATGGCCTTCTCTAGGAAGAGGAATTAGGGGAGAAAGCTAATGCTGCTGAGAAGAAATCCCTGTAGATCTTTGGTCCCCAACCATCCTAGTGCTCCGACCCTTAATAGAGTTCATCATGTTATGGTGACCCCCAGCTATAAAATTGTTTCGTTGCTACTTCATAACAGTAATATGGCTGCTGTTATGAATTTTAATGTAAATATATGATATCTCTGATATGCTATCCCAAAGGGGTTGTGACCCCACAGGTTGAGAACCACTGCTGTAGAGGCTTCCAGGCTTTTAGTAACCCAGGGAGGTGTTACCTGAGAATTTCTGCTTTTGATGTCATCCGAGCTCTGCCCAGCTGCCTCAGCTTGGAGCCAGGAACCAGGGGTGCGGCCTGAGAGAAACAAGAGTGATCTCACCATCGATTGGCCCAGGGCCTCTATACCCTGTGCAGACACTTCTGCTAAGCCAGCACTTAAAATACCGGCAGAGGATCCCCAGGCAACATGAGCCCGACCTGAAACCTTCAGCCTTCTGGCCCAGGATTGGGTGTTTCCACCCATCTTCCGTGTCACAGACGATGGGCTCAGGGAGCCACAGGCCGTGTTGTGTGAGGAGGCCTTCCTGAATGGCACGTACCCAGCCTGTGGGCACACTTTTGCGGTTGTGACAAGCCAAGTCTTGTGCAGGTACTATCGGCTGACACGATTCAGGCTTCCATTTAGTGAAGCTCCCACATGTAAGTTTATCTCCAAGATGTGCTGGGCTCCAGTATCATACAAGTCACACGGGATATAAAGCTGAGCTGAAAGGACGTAGAGGATAATGGGGGAACGCAAATGCCTCTTAGCCTGTGTGCTCCACACTCATGTTCAATTTCTTGTGCCAGCGCCACTACAGCAAAAGTCTGATTTTTTTTTTTTAAAGATGATTTACTCAAGTTTTAAATCCCCATCTCTAGGTGTTCCCATATTTTCCCTCCAGTCAGCAGTTCTGAACCTCATCTCATGGTGGCTTTTCCTCCGAGGTGTTTGACTGGAAGCCTCTTGTCCTGTTGCTGTCAGGGACGAGGGATTACACAGTCACGTATCCAAGTGTGCCCTATAATAATCTGCATTTCTAAGATAAAGCAACATGGTTTCCTAGGACAGTCCCTGACAAAAGGATCCAGGAACCAGGAGCTTTAGGGTGACATTATGTTGCAGCAAGCAGCTGCTTGAATGTTTATGGAGATGATTTGGGGAGGTGAAATTGTATGGAGAGAAAAATCTAGGTTTTAAAAATCCATCAAAAACACAATATGAGATTTTCCCCTCTTGGGTAGTAGAATTACCATTAAAAAAAAAATCTCCAACACTTTTGAAGTTATCCACAGTGTGTATATTTGGCACTGTGAAGGGCTTACAGGATAAGGCAAACTATCAACGGACCATCGCTAAGTGCTCTGAAACACACACAACACTAATCAGGGTTTTAACCAGGGACTGTCCTTGGTCGAGAATAAAGATGTTTTGGAGCAAATAAGAGAAAGAATGTTAGCTCTTCGCTAGTTGGATCAAAAAGTACCAAGACACGGACAGCCCTGATATACTTCCACGTGGAGGGCAGCCTCACAGACTGCGGTCCATAGCTTTACAAATGGCTTATCTGCTACAGAAAAACCTCTCACTGGGCATCACTTTCCCGGTCCAGCCTTTACTAACATTTTGATCAGCTTGGTCTCCCTTGTAGGTCTGTCCTTGCACCATAGAACACTGACCACAACTTTCGGCTCTACTCACTCAGTGACTGTGGCAGCCTTACCCAAGCCCAGGCCTGCTGGTAACCACCACAAAACGTTCTAGCTATCACCCACTGCCTCTGGGAACATTTGCCCCCACCTGGAAACCAGCTAGTAACAGAGGCATCATGGGTAGGCAGTTCCCACCAGCTTCCACAAGTTGATCAGAGCAGGGAGGCTGGAGGAAAATCAACTTCTCCATGAAACCACATCTGGTTGCAAGGAAAACTCGACTGCTCAGGGGGAGTCAGGATGCTCTGAATTGACAGAGCACCTTAGAGGGATTTTCCCTTGTGAGGTACCACTGCAATCTCTGGGGTCACTCTGTAACGGTACTTCCCATCTGCATGATGGGCATTTCAGATTCTGTGGAAGGGCCACGGTTCTCACTTTTGCTTCTGCCATTCGTAATACGAAATGTGTTTCACCTTTTTCCCCCAGCTCATGTCCCCATTGTACTGAAAGCCAATGTGCTGCCATTTCCATAGCTGTGGATACAAAGTAATGGGACCCTAGGCTTACAGGTTTTCTGTGCTTGGACCAAGAGCCTCTGATGGCTTCTAGCCTCACTTTCGGTCATGTGCAAACCAAGTGTGCTCGTTATCTTCTAAGCACAGCCATACTTTCATAATATGAGTCAAACCCTTTTACAAGCAACAGGGGGATGGCAAGGTGGGACTTGGGCAGGGGCAGAAAGGGTTGACAAACTTGGACGGCCATTAAGGCAGTCTCTTAAATGTGCTAACACCAGCCTGGGAGAGCAAGTCCCATGAACTGTTGAATGTATTTGGGAAAGTTAGCTCCTGTGAAGACCAGACCTGTCAGTCACGGGCCAACACTGGCCAAGCCTTGCAGGAAAGCGAAGAGGGCGGCACCATGGGGGGCAAAGAGCACAGAACCTGGGCACTAGCCTGTCTGCCACCAGGTGGGGACATGGACTGGCCACTTTATTTCCTAGCGGTATATGGAGAAATTGGGCTGAGCAACACTGTCAACACTGCACACCTGGTCTCCCCACGCTCCCCAGTTGTCACTGTCACGGCATGGGCTGGTATAAAAGGAACCAGATCCCCTCAAGAGGTCAGCCCACTTGGCCCCTGAGCTGGGTTAGTCTACCTACAGTGGTCCCGTTTCCTCCTGTACAGGTACATGGACCAGAATTGGGTGAATCCTATCTTCTCTCCCTATAAATTAGTTTTAGATCAGATGGCAATATGCATTTATTATAAAAATCTGGACAGAATAGTAAAGATCGGAAGCCACACAGCATTTCCCCACATTTAACATTTTGCTGTACTTCTAGTCTCACATCCTCCTTTACTACAGAATACATAAATCAATACTTTGTTTGTTTTTGTTTTGCTTCTGTTTTTTTTCCTCTGTAGCTTTGGAGCCTGTCCTCGAACTAGCTCTTGTAGACCACTGCCCAGCAAATCAATACATTTTTGTAAAAATATTTTATGTTCTTTTTGTACAGTCTTGTTTGGGCTGTTTTTACTGACATGGTAGCATCACCAAATATTCCATATACTTGGTTTAATGGTCATAAGAGTTCTAACATGGTTACTCTACTGTAAATAATTTAATCCCACTGAGGAACTTGGTGCTATTTCCAAAATTTTCATTCTGTAGGTATTTAGCAGTGTATATGAGATGGGATATTTTTTTATTTTTCAACCTAACCATTATTTACTGAGTGTGTATTTGGCCCCATTCTGGGAGTAGAAGAGAGAGAAGACAAAGGTGACTGATGCCTTTGATGGCACAACAGAATGTGGCAGAGCAGTCTGGGTGCAGGGGTGTTGGGGAATATTATTTTAAGGTGTGTAACTTTTGTTTACACTGCATTTGTTTAACTATGTGAAGCTGTGATTTTTTGCTTGCCTAAAACACCTGATGGTCTATTAAAGAGCTGAATGGCCAATAGCGAGGCAAGGATAGGTGAGGCTGGCAGGCAGAGAGAATAAATAGGAGCAACAAGAGGGGTTCCCAGGTGTCCAGGAAGACACCCCCAGCTAGTTCCTTGGGCAGCTGAGGAGAGGGTGCCAGAAATGTCCAGATCCTATTGCCATACTCATGAATATCTTGCATATCACCATAGAACCTTCACCTGGCATTGGATGGAGAAAATGACAGAGCCCCACATTGGAGCACCAGACTGAGCTCCCAAGGTCCTGATGAGGAGCAAAAGGAGGGAGATCATGAGCAAGGAGGTCAGGACCCTGAGGAGTGCGTTTACCCATTGAGACGGTGGGACAGATCTAACGGGAGACCACCAAGTCCAGTTGGAATGGGACTGATGGAACAGGCGACCAAACCGGACTCTCTGAATGTGGCTGACGGTGGAGGAGGACTGGGAAACCAAGGACAACGGCGATGAGCTTGAACTCTACAGCTTGGACGGGCTCACTGTGAGCCTTGTCAGTTTGGTTGCTCACCTTCCTGGACTTAGGGGGAGCTGGGAGGACCTTGGACTTAACATAGTGAAGGGGAACCCTGATGGCTGTCTTGGAGAGGGGTCGAGTGGGGGTATCGGTGGAAGGGAGGGAAGGGGGAGGAGGAGGGGAGGAGATGGAAATTTTTAATAAAAAAATGAGAAAAAAAAAAAGAAAAAAAAGAGAAAGGGAACGAGGAGCAAAGAAGAAAACAAAGAGAGAAGGATGTCAGGGGCCAGTCACCCAGCCACTCAGTCACCCTGCCACCCGGCCACTCAGCCACTCAGTCACCCAGCCACCTGGCCACTCAGCCACTCAGTCACCCAGCCACCCGGCCACCCAGCCACTCAGTCACCCAGCCACTCAGTCACCCAGCCACCCGGCCACTCAGCCACTCAGTCACCCAGCCACCCGGCCACTCAGCCACTCAGTCACCCAGCCACTCAGTCACCCAGCCACTCAGTCACCCAGCCACCCGGCCACTCAGCCACCCAGCCACCCAGCCACCCAGCCACTCAGCCACTCAGTCACTCAGCCAGCCACAGAGTAAAAGTGAAAGATATACAGAAGTAAGAAAAGGAAAACCCAAGGGCAAAATGTAGTCGGGATAACTTAATTTAAGGGCAGGGTGGCACACGCCTTTAACTCCAGCACTGGGGAGGCAAAAGCAGGTGGATCTCTGTGAGTTTGAGGCCAACCTGATCTATAAGAACTAGTTCCAGGACAGGTTCCAAAGCTACAGAGAAACTCTGTCTTGAAAAACCAAAAGAAAAAACAAACAAAAAACAAAAAAGAAAAAAAAAAAGAAAGAAAAGCTGGCAAGAAACAAGCCAAGCTAAGGCCGGGCATTCATAAGTAATAAGCCTGCATGTGTGATTTTATTTGGGACCTGGGTGCTGCCCCCCAAAAGCCAAAAGAGTAAAACGTCACACAACATAAGGGAAGGAGGCTGTTGGAAGAAGGGGGTACTGGGCCATCCTTAACACCACTATGAGATATAGCAACGTAGAGGTCCAGTAATGGTGACCTGGAGGTCCAGTAGTGGCCATGACAGAGTGTCTGCCATGGCTAAGGGGGCAGAAAGCCCAGGAAGAACAAACAGGAGCAGAACTAGAGATGGAGTGGGGAGCCAAGGAGCTGGAGGGAGGAGAAACAATTGCAAAGGCAGAGCAGCAGGCACAAGGCTTGCCCAGAAAAGACAGCAGGGGGGACTAGAAATCAATTCAGCAAGGGTGTGGTCAACAGCAATTTCAAAGGTGCTAAGGATCCTACCCCACTGTCACCACAAAGGTGGAACTGGATATGGCCACATGGTTTTCCTACTGAGTATCACTGACTTGGAGCCTTCAATCCTTTGGGATTTATGAAATGAACCCCTTGGTGATGTTAAAGTTATGGCAATGTGGTGAGGAATTCTGAAGCTCAGGGAAATAACCGGATGGTTTTTTTGGTTGTTTTTTGTTTTTGTTTTTGTTTTTCGAGACAGGGTTTCTCTGTGGCTTTGGAGCCTGTCCTGGAACTAGCTCTGTAGACCAGGCTGGTCTCGAACTCACAGAGATCTGCCTGCCTCTGCCTCCCGAGTGCTGGGATTAAAGGCATGCGCCACCACCGCCCGGCCAACTGGATGGTTTTGTCAAGCGTAGCCTCTAAAGTAAGAATTGGACAACAGCGAACCATCATACTGCACTCGCTGGAGTGGCTAGAAAAAAACAGAAGCAAAATTAAAAACTGAAGACGTGTCGGTGAGGATGTGGAAAAATTGAAACCACTGTGTACGGTTGGTAAAGATGAAAGCTGATTGAACTGCTACGGAGCACAGAATGGTAGGTCCTCAAACAATTAAAAATAATTTCCCATATGACCTAACATTCGACTTTGGGATATATGGAAATCAATTGAAAGCAGAGTCTTGAAGAGACCTCTAAATACCTATGTTCATTGCAACATTATTCTTAATTGCTAAAATGTGGAAGCAGTTCAAATGTCAACTATGGACAAATGGATAAATGAAATGTGATATATATGCATATATATTATATATCTGCAAGACTACTGAAGGACATTCTAACATGGGTGAACCTTGGGACATTCTGCTAAGTGAAATAAGCCAGCAAAAAAAAAAAAAAAATCAAATAGCATATATTTCTACCTATACCAGACACTTACAATGCTCAAAATCATAGAGAAAATAAGTCAAATAGTGGTTGTCAGGGGCTCAGGTAGGAAGAAGCCTAGAGTTATTATTTAATATGTGTGGAGTTTTGGTTCTCCAAGATGAGGATCGCTCTGAAGTTTGCTTGGATAGCCGTGTAATCACATGTAACAGGCATTCCTTATCTAAACTTGGTTTAGATAAGGTCTTTCATGTTTTCATTTTCTTACAATGGAGGGGCTGGGATGTGAGCAGAGTTTCATTTGAAATCGGCCACTTTCCTACGGAACTGACTGTGACGGACATGGTTTCCTGGGAACATGGGAATAAGAGGTCATGTGTGGTGTCTCCACCCCATCCTCCACCACAGAGTGGCTCCCCTGGGTATGTGAGGGTCTCACCAATCTACATCTTTCTAGTGGGTGAGAACCTCAGCAAGTATTTGCTGATATAACAGTGACTTTTCTTCCGGCTATAATGACAATAAGCATTTGTGACCTAAGTACTTTTCCTAAAAAAAAAAAAAAAAAAAAAAAATTAGTTTTTTCCCCTCTCTTAAATACATGTTAGTAAGCTAAAACTCCGTTAGTGGCATTGCATGATTGGGGACGTGACAGTCAGCCCTAACCTGATGACACTGTGTTTTTGCCTGCTCAGAATGAACTACTCTATCCCAGTCATTAGACCTGGGTAATAATTTACACGGGTCCCCTGTGATGACTAAAGCAATCTGATCTGGAACCAGGCATCTTAAGGGCCGTTGACCTTTAGCTCTGGGAGGGCCTAGTGACCTGCAGGTGCGATAAGAATGGGATAATGGGCTGGGAGGCATTGACAGCTGCCTTTGCTTCAGTGAAACCTGCTGATCACCATGGGAATGGAATGCCATGGTCTTTTATTACTATATAGCAGGAAAGTAAGAAATGTCTGAGGGAAGTAAAACAATTTCCTTAGCCAGCTGTGGATCCCACGGATAGTTGTAATGCATACCTTTCTGATGTCAGCCTTTAAAACGCCACCTTAATTCCCCCTTCCTCATGACAAGCTATTTGTCCCCGAAGGCCTCTGTCCTGCTAGCAGGAAGACTAAATTCGACTAAATTCCTTAATCTAAATCTGAATAGAGCCGGAGTCTTTGGCTTCTCCCAGAAGATCCGAATTTGATAATACGTGCACTCATAAATGTAACATGTAGCCATCACCACTAGCTAGCTGCAGAATATTTCCATCACCTTAAAAGGAAGCCCAGACACCCACCCGCTTCAGAGTGTGGGGCCAGCCTGGGCACCAGGCTTCTCACTGTGGCCTCTGTGCACACAGTGGGCCTGCTGCCACCTGCCAGCTCACGAGCATGCCACCTGAGAAGGAAGACACAAGGCTCACTTTCTCCCACAGCTGGTTTTCACTGTCCCTCAGAACCTTGAGAAGGCTTAGCTTCAGGGGCCTTTACATTCCTTTCTAATTGCTCTTATTCAGAGGGCACACCAGGCCCCTCTGTCTAAAGTGAGGTCCTGCAGCCAGCAGAGAGAGTTGTGTCCATGCTGATGCTGAGATGCTGGCAGCTTCTCTGAGTTGAGAAGAGCAGACTTCCCCCTTGGCTCCCAGGGAGCTGAACCCCAGAGAAGGGACTTTGCCAGGCCCTCTGCAGGAACAGGTACACAAAGTCTGCTGTTCCTGGACATCTGGTTTTGGACTAGCCTTAAACATGAACTTTTCCTTTTGAGTGCACACACAAGTGACTCTGCCCCCACTTTGGTAGGAGGATAAGGACCCATCCATCCTCATGCTGCCGCTTCTTCCCTCTCCTGCCTTCTGCCGTTCTGAATGGCCTAGCACCGCCAAGAACTGCTAAAGAGCTGCAGAATCCCTGTGTGGTCACCTCTCCACCCCTCAGGATTCTCTGGCCTTCCTGCTATTTTGGCCCTAAGAGGCTTCCATCTAGCCTCCTTTAGGAGCCTGCCTAAACAAAGAAATCAGGAGGAAGGGCCCCTGGGCTATGAGTTTCTACCTCAGCTGTGCACTGGAGATGGCTGGTCATGTGCAGAAACCCTAACATCTGGGCCTCACTCGAGTACATGCAGCCCGGCCTCCAGGAGTTTAAAAAGTTGGTCATTGCTGTGTGTTGGCAAGGTTGAGAACCACTGGCCTTTGGACACTGGCCATTTCAGAACTGTTTGCCAGAATCTGCTGGGGGCTTTTTTCCAGTTATTAATGCAAAGAAGCTATGTCCCATTCCTCCGTTGGTTGGGTGCCAAGTCTCCCAGCCAAAGGCCCTGGGGAGGAAAGGGTGCAGACTCATTCTAGCAATTCCAAAGGGATGCCAATTAACTCTGGTGTTCTATAGAAGCCTGGAAGTGAACATTAGGTAGCAGGACCAATGCGTGCCCTTAAGCTTGTGGAAGTCTGCACAGCACGGTATCCTTGCCGTGGGGCAGTAAAGTCACCCGGCTGTCTGCGGGTGCTCTGTACTGTGTGGGGTCTTGTCAAAGTGGTACTTACTTCTGGGGACCTTGCTGGGGTATATCTTCTGACATGGTTTGAATTCATCTGGAGGGGGAAAGTCTTCCATGGAGTGGAACGTGAATTTAGACTCGAAGTCATCTGCACATGTGAGAAACATGGGAATTGGAGTTTACTCAGGTTGCTACCGTGACCCAAGTGTGACTGTTTCCAGAGGCGCGTGGGTCGCGCTGATTGAATCCCCTGCTGGCTGCTCGCCTTCTCAGAGCAAGGGTTTCCATGGCAGGGTTATTTCTCCAGGAGGCCACCTGCTTTTCGAGTATTCTCGGCTGGATAAGAGGGTGCAGTGGGGGCAAAGTGTAGTCATTGCCCCTTACTGTGCCCAAGATCCTCTGCCCGCCTAAGGGAGACACTGAGGGCACAAAAGAAGGCCCCAGTTGGGAGAAAAAGCTAGCAATGGACCTGGTTTGGGGTTCCAACAAGAGTACCTGCTGAATTCCCCAAGGAAGGCTTAGAGGAGAAGTAGAGGTGTCAGCTTGGCTGCGTCCACTGTGAGGCCTGGCTTCCCAAGCAAATGGGTTCTGCCCTGAGCTCTGGTGATGAGCGAAGGGCCCTGGCCCCTCTCTGACCCAGCAGTAACTGAGCACACGGAAGGGATGTGGAGTTTTTGAGGACTCCAAGTGGCTTCCTTCCAATCTCTTGTTTTAGTTTTCCTCCTGCCTGGCCAGACACCCTCTTGCTCTCTCCCTTCATCCAAGCCACTCTGCTCTTTTAGGTTCGTGGACCTGCTCGCCATGGAGACGTGTGCATATCTGCATGAACAGGATGAGCGCTGGATGTCTTCTCTCCCTCTAATGTGAGCCACACAGCTATACAGTGGGTCCTAGACCAGAAGACGTGGACGGCATGTCCCTATTTCACAGATCCTGAAGGCTGTGTTCCTCTATCCATCGCTCACTGAGAACAGACACTGCAGCGACAGCATGGGGAGCTGGTCAAGTGTTCAGCCCCCCCCCCCCTTGGGTGGGCAGGGAAACCTTTGTCTGTCTTAGGGGTGCAGGAAGCCTGCTCTGCAAGTGGGGTCCTTACCAATCATGTGCTGGCTTCCATTCCGCAGCTGGCCTCCAGGCTGCTGGCTTTTGCTGGAAAGCTCTGTGGTGGGCGATCTGGCAGGCGGAGCTGGGGGTGGGTTTAGCTTCCCCCCACTGGTTCCTTTGGGGGGGCAGAGGGAGGGGGAGGGGGAGGGAGATGGGGACAGGGAGGGAGATGGGGAGGGGGGGAGGGAGAGGGAGAGGGGGAGGAGGAGAGGGAGAGAGAGAGAGAAAGAGAGAGAGAGAGAGAGGCCATTCATACCCAGAAGTGGGACAGTAGATTTTAAATTTATGTGAGAGATTAGGTGGTTAGCCCCTGCAATGTTATGTGGTAAGTAAGAAGGCAACAATTGGAGCCAACCTGGTTGAGACCGAATCAGTTTGGTTAACTGGCACAAGTCACATACCCTCTCTGTACCTCAGTTTTCTCATCTATACACGGAACTAATGCCTGTCCATATATTTATACCTTAGTTTCCTCATCCATGCAATGGAAATAACACCAGCAAACATTTTCTGGAGTGCTTGGAAAGATTACATGAGTTAAAACGCACGATATAGTCAGTGTGGCAACCTTAGCTACCACTATACTATCAACAATATGATAAGCCTCGTGGTCAGATGGCATAGCCCCAGAAAGGGACCCACTGCAGAGCAATAGGGACTGGAAGGGAGTCCTACAGGCAAGCGCCCAGTGAGGTCAGATGGAGGACCTCAGAGGGGAGTTCTAAATCTTGGTTCTCCTTCCAGCCTGGGTAAGACCTTCTTGCCTGCTAGGGCCCAACTCACCCCACCCTCCTTCCTCACACCTTCCCTGGTCATGGAGGTGAGAGTCTCTCTCCTTCACCGTGCTTTCTGCTGCCTCCTGCTGTGTCTCTAACCCACGTTCTGGTGCCTCCTGCTGTGTCTCTAACCCAGTAGTGTCCACTGCCACCCATTTCCTAGTGAACCTGCCATGTTCTACTGCTCGCAGTGACCTGTGTTGGTGAACTACATGGAGCCTCTGCTTTCACACCCCCACCTCCCACTGGGCTGAAACAGGAGCATCCTCACTTTGTAGATACCCAAAGACAAAGGCTACACAAGTGCCAATGGCTTGTCTATGCCAGGGGGCTTGAGTCTAGAAGCAAGTAGCAGAGCACCAGGTGAAGGGCACCCCATCTGCACCATCCAGCCTCTGGCACACCCTCAGGGCTTCCAACCTTCCTCAATCCCTGCCTCCTTTCCCCTCCCAGTCTCCTCCCCACTCCCAACCCTCCCCCCCCCCCGCAGCCTCCTTCCTCTCCCTTTCTGTTCTCCCCTCCATAGGTACCTGAGGGAAGCACTAGGGTTATACAATCCCCCCTCCAACAAGACTGAAGGAGGTGGGGGGGATAAAGCTCTGTTATTTTTCTGGATAGGAAGCTGCCCATAGGGGACTAGGAAGCAAATCATACACCATAAGCCTAGCCACATGCAGGCACCCATTGAGCAATCTTATGTGAAAGGCCATGTTATTTAGAAAACACCACTTAACCAGCATCCCTTACATGGGGGGTGGGGGGGACTAGGATTTGAATTCAGATTTCTACAGATCCCAAAATACCTTAAAGAAACCTTCTGTGCATGTGCCTAGATATTTGTATATACTGTGCAGACATGTATGATGTGCTTGTGCATGTGATATATATGTCTACAATATGTGTCTACATGTACATGTATTATGTATATATGTGTGGAGCACGTGTATGTATGTATGTGGCATGTGGAGTGTGTGTTTGTATATGATGGACCTGTGTGTCTACATATGTGTATGTGGTATAAATAGTGTGTGAGATGGATTTACATGTGTGAGTGGGATGTGTATCAATGTACTTGTGTGAACAGATGTGTGCTGATGTGTTCATGTGTTGAGTGTTTCTGCATGCACGTATGCATGCGGGAGCATGTGTCTATACTGTCTCTGTTGCACACAGCCCTCAGTGTGCATGTGCTCTCCTCTACAACGTATGCTTCATTCACAATCCTCTGTTCTCGGGGAAGGAATTATTTTTACTTTGGCTCAATACATAGCCTGTTTTCTTGAGTCCACTGGAGAAGCTGCCAGAATGCACACCATGTACCAGTGGGATGGGCTGTCACTGCAGCTGGAAACCAGACAGGCATCACTCAGGCAACTGAACCTGAGCCCTAGTTCTGGAAACTGGCTGCACCCAACTCAGGGAGGGCGTCCAGAGTCAGTCTGACTGAAGAAGAAACACTACTTGTCAGACCCAGACCAGTGTCAAGTACCCTACATACTGTGAGAGAGAAAAACGTCTGCCTGCCACTCTATGTTACAGAGAAGAAAGCACAGAGAGGCTAACTGTTTGCTTCACTAACACACACACACACACACACACACACACACACACACACACACACTAATTAAGGCCAGAATCTCTCCAGTACCTTCTGCAGAGTCTGAGACAGGGCTCCTAGCCTCCCTCACCAGTGGCTTCCATCGGTCCCACAGAGGGGCCAGGTTTGGGGGAGCCCTGCCAAGAAGACCACATTGAAGACTGCTTACCTGGGCCTCGTCGCTTCTTCTGCAGGATGGCCTGAGGGCCAGGAACACCCGGAGGAGTGGGCAAGGCCTTCTGAGCCTGGAAGCTTGGGGACTTGGGGGGCAGTGGGGGAGGAGTCTCGTTGCCACTGTTGTTCGAGCCTGGCAAAGGGGGCGCGGGCACAGCGGCCCTGGGGGAGCAAGAGGCATAGATTGGGAGCGGTGGCGGTGGAGGTGGTGGTGGAGGAGGAGGGGCTGGAGGCTCCCGTACCTCCTGTGCAGGGCTGCTGGGCTCTGTGTTCAGCCCTGGGTACCCACAGGGTGGGAGGAGAGGGAGTGGGGGCGGGTTGGGCGGCAGGTGCAGTGGGGTTAATTGGGGCCTCACTGCTTTGTCACTGAGCACTGCAGCTGGGGGCAGCGGGGGCGGAGGTGGGATCAGGGGCGGAGGGGGAGGAGGTGCGCAGGGTACAGGGGGTGGCACCACAGAGGGACTCCCCTTGGTTAGAGGGACAGGTGGGGACACCAACGGAGCTTTGGTGGTGGAGGCCGAGGCCGGGGGCAAGGGTGGAGGTGGAGGTGGGGGCGGTGGTGGAGTGGGAGGTGGTGGAGCAGGCACACTGGGGCGAGGAGGGATCGGCCTGGCAGAGCTGTGCACCTCTGAGGCATTGCCCAGCCTGGGAGATGCAGGGGCAGGAAGGGGGCCACTGATAGTTTTGATGGGGAGCCGGGGAGAAGGCGCTCGGGAGCCAGGGCCCTGCCCTGTCTTGCCGCCTGGAAGTGAAACACATTCTAGGTTAGACCAGCAATATGATAAGGAAAACGTCCAGGTGTGGGGGCAGCATGCATGCCTCAAGCCTGATGTTCTGCAGCTGTGTAGCAAACTATGTTGGTTCATTGTGAGGCTGCATGCGTAACAGCCACAAGGTGCCTCTCAGCCGGAGCTGTCCTCCTTCAAGGCAATAATAAGCAAAATATCCTTTCTACCCCTCAAAGCAACAGTCTATTTGCCCAATTTTTAACTCGATGTCTTTAAAATACTGAATGCCCACTGAAGCATAAATTACTGCTGTAGGCCCCCTAATGGCCTTGGTGACTGAACCAGGCCCTCCTATGCCATTTTAGAAGATTGCACAGGTGTTATGTCGAGAGGTGAAGTCCACTTCCTGTCCCTGCTGGGCTTGTCCCTTACTGTGACCTAGAGAAGGGAGCAGGAAGTAGCACACTTCTAAGTTAGTTCCTGACAAGCTCAGGACAGTCTCAAGAGATCAAGTGTTGGGTGGTGGTGGCCTTTAATCCCAGCACTCAGAAGGCTGATAAAGGGAGAGAGAGAGAGAGAGAGAGAGAGAGAGAGAGAGAGAGAGAGAGAGAGAGAGAGAGAGAGAGAGAGAGAGAGAGAGAGAGCATGAGAGCATGTACGTCTTGCTTCTTTCCTGAGATGGTGACAGGCCCTAGATAGCCTTCTGCAGATGTGCAGATCATTTGACTCTGAGGACAGCCCATTCAGTTGTTTCGGCTGAGGGCCCAGAACTAGAGGAAATAAGCCATCTCTCCAACTTACAGCTGTGTGCAGCTGCTAAGGGAGCCTAGCTAAGACTATCGTACATTCATTCCTAGTAGATGTTTAAATCGCCTACATTTTTACAGCTGGGTACCCAGCAGTGTCTAATCGATACGGTGATGAAGAGTGGAGAGCCAACTCAACACGAAGCCAGTGGGTCCACAGCACTGGCATGGTAGTTGTGAAGGGCACTCTGTCTAACACGACACCTTTGCTCAACAAGTCATTCTTCAATTAGGATGATGAAATTTAAATAGGTGAGATTCTAGAAGATTCTCAGAGAACAAGTCTGTGCTTGGGAACTTCCAGAGTTAAAGTTCTCAAATACATAGATTCATACTATACAACTATTTATGAGCCACGTGTCCTGCCTGTTGAGAGCATAAAGAAAGATCATCAGGACACCAGGCTGGGCCCTTCCTTACCTGCCACATCCCTCTGGCCTGCTGGTCTCAACACAGGAAAGCCACCAGCAAAGAGATCTCCCAGGGCGGGGGGTGTGTTTCCTCCTCGCGCATTGCTGCTAGAGCTTCCTCCATCTCTGTTGGTTCCCTTTGAGCCTGAAGAGAAGAGGCAAGAAGATGAGCCGGAACAGCTGACCGGGCCGTTCTCACTCCAGGCCAGTGCCACCCTTTTCACTCCGCATGACATGGTCCCCATGCCTGTGGGCTACACTCTCCAGTCCTACCGCAGTGCTGACCACATGTGGCTCAAATTAGAAAATTCAATTTGGCATTGAAAAGTCTAGGTTCACCGGGCAGTAGTGGCGCATGCCTTTAATCCCAGCACTCGGGAGGCAGAGGCAGGCAGATCTCTGTGAGTTCGAGGCCAGCCTGTCTACAAGAGCTAGCTCCAGGACAGGCTCCAAAGCTAGAGAGAAACCCTATCTTGAAAAACAAAAAAAAGAAAAGTCTAGGCTCCCTTCACCCCACAAAGCCCAGGCTTAATTCACTCGGACAATTTAAATTGTTACCCAAAGGATTGGCCAGAGCCTCAAACAGAAAGTAAAGGTGTGCAGGGTTTTCTGCCTTGGGACTTCCCTTTGTGGCTGCTTAGCTTTCAGGTCCTAAGTAGCTCACGCTTCCCTGCATAGTTTTTATTTATGGATTAGAATGTCCTATGTGGATATTACTAACCCTTGCCTTCCAGATATGGTGGTTACCAAGCACAGAAACTCAGAAGATACCCAACTTAGACAAGGATTCCTGCTTTGAAGGAAATGTCTCCCACAGTCTCAGGTATCCAAACACTTGGCGCCTGAGTGGTGGCACTGTTTGGAAAGGTTTAGGAGGAGTGGCCTTATTGGAGGAAGTATGTTGCTGGAGGTGGGGTTTGAGAGTTTTAAGATTCCAGCCATTTCCAGTTTGCACTCTGCTTCCTCTTTGTAGTTCCAGATCTAAGTGCCCAGAGGAATTGCAGCTCCATCTGCCATGCCTCTGCCATGCCTCCATCTGCTATCATCCCTCTGGAACCATAAACCCAAATGAAGAACCTTTCCTTCTATAACTTGTCTTGGTTATGGTGTTTGATCAGGGCAATGGAAAAGTAACAAAGGCGAAAGCTAAGGTCAACACACAGCAATTAGGGCGTGGTGTTCGCTGGTGGATGAGTAGCCAGATTGCTCTGAAGATTATGCGTGGCACTCATCTGGTGTGATTAGGCAGTGGGCGGGACAATATCGGTCTGCTAATCAAGCCTTGCCACTTAGACAATGAGTCTAATCAGAAATAGATCTTTACTGTAATCAGTGCTGAAAATGTTCCTTTTAAAATGTGCCTGTCTTTGGAACTAGAGAGGTGGCCCAGCTGTGAGAGCACGCACTGCTCTTTCTGAAGCCCTGAATTCGCTACCCAGTGCCCACACTGAGTGGCTCACAACCTGATGCCACTCCAGCCCCAGAGGATCTGGTGCCTCTGACCTCTGCAGGCATGTGCACACGCACACATACCCCCACATGCCTATGCATAATTAAAAGGGATGGAAATAACTCTTTAAAATGTGTGTCTTTATGCACTAACACATGTAGGGATGGGTTGTTGCGGTACAATAATTGTTATAGGGCTATTTTTGAGAATTGCCATCATTTTGAAATATATGATGTCACAATAATATCTAACATTACCAATAGTTCTGGATATAAAATGTTAGCTTTTTTCAATCTTGACAAAAAAGAGGGATGGATTGCAACAGCATTGTGAACGTTATCTGATGACACCAAATGGGACATTTAAAAATGGTGAAATTTGTTATGTGTACCTTATCAATTTAAAAATGCTACTTTTCATGAAGGAGTTTTGGTTTTGCTCTTTTTAGCTTTTTTTTTCCTGCTGTTTTGCTATTGAAAAGATACTCCAGCCTCTACCAGTTGTGGATTTTTGGAAAGGAAGGTCTGACTCTCTTGCCCATGGCGTGGCCTGTCCTTTCAGCGTGTCTGAGGTGGTTTCAGAGTACATGGGTTGAAATGCAGACCAGCCAGTGCTGTGTCTGTCTGTGCTCTCTCTACTCCACCATGGGCTCCCAGCAGGCTCCATTGAACCGCTCACTTACTCTCGATTTGCGGGGCACTGCGGTCATTGATCTGGGTGACTTTTCGTAGGCGCTTTCCTTGCTGGATATCAGCCAACAACGCACTCCGACCTTTCAGGTCTGTTTTCCTTAAGCTGGGTGCATCTGTACTAACCTGCAAGGGAATTGGGATTTGACGGTCATCAGACACAGCATTTGCAGAGAAACAAAATGCCTCCATCAGCTGCACGTCTCTCCTACAGGAGTACTGCCTTTTCTGCCTCATTCCCAAAGCCAAGCACACCCATACCATTATGTACAGTCTTATGTCATGTCCACACCCTCTCCCTGGAACATTAAATAGACTCTCTTTTAGATGGTCTATACCAGTGCCATCTGGAGCATAGGTTCTGGTGGTCTCAAGGAGCCCCAAGTCAGATCCCCTTCACACACCTGGGCTTCCAGTTTTGCATCCCCAACCTGCTCACAGATTCTAAGTGGGCCACTGTGTTTTGTTTGTTTGGTTTTTTGTTTTTTGTTTTGTTTTTGTTTTTTATGCTGAAGCAGATTCAAGCTCTGTGAGCTGGTTTTGCAGGAGTATGATCTTGTAGCCCAGGGAAGAACTAGGACACTCAAGAGAATGGGTCCCTTAAGGGTGAGAGAATTAGGAAGATAAGGAGTCAAGGCTCACGGTATATTTTTGGGACTATACACTCCCTTTACTGGGTGGGTAAGTGATTGATTGATCGTGTGAATGACTGAATTGGATCCAGTAGTTATAGGACATTGTTTCTAAGTAATGCGTCTGATCTGACAGAGAGAGATTAGTTCCCCAGAGAGAAGCCTGGGCTGTGCAGTGCCAGAGATGAAAGCAAAAGCCCCTGTATTCTGGACTGACCACACGGAGTCCACATTCCCATCAGTGACTCTGGCTTGGGTCAGACACAACAGGCTTTGAAACTCCGAAGTCTGGTTCTTGTTGCCTGAAAACACCCTTGGTGAACCCTTCGGAGATACTCATGGATGATGGTCAGTAACACAGCAGTGGACCAGAGGCCCAGTTCTAAATCATTCAATAAATCCAGTCACAGCACAAATACATTTAGGACACTTGTGCAACAAGGTTATTTCTTAGACAACATGGTTTTGAAATGTTCTGTATAAGCCATTAAAATCAAAGTCATTTAAAACTGAATGTAAAAGCATCAGGCAAGAGGGATAAGGTGGTTCATGTAAACTTGATATTACAATCACAGTTATTCATTATGGCTAGGGATAGGAGGCAAGGAGTGTTCTACAATTCTCTAAATACAAGGAAAACAACAGCAGTGGCGGTCCTATTCAGCGTTGGTCTTGGGAAAGAGCGAGATTTGCAATCTCCGGTTTGAGAAGTACCCACACTGGCAAGCAGACCCCACCCCTTACCACTCCTCGGAGAAGGGTCGCCTCACCCACTTCAGACTTTTATTAATTTGTGTGTATGGGTGTTTTGACTGCACATATGTTTGTGTACCACATGCTTGCCGGGTGCCCTCAGAGGCTAGAAGAGGGGGCTATATCTCTTGGAATTGGAGTTTCAAAGGGTTGTGATCAACCATGTGGGTGCTGGCAATCAAACCAAGGTCCTCTGGAAGATCAGCCAGTGTTCTTAACTGCTAAGCAATCTCCCTCTGGCCCCTTGGTTTCTTTTATTGCCTAAAGACATACCTGCTCTCTGATTTTGCCCTTTACAGATGTTTCAGGGGAGGGCCACGCGGAATGATACTTTGAAATCATGGTTGTAATTTTACTACTTATTTAGCATGTGCCTGGTGATTTTGGCATGGCAGATTGGCAAATGAACACAGTCTCTAGCATACTGGTAAACATTCCTTCTCTCTTGACTCTCTCCTGCTCCTGGGGTGCCCTGGTAATTTCCCACTAGAGGGCTCTCCTGCTCCTGCCATTCATAAGGCGCCTGTCAACCTGCTCTCTGTGAGCCAGGCCAGGGAAGAACAGCTAGCTTCTGCTAAAATAAAGCCGTATATCTTTAGACTTAGTGGGTTTTAGGCAAAAAGACACATTCATTCACATGTTGAAGATCGCATTACACAGACAGTCATTTCTACTCACGATACAATATTTGTCAACTTTCCAACTATAGTGTTTTTTTCTTTTTAAACCCTCAGAATCCTTGTTACCATGGTTACAGGATAATGAAGCAGGAGGAAAGATTCCTAAATATTCACTGGGTGTTTTACTCTGGGCCAATCCTTGCTATTGATAACTTTACTACAGTCATAAGCATGGGAGAGGAAGCAACCCTGGACACTTTCCCCATGGAAAACAAGCTCCCAAATTGTCTGAAACATCCACACTGCCATCATTGCAAAGGCCACTCTTGTTCCTGTCTGTTAACAATGTGATTGGGAGCAAAAATCTGTCAGAGTCCACACAGAGCCTTGGTCCACTCACTTTGCTACTGTAAACTTCAAAGGAAATAATAGTCCAGGAACCTAACAAGAAGTGAAATCACAGAAAAGGTAGACACATGAGTCTGTCTCTTTGGATAAAGAGGCCAAAAGTCCGAGGCAAACTAATAAGAAGATTAGAAATACCAAAATCAAATGACAGCAACACAGAGCCAAGGGGAGGAGCAAGATTGGAGAGCTGGTTGCTCTGATTTGGATAAATTATAAAAGCCTTCCATGTCCCTTTGCTGTTCCAATAAATGAACCAGCAGTGCTTCAGTTGTTATTTGGGGAAGGGGAGTGACAGTCTAGATCAAAACGTTGAAGCATGTGCCCTCCGCTGCACCTCCTTGCTTCCCTTTGCCATTCTGGCCTCTGTGTAACAATGGCTTGTGTGAAAAAGGTTGGCACAAACGGGGCTGGTTCTCTCGC